>NC_083675.1:1630000-2328861 GCF_030384665.1 Lodderomyces elongisporus
ATTGTGAGTGGTTGTATTTGAAGATAAGAACAATTGCACTAATAGAAAAGTTAACTCTATTTTCATGGTCACGTGTTATTGTGACGACTAAAATATGGATAAAGCAGGAAGCGAGGTTAATATATTAAATTGCTAATGTGGTGAATATTCTTTTTGATAAAATAATGTCAAAAGGAAAATGTTGTTGACTATATGTCATATGTATTAGAAAACAATTATTGGCTTTATTTCTTCTTCTTCTTCTTCTTGCTTTTCCACCTTCAGCCATTTATCCAATTACCGAATGCCGGAACGCTTTGAAGAATGGTTTCCGTAATAGGAAAACGTTGAACGGTGTATTTGGGATGGTCTTTTTGTTTTTTTTCGCACAGCCTTCGCGGAGTCATGGAGAAAGTACGTCGATACACAAAACAAAAGCTCAGAAAGTAAGCAAGAAAAGAGCAGGGAAGAGCTAAAACAATAAACAAAAAAAACGACAGAAAAAAATGTGGAACAGCATCTATGCCTAAAAGCATAACCTGTTAAGATTTAGCAAAAAATGAAAAATGAAAAATGAATGAAAGAAAAAATACATCGGTATTGAAAGTTCCAGTGTTTATAAATGTTGTTACTCAGCTCCACAAACACCGATTTTCTTGGCTAGAGCTCTTGCATTTAAAATTAAATAAATAATAAATTAATAAACAAATAAAAAAAAAAGATAAGAGAACTTGCACAGACACAGGATTTTTTCTATATCACAATCTCTCAAGTGTTTTTTTTTTGTTCTTCCAAAAGTTTCAAGTTCCAACTTCAAGATTTCAATACTTAGTTATATGGCTTGACTCACATTACAAAAGTCTACAACATTGACATTGTTTAGCTTATTGATAGGTTATTGTATACTAAAGAACAAATTAAAAAACCAAAAAAAAGAAAGAAATTAACAGAAACAAAACAGCTTTGAGGGAAAGAGAGTGAGAAAGAGAAGGGCTACCATTGCACAACCTTTCACTACTAAAAGCTATGTAATGTATTATTTGATCTCCACCAGTCCTTACTCTTGTCCTTCTTTCCCCTCTTCTTCCCTTCACTGCCCTGGCTCATCCACCTTCTTCTTATTTATTCTTCAAAGCCTTGTTCAGCAATATTAAAGTGAACACGAAGAGCTAATTACTCTCAGCTCACCAAGGCTTCTTTTCCTGTTTCGGACTCAATCGATCTTTATAAAGCAAGAAATAAAAAAAAATAAAAATAAAAGAATAGGAAAAGAGTAAAAAGCTCACTTCTGCAAAGAGGGGAAATGCAAAGAGACTTGTAGATGTTAACAAAAAGGTTAGAAAACAATTAATAAAAAAATTCAACTCTGTTATATTTCTATTTGGTTAGCTTTATTGTTCAAACTCTTAATATTCTTCTTTTGAGCTTCGGATCGATGTTTACCCTATGTCCCCGTGAGCTTGCTTTATCTATTACACAATATATGTTTCTTAAATTACCCACTATATTTTTTTCTGTGTCTGTGTAATA
The DNA here is from genome assembly GCF_030384665.1 of Lodderomyces elongisporus. NCBI lineage: Eukaryota > Fungi > Ascomycota > Pichiomycetes > Serinales > Debaryomycetaceae > Lodderomyces > Lodderomyces elongisporus. The sequence continues at coordinate 1,631,510 of NC_083675.1, forward strand.
AAAATTATAAAGAAAGTGTCTGATCTTTAACTATGTAATAGAAAAGAGTGAAGGAGAAGATACCACTGCAATCTCAAGTGAAAGTTCAGACACAAAAAAATAAAATAAAAAAGAAATAAAAAATTTGGAAAAAGTGACGAAAGAGAAGTTTTATTTTATTTTTATTTTTTATTTTTTATTTTTTTTTCATTTAAAAAAGAAATGCCTCATTTCTCATATATAATGATGAAGCTCTATTCAATTTCCCACGGGTATAAAGGTTTAGAGAGTGTTATGGCAGTAGTGGCTGTTCAACAAATCCTGAACACAAGAACATTTGTCTCTCCAGCCCCTGAGTTTTATCAAAATACAGATATATTAGGCACCAACGTCCTCAGCCATCTTAATGAACAAACTGTTCAGGGGAGGTGTATACAATATAACTGTTTGAGAGTGTGTGTATATATGTGAGTGTGGGGGAAGGGTGGAGGTGGAGGGGGTTTGGGAAAGCCCTTATCGAAAACATCGTTGTTTACATCTTTCTCCGTTTAAACACCGAAAAAGCCATGGCCAAGAAAAAAAAACAGATTAGAGAATAATAGTAGGAAAAAAAACCAGAGAGATAGAGGGAACGTCATCATAAGCCCAAAAAAAATAATAAAAAAATAGGCCAATAGCAGAAAAGTAAAATTAAAATTAAAAAGTAAAATTAAACAAAAAAGAGAAACAAAAACAATAGGGCAAAGCAATTTCAACACATAGCCATGTGAAATGCAAGAAGCATAATGTACACAGTATCTCCCTGTGGGTTGTTTTTTTTGTTTTAAATCTCTCTATTAGACTCTTACTATTAAGAGAACATTATCAGAAACTTGAAAGGAGAAAAAACAAAACTATTTGGTAGGTCAGCGAGTTTTCTCCAGCTAATACATTTTTTTTTTCCAAATAAAAAAAAAAACATTGTCGTTTAATTCAAGTTGCATTGTTGATAATTTATTTATATTTTTATATATATAAAAAAAAATACAGCTCAAATACCGCAAACTATAATTTATATATAAGCTATCGCAAAGTACTGCATATACACAAGTGCAGACACAAAAGCTATTTGTTAAAGCCAATTAAACCGACACAATTGCATGCATTTAAAAAAACAAACAGAAACAGACATTTTTCTTTTTCCTTTCCCTTTGAAACTTTTCTCTTTACTTTTCTCAGACATTAAATTAGATATAGCCTGCAAAAGATAGGAGATAAAAAAAGCTAATCCACATGGGTTGAGGGATTTCTTTAACAAGAGAGGAGACGAAACGGAAAGATTCTAAACTTAGCATACTAGGTAAATCCAAAGGTTAAAATAACAGAAAAAATAAAAAAAAAGAAACTGACTAACTTGACTAATCTTGATGGTTGTTTCCAAACAAATCTTTGAATCCAGCTTTTCTTCAACTTTGAAGACTCGCCAGGGTTTTGCCATGGCTTTGAAAACCACCAAAAAAAGTTCAATCACCGATGAACGTACAATTGTTATGTCAAACATTTGGTTCTTCATTTCGTTGTGTCAAGATAAAGGTTAAAAGAACAGCCTCTTTTTTTTTTTTTGTTCAATCAAAGCAAAAAAAAAAACAAAAAAAAAGTCTTGGCAGGTCCCAGAAACAAACAAACTAGCAAAATATCTCGTAGATGGCATTTGCAAAATTTTCTTGGCGATTGTGGCTTTTTTTCTTTGATGGTGATAGATAAGAAGGTACGTGTGTATGGATGCACATTAAATTTTATTTATAAAAAAATAATAAATAAAATAAAAACAAAATAAAAAAATAAAAAACTGTTTTTTTCCCCTCCTCCTCTTCCTCCTCTTCCTCCTCTTTTGCACCGACACAAATGCTACTTCTAGCTCTTCTACTTAACTCCTTCTTATTCTCTTTATCAAAAACTCTTTTATTTATTTTGACTTGCTTTGTTCAACATAAACAAGTCACTCTACATAACATTCAAAGGAGAGCATGCAATGTATACCAAAGTTTGTCAAAACTCAAAAAAAAAACTAATCAACTTACAAAATTAAATAAAATAAAAAACCAAGTAAGAGAGCTTACACCCGCGAAGCAGCGGCACAAGTTAAAACTCACAACACTTTTGGTATATTGCGTCAGTGATGTAGACTAACTTGTTCAACATTGCAGACACTCTGACTTTTTTCTGTCCTTTTTTTTTTTTTTTTAAACCATTCCACTTCTAACCTTGTCTTTGGCTACAAGCAATCTCTCATACATTGTTAAAGAGATTACAATCCCATATCTTCTCATAAACTTTTTATACAAAAAAATATATATAAACACCGACAAAGTACACCTTTATCACGGTGAATTTCCTCTTGATCATATTCATTTTTTCTGTCTCTCTTTTGTTTTTTGCTCTTTCATTCTATCATTCCTTAATTCATTCAATTTATTCTGTCTATTCATTTGAAAAAAAACTTTCAAATCCCCATTACCGCTCAAGAAAAAAAATATAAACAAAAAGGAACAAATCAAAATACCAAGAAAAAAAAAGACAGCAACAACCGCACACTTACTTCTCCTTACCAAAAGAGGCTTACTAAGATAATCAAAAGCCGAAACGTTCATACACACACAAATAACGGTAAAGCAGTTGGTTGATAGTATATAATAACAATTATATTGGAAAAAAAAGAAAAATTGAAAAAAAGAAAAATTGAAAAAAAGAAAAATTGAAACAGCCAAAGACCTAGTAGATGATTGCAACATCCAGAATACAACCAGAACAATTGCCACATTCACACATGTCAGTCTCAGATCAACACCATCAACAACAATCGCAGCATCAATTTGGACAAGCAGGTGTTGCCTCTGCTCCTTTCCAAATTACAAGCACTTATATTCCTAGTTATCAAACAGCACAAATTCCTGCTTCCACCACCTCCTCCTCTTCTTCTTCAGCACCATCTTACCCAACCATGCTTCCCTCATACACTGCGACTCAACAGAGTCCGGCAAATAACCCAGCTCATCAACAAACTTATGGTGCACAATACCTGCATTATCTTCAACAACAACAACAACAGCAGGAGCAACAACAACAACAACAACAATCTCTCGAACCACTTCCATCTATATTTGTGACACAAAACCAATCTCGAGTTACACACCAAGTTAACGAAACACTTTATCCTGCCTACTATGGTACTGGAATCAGTACTGGTACCAATTCTAGTACCAATGCCGTATCAACAGTTTCTAATGCTGCAGCTCCTTCAATCAATTCAGGTTCCGGTACCAATATCACTTATTCCGCAGTACCATCCTATTCGCCGTATATGCAATTGGGTGATAATGGCCAATACTCAACTACAGCACCATTACCTTCTTCTTCCTCTTCCACTTCTGCCTCCGCCTCATCACCATACTCCTACCAGCAAATTAATCCATATTCAACCTCCCTAGCACCAGGTTACAATGCTGTGCACACCCATTCACATCAACCACAAATGCACTCGTCACAACGGTATCCTGCTAGTCCCGCGTCCATGTCAGACAAAACATCAATCTCGTCAGTAGCTTCAACGGCATCGATGCCACCACTTCCACAACCACATCTTTATGCTTCAAATACAACAACAATGATGGCTCCACCAATGCCATCACAACAACAACAACAACAACAACAACAACACCATCAATCGTCGCTAACATCATCAACAAATCTACAATATGCACCATCAGCAAACACAAAGGGGGAGGAAATTGACTACTCCTCAATCGTATCTTACACTATTTCACCATCATTAAAGCGCAAGAGGAGACAAAAGAAGTCGAACTTGGTTACACCTTCTTCTTCTTTATCCCTATCATCATCATCAGCGTCGTCATCAATCCTCGACCCATTGAACCGGACAGAAACATACCCTTGTCCACAATGTGACAAGGTATTCCAGAAACCATACAACTTGAAATCACACATGAAAACTCACTCTACTGAAAAGCCATTCCAATGCTCCTACTGTCCCAAAACTTTTGCAAGAAGTCACGATAAAAAGAGACACGAAGTATTGCACAAAGGTACAAAAAATTTCAAGTGCGAAGGTTATTTGCAAGATGGAAAAACAAGATGGGGATGTGGGAAGAGGTTTGCCAGGAGCGATGCCTTGTCTCGTCACTTTAGGACCGAGACCGGATGGTTATGTATTAGACCACTAATGGATGAAGCCAAGAGGTTGGAAGAACAAGGTTTTCCAACAAATTTGAGCAAGAACCAAAGTATAAATTCTAATGGTGCCGGTGTTGCTGGTCTTCCCAGATTAGATGAGTATGCCAGTGGATTACTGCAAATGCACCAGCATCTGCAACTGTACACCAACCAACAACAACAACAACAACAACAACAAGGAACTAATAGTGGTGAACATAATGATGAAACTTATGACAACTCGCAATTAATTAGAAAAATGATATATAACAAGTAGATTAATAGATGGAAACTATTAAACGACAACGACGAAGAAATACAAAACAATACAAAATAAAATATACTAGTATTTACAATATATGATGAAAACATTGTTTGCATTTTTTTTTTTGCCCACAAAGATTCAAACTTCTATCAAATTTATGTTTCTCAAGTCTTTCTTATTACACTACAAAGTCTTCACGCCTTAGTATATCCCATGTTTAATTAAATTTACTATTTGACATTTCGCAACCGTTTCGATTTTTTCTTTTTCTTTTTCTTTTTTTTTTTTCAATTTTAATTTTTAATCCTTCTTTTTGTCTTCTCCTCTTTCCTTTAATATTTTTACTTGATTCCAGGTTTTCTCTTTTCTATTCACTCTCGCAGACCCATTCGCCTTCACCTCCTTTCTTCCTCCCCCCCCCGCCATCGCCAACCCCCACTTTTATGCTATGGTCACGTGAATGTAGAATATTCTGGAATAAATTTTGCCACTTACGCACGCCAACTCGCTCCCGCCCTAAAACCTATTCCCGATTTCTAGTTGATCACATCCAACAGAAGAATCCCACGATCTATAAATTTTTCAGTAACAAAGCAAAGCGTTAAAGCGCATTCTACATTTTCCACCACTTTTTTTCCATTTTCTTTTTTTTTTTTGTTTTTTTGCTTAAATATTTTTCTTTTCACTTTCCCACCACTCCACCCTTTGATTGTAAATTCATATATATATATATACATACATATACAAATACATTGAAGCATCAACAATGTTGAGAATTAATAATAAACAAGTGCAAAAAGCAACAAAGCAATTTGTTCGTAACGCTTCTTCACACAAGGAATTGAAATTCGGAGTCGAGGGAAGAGCTGCATTGTTAAAAGGTGTCAACACTTTGGCTGATGCTGTCTCCGTTACCTTGGGTCCAAAGGGTAGAAACGTCTTGATTGAACAACAATTTGGTTCACCTAAAATTACCAAGGATGGTGTAACTGTTGCCAGATCAATCACCTTGCAAGACAAATTTGAAGACTTGGGTGCTAAGTTATTGCAAGAAGTTGCTTCAAAGACCAATGAAAGTGCCGGTGATGGTACTACCTCAGCCACTGTATTGGGAAGATCCATCTTTACTGAGTCGGTCAAGAATGTTGCTGCAGGATGTAACCCAATGGATTTGAGAAGAGGTTCTCAAGCTGCTGTTGAGGCTGTTATTGAATTCTTGCAACAAAACAAGAAGGACATCACCACCTCAGAAGAAATTGCTCAAGTTGCCACTATCTCAGCCAATGGTGACAAGGCTATTGGTGAATTGTTGGCTTCTGCCATGGAGAAAGTTGGTAAGGAAGGTGTCATTACTGTTAAGGAAGGTAAAACTTTGGAAGACGAATTGGAAGTCACTGAAGGTATGAAATTTGACCGTGGTTACATCTCACCATACTTTATCACCAACACCAAGACTGCTAAAGTTGACTTTGAGAACCCATTGATTATGCTTTCTGAAAAGAAAATCTCAAACATCCAAGACATCTTGCCATCATTGGAACTTTCGAACCAAACCAGAAGACCATTATTGATTGTTGCTGAAGATATCGACGGTGAAGCATTGGCTGCATGTATTTTGAACAAATTGAGAGGTCAAGTGCAAGTCTGTGCTGTTAAGGCACCAGGTTTCGGTGACAACAGAAAGAATATCTTGGGTGATATCGCCATCCTCACTGGTGGTACCGTTTTTACCGAAGAGTTGGACATCAAGCCATCTGAGGCCACTTTGGAACACTTGGGAAGTGCAGGTGCCGTTACCGTCACCAAGGAGGACACTGTTGTTCTCAACGGTGAAGGTTCAAAAGAGAACCTTGAACAAAGATGCGAGCAAATCAGAACCGTTATTGACGATGCCGCAACCACCGAGTACGAAAAGGAGAAATTACAAGAAAGATTGGCCAAGCTTTCGGGCGGTGTTGCAGTGATCAAAGTTGGTGGTGCCTCAGAAGTCGAAGTTGGTGAAAAGAAAGATCGTTATGAGGATGCTCTCAACGCCACTAGAGCTGCTGTTCAAGAAGGTATCCTTCCAGGTGGTGGTACTGCATTGATCAAGGCCACCAAGATCCTCGATGAAGTTAAAGAAAAAGCTGAAAACTTTGACCAAAAATTGGGTGTTGACACCGTCAAAGCAGCAATCACCAAGCCAGCAAAGAGAATCATTGAAAATGCCGGTGAGGAAGGTGCTGTTATCGTTGGTAAGGTTTACGACCAACCAGAATTCAACATTGGTTACGACTCAGCTAAAGGCGAATTCACTGACATGTTAGCTGCAGGTATCATTGACCCATTCAAAGTTGTCAAGAATGGTTTGCAAGATGCTGCAGGTGTTGCCTCATTGTTGGCAACCACCGAGTGTGCTATTGTCGATGCTCCTCAACCACCTGCTGCTGGTCCTCCAGCCGGCATGGGTGCTGGTATGGGCGGAGGTATGCCAGGAATGTTTTAATTCTAAACGAACATAGAGACGACGAAAAAAAGAAAAAGATGCAACCTAAATACAGTATAACGTTAAGTAAAGGAAAGATATTAAAAAAAAAGACTTCTGTAAATACACATTTTCCATTTAAGTAACGTAAAAGTTGAAGAAAAAAGAAATACTGTAAGTAATTTTCTTATCGAAAAATTAATTGTAGAACTATGAACCAAAATAACAAATAGTTTGGAATTGCTTGGCTCGCAATACAATCAAAGTCAGGGGCACTACTTCATATTTGAGAAGCAGAAAAGTTTTGATATATAAAAACTTTACAAAGAAGGAATATAAAAGTAGTCAGATTCTTTAACCATTCAATTAACCCTTCTCCATTACCATTGTTGGTCTCTTGTTTTTTTTTTCACTAATTAATTAAAGAGACTAATATGTGTGGAACATTCTTTACCAATCTTCTAAAATAAACAAACTTTGCGCATCTCCTGTTTGCAGAAGCCTCAAGTCCTGCGGCTGTGATGTCCGATGATCTTCCCTCTGAAAAAAATAAATAAGATCAACTTTGAAACATCACAATCACACACAAAAAACTATACCATTTCTGTTTAATGAAATTTCAAGTTCACCCGTCAAATATATAACTATATATATATATATATATATAAGGAAAAAGAAGGCAAACTGAAGCATAACTAAGCATTCCAGTTCACATATTCTTTTGAAACTATATATCAGTTTATTTATTTCCATTTTCTTTTTTCTTTTTTGACTTCCTGGTTTCTTTCTTTCTTTGCCTTTACCTTTCTAGAAACGGCTATGATATTTAGTTAGCAATTACCATTTACAACTAAAGGGACGAAAAACAAATCAGATTTTATACAGAACTGTTGATCAACGACTTTTTTTTCCTCCTCTGCAAAAACGTCATGTTTGAAAATATAGCTATAAGCGTTCATCGGAAACGTCTGCGAGCGAATCGGAAATCATCCCAAGTTATCTCGAAACACAAGGAGCTTAAAGTATTGGAGAGGATATATAAAAGTGCCACGAAACTACAGCAGAGAAAACTAAGACAACCACGAATTAGGAAAGCTGTAGAGAAATTAATACATGAAGAAATAGCTATCAAAGGAAATGTACCAGTCGATGATTATGAAGAATGGCATGAACCACGATTGCTGCGACGACCTGCAGAAGAATATAAAAAAGAAACTAGAGGAAGAAAGAAAGTACTGGATACAACAAATTTGGACTACAAAGTGGTACAGTTCCTTCTGAAGCAACGATTAGGACGAGGATCTGTTGATTTTGAACCTGATTTTAGTGTCTATGGAGAAAAAGAACAAGATGATCGAATTGAATATGAAGATAAAAACGAAAGTGAAGGTGAAAACGATGAAAATAGTTATAATTCAAACGGCTTTGACGATAGAGATTCTAACAACCACAATAATGAACAATTAGAAAATGATGACGATGATGACGATATCGACGACGACCTTGATGAACATGATGAAGCTTATGAGGAATATGATATTGTTGCTTCTCATAAACTAGACCAGTTCACAAACGCAGTGGATGGTCGTGGTGGGGAAGCTCGTAAAAACTTTTTAATCGAGTCTCAAGGCTTGGAAATTATCCCCTCACCAAGTGAAATCAAATCGGAAGTCACTAAACATATTACCAACTTGAATACGCTTTTGCATTTAAATATTCTACGACGCAATTGGAAAATGGCATACAAGATATTCTGCATCCTTGTTAGATTTCCACAAGTTGATGTGCGACAAATTTGGCCATTAGGGGTGGAGGTTTTAATACAACTATCAAAGGTAGAGGAAAGCCAACATAAACAACACAAAGTTGGCACAACATTTGACAAGAAAGCCCGCAAATTCTTTGAGTACATGAATAATTTCTATTCTGTTGCCAAACAAGGCTCAGCTAGCTATAACAACACAGATAGACCAGACCTTGCTCCTGTTTATAGAGGAGGTACGATTAAAGTAACACCGTTATATCTAATCTGTTCATTGTGGCACTTATTTGTAAGAAGAGAGTATGAACATGTCCAGCGAGAAATCCAAGATTTGATCTTAGTGCCACCATATAGCTCGGAAGGTGTTTTGTATTACATTCTAGCACTTTGCAGGGTATGTCAATGTGAAGAAATCGTTACTCATTTTGCGATGCAATCAGATTTTGCAAAATTCATAGAATTAGAGGCAAGTTATCGGACTTATAGTGATTGCAAGCAGTTACTTGAGCTGAAAAACGAAATGATTATGAAAGATTTGGAGAATTGTCAAAAATACAACTTTCTCGTTCCTCGCAAGGAGATAAAAGAGCAATTGAGCGAAATCAGAGAAAAGTTGGAAATAATATATAACGAACAAAATGCAGAAAAAAGTGACTATAACCACGCATCTGGGTTGAGCGAAGACATAGAGGGGCAAGGAGAAAAAGAGGAAGAAATAGGAGGAGGAGAAGAAGAAGGAGAAGAAGCAGGAGCGGCGCAAGCGGATTGGAGCGTTGTGCTTGACGATGATGATGATGATGATGATGATGAGTCTCAAAATAAAAAAGTTCAAAATGAAGTTACCAATGATGATTATCTGCATAGTGATCTGGAATTTAATAACTGGGACGTTGTAAATGATAAATACGAGCGAGCAAGTATACGAAATGTTGATGGCATGAACAATGGTCATGAATTTCAAACATGGAAAGACCCAGCAGCAACAAATGGCAGACTTTCTCAAGCGCCATTGCTGACCTCAACTCAAATCCAAAACCATGTTGGAGGTGCACTTCAGCAAGATGACACTAGAGTCATCAATAATGATATTATTCCCACGCAAATTGACAAGGATGAGTTTGACAATCAAGATTCAGACGACGCTAACTATTTGACTAATTCATTAGTAAATAATAATTCCGCTCAATTTTCAACCACTGTCCCAATAGTCAACGGAGGAATGGAAGCCGATATTGCATCTGACAATGAGTGGAACGAAATAGAATCAGACTTGGATGAGTTTGATAATAATCGTGACAAGGGTAGTGATCAGAATTATGATGAGGATAGTGAACATCATCATGATGATCTTGATGATTACCAACAGTCGATGAAGCAGGTAGATAATTCGATAATGGAGGAAGATCTAGTTGGTGACGATGTTAATGACTTTGATTTTAATGACGAATGGGCCCAAATCGAAGATACTGAGGTTGCGCTGGATTAATTTATGGTAGATTGAATTTTTTTTAAAAGAAATCTGCGTAGAAGGTTTAATTAGTAGTGCCCAATTATAGACTTGCATAATTATAGAGATTAAACAATAGTTTTCCACTGAAACCATTTTGAAAAATGTAAAAATAAAATATAAAAGGATTTTCACCATCTTTCTGCCACACTCTAAAATTTTCTCCATTATCTAGATTTGATATTCCTTAACTTCCATTACAATTGCTTATTTACTAAAGTATATATACTCTAAAAGTTTTATTGTTCATTCATAAAAGTATCGTTACCTGGGCGCCTAACTTTCATGTTAGCCAGAACTTGAGGAGATATGCGCACCCTATAATCACCATCTGATCCCTCGACTCGCTCCAATGGTATGACTGTCCAATCGGGTGGTAAGAGTGCAGAGCGAGGAAGCCTCAAAGTTTGATAAATGCTCTCAGCTGAGGATGAAGCTGATGACAAAGAAGATGAAAGTTGTGTTGTCCGAGTAGGTTCTAATGAGACATTGTAAGTCGGTGATTCTGATGATGATGATGATGATGTCGATGATTGAGTTTGAGTTTGAGTTTGTCGTGCTGCAGAAGTCAAATTCTGCTCCATTGGATCCATTTGGTTCATATTTCCATCATCATTCCATTGATTGTTTATACGACCTTGACTATGTTCTTGATGCATGTCTCTCCCATCATTGTTTGTTGGTGGTGCTCCGTTGGTATGGAATGCATTCGTAGGAAATCCAGTCGGTAAAGGTGCCACTGGTCTAGCAACAGGTTGTGGTTGCGGTGGTTGTGGTTGTCCTTGAGGTTGTCCTTGTGGTTGCGCCTGATTTGCTTGTTGTTGAAAAGATGGGTGAGTAGAAGAGATTGGACCGCCAAATACCTTCCTCCTACACAAAGGACAGCAATCAGAACGTTCCATCCATTCTTTTAAACAACCCATATGTAAAATATGATTACATGGTAATTTCTTTGCTCTTCTCCTTGGTGATTGTGGTTTGTTACGCATACGCTGATACTCTTCTGCGGAATACATATCTTCACGACAGATGATACACAAGTTGTCCAACAGTTCCAAGTCGTCCTTCGTTGCGCTTGGTAGTTGCGTATCGAGCCTTTTTGAAGACTCGATGAATGCAAGAAGTTGTGATGTTTGAGTCCAAGCCCTCTTTAATGATGAAAATGTACCCAGAAGCATCGATAGTGGTAAAGAGTAACCCGAGTGGAAGGTGAACAAATAAATAAAACATAAATATGCCATTGCAGTGAGTAAAGCTGACGAGATTTCAATCGCTTTGCTATAATATGGCTTGCTCTCCCAAACTATGTCCACTTCATTCTCGTCGTCCTCGTCCTCGTCCTCGTCAACAACATCATTATCATTATCATCAATTTCAGTGGTTGTTTCCTCTGCATCCAACTCTTCCATTTCCCTTTCTTCGTCTTCTTCGTCTCTAATTCCTTCTCTTCCTGCTTCATGGTCAACTTGATTCGCTCTTGAAGATGACTGACTTTGCAAGTGATTGATTCTCGAATTTTTGCGAATTTTGAAGAACACAATTTCGTAAATGCCTAACAACATTTTGGCAAACTGTGTCAAAGTCTCTACACCTTGTACGGCAAATTGAAATCCAAACAATAGACAAGTGACGGAGTTGATGCCTTGGAAAACGTCATACACCAACAATTTTGCTAATCCAAAGTCCACAACAATGAAACAAATCTTGAGCCAAAAATTGATCAGACTTAAGTAGTGCTTGAATATATCCCAGACGCCAATCCGTGCCACTTGCTGATGTTCCTCGCCCACTGCGCCATCTTCCTCATCTTCATCTTCATCTTCATCTTCTTCTGCATTCACTTTATTGAATATTTGCAAATTTAACAAATCCAATCGATCAAGCATGATGATATGCATGACTTTAAATGTCATTGCCACACCAACAAGAAACACATTCAAAATGACATTACTATCACCCGTGGCCAAATTGAGAAATAGATTACTAACAAAAATGGGTAATTTTTCATATAAATGCTCAACTTCAATGATTCTTAATGTTCCGAAAAATAACAACTGCAATAGCTTATTTAGTGCCAAGAACACAAATATAACAAAATTCACAAAAATACCGAGTTTCAATCCCTCAGTGAACTCGATTATGAACATGGTGTAATTGTATGACTTGGCTAGCGAGTCATGAATCGACCAGCTTAGTAGTGCCACTGATACAGCACTATAGCCGATGATGTACTGTGTTGTTTTATTCATGTTTCAAGATGGCAAGTATTTGATGTTTTCTTCTTTCTTGGTTCAAGTGTCAATGCCAGTGACACGTCCTCAAAATTGTATTGCGACAATAATTATGGTAATAGTGGTGTTGGTGGTTGTGTTGTTAGGCAAACTAAATTACAATGACAGGGATGTACTATATTGGAGCAGCGGAATTACAAAGTGCAAGTCGCGAAAGGGATTGCTGGAGAGTAGGAGGGTACTGGAGAGAGGGACGGGGAAGAAAGCCGGTTCTATAAATGTGATATACGTCACTCGCAAAATAAATAAATAGAGAAAAATAAAAATAAAAATAAAAATAAAAATAGAAATTGTAAAACATGCGCTGCCTCCCAATAGTCAGTTCCGGAAAATAACTTACAAAAGATAATAGATGCAGTTTGTTAACCACCACTTACTAACCGCCAAACCACCAAACCACCAAACCACCAGTGTTAACATAGTAACTCATACTGTCTCAAACATATCCAGACAAAAATTATTTTATATAAACAAGAATAGAAAATAAAGTAAATGAAAAAGTATAAGACATAGATATAGAAATATTAAATATAAAAGAACTTTCTAGATACGACTGACACATATCAACCAAAACAAAGCTATACCCATTCGTAATCTTTTCCTTCTCTTTTGATTAGCTACTAGGTACTTTTTGTCGCTTTGTCTGGTCATCAAGCAAAGTGCTCGCCAGCCTTTTCATAGTTGGGATTTTCGATTTCTGGGGCGATATTGACATTGTCCGTCGCCTTGTATTGATCGGCGACTGTTGCATTCGATGTTGATGATGGTGGTTTCTGTCTGTTCTCGTGCTTTTGCTTATGTCTTGACCATAATCTATATCTCGATCTCGATCTCGACATTGTTCTTGATATTGAGTTTGATTTTGATTTCGAAATTGTAGTGTCTCCGATGCTCCCGTTGTACTTTTATTGATCTCGCTTTCATTTAAAGCTGATCCTAAAGACCCTTGTTTCCATTTCTTTTCAAAATTTTCAAGCACCTGTTGTTGTAAATCAAGATCTTCCTTGTGAAGAAGATCTGTTTGGCATGTCATTTTTTTTAGCTGCTCCTCCACCTGTCTATCTATCGATAATTTAAGCAGGTCCTTCAAGCCTGCGAAGTTCTTTAGAAGCACATTCGAGCGCTTTTTGCGTATTAATTCGCTTCGGTCTAAATCTACGTGATTCCTTAATTGATTTAGAACTTCATTGCCGGTGTTTTCCATAGCTCTCATCTTATGCTGCACCTTACTCAAAGTTGTATCCTGCATTTCAATGCATCGATTAATGAACTCCGCAACAGGAACATCGTTATAAGTTATGCGGAAGTTTTTTTCGTCAAAGTTCGCCAGAGCGTTGAAATTTTCGTATAGTTTCTTTTTCAATCTTTCAATGTCGGATTCAACCTCTTCTTCAACACCACTAGTCGTTGAGTAAGCAGGAAAATACTTCTTGAATACAGACCGGGACTTCTTCACATACTTAATAAAATTAGACATCTGCAGATGCGAGAGCTCATAGTATTGGTTTTTTATTGTATGCAACAAACTTTGATAATGTGCAAGATCTTCCTTTTGTTTCTTGTTCAGCTCAACGAGTGCATCATTAGAATTTTGCAATTGACTCAACTCTTTTTTTTGATTTTCCACTTCTGTCATTATCAATTTGACTTCTGAGGTTTTCTCAAGATTCAGTTGGGTCAAGTTATTACATTTCGAAGTAAGCAGCTCAATGGCCAAATCCTTTTCTCTTAATTGGTTTCTCAACGAATCTAGTTCTTGATGCAAATCATAGTAGCGGTTCTTTTCCAAAAAAATACCATTCTTGTTTCTTGTTGCCTCTAATTCCAGGTTGAGCTGACTTATTTCAATTGACATGTTTTTGAGCAAGGTCCTCTTTAGAACAGTATCAGAGTCATGACCGTTTTGCGGTGTGTTTTTTATATTTTTGGCTTTTGCTGCGTAATCGAGGGTCGAACATGTCTCCATACTATTAATGTGCGCGGGGGATATTGTAGCAATAAGTGTAGTTTTTGTGTTTCCGCCTAGTGACTCTTGTAGGATATGTGTGAGTTTCGAGTCTCTAAATGGAATATGTTGAGAACTTCGTTTGCCACTGCTATCGTTTAATGCATTAATCACCCTACCCAATGTTAAGAGTGATTGATTGATACCACCTGCTTCTTTCACCATGGACCCTGAGCGACTAATATTTTCAGAGCCGGCCAAATCCACCAAGTTCATCTTGGATACTTTGTACACAACATCATTGCGAGGATCTTTTTTGTATAGTTGAATCCCGAATATAGCATGTGACCGAGACGATTTGTCATTCATGTTTGTTGCTGAGGTTTTCCTTCGGGCTTGTGCCATTTTGTATGCTTGTATTGCTTCTTGGTAGTTATTAACACAACTTTCAGTCAAGTTTTGGACAAATACTTTTTTGCGGTTGGATGGGTTTCCCGTTTGTTTTGTAGCGCTAGAGACAAGCTGTTCAATAATCCTTAATTTTTTCGTCTGTTGCAGTAGTAAGTCAATTAGTTCTTCCTTGTAAATTTCCAAATACGATATCCTCACCATAAAATCGGTATGCTCGAAAGTCAATTTTCCAAAAAGCTCCCAAAGTAATCTAGGAATAATCCCTGCATTCTCGGGCATAACAATAGCATTTTTTTCAAAATCGGAATCGGAATCGAAATTAAACTCGATATCAAGATCACAATCTCCGCACATAGTATATGTTTTACCTGTGCCTGTTTGGCCATAAGCTAAAATCGTTACATTTAAACCATTCAAGAAGTCTTTGAGCAATGGCTGTGCGAGTTTTGAGTATATGAGGCACTGATCAGCTTGAGAACCATATATTTGGTCAAATTTGTATGTCTTTTTCGCTGCATCTGTTGAATTACTTTGAAAAGATTTATTGATTGCACTTGATCCTCCCAAAGATGTTGAAGTTGGGGTAGAAGTTGGGGAATGAGTTAATGTGACGTATGGTTCTGTGATTGAATAGTTGTCATCGGCCAATTCCACGACAATTTGGGACTTTGCGGAGATTTCTAATTGATTTCTACCTCGACATCGTACAGCCACTTGCACATTGGACATTGCAGCGGGTGTGGTGACGGAAGTAGTTGTTGTGGAAACTATAGTTGAAGTTATGGTTAAATCTGCTGTTGCCGCTGCTGCTGTTGCTATTGATGTGGTTATGATGATGATGATGATGATGTGGTGGTGGTGGTGCTGCTGCTGCTGCTGCTGCTGCTATTCTATGTTTGAAATAAAGAGTGCTTTTGCAAGACAATTGTGACTATTGAAAATGTAAACAAAGAGGCTCAAAAGCAGCCAAATAAATCTATTGTTCGGCGCCACAAGTAAACAACGCGAAACTTTCTATGTCGCATTCTCTGATCTCTGTTTCCAAATATTTCACGACATAAATCATTGCGAGGCTGCAAATACAAAACCAAGAGCAAAACCAAAACCAAAACCAAGAGTGAAAGCAAGAGCAAAACCAAGAGCAATACCAAGAGCAAAGGCAAAAGCAAGAGTGAAAGCAAGAGCAAAAGTAAGAACATATGCACTATAAGATATTGCTACACATTGCATAAAAATAGCATTTAGCAAAAAAAAAAAAGTTAAGTGATGGACTACTTGCTTTTTGTATTTTTGTTTTGGTTGCCAGAATCTCGTGATAATGTCTTTAAAGTTATATACACACGAGTCTGATCACCATAATATTAATGAAACGGAAGAAATGGGAAAAGGAACGGAGGATTGTAAAAAAAAAAAAAAATGCTAAATTCATCCATCAAAATTTGTACTTAAATACACAAACTCTCTAATTGAAAAAGTCGTCGTCATCGTCGTCATCATCCACATCATCACTAATGGGTTTCCTGCTATAAACAATCTTGCTCTGTGTTCTCTGTTGAGTATCTCTGCTTATTCCATCAAGCATTTGGACAATATCCTGTTCAGACAACTTCTTTGTGATTTGGCCCATCGAGTATAATCGCACAATATAACTTTCCACGGCATCAGCACGGTCTGGGCGCACCATGCGAACACGACTCAATCTTTCTCTTGCTTGGTTTTCTAGGACTCTGGCAAGAACCGCTGCTGTTGCTGCTGCCTGTTGTTGTTGTTGTTGTTGGGATGAGGCGGAAGAAGAGGAGGCAGATGCTGAAGAGCTGTCTCCAGCCGCGCCACTTGCACCTGCTGACCTCTGTAGTTCAGCCATCCGTGCTTGTCTTATAGCATTTAACTCTGCGTCATCCATCTTGTGTTGCACTTGTTTATATATATATATATGAGATTAGCTTGTTATTTTCAAAGTGATTTATTGTCGTTTACAAATACTGTCTATAATTCATGCTCACCTTCTAGCTCTTTCGCACAATCCCACTCTCACCTTCACCTTCTCGCTCTCTCTCTTGCTCGCTAAAAATAAATTTGAATTCCAGCGCGCGCGCCATAATTTTTTCTTTTTTTTTTTTTTGCTTTTTCTGTGATCTATTTTTTTTTTCTCATAACTTGGGCGGAGAAGGGATTAAGGTCACATTCTAAGATTGGGCAAAAGGAATAAAATTAAAAAAAAAATAATAATAAAGAAAACGGGAATTCTTGAAAGAAAGACAGAAAGAAGATAGAAATACAATTTTGGGGTGAATAAACAGACTTGGATCATAATTGCAACACCATTATAAACTGTCATTTTTTTTTTAGTATTTGATTTTCCATCTTTAATCTCATAAGTTTACTGCTGCAGCTTTTCAGGTTCCAGTAATCAGTTTTCATTTCATCAGTTTTCATTGTTCACCTTATACTTTTTGATTTTTTTTTAGCTTACCAAAATCGGTTCTTGCCTTTATATTTGCAAACAATAACTTGTCATACTATCTACTTTTTGTTGTTGTTGCTGTTATTTTTTCTTTATTCATTTCTTCAATCATGAGCTCGGATAGGACAAATATTCTCAAAAAGTACAAGATTGTGTTTTTAGGTGATCAGAGTGTTGGAAAGACATCATTAATCACTAGATTTATGTATGATACTTTTGATGAGACATATGCGACAACAATTGGAATAGACTTTCTAAGTAAAACAATGTATCTCGAAGATGGTAAAACTATAAGGTTACAATTATGGGATACTGCTGGTCAAGAGAGATTTAGGTCGTTGATTCCTTCATATATACGAGATTCTCATGTTGCTGTGATATGTTATGATATTACCAATAAAAAGTCATTTACCAATTTGAACAAGTGGATCAAAGATGTCAAGCTAGAACGTGGCGACGATGTGATTATGGTGTTGGTTGGGAATAAGCTGGATTTAGCAAATGACAAGCGACAAGTTAGTCTTGAAGATGTCGAGCAGTTGCACAATAAGACGGGGTCCAAGTTTTTTATCGAGACCTCGACCAAGGCTAATCATAATGTAAAGTTGTTGTTTAAAAAGATTGCTCAATCGTTACCTGATTTTAATAATGAAGATGAAGATGGTGAGGGAGAAGGTGCAAAAGGTGAGGGAGACGGTACAAATAACAAGTCAGAGACTATAGATATTAGCATTGAGAACAATCCACAACAGGGAACTAGCACATGCTGCTGAGATTAAAAGAGCAAAAATAAGAAAATAAAGAAAAGAAAGAAGAGAAGCAAGAGAAAGAGGAGAAGCAAGAGAAAGAGGAGAAGCAAGAGAAAGAGGAGAAGCAAGAGAAAGAAAAGAAGGAAAGAAGCAAGTGACTGGTGGCGAGGGGATTAGGCTAGTGATTGTTACTGAAGTGTAAGGGAACTAGAGAGAATGTATCAATGAATGGATAGATGTTTATGGATCAAGAAGCACCGATTAAATATAGGATTTGGCTATTGGCAAAAAAATATTTGCAAAGGATGAAAAGGTTCAACTTGATAAAAATATAGTTTTTGTCTTGATGCGCGAGGCTTTTGCTATAGCAAATCGTGTAGAGAATACGACGTACAATAGTATACTGTGAATTGTATGTGGTTGATCGCTGTGTTCATTCTCTCTGTGCACCTTTATAGTAAGAATTTAAGTGCTTCTGAAGATGAGAATACTTGTCTTTCAATTGTTTTAATCTCAATCTCTTGCTTGCCTGAATAGAGGATACAGTTCTAAAGAGAGAGTTTAAAATTGAATTAATGTTTTAGTTGATTTTTTTTTTTGAGTTTCTATTTTATTTTATTTTTTCTGCTGCTCTCACTTTGGTTATTGTTGCCAAACTCTTTGTAACTTTTCTCTCTCTCTCTCTCTCTCTCTCTCTCTCTCTCTCTCTCGGCCACTTTGGCGCAGTTGTCTAATTCAATTTCTCGCTCTGTTGACACCCACATTGGCTTCCTGTAACTTGCTCTTGTTCTTGTTCCTATTCCTATTCCTATTCCTATTTCATCCTGTGCTATCTCTCTTTGTCCCTTTGTTCTTTCAAAACACTCAATTGCCCAACACCTTCTCTCCCACACACACACACACACACAGCTGAGAAACTGTCTTGCCTATTCTCTCTCTCTCTCTCTCTTTACTCCCCCTCCCTCCCCAGCTAACCAACCACCCACTCAACCCTCCCCACCAACTCCACTTCCAAAAAAAAAAAACAGAAATAAAAAAACATCAACATGAGCCATCAACAATATCACCTTACTTTTTTCACACAACATCACCTTCAATACCCACCACACATACTCACACACTCGAATATTTTGCAACCAAATTTTTAAACTTAATCAACACACCTAATCATAATCCCTGATATGGCACAAGCTACAAGTAGAAATGTCTCCATATCCTCATTGCTATCCTCAGCTCCGTCAAATGAAAACTTACCGGTAAGAAATGGTGATGGTGGTAGTGGTGGTGGTAGTGTTGGTGGCGGTGCAGCAAAGTCTACAAGTACTACACCAACAGTAACAGCAACACACTCTTCAGCGCCAGCTGATACTAAAGCTATGAGCACGACTAAAAACACCGCATCATCTTTAAAACCCAGCACCAAACCTCAACCAATATTAAAAAAGAAACCAATAGCATCAAAATCCAAGGCTTCACCATCACCATTACAACAATTAGTAGCGCGTTTTCAAACTTCATTCAATGGTGCAGACTCCACCACAGCTGAAAAAATTACACCAGTTACAAGCATCAATATAAAAAGCATCCTTTCAGACTCTAATATATCGAAAACAAATGGAACTCTGTCAAAGAAGATTCAGCCACTGCTACTGCTGCTGCTGCTGCTGTTCAAGAACAAGGCGTCTACCCCTATTGAAGGCAAGTTTGTCCAGAGCAAAGTTTCGCCAAACCTCGCTGACCAAGTAAAAAAATTTCAAACTAGCTTTTATGTGGATTCCGCAATTAGTCTGCCGTTGCCTTCATCGTCAAAAACATCAGCTTTGACAGCTACTACTGCCACTGCTGTTGCATCGCGACCCAAGAGTAAGACTTCCATAAATTCTATAATCAATCTAGACGATAGCGATACTTCTTCGCCATCAACTCCAGCACCAGATGCCCTTAAAACTACAACAACAACTTTGGGCCCATCACAAACAAAAGATTTTTTATCTGCTAACAATCTGCTAAAACGAAAAGCATCTCTGAACTCAAAAGCAACAACTGGACCGGATACAAAGAACAAGAAAAAGAAGAAGCAGCAAACGCCAGATTTACAACAATCTCCTACAATATCATCAAGAAAACAATTGGGACTACTGCAATTTCAACAAATACTGCGGAAATTGCAACCGTCGCCTTTATCTACAGATTCCAATACCACTGAAAATCAAAATGTACCTGTGAAGAAACCATTGAAACCAGGTATGACCACCGAACAGTCCGAAATGCGGCCTACGGTGAAATTAGCATTCCCTACAGTAATAGACTTGTTAAATCCAGAAGAAGAAGAAGAAGAAGATGATGATGACGAAGTGATAGCGTTAACAGAGGCAGACGAAGACATCTCTAGAGAAAAACTCGCAACTCCTATTGCCCCAACTGCCAAATCAATAACAACAACTGCGACGACGACAGCAGCAGCAACAACAACAACCACGACTGATACAGTTAAAAAGAGAGCTGACAAAGTTGTTACGGAAAAATCAGCTCTATCAAAAGAAAAAGAGAAAGAAAAGGAAAAGATAGAGCCGCCAATAATTGCATTAAATATCCCGCTCTTGGACCCTAAAGATCCCCAGCCTGGTAGAGCCGAGGTCGTTATTAATGTACTAAAACTTGCCGAAGAGAAATATGGATGGTCGGTGATGCATCCAAAGGCAAAGTCCGCCATCGACATAATTGACGACATGATTGATGACGAAGATGATGATGATAATGATGACGATGATGACTTGATCGACGACGAAAAACAACAGCAACAACAGCAACAACAACAACAACAAGGAAACAACCAATCGTCTATACAGCTGCGAGGTAAAGAGTTGACAGAGGAGCAATTGGTTCGACAGCATGAGATCAAAATGGCTCGTAAAGTTGGTAAATATGATTTTGAAGATCCATTTATTGATGATATTGAATTGCAAATGGAAGAAGAGATCTCAACCACAAAGGAAGGATTCTTTGTCTACTGGGGACCGTTAGTCGATGATAGAAATTCCAGTAAGAAGAGCTCTTCGAAAAAACGGTGAACAAAAGTAGCACTACGATTACTATAATAGACAAGTGCAATTTTGATTTGAATAATATTAATAAAAAAAAAAGCAGACTATCTAACCTAATAATCATTCTCTAAATCTATCAATGGAAAGTTGAAGCATTATTGCAGCATTTTTTTCAAACTGGTTTCCACTATTTTCTTTCACCGAGTTCAAATTCCCTTCAATGACCCGCAAAACTCTTTCTACATTCTCTTTACCTTTAACAATTGCGTCATTACGCTTCAACACAACAAAGAAATTCAAATATGCCGCCACGGGCGAAAGCTTACCAGGGTTGATGGTAATTGTTTTGTCATCCTTGCGTTGTGCAAAACACTCGGTTTGTGCCATCAACATCAAGTGTACAAAATCTTCTACTTTTTCCAGATTCAACGTATAATATTGTTTTGGAGAAGATGAGTTTGCTCTTGGTGGTAGCGTAGGAGCAGTTTGTTTTCCATTTCCCTTGTCCTCTGGCTTAAATTCACTGCTATCCACTTTCTCTTTATTGGGCTTTTCGTCTAATTCTTTTTCGTCCTTGATGGATGCTTTGAACATGTCTAATTGATCAACACTGGTTTGCAGCTGCAATACGAGTTCCTTAAAAATACCCAAAAGTGGAACTTTCACTTGTTCATAAGGACAATTTTCCAATGAATCCTTTATAAAAGCATATCCAACTTCTTCGGGACTAAGAAACAATAATTTTGTAAGCAAAGTCAAGAGCATATATCTCCATGTTGGTTTATCCTGTGATTGCATTAATAAAAAGAGTAAACCCAGGTAATATATTGGCAAAAGTGCACTGGGCACGGTCGCAAGCTCCAAACGAAGTTCATTTGTAGATGTATTTGCAAGTGCAACCCATGTCCAGTACCCCAACACGTCTGAAACTGATTTTTGCACAAATGTGGGCTGCACAATTTGCGGAATGAGTAGTCTTATTGAAGTGTATATCACATCGCTGAGACTCAATTTCATCTCACCACCTTGCAGCTTCTTTTGGGGCTTCTGCTCTTTCTTTTCGTCTAGAACAGCCAGCACCTTGTTGGTATATAAGATAAGCTCTCCCAAGATGGATGTTTGTATGGTTTTGTTAGCCGAATTATTCACAATGTTGGTGTGCACGTACTTTTGGTAGTCGATTATGCATCTCTCAAACAATATACCCATTGCCTCATCCTTGTCTTTGGAAAGATCAGTACTCAAGATAAACTTCCTGCTTTCCTGAACAAATTTTTCAAAATCTGTCTTCAAATACAAATCAAACGAGTATGCCAACTCTGCCCATCGTTCCAAAACAGATCTGTCGTGTTCGTTGGTATAAGTCGAGTGGTTCGGTCCTCTTTGTTGTAAACTATTGAAATAGTCCATTGCAAAGCCCTGTGGGTGTTGCGTAGTGCACATAGTAATAACATTAGTAACAAACCCCGTCAAGAGCCTGCGTTGCAAATACGATTCGTCTTCTCTAATTTTTTTCAAATCTTCTGCAGAATATTCACTCAAATCCTTAGGCTCGGGCAATCCAGTATAGTTTCGAATGAAAGTATATGCTCTTTGAAGAACAAACCTAAAATGTCCACGTGTGCCCTCAATTTTGTTAAGGTTGTACACGAGGTTTACAAAAGAACTAATTGCCATTGCAAGGAATCTCGATGGGTATAGGGTATGAATTCTCTTCATGCATGCGTCAACCAAATTGATCACGCAGTATAATTTGATATCTAAAACATTCTCCTTGTGCATGATTATATCGTCGCCTTTGTAACTTTCTTTGTCACCTTCACCAATGACATTGGTATGTTTCTTTTTTTCCTCATTTTTCCCTTCCTCTTCTTCTTCTTCTTCATCCTTTTCTTCCTTTTCTTCTTCTTCCTCTTCCTCCTCTTCTTCTTCTTCTTCCTCCTCATCTTCTTCTTCTTCCTCCTCATCTTCTTCCTCATCTTTTAATCCACCATACACGCGAAGACTCTGAAGTAACTCACAACTCTTTAAAAACAACTCCTTTGGGTTCCCTTCAAGGGCAAGCACCTCGAAAATTTTCATAATCTTATAAACACAGGGTGCATCTCTCAATCTCTGGTTGAAATCGTAACCCAGGTCCACATATGCGATTATCAAGTTCGGCAAATCCCATCCAATTTCATATGTAAGTTTGGTATGTTGTTTCAATGTGTCCAAAACGCGCTGAAGCAATGACTCCTTTTCGGCGTTGGTATATTTCAAAGGGTCAGATAGGTATATATCTAAAAGAGTGCTATATGACAAGTAATCACCTGTCTCAATAGCATCCCTGGCACCTGACTCGATATTCTCCACTAGCTGCTCAAATGGGATATCGTCTGGTGTTGTTTGCAGTGGCGATGATGATGATGGTGGTAGTGGTAAAGTTTGTGATTCCTTAAGAGTTGTGTCGCTCAATTGAGAAGTTGTGGGCTCCAATTGATTATGCGTTTCTTCCTCTTCTGACATTTGTTTTTCTTTTCTTTTCTTTTTTTTCCTATTGTGTTCCTCTAAAATGTAAAAGTAATAGCGGTACTGTTATTGATACTGGCACTGGCACTGGTACAGGTGTTGCTGTTGCTGTTGGTGCTGCTAGCAAAATAATTGTTTGTATGAAGTGAACTATTAAGAAGCTGGTGGGTATCGAATTTTATTTTATTCGAATGAATTTTAGCGTTGCTTTTCGTCGTACTTTCTAGATCGCTTTTTTTTTCTTTTTTGTCTTTTGCTTTTGCGCGCCAGCTGGGGTAAGACGGTTGGGAGAATAGGGTGGAGTGAGAGACTCGAATAAGAAAACAAGGATCAAACTTCTAGGTGAAGGCTTTCCAACCGAAAGCAAGTAAGCACCTTTCATTATCCTTCTCTCTCTCTCTCTCTCTAAAGACATCAAATGTCACAATTACAAGACTCTAGTATACGACAATCAGATCCTGATTCTGATTTGGATTCTGACTCAAACTCCAATACTGATTTGGGTAGTTTGGTTGATCAGGGGAATGCACAGTTTGAAGATGAGTATATTGCCACAGAGGAGCAAACGAACTTGGAGCCAAAAGTACCACTATCCACCTCAATTGTTCTTGATAAACTACCGCAAGATCAGCAAAGTCAATTGAATCATAATCCTTATTTAAAGAGTGAACAAAAAAGTCAATCAAGAGAAGGAACCAAATTCAGAATGGAAACAGTGCTGCCGAAAAAGACTACTGAGAAGAACGAAAATCAACATTCATCAGCATCTACTACCAAGTCACCTGAGAAAGTCACAATTCGTTTTCAGCCTATTGGATCTACTACAGCCATCCACCCTAAACTATTCAAAATTTCGTCTGTGCAATCCATACTGACGGTGAACAAATTCCTTAGTCAGAAGTTGAAAACCAACGAAAGACAGCCATTACATTTGTATATACAAAATTCATTCCTGCCCAGTCCCGATGAACGAGTTGGTGATTTGTATGCATTGTTTGCCACAAACCATGAATTGATTATAAGTTATTGCAATACTATTGCTTTTGGGTGAGACAAAGATTAGATAAATGATTAATGATAGATATCGACACGTTCAAAATCAATCAATGTTTGAAATAAATTTCAATTAACAAATAATAAAAAAAAAATCACAAGTTTTGATTCCAATATTTCAAGTAACAGAATATTTAGTGTACATTGAACTAAGAAAGAAAACAAATTATGTCACATTTGCAAGTAAATAAAGATATGTATATTTATATTTATATATATTTATAATTAATAAAAAAAAACAAGGGGAGTGTGGAAACTTTTTCTTACTTCAAATGAAGAAGAAGCTTTTTTGAATCCATGATTGGTATCAAAATAATCGAAAAAAAAAATTTGTGAAAATGTAATACAGAATGAAGGAATAAAACAAAAAGAAACAAAAAAAAACAGGTCTAATATGAATTCTGATGGGTTTGAATTCTCCGATTCTATTTTTTATTTTATTTTCTTTCTATTTGGCAAATTGATAATGGTGATGGTAAGATTGATGAGTGAGTATATAATTATACCAGACAAAAAAAAAGGAGTAATCTTTTTCTGAAAACATTCACCGTCTCTTTTCTCCAAAAAGAAAAAATAAAAAAAATAAATAAATATGAAAAAGGATATTGTAAAAACATTCCCAATCTTTGTTCTCTCCAAAATTCCCTTTATATTTTCTTTTTTTTTTAAATGAAACAACGTAAAAACAAACTATGGCCTAGACAAGACAATCTAGGCTGAGTAAAAAAAGGTGCATGGGGTTGCAAAAGACTAGGGTGTACTAGGCTAAATTGTCGGAAACAACCCGCTTAATAAAAGACAAATTTAGCGTCACCTGAGTTGACGGTAACGGTACATCCGTCTGAGCCAGCACCATTGTATTGACCATTCTCGTACTTACAGTTACCATTAACGTCGTCACCAGTGATCTTGATGTTGTAGTTTGGCTTTTCAGTGTTGTTTGGGTTTGGAATCAAAGACAAATAAGTCTTACCACCAGTAGTACCGGCACCAAGGACAACTGGAGCCCAGTTACCGACACCTGATCCAGAAGTACCCCAGATACAACCATCCTCAACGGAAACTCCAGCATTGTTGACATAGTATTGAGTAGAGGTCTTGCCACCCTTCCATGTGTAGTAAGTGTCACTGTCAACAACAGAGACTGGAGCAGTGCCACCGGCAGACAACAAGGTTGGGATGTTCATGTTTTCTGAACCTGGGTAGTCGGTTCTACAGATAGCAACGTCCTTGGAGATTTGTGAGTCAAATTTGACATTGTCTGAACCCCATTCACACAAGTAGTTGTTGTCAGTGTTGGATCTGTACAACTTACCATTCTTACAGTACAAACCACCAACGGAAACACCGTTAGATGGTTGTTCAGATGGCCATTGGGTCTTGGACATACCAGCTTGACAAGCGTATGAGCAGTAGTAACCGTCTTTACAAGTGGATGAAGTGTCACCATCTTCATTCATGATGGTGGTCCATCCACCGTTCAAGCCTGAGATCCAGTCAACGGCAATAACACCTTGACCAGTTGGGACAGTGTCACAAGAGTAGACACCATCTTCAAACTCTTTAGTTGGGTCAGAGAAAGCAGACAAGTCACCTGCGATGGAGCTGTCACCGCTTGAATCAGAGCTTGAAGACTCGGTAGAAGCAGCCTCGGTGGATGAAGAAGATGATAATGAGGATGACTTGGAGCTGGTGGTTGCCTCGGAAGAAGCAGAGCTAGCTTCAGTAGTTTGAGCTGGAGTAGCTGAGGTGGAGACAGTGGCAACAATTGGGTGGGCTGAAGCACTTGGACCTGAAACAGTGTTACCGTTGGAGTCAACGTAGACAATTTGAGTAACAACAGCTCTCTTTTGTTGGTTGTGGTGGTGGTGTTGTTGTTGAACAGCTGGGGCTGCCAAGGCTGAGGCAGCAATAGTCAATAAAGTGATAACAGATGATCTCATTTTCAAATTAAAGAATAATAATGATAAAAAAAAATTTCTTCTTTTGTTGTTGTTTTACCTAGTTGGTTATAAAGGATTGAAGGGTATGAGAATAGCTAGATTGATTTATATATATATATAAATATATTATATAAAAATCAAGTAAAGGACAAAAAATAAAAGGAAAGACGATAGTTGGTGTGAAAAACGTTGACGATGAAAGGGTATTAATCTAAAGTCAAAACGTGATCTAATCAATCAAATATAAAGGAATGTAGTAAATAGTTGGATTTGTTGATATTTAAATATGAGGATCAAGAAGAAAAGAAGAAAGGAAAAGAAGAAAGGAAAAGAAGAAAAGAAAAGAAGAAAAGAAAAGAAGAAAAGAAGAAGGAGAAAAAGGAGAGGAAAAAGGAATGAAAATTAGAAAGGGGCGGTAAGGGTAGGATCGTCTACTGCTTTTATATAAATTTTTTTTTTTTGCTGTATAAATTTTGTTGTTGACATCTCTGTCCCTCTTTTAGCTGTGCCTATTCTATTGTGTTTGTGGTGAAATTCCCACTGTTTAGAGTAGGTGATTGCTGTTGTTGATACTTTTTTTGTTTTTGGCTCTGTGAATTACATTTCCCTTTTGGCCAAAATGCCAAACGAGACAGCGGCTAAAAAAAATTTTCACACTTCAACAAGGAGAAAGATGCCTTTACACAAAAACACAAACACAGACAAACACAGATACACCAATACAAACACAGACAACCCAAAAAAAAAAAAAAGAAATAAAAATGAAAATATTTTTTTGTGTCGTGGTAGCACTCCTGTATGCACACTTTCCCAATGTCAAAGTCAAAGTCAATGCAAATTTTAAGGAAAAGCACCAGAGATTAATATATGTAGATATACAATTGCAAAATATTTTTTTTTAATTTATTTCTGGTGTGTAAAGGTATAGGTATATGTACAAGTGTGGGTGTGGGTAT
Source organism: Lodderomyces elongisporus (assembly GCF_030384665.1). Taxonomy (NCBI): domain Eukaryota; kingdom Fungi; phylum Ascomycota; class Pichiomycetes; order Serinales; family Debaryomycetaceae; genus Lodderomyces; species Lodderomyces elongisporus. The sequence continues at coordinate 1,659,063 of NC_083675.1, forward strand.
GTTTTGTGAGATGCTCTCCTAACCATTACACCGTGTAAAGTATTATGCAGTAGCATATATATTTGTATATTTTTTTGTTTTGTTTTCGAGATATTTGATGGGTTTTGCATATATTGCCTGTCTATTGTTTTGTTTTTTTTTCATTTACATACAGGTTAATAGGAGTTTTCTGTTGTAATAGGTAATTGGCAATTAGTAATAGGTACAAAATCAAAACCGTGTGGTAAATTTTATTTTTTGCTCTCACAAAAAAAAAAAATAATAAAATAGAATATAGATTTTATTATCTGTGTATGTATATATCAAGGAGGTCGTGTGATTTATACCAGAAGAGGGCACAAAAGATTCAGAGTCTAGACCCACATTTTTTACACATAGCCCCTCGCCCCCTCCCCTCCCTTCAACGTCTCCAACGTCTGCAACTGCACCCAACTGGCTCTGCTCCAGCCTCAGTAAAACATATCGACACATACATCTGTTAAAATAAATCTATACCTTTAACAAGTTCATTAATAATCTGATTGTTTTTTTGTCAAAGTGATACATCTCACTCGAGAACATTACCGCTTGTAAGTGTCATTATTATAGTCATTTGCCTCTCGAATAATTATAAAGAATAATGAGAGAGAGAGAGAGAGAGATCAGATGTGTTTGAATGTGTGGGATAAACTAAAGTAAAAAAGAATTTTTTGGTCCACAGGTAGATACACACTTTTGATTTCCATTTTTCTTTTATTGCATAGCATGTGTCTTTAATAAGGCACCTACAACTCCTATTTGATGAAAGAGTGTTTGTACTTTAGTCTTTACCCAGTGTAACCTAAGACTTTGTTTCGATCAAATAGTCATAGATACTCCTTGACACTTTTAGTACAACTTAAAAAAATGGTCTTTTCCCTCTTCAACCCCACTCCCATCTTTCCTAACTCCAAACCCCCTATTCATCATCCTAAATATAGCCAATAACTTGGTGGCTTATATTTTATTACTAATTTTGGCCAATTAGTCGAATCGGGAATAGTAATTGGGTTGATTTTAATTTTAGTACAAACATCACACCTAATCCTTAAAACAAACTTTCTCTTTCACTTTCACCTTCACTATTATGATTATTACCTATTTTTTTTTTAATTTATTATTTTTTTACTTACTTCCTTCATCAAGAAACTCCACTAATCTTCACAAGACAGTAAAGTGTTTTGGACAAAGCACACGCTTATCCTATTATCAAAGGCTACTCTATCCATTCTTTTCTTGTACGTTCTTTCTTTCTTTCTTTCTTTCTTTGAACATAGTTCATTATTACTTTGTTAGTTTTTGAACTTTTCTACACGATCAAAAAAATTCAGTTGGGAGATACCAAAAAAAGTAAAGTATGTGATGCAAATACCATTCTACTTGACCATTTGGAGTGTCATAACCATATACTTTTTCCAAAGTTTTCTTTGCTAGACCTCTCTTTAAATTTTATTTCTTTTTTTTTTTGGTTTGTCCGCCTCCTATTCCCCCTTGCTTGGCTACATTATTTGATGCCCTGTGATTGCCTTGTCTTTATAGAACTACTTCTACTAATTTAGGCATTGTGTTAATGTCTCGGAAACGGTTTTCTCAGTACAACATACTTTTAAATGAATGAAAAGTAAGTATAAGTAAACAATTTTTACAAAATAGCTAGCTCTATTATATATGCAGTTTAATAAAGTGTTTGCAGCTACACATCACTTGGTTAGTTTATTTAATTCATTTTCTTTTTCTTCAAGATAATTTTGTTTCAACTTCAGACAAAAACTAATTACTACCTCCTTTTTGTTTTATTTTATTTTTTCTTTACGAAGATCTTTCTTGTCAAAACATTGTACATTGTGGGTACATCACTGATTCATGTTTAACAACTTCTTCTGTGTTTTTTGATGCATTCTAGTCATTAATTTACTTTTTTTTTTTGTCATCGTCGTCTTTCAGATGTATATTCTCTTAATCTCAAACTCAAGCCCATTTTTCTCAGTATCCATTTGGTGGTTCTTTTTTATGTATATGTGAAAAAGTTTTGTTACTTAAATTGATGGTGGCATCTCAGTCAACTCTTTTTACTATATACACCTTTCTGCATTTTAATATATGCAACTCATCGTAAAATAAAATTAAAAAATACAGATTAGTTGTAACAAACAGATCTACACATATTTACACACATGATGATTTGCAACTATAAGTGAAATGTGCCGTGTAATGCTCTGGCCAATCAGCAACTGCAGAGACAAAAGACAAAAGACAAAAGTGAGATTTTTATTTTTATACATGAAAATTGGTTGTTAAAAGTCAATGCCAAAATAATAAAGTTGAAAATTAAGACTAAAAAAAATCTTTTTTTTTCATTTTGATTTATTTTTTTTCAATTAGTTTTCCCAATTAGGAGTGGTAATGACCGAAATGGAATGGCGAAGCTAACACCAATAGAGTCTGTTGATCGCTTTTCTCTTTCTCCTAGCCAACCAATCATACAATGTTGTGTCAAAGGTACTTGATAGTGATTATACAAAATGTTGGAAGTTGAAAAAAAAAAAATTAAAAATTTGCACATATCTTGTGACGAAAAAAAAAGAAAAAGAGTTTTTCAACAAATGAACGAGTCAATATGCGAGGAGATGGAAGGAGAACGAGGCAATGCCCATGAAAGGTTTTCTTTTTTGAATCTTCAAATTTCTGGTATCTCCATTACTCTTATTCTTGGTAATGCACACTTGTAGTAAGAAGAGATTTTGTAAAGTGTATTGAGGAAGAACAAAGGCAATTTTGCAAGACCAATATCAATTAGAAACAAACAAATTGACAAAATGAAAAAAAAAATTTCCCTCTCCTTCTAATTAATTTTTTTTTTCTTTCGGTATTTCGATTCTTTTTTCTTCAAATGTTTTTTTTCTTTAACTGTGCAATTTAATATCAAGTTTCGAGTTGGAGTTAAAAAATACAAGCAGTTGTACTTGTTGGTCTTTAGTATGACATGCATTTTAGACATCTGTTTTTTCTCTTATTCATTTGAAAAAAAAATATTTTAGAAATTCAAAAACACTACTCACTAGACTTTACTCAAAGCTGAAAAAGAAAAAAAAAGGGAAATTGTGAATAACTTTGGCAATAAGCAAGAACTTTCTGTTTTTTTTTTGCCATGGCAATTGGCGACTTTGTCTTGTCAAAAGGGTGGTGGAAGTGGGAGGATGAATGCTGTGACTGCAAAATTAAAAAAAAAAAAGAGAAGGATAGAAGAATGCAAAATAAAAAAGTATAGAACATTTTTTAGCATTCGGTCTAGACCTTGAAAACATTGCAAACAAATTTAAATGTGTCTTAACCATTAATGCAACCCAACCGTTACAAACTTGACTCAATTGCTTTATAAGGAATTGTAGTACCTTTCTAACTTTTTTTCCCTTTTTTTTAACTCCTTTCTTTTTACCTTTTGGCTTTGAAACATTTCCTGCAAGTAATTAACAAACTGTCAATTACTTGTGCAAGGTTCTCCTTTCTATTTCTCTCTTTTCTTTCAGCAAGACAACAAAATGTTGCCTTGATTTTGTCAACACTTGGAAGCTACAAAAATATAACTCATTTGACATTATGAGATCTAGACTCAATGTTTTTCGTTTATTTTTTTTATTTTTTCTTTTTATACATATATATATTCAAAAGACCAATTTTGCTATAAACAATTTCACACAAAGTTCCTCGTTATTTTGTGCTTGGTTGCCATAACATATGAGTCAAATCTCCTTCAATTTCTTTTTTCTTTTTCTTTTTCTTTTTGCCATGTTTTGGTTTGCTGTGGTAAATGAACGACCCCGCCATCGCATTTTTCTGTCTTTTATTTTTTATTATTTTTTTCTTGGATTTATGTAATTCCAACGGTCGTGTTGCATATTCTAATTTTTTTCTTTGATCCCCGAAAGAGTCTAGACAAACGTATAGATCTTAAACAGCAGTCTTCAAGAATCTACAGTTATTCTTTCTTTTTATTATTTTTTCCCAACCATCCCAACTTTTTGATGTTCAAAGATGCATGTTTATTAGCGACATTGTAAGTGATGCTTTTGTAATAAGTGATTTGTGATCCTCATATTACAAAGAGCTGATTATAATAAGTGTCGATGACCGTTTACGTATTTGCATTTATTTCTTTGGTCTAGTCCTGGTCTATCATGTATTATTGAAAGTAAAATTTTGAAATTTAAAGCATGAATTGAATTTAGGAGTTATAGACTTAAGAAAAGGAGATTATGCTTTTAATTTCTGTTTCTTGGCTTAGTTTGATCCCCTATTCTTGTTTTTTTTTTGGGGGGCTGTTTGTTACTGTTACTTGGAAACATGATGGCAAATGCATTGAAAGGAGGCATGATTTCAAATCTGATTGTAACTATTTATGTCTAATGTCTAACATCATGGTTGGTGCATAATGTTATTTTTTTTTTCTTCAATCAATTCATTTTATTTTTATTTTTATTTTTATTTTTTGTTCATCAATTTGTAACCTCAACTTACTACATCGCTACTGTTAGTGGTTGCATTAAGTAATAGTTATTCCGAGTTTGCAGTAAATGCACTGTATCGAATAGCGGAATATCAAAGAGGCAAAGAGGCAAAGAGGCAAAAAGGCGAAAATTGAAAGAAATATACATATTGTTTAGAAGTAGTGTATTCAACATTTCCCAAATCTTATTGCTTTTGGTTAGAGATTTACGCGAGACATAGCGCTTAGTTCCGAGTATATGATTCTCTCTCTACTCTTACTCCCATCATCCCTTTCACAAGCCCATTTTTTTTGAAATTCTTTCTTCTCTTTTTTTTTGGTTTTTCCTCTTGATTTTTTTTATTTTTTTTTTTATTTTTATTTTGGTTTGTAATGTTTAGTAGTTTGTTGTTTCCTCTCAATGTTTTGTTCTTCCTATTTGAATTTCTTTTTGTATTCTGAATGCAACTCAACCGTTACCTATTGATCTCCATCAATTTTGTATTCTTTACTTATACGTATATATATATATATATATGTATAAATTTACTTCGTATCAGTAAATCAATTGATATCCAGGGTATTTTGAGGCTTGGAAAAGTACGCAAAAACCCAGCAGTTCCTGACCAATAATGGTTCCACCATATTTTGTTTCTGTTTTTTATATGTTAAACTTGAATATATTTGACTCAATGTGGGGGAGGAGGAAATGATGATAAAAGAAAATAAAAGCAAATATATTATAAATCAAAAAAAAGGTCCAAGTCACTATTACCGTTGAGATATGTAAATTAATGTAAACTAATGTAAACATATATATATGTATGTGTATTTCTACATGTATGATTGGTCAAACTAAATTTCTTCTTCCAAACTTGCCCTCATATTCCTTGTCTTAGTTTGTTATTTTCTCTCTCTCTCTCACTTTCCCTCTTTCTCTAAAACATTTATGGAACAAGCTAGTATCTCCATATACATCTTTACTCAACGTCTCTATTCATTCATTTGTGTTTTTCTATATTCCAATTGTTGTGTTTGATGTTTATCTAAATTAATATATCAATACAAATTGACTTTAGAGCTTTCAAGTATCTTTGAATTATCAAGCTCGCACGTGATCAGGTTTTCCTCTTTTTATTTTTTCTTTTATATATATATTTGTTAATGATCAAGGCTGAAGAATTAAAGATGCATTCATTTGCATTACAACGACTTTGCTTATTAAGAAAAAAGAAAAAACTTCTTTAAGATATTCCCCATTCATTACTAACAAATAAAATTCATGGAACATGGAGGGGGTGAGGAGTAGGAGGAGGAAGAAGAGAAGGAAGAGAAGGAGATTATCATACACAGAATATCAAAATTGGTAGCGTGACATTTTTATATCATGTCACGTTATGCCTTCCTTCTTTCTTTCTTTCTTTCTTTCTTTCTTTCGACTCCTCCCTCTTTCCTCCCCGCAATCTTTATTCGGCTATCAGCGGACAAATTAATTGAGGGGAAGGTGACAACGAATAAAAAAAAATGATGTTATTGACAACAAAAAGCAGGGCAAAATGAGAAATAAGAAATAAGAAATGAAAAGTAATGACACGCTCAACAAGGCAAGTAAAAGAAAAAAAAAAGAATTTAGAGAACTAAAACGAAGAAAAAATAGAAAGAAAAGAGTAGCAAAGAAGGAAGAAAGAAAGAAAGACATTTGATTGAATTACAAAAAAAGAGAGACGGAAAGAAAAAGAAGAAGAAGAAGAGCAAAAGTTTGTGGCTTAAAGGTTTAAAGGTGGAACAATTTAGGGGAAGAATCTGGGAGACGAGGAGAAAGAGGAGGAGAGGGAGGAGAAAGAGGAGGAGAGGGAGGAGGAAGAAGAAGAAGAAGAAGTAAACGGAAGGAAGGGGAGGGGAAAAAGGGAGAGTATTTATCGTAATAATATACGCCAAACATTTGGCGTTTTTTTTATATTCTTTCTATTTTTCTTCGGAGTTCAATATTGCAGACCTCACTCCTTCGATAGCCGAAATAATCTACTAGTCAAGCAAAAACCTCTACATTATCATGTTGTTCTTTTCATGTCACGGAAGTAACCAAACTCTTTCTCTTTTCCAGTGCTTTGTTTACCTACCTATTCTTTTGTGTGTGACTAGAGTTACCCCGAATATTGTTACTCTTTGGCCATATCATGATACTATAAATCAAAAGTACTAACTTGATACCCATTCGATTACACGGCCCAAATTATTAACCATTTGTATAGACCCAAACAATTTGTAAAAAGTAAACAAATTTGTATATATATACAAGGATATTTCCACATACATGTGTGTACTCTACTATTCATGCTCGTAAAGTCTCTCATCAATACCCAACCTATAAACTTAACCAATTCACAAAAAAAAACAACTAGTCGATAAATAAACTATCTATAATGTCACCAGTACAAGAAGTTACACCAAGAGTCTCCTCTCCCTCAGACAGCGTTCTTTCAGTCACTCCAATTGAAGTTCCCCAAAAAATAGCACTTGGTGAATACATTTTCTACCGTATCACACAGGCCAATCCAAAATTGAAATCCATATTTGGTATCCCCGGCGATTTCAACATTGATTTTTTGGAACACGCTTATTCTCCCTTGGTGCTCAATAGAGGCGTAAAGTTACTAAACACTTGCAACGAACTTAATGGTGCTTATGCTGCAGACGGCTATGCCCGTGTAATTGACGGCTTATCTGTGTTTATCTCCACTTTTGGCGTGGGCGAGTTATCTGCAATGAATGGTATTGCAGGTGCTTTTGCCGAGTATAGTCCAGTGTTACACATTGTTGGCACCACAGCATTGGCATGCCAACAACTGGACAGCAAGAACAGGGATTACAATTGGCATCACCTTGTTCCAAACCACAATGTCTTTGAAGCACCCGATCACAACGTGTATAAAAAGATGGTCACCAACATCTCATGTGTACAAGAATCACTCGATTACGATATGGATGCAAATCGCCAAAAAATTGATTATGTATTGAAAACCATCATCCAAGAAAGAAGACCAGGCTACTTGTTTATTCCTTGCGATGTACCCAACTTGGAAATAACATCCAATTGGTTATTTTCAGAACCATTCTCTGCAGCATCTTGCTATAAAAACAGTCTCGAATCAAATCAAGTTTTACATCAAGTAACAAACAAAATCTTGGACTCTTTTTACAAGGCTAAAAATCCCTCGGTGTTATCAGATTGCCTCACCACAAGATTTGGTGCTCAAAAACAACTTGATTCATTTATCAACATTTTGCCCTCAACAGTTAAGCTTTTCAACTCAAACTTTGGTAGAAACGTGGATGAGTCAAAGGAAAACTATGTTGGTGTTTACAACGGAAACGCTTCATCAACACATCAAGTCCAAAAATCATTGGAACAAGATTCAGATTTCTTGCTCGTTTTGGGATTGTTCAGCACTGAAATGAATAATGGAGGTTACTCCTTTGACTTGTCGCAAATTCAAAACGTTGTAATAGTTCACCCAGATTATATTCGTATTGATGAAGAGGTGTACAACATCAAGAAACTGGATGGAGAAAGGTTGTTCCACATTGGTGAACTTGTTGAAAATTTAACTGAAAAGTTTGATGCGTCCAAGGTTATTGCCAATACGCCAATTAAATACAGATACGAGCCAAGTGCTCAACATGTCCCTTCGAGCAAAGATTCACAATTTGTGTCTCAAGTCAAACTCAATGACCATTTCAACAAATCGTTGACATCAAATGACTTGTTTATTGTTGAAACCATGTCGTTTGCGTTTGGTGTGCTGGAGATCAAATTCCCACCTGGTTTACAATACCTCAGTGCACATTCATGGGCCTCGATTGGGTTTGCACTTCCAGCAACTTTTGGTGCTACTGTTGCCATTAACGATCTCAATTCAACCAGAAGAATCATTCTTGTGCAAGGTGATGGTGGGGCACAAATGACTGCACAGGAATTATCCAGCTATATTAGATACCACCAAATTTTACCAAACAAGCCACAAATATATATGATTAATAATGATGGTTATACCATTGAACGAAAAATTAAAGGAGCAACAAGACCTTATAACGACATCAACGGCCAATGGAAATGGTGCGATTTAATGCAGACTTTTGGTGGTGTTGAAGGAAAGACACATAACTCGTATAGACTTGAGAATGTTGAAGAGTTTGACAGCTTCTTCTCCCAATCAATGTTGAAAAACAAAAACCAGTCATCTAACACCAACAACATCAACAAAGTGCAGTTTTATGAAATCATTGCTGGTAAGTTTGATGTACCTAGAAAAGTTGACCAAATGATGTGTAAACGAGTAGAGTAAGATGTTTTAAATGTGTTATACTTGTATAGAATAAATTGAAATTGCTCAAATACATGGCGAACCTCTATTCACGTGGTAGCATTTCTAGTTTTTTATTTTTTTTATTTTTCAAAAAAAAAAAAAACGATATTCTAGTTTACTTAATGTGATAAAATTGAGTTGAGAAAGAGGAGAGTAAAAATGTGAGAATCTAAAGAATAAACAGAGAAAGAGAGAAGAACAGGAGAAAACCTGAATGGTCGCGACTTAAGCAAAATGTAGTCCATCAACATTAATTACGTCTTGATTTTAATTCTCACTTAACTTGTAACAGCAATAATAACTACGAAAAAGCAGCAGCAGTAACAACAACAACAACAACAACAACAACAACAACAACAACAACAACAGCAGCAACAGCAGCAACAGCACTATAATCAGTTCCCAAATATTAGGCAGTGAAAGCAATAGAACATTCTCACAACACATTTATTCGAAATTCATTCAAGTCCACGCACTAACTCAGAATGGTATGTACAGTGATTTAAGACTTATTTCGAAATACAAATACTGACTAACCTTTTTTTTTTCTTTCTTCCACCGTTCAGTCTGCATTATTTAATTTTCAATCATTACTTCAAGTCATCCTATTATTGATCTGCACATGTACATATATCCACAGCGTCACACCAGCGATTCTTGACAGTAGGAAGTCTGGTATTTTGAGTATATTCTACAAATTTGCCAGGATCGGAGAGAGATTGAGTCCATATGTTGCTATTGGATGTTTCATTATGGCGTTCAATACATTAAGTACATAAGAGACTAAAGAAGCGTCTTGTTTTTTTTGGGGGGTTTCTGTTGTTTTTATTTAAAAAAAAAAAAAGAAAATAAAACATTTATAACCAAAGAAGCTTCATATTACTTTTACCTAAATTCATATTGTTCGTTTTGGGAGCTGCACAATACCGGTGCACGTTCATTTCCCACGATTCTTTCCAACGCATTTGCGTCCCATTTAGAATAGATTAGTTTTGCCCATGTCAAGTCCAAGTCACATTCTTCTTTGAACACGGATTTTCCAATAAACCTTATCAATTCCTTATAGAATAGCGGATTTGATGGTGGTACATACATAATCAAGTTTTTAACACCACTAATTTCATAGCGTCTGAAATAGTGCAATCTTTCTGTGTATAATATAATTTGAATTTTACCCAGTGCAAACTCGTGTCTTGTCCTTGTTAATTTTGATTGCGAGCTGTATTCATCTATTGCGCCAAAATTGTACTTTGTAGAATCCTTAAAGTGTTGCTTGACTCGTAAATAGTCAAAATATGATGGAATATAAATCATTATCCCATTACCATACGAGGACGATTGGAGCAAATGTGGTATAATAGAATTTGTAAAAAACTTAAAACGAGAATCTGGATCTGCCAAAGGCGATTCGCTAGGAAAACGCTGAAAGACTTGTTTAATCCTCAAGCCAATTGAGTTCATTATACTATTCTCTGATGTAATGACTGGTTTAAACCTAATCTTTCCCGCGAGATTGTGCGATTTAGACGAAACAAGATTGTTGATAGCGGGTGTTTGATACTCGCTAAACACCAAGGTTTGTCTCAACAATTTTGCTTGATCATTTATACTCCACATTCGGATTCTGCTGAAATCCGCATCGTGAAACTCTTTTGGAACCTTATTGATATACTTCATTACTGTGTTAACATGGTCCCAGTTCTGCATCTCGATTTGATTTGCCCGGTCAACAATAAGAACCTCGATGGACGAGATAAAGTCATATTGTCTTTTCTTCTTATCGGGATTTTCCAAAATCATCGATAATCCCAATGGTGATGCCAAGATAATATCTGATGAGTAAAAAGATGAATAAAGCTTCAATGTCTTACGAGTTAACTTCATACCAATACAAAAGAAATCATTATTATTTCCCTTGAAAGCATCTTGAAAGTCACCAGGTTTATTGGTTCTCGTTTCGGCTTTGGTGTAAAACTGAGTGGTAAACTTCTTTTTATTTTCTTGTTGGTCAGTTCCTGAAAGTTTTATAATCATTTCCACAATCTCATTACAAGCGTCTCTTGTAGGCAAGAGAATAAGGACTTTTGGTCTTGTAAATCCCTGGTCTCGCAATTCCAAATCATCGCCATCTTCATTCAGTTGGTGTAGTTTGGCAGTATTCTTAAGTATCCTATCTCTGGTTTTGTAAATATGATTCAAGGCATGGAGAGCATATAATTTCCTATAAGAAGAATTCAGAAATGCCTTGTATTGATAGTTGATGTCTTGATAGTTCAAAATGGGTTTAAGAAGAATCGACTCCAATTTCGAGATCGAGGGCCCATATGTAGATTCAAATGCAGTATAAACTCTTTTCTTCAATGGGTATTCGGAAATATCTGTACCTTTTTGCTTCAATAATGAAGATGGTATAGTAATGGAACTACCTGGTGGTGATTGTGTTATTGATGTCAACGACAAGTCATCGTATGACTCTTTTTTATGTATATTCCATTTTGCATTCTCTTTTAACACCAATTTATCTTCTTGTTCCAAATACTCCTCTGTTGGTTGATTAAAATGCAATTCAAATGCGTCGTTGTTTATGCCAGCGGGTGTGTCCTCATCGTCTTCTTCTTCTTCTTCGTCTTCGTCTTCGTCTTCCTTTTCCTCTTCCTCTTCTTCTTTTTGATCTTCCAATACAACACCTGCATTTTCATCCTCACCAAAGTCATCCTCATCCTCATCCTCATCATCTTTTACTGCGCTATTGTCCTTCTCGCCAGTTTCGCTTCCCGTATTCTCTAATCCCCTACCATTTTCCATTTTATTTCCAGATTTCATTTCCTGCTTCTGTTCAATCTTAAGCAATGTCAATAAGGCTTCATAAGCTTTACCCTTATCCTCGTCCTCCTCCTCTTCCTCCTCTTCTTTGTCTTGTTCCACATTTTCTCTACCATCTTTTACATTGCCCTCAATATCAAAGTCTCCTCCTGTTCCGTGGCTGTTGTGTTGCTCATCTTGTCCCCTATCACGCCTCGATGTACGTGTTACAGTCCTCAATTCCGACCTTCCTCGTTTCACACTCCTATCGTTATTTGAATTGTATTTTCCACCTCCGTCGTTTCTATCAGCTCCACTCTTACGTTTCACTTGTCTCGCCATATCGTGTCTTTCCTTAATGATTGTTTTTTTTAATCTACCAGAGTTGTTATCTTTTCTTTTTTTTTTTTGTGAAATCTGCTATGAAGATGATTTATTTTGCAATCAAACTGAGTTGTAGAAGAGCATCGTGAAATAAAAATATCAGGACATGTGCGTTTATTGACGCGACAATCAGAGAAAAATTTGGCGACACTGGAAACTTTTGATGTGTCTATTTCGAGCTCACACTACTACCCGCGTTGTTTCAAGTTGACCATTTCTAGGAACTTTTTCTTGATTTGCAGTCATTGTTAACGAACTTTGTACCGGTTCTCGGGCGTATTGAAGCAAGATACCCAGACACTACAGTGAAGTGCTTTTACTACCTTAAACCTACAAAAATTAAAACAAAAATAAAAACAAAAAAGGGAGAGAAAAAGAATTAGAAAAGGAAAATAACTATCTTTCAATAAAGGCTTCGATAGAATATACCAATAGTCTGTAAGAAGCGCAACATCGAGAAATGTCGGATATAATCGAAGATCCATTTCAAATGGATGATGATTTCGCCATTCTGCCGAACCAACTAAAGGACAACACAACTTCAACAACCCCCATTATTATACCGGACACATCGAAGGAGGGGGAAAAGCAGGTAAACTGTGATACCAAAGTGATGCCTGTGAGGTACTCTACACCGGAATCTATACAGGAGGACAATGAGTATATTCAATCAAGATTGCAACAATTAAATGTTGAAGCAAAAGAAAATAGGATAGAGGTTAACTCAGCGGGGAAAGAGTTGGGAGAGGTGGAAGACAAAGGAGAAGATAAGTTGGAAGAAGAGTACGATGAAGATGCTGATGATAAATTGGATGTCAATTTACAGAAGCAATTGCAGGAGGAATATGCACGAAAATTTGAAAAGATGAAACTGAATTACGGTGAGCCACCCTTGCTTCCAAGTCAGGATTCACATTTGCAACAACAACAACAACAACACCACCACCAGAATCAACTGCGTCTGCTACAGAAACGAGAACCAGACGCGCAATCGACACTGGCAGACACATTCACAAAGACAATTACCAACACCCAACAATTTCAATTTGATATAGATGAGGATGAGCCATTAACTCCACCGGAGAATTTTGCTTTGGTGATTAATGCAATCTATCGAAGTTCTTTTCCACAGCCAACCAATTTCTCATTCCTCAAACTGTTGAAGCTCAAATCTGTGCTATGTCTTATACCTGAAGATTACCCCTTGTTGCAAGAGCAATTTCTTGCTAGTCAAGGGATCAAATTATTCCAATTACCAATGTCTGGAAACAAAGAACCATTTGTAAAAATCTCGTCTGACTTGATCACCCAAGCCATACAAATTGTGCTCGACCCCAGTAATCAGCCGATATTGATACATTGCAATAGAGGTAAGCATCGTACTGGATGTCTTGTTGGTGTATTACGACGATTGCAAAATTGGTCCAAGACCATTATTTTTGATGAGTATAGGAAATTTGCTGCGCCAAAAGAACGGCCGATGGATCAACAATTTATTGAATTGTATGATGATCGAGAAATCAAACGGTATTGTTATGAACGAGGATTGTTGCCGCTACGATGGGGGTAAGAGAAAGAGAACAAGCATAGGTGCATGAGCAAATGAGTATAAGTAATTGGGGTGCATGAGCAAATGAATATAAGAATAGAAACAAAGAAAAGCGTTGACATATTTAAATTTTAATTAGGTTATTTGTTGTACTCTCAGTTTTTGTTTCATTATTTTCATTATTTCTCTCTTTTCCTTTTTTAATGATGACAGTGCTATCGATTTAAAACATTATCTTAATATGAGCTTATACATTTATAGAGAGATAAGTTCTAATATTCTAGGTTATCTGTGTCTGCTATTTTCTAGAATTCTTCTCTTTCTTCTTCTGCCCTACTTTATCTCCTTCCTCCCTCCTCCGCTTTCTTTCATCTTTCTCTTTGTAGTTTTTGTAAGACCATTTAAATTCAATAGTTTGATTTTATTCTAAGAAAGGGTGGAGCGGAGAGAGGGGAGAACAAAGAAATTATAAGAGGGTCAACATTATCAAACTTGACTTTTACTTCATCTATTTTTAAAACTGGCCTCTATTGCAATGACAATAATCAATAATGAAGCACTGACATATGAGAGAGAGAAGAGTAAAATGAATAATAATAAAAAAAGGAAAATTAATAAAAAAAAAACTTTCTCTAATTCTGGAAGGGACTTCTTTTACTCCAAAAGAATTCCTTACCGTATATACCTGCATTTAACAAAGCCAATCCTGTCAACCCAGCGGGTGTGAACCTTGCTTTGAAGAAACTCAGAATGGCTGATTTACCATTCACGATTAGATATAAACTCGACCATGCGAAATTGAAACCTGCAGCATTCAATGGATCACCATCATACATCATATATGTTCCAAGGGCCAATGCACCACCAAAAAAGGCACATGTTGTACGAGTAGGTTTGGCCAAGCTTAAGCTTTGTTGCAAGGCGTATGAGGAGCCTGATGTGCCGCTATTGGGGACTGCAGGTAACGGACGGGATTTCACTAGAGCTTTAAGCAAAAGGGCCAGGGAGAGTACGGCCGAAGGAATTGGTGATGTAGAAAGGTTATCGAGTCTTTGCACGATTGATGGATGGGAAGGTGATGATGTTGTGGCTGGTGCGTTGGTGCTCATTTTAAAAAAATTAGACTTAAATAATAATGGTAACAATACTAATAATAATAATAATAATAATAATGATGATGATAATAATATTAATATTATCTGGAACCTAGTTCAATTTGGTTAACTTCGATTCAATTAAACTTGTTTCAGTGTTATTTAATGATGTTTAGTGGAAAAGTGTGGTGAGGTAGTGCTGTGTTGGGAAGTGAAGATGTTTGTATTGAGTGGTAAATGGTGTCAATGGTGATACTTAATATATGATTGGTAAATGGTATACTTGTCGAGGTGTGGAGATATTTTCAAGTCGCGGAAAAGGATTTTAGCAACCGAAAGAGGTGGAAAAAAAATAAAAAATGAAAAAGAAACACGGTTAAGCCCCGCACAGTAGATTCCAGATTCCGAAAAATCCAAGTTTCGATGTCTCAGAGAGAAGAAGAAAAAAAAAAAGGGAAAAAAATTTTGATTCTTGAGATCTTGAAATTACGCTACCATGTGCGCTTTCTTCTTTGTTTTTTTTTCTTTTTTCCCTCCCCCCCCCCCCCACCCAAAGTAAAACTTGCTAAGAAAAGAATTTTACTATTTAAAAACAAAACTTGGTGTTTAGTGTGAGAAAGAGCTTGTGGGAAAAGGTACAGTATTAAATTTATAACCTTATTTTCAGGTTCCATAGTCTGAAGCTTTATTTTGGTATACTATCAGTTGTCTAAATCAAACTGACTCTTTTCAATTGTATGTCTAATAAACTTTTAATAGCTGTCAAAGATTATAAATCGACAAAACAAAAGAAAAAAGTATTCTTTTTTTTATTATTATTTTTAGTTATATTTTTTCTAAAGTTTTTTGTTCTTCTCTTTTTTTTTGCTTAAAAATGGCTGCAAAATTAAACTAAATAAAGGTTTTGGTTTGAAAACACCATTTTTTTTTTCGTTCTGTTTTATTACTGAACTATACTTGTATCAAAATAACATTTATAATACAACTAACAGAAGAATCTACTGGATGGTTAGTAAGCTACAAGGAACCAATAATTAACTGAAGAAGACAGTTTTACAAAGCCTAGTCCATACCACAGTGTTTTGAATTACATTACACGTTTCAAATTAAATTAAAATCACGTCAAAATGTCAAAATCATGTCAAATTGTCAAAGTATCAAAAATAAAATATATATTTCTCTTTTTTTTTTTAAAAAAAAAATCTAATGTACAGTATAGAATTGAATAAATATGTAAACCATCATAAATCGATCATCAACACCAATTGGGGGTTTTCTTAATTTCAGCATGCTGCTTATGATCTCTCACCTCTCAATCTTCTGGCCAATTGGATATCCTTCTTTTGGATAGTGACTCTCTTGGCGTGGATAGCACACAAGTTGGTGTCTTCGAATAAACCAACCAAGTAAGCTTCAACGGCTTCTTGCAAAGCACCAATAGCAGAAGATTGGAATCTCAAGTCGGTCTTGAAGTCTTGAGCAATTTCTCTAACCAATCTTTGGAATGGCAATTTTCTGATCAACAATTCAGTAGACTTTTGGAATCTACGAATTTCTCTCAAGGCAACGGTACCTGGCTTATATCTGTGTGGCTTCTTGACACCACCGGTAGATGGTGCTGACTTTCTAGCAGCTTTAGAAGCCAATTGTTTTCTTGGGGCTTTACCACCAGTGGATTTTCTTGCTGTTTGCTTAGTTCTAGCCATTTTTTTTTAGGTATATATGTATATGTTTATTTATTTAATGAGTTAACAAGTAAATAAAAAAAATAAATGAGTAAAAAAAAAAATGTAAGCTACGACCGATTAAAATCAAGGCGGATAAGATGGCAGTTTTATACTTGTAAACTTGTTGTGCGAATTTGGTTGTTATTATTATTGTTACTAGTTGTTATTTGGTGTTGTTGTTGTTGTTGTTGATAATGATGTCGTATTTCAAAAGTCGCGTATCTGAGAAAAGAAAAATAAGCAGAGAGAATAGGATGAGATGAAAACATACACAGAGACAGAGCAAGAGCAGGAGCAGGAGCAGGAGCAGGAGACCTCCAGTTTTCTTCTATGACCTGGAAAAGAAAAGGAAAAGGAAAAGGAGTATCAATACAGCAGCAGCTGAAGCTGTAGTAACGCAAGAGGAATAGTTAAGAGACTTATTTGTGCCCTTTTGGAGAAGGTATAAACTATGTTTTGATAATAGTTGGTGTTGAGCCGTGTTTGTTTAATTTTTCCTTTCCACGCGACAAAAGACGCAGTTTTATAGGAAATTACATACTTAAGAAATGCACACCTAATACTGCGTAATTTTGAGTCTACTGGTGCAACTATCAGAATGCATGTCTTTTCTCGCGAACAAAAATCAAACAAAGCGAAAAGAAAAGAAAAGACAGGGGAAAAAAATTAATTATGAGACAGAGAGACAGAGAAAACGATTGCCACGGTACAAATCACTGCGTTCTTCTTTCTTCCTTTCAGCACGAGATGGGTACACAAAACACGATGGAAGCAAGACTCTCCTTCAGCCCAATGCGACGTCTTTTGTGGCCAACTGAGGAGCCAACAAACATTGGTTCCTCGTCTTGAGGTCTCAGTTTTGCCGTGTTTTTCAATCTTGTGACATACTCTTTTCTCATACACAACAGCCTCATGATTACCAACCACCATCACTATTCATTCAAAAATTTCTTTTTTGTCCTATTTTCATCTATTTTTCTTTGTCCTTTTTTGTTTTGTTTGATTACGCGATGATGACACACGCTCAAAGCAATACTAAACAAATTTGAAGATTCATACTTGAAATCAGATTTAGATTCAGATCCAACATAAACTAATAAATATAAATACTCTCCGATACCCTCCCCACAAATATCTATTTCACTCTTTCAATTTTTTTTCTTTTTCTTTTTCTTTCCTTCTTATCATCATCATTTATAATTACCGTAGTTTGATTCTTTTTATTTTTAAAAAAAAAGTCAAACCACTAATTACAAACATATACATATAAAACACATACTACATCAACAATGTCTGGTAGAGGAAAAGGAGGAAAAGGTTTGGGAAAAGGTGGTGCTAAGAGACACAGAAAGATTTTGAGAGACAACATCCAAGGTATTACAAAGCCAGCTATCAGAAGATTGGCAAGAAGAGGTGGTGTTAAGCGTATCTCTGCCTTGATCTACGAAGAAATCAGAGTTGTCCTTAAACAATTCTTGGAAAACGTCATTAGAGATGCTGTTACCTATACTGAACACGCCAAGAGAAAGACCGTTACTTCATTGGATGTCGTTTATGCTTTGAAGAGACAAGGTAGAACCTTGTACGGTTTCGGTGGTTAAACTATTACACTTTTCCGATTCTCAAAGAAAAACAACAACAACAACAACAAATTATATTCAGTTCTTTTTATTTGTACATTAGATTTTCATGTTTAATATAACAACCTACAATTTTTTTGGTCTTGTTTCGATATCATGATATACATCCGACTTGCGTAGCAGCAATACAATGTAGATTTCTCTAACACATGTTTAGTTTTTGTCATTATTGTTAAGTAAAGTCACGTGCAAAGGAAAAACATGTTAAAGAGTACCAACGAATTTACATACAAATCAACTAGACACTGGATCAATCTTTGCAACCAAACAAACTTTGTCCTTGTATACTTTCTGAAAATGTATATTTTGCCACTTTATTCAAAACTACCCAAAAAAAAAGAAACAAAAAAGAAACAAACGAAAAAGAAACAAAAAAGAAACGAAAAAGAAACAAACAATTCCTTTACTAGCTTGTACTTTCCATGTCCACTCAAACAACCAGATCTCCCAATTTTCCACCCATCTTTAATTTCAGATCAATCATCTTGGTGATTCTTTTCTTCCATTTCAGCACGCTTATCTTCTTTGGAACTCGGTACGAGTTTTGTGTGAACATGGCCCATTTCTCCATACATCCCAGGTTTTCCATATCATGATGTGGAGTAGAACGAAACATGTACTTTGTTGGACACTTGCATCTACACCCTACACCATTGAACCTAGGTTTATCAGATAAACCACCACCCTTGTGTTCACTCTCGAATTGTCTTGGTAAATTCGTACTAGGCTCATAAGCTAGTTGTTCACCTGGTGCATTTGCAGGACAATGAACAAATGTGCCATGACGATACCCTATATCTCTGAAATAATGAATTTCTTTCAAATCGAGCATCATCCCAACAGCTAACGAATGCACAGGCGCATCACCCCATCTTTCTTTGTAAAAGCCACCCGATTTGTCCAAATAGTTGAATAAATCTTGATACGTTTCCGAGGTAAACAAGTCAACTCGGGCCATCTCGAAATTAGACCAAAAATGACATAAATTATACTCTTGGTGATGGAGGAAATCTTCGTGAAGCTGAGGCGATTTCTTACTCTCAGAGATGAGACGTTGTGCAATTTGCGGATACTTTTGAAATACCGATTCATCCTTGTCTTTGAGATCATGAAGGAATTTGGATAAATAGATTTGGTCCTGCACTTCAGTTTTGATTTCCTGTTCATTTGTCATTCCATCATAAACAGAAGGCGTTGCCCAATTTTCCTGTCCTTCTCCTGCGCCTACATCGGCAAGAAAATCCCTCTTGTCGTGTGTAAACAATCGCCAACTCGATTTAGGAGTAATACCACGCTGTTTAATAAACGCCTGCACATGTCGAAACAACCCCGGGATACTATAATACAAATCGGGAAGCATGACATTAAAACCATACTTTTTCCCCCTTTTTTCCATCTCCAAAAATGGATCATACGTTAAATCACAAAAGAACTCGACATCTGGCTCGACTCTCCAATACCAATCCAATTTCTTAACCAACGGGTGTTGGTAAAATTTTCCCAGGTAAAAACGACACATCTTGTGATAGCTGACCATATTTCCATACAAGATTTTTCGATCACCTTGCAGTTCTATCCACTCGTACAACTCGTCTTGATCCACATCATTGGGAAAATCCCAATCTTGAGCGTCAATCTTACCAAACTGAATATCGGAATCGGAGTGCGTGTGTTGTAGCACTGCAGCTTTAAACTCCTCGGTAAACTCGTCGTTATTAAGAAAAATCCACGGATAATTATACCATTGATTAAAATGTCGCTCCATTGACTGAATGCTATTGAGCACACCTTCAATCTCGGAGTTTCGACAAAGCATAACAAATGCTGCATTGGCTTTTCCGAGTTTGCCTGGTGCTAAAGATTCGGGCGCCTTACATCCATATTGGAATGGCGAATCTATTCTTGTGTCCAATCGACGCTGGGTCATTTTCTTTATCTCACGCTCCTGCTGTTGGATCGATGGTGTTCGTATTTGATAATTTATCCAATAAGGGTCATTATGCAACTGAATATAATCCCGTAGTCGAAGTGTAACAAATAGTATAACAAAGGTCACGAGGAAAATGGGAAATAGTTTAGGTGATCTAAAAATATATTTCAAGTTTTTAATCGGTGTAGTGTTACTTCGCAGCATAAGGATGGTTAAGTGTGGTATTTAAATAAGTTTAAAACATAAATATGAAGATCAGTGGTATTCTTTTTTCAAGTTCAGTTAAGCTAATTTGAGTTAGAAATTGGGTATTATGAAATTGGAATTAACTGGTTCATCTTTTGCAATCAATCTATAATCGAGGGAAATAAATTAAAAAAAAAAAAAAAATGACAAATACATCTTTGACGGGAGAGAGAAAAGTAAATAAAGTAAATAAATATTAAAATAAAAAAGAAAAAACTATGTATATATTGCCGGAAAACTATGTATATATATCACGTGATGATAAGTCTAATCACCAAGCCTTGTCCATTGCTTCGGTCTATGAATATCTTCTTTATCCAAACAACACTTTCTTTTCTCTTACTTTTTTTTTTTTGTCTTTCACCGAGCCTTCGAAATAGTAGAACTATAACTATTGTCTTTACTAAAAGTCATTAATCTTTTATTAATATCGTTATTGTTATTAATATTACAAGATTTTTTTTTTTTTTTCAAAAAAAAAATTATCACGAGTACAGAGTTTGCAACTATTATATATAAACTTGTAAACCATGTCTATAACAGAACCAAAAAAGGAAAAAAAGCGTCACCTTTCTTTCTTGACTATGGCTGTGCGCAAAAGAGCCAAATCTTCATTCAACTCCTCCGCTTTCAATCCTTGTGGTCCAACAAATTGTTTATGTGATCCTCTAGTTTGGACTCTATGACTGCTGCTTCCACTGCCATTTCCACTTCCACTTCCACCTACACCATTCCCATTGCCATTTTCTTTGCCTCCACCCATACTGTCATATATGAAATTTCCATCTTCCATAATCAAGGTATTGAGCGCATCATAGTCCTTGTCACTTAAATTGGATTCATAACCGCTTCCATGTCCACTGGTTGCACTATTATGGTGGTTATTGATGTGGTTTTTGTTAAATCGTGGTGTGGCACTAGCATTTGAGCTAGACATTTCGTCATTGGATGAATATCTCGTATATGGTTTTCTCCGTTTTGAACTCAGTGATAAGTAGCCCAGGCCATTGTGATGATACAATGAAGCAGAAGAACCATTTCCTCCACCAGTTTCTCTTCCACTTCTGGTTCCGGGTCCACCACCTCCGTCCGACAAATCGTCTATATCGCTCAACCCAGTGTGATCGCGTTTCCGTAACCGAAGATTCACTGCTTGTGCTACAAATGCTGAATCACAACTGCCTCCTCCCGTTCCCGTTCCCGTTCCCGTTCCCGAGCCACTTCCATTGAGGCTATTATTGCTGTTGTTGTTGTTGTTGTAGCTATTGCTATTCAACACATTAAGCAAATACTTGTCTTCTTTCAAATTCTTAATCTGTTTCTGTAATTTATCATACAATTTCTCCTTTATAAGTTTAATCATTCGATCGTAATTCTCCTGGGCCCGCTCCATATCCGAGAGATACTCTTTTTCAACACGTTTCACTTGATACTCTTCCCACAATCGTAATTTGGTCAATTCATAATCTCTTGTCTCTTCTAGTTGGATCTTTTGTGTAAGGTACTCCTCATCGGTACCTTGTTGCAAGCTGGCCAATTTATTTTGTAAATCATGCAAGCTATTGCGATAAAACATATCTCGATCATTTTTGAATGTGAGCTCGAGTTTGTTCAATCGAGTAGCAATATTGCTTTTCCTCTTGTCTCGTTTGCTGACAACAACTGCTAGTGAGAATAGTTAGTAATGAGTACAAAGTAATAAAAAAATAATCAATAGGAAATATTGATGGTGGTGATGGTAGATATCATATACATACTATCTGTTGCTGCTGTTGTTGCTGTAGCTGCAGATGCAGCTCCATTTCTCTTTTGATGGTCTTCCATAATAGGTTGTGTTGATATTTTGAGTGGATTTGCTACTGGTTGATCATATGATTATATCGGGATAAGAAATGTCGTTGCTCTTTTTGTTGGGCTGATTGCTATAATTCAGTGCAAAATGAAGACCTGCAGTGGGTGGAGAATCAAAAGTAAATGTAAGAAGCTTTGGGCTACTCAAAAAGTTATTAAAAAAAAAAAGGAGAAAGAAATGATGTCGAAGTGGTTGATGTGAAGAAAATTGGAAAGTAATTGGAGGAGGTGTAGGAGCAAAGTGTGTGGTTGAAATGAGAAGTAAAGAACAAAAAGAATTTAAAGACAAAACAGAGATTGAAATGAGGCTCCTCGTGTACTGTATACAAGATTTCCTCTTTTTATTTATTTATTTATTTATTTTTTTATTTTTTTCCTCCTGTTCTATAATTTTTATTTTCGGTTCGTTTCTTCTCTCTCATACACACACACACACACACACACACACACACTTATAAATCTCAACATATTGTACATCTTTCCAGTTTTATTGATTTTTTTCTTCTCCATCTTTTGCAAATTGTTTATATAGGAATATAAAGCGATTTACATATTGTGCGGGTCCATACGATTCCACCAAAGAAGAAGAAATAAAGTGTCAATTTCAGCAATGACAACTAATATTGGCTAGAGTGCTAGAAAGTTATATCTGTCTTATTTCAGGTTACTGGTATTTGGTCTTTTTTGAGTAAATGATGTACATGTCTTTCCACTTACCTACTTGTATACCGTGATATAATGAGTGTTGAGAAAGTTGCTTACCGAGAACCTCGAGGTAATGGCGGTGTGAATGTCGGGAGGGGGGGGGATAGATTGAAGAGAGAGATGGAGAGAGAGATGGAGAGAGATGGAGAGAGAGATATAGAGAGAGATCTCAAGGTAGTTGGGAAATAACAGCAAGGTCCGATCACTTTATGAATACCACACATCTTGAAGGAAAATATACCTCACAATTTTGATCACTGCCGTTATCGGTTGCACAAAAAATATGCGGTAGTGCAAAAATTCGGTGATGTATGGCTCGCGGTTCCCGTTTACTTTCATCAATTACCTCTTCACTCAAAGATTATTCAAAACAACACCAACACTAACAACACCCACAACAACACTGAACACTAAACATAAAAGTGTCGATAACGTCGATACCTTCAAATAGTTAACAAACAATGGTTTCCAAACAGGAGTTGTACAATTCGGTCAAAGACTTACCATTTGCCAATGATGATTTTAGTAGAACGCCGAAAGTCAAAAATGCTGTAATCAACTTTAAACTTGCGAAAACAGGGCAGCCTGTTACGCTATTCAATATCCACCATCACCTGGAAGTCCCCGACTTACTTATACAAGCCATGCAAAAAGAGTTTAATTACATCATTGAAGAAGGCCAAACTTATCCACACATTACCTCGAAATCATTCAAAGAGTTTAAAGAATATTGGTTTCATCACTTCGCATCCATCTTAATTGAAGGGGAACATAGCTCGCTCACCAATGATAGTCTTAGGAACCTAACACTTGAAGAGTGGGAAAATGCTCTTTTAGGGTTCTTTTACGTGAAACCAAACTATATTGGGCGCTGCTCTCACCATTGTAATGCAGGCTTCGTAGTGAATCACACGAAGCGAGGATTAGGTTTGGGCAAAGAGTTGGGCGCAAAATATTTACAAGTAGCACCACAGTTGGGTTATGTGTACTCTGTGTTTAATTTGGTGTTTGAAACAAATGTTGCCAGTTTGAAAATCTGGGACTCATTAGGATTTGAAAGAATTGGGTATGTAAAGAATGTGACAGTTTTGAAAGGTTATGAAGATAGATTGGTTGGTGCATATATGTTTGGAAAGGATCTCCAACAAATTGATTAATGAAACTTTATAAATACCATACATTTGATTACAAGAAATTAGAACTACATTTATTGTAAACAACAACCAAAAAGATATCAAGAAAACTTAAGAAAACTCAAGAAAACCAACCTATTGTAGGAATCAGCCTCTTTGATATCTTCTTTTGTAATTTTTTTTTTTTTGCTTCATCTGTTTTTTTTGTTTTTGCTTTTTCATTTTTGCAACAAAGTCCAAACCTCTTTAACTACAGTCAAAAAATTAACAAAAAAAAACAAACTAATCAAAACAGACAGTTTAATGTATACTAAAGTACAAACAAACACTCACACACACTCACTCACACACCTCTTATAGCGTTATGACCTAATTAAGGAGGCTGATAATGCATGGCTACGACGAAATTAGAGACGATCAGTACAGATCTAAAAGATCCGTAATGGCTCGGAGCGCATTACCTGCCCCATCTTCTGAGCCCTTCTATCAACAAGAGGAGCAACAACAACAACAACAACAGCAAAAACAACAAAGACAAAGACAAAGACGACATCAACAACATAATAATCATCATCATCGTAACCATACCACTATTTCGACATCTATGCCCACCATCACTGACAGGTATACCGTGCTACTCAAAGATGGCGTAACCACAGCTACAATCTACCCAATCTCCATCAATGATAACATCCCGTATGGTCTCTTGCATTTTCTATACGAGGAGTATAATATGGAGATAGAAAGAGGTGAGACCTTACCATTTTTTGACCCTCTATCCATTGAGGAATTTTCAAACTACTGGTTTGAATCATTTGCAGCTGTTATGTGTTTAGGAGATCTCCCCCTAGTGGTAAATGGAGACAGTCACCAGGATAACTTTCATGATGTTGATGATAGAGAATGGGAAAAGGAGTGCCTTGGCGCATTCTACATCAAACCAAACTTCCCTGGACGACGATGTGCTCACATTTGTACAGCCGAGTTTATAGTAAATGCTGGTATTCGAGGCAAGGGAATAGGTAGGACATTAACAGACTGCTTTTTGCAATGGGCACCAAAATTGGGATATACATATACCATGTTCAACTTGGTATTTGAAAGTAATGCGGCGGCAAGAAAGCTTTGGGAGTCACTTAATTTTAAAAGAGTGGGTAAGATAGCCAATGCCGCATATGTCAAGGGTAGCGAAATTCCCGTTGACGCAATCATTTATGGAAGAGATTTGATGCCCAAACCTGTAACTGGTGGTGATTCTAGTGCTTATAGATTTGACCAGCTCAAGTATTACTTGGAGACGGGGAAGTATCCAACTACGGCCGATAAACAAGAAAAGGCCCGTTTGAGGGCTAGCGCAGTGAAATATAGTGTGGAGAATGGAAAGTTGATGTTTAAAGGTAAAGAGGTGATTGCTGATCCCGATCAACAATTGAGGATATGTCAGGATGCACATCGCAGTAATGGTCATTGTGGGATAAATCGAGCCACAACACTTATTGCAGAGAAATACCACTGGACAAGGATAAAAGAAACAATGGGCGTTGTGGTGAAGAATTGCACACAATGTACCAAGTCTTCTCAAACAAACGAGGAGTCGGTTTCATTACTTCGTCCAACTAAGAAAAGACGAATTAATGAGCAAACTCAAAATGGAAATAAAAGTGGAGCTGGAAAAGACAATGAATTGGAAGCTGATAGCAGAGAAGGTGTGGGTCTTAGTGCACATTTACGAGCAGTAGTCTCAGAAGTGCAAGCTAACCACAGAGAAGAGTATCGACCGTCATATGCAGAAGTTGCTGCTTCATCACTAACAAACTATCCGCTGTACATCAGAAGCAGCAGCAAAAGCAACAGTAACAGCAAAATCAGGAATAGTACCACCACTAGTACTACTGCTCCAGCTTTAGTTACCACTCAGGATGCAGATCTTGAAGCAGAAGTCGTACGCCCAAGAGTTAAAAAATACCACTAGCCCCATGAATAGCAAATAGCAAATCAAAAAATAGTACTAATAATGATAATATACATGATTCATTCGTTTATTTAGATTGAAATCTACTATCTATAAATGCAAGTAAAAGTCTTTCTCTATCAATTACAACTTCACCATCCATTTATTGCAATGTCTCCCCCAAGACATTGACAATTTAATGTATATATGGTAAATCTTGAAATTGGCTTATTTTTATTTTTATCTTTTTTAAAAAAATTTTCAATTCTTGATTTTTCTTTTTCTATAAAGAAAAAAAAAAAACAAAACAAACAGTTATTATTCTCCTTCTATATCCATTTAGAAGTCGACTCCAATAACCATAGCCAACAACGCCATTCTGATGTACAAACCGTGCTTCATTTGTCTGAAATATGCAGCTCTTTGATCAAAATCAACTTCTTCTCTAATCTCATTGGTTCTTGGTAATGGGTGCATGACACACATGTGTTGCTTAGCATTGCTCAACAACTTGTTGTCAACAATGTAGGTGTCCTTCAATCTGTGGTATTGCTCTTTGTCTTCGAATCTTTCTTCTTGAACCCTTGTACAGTACAAGACATCTGATCTAGCAAGAATCTCCTTGGTCAAAGTCTCGGATTCAGCAACCAACATGTTGTTCTTCACCAACAAGTCCTTGATGTCTTTTGGAATTTGCAACTCTGGTGGAGAAACCAATTGGACTCTGACTTGGTAGTGACGCAACAAGTGAACCAATGAATGAACTGGTCTTCCGTACTTCAAGTCACCCATGAATGTAACAGTAATACCATTGACAGTACCCAATTCTTCTCTAATGGTGAACAAGTCTAACAAGGCTTGAGTTGGGTGCTCTTTGGTTCCATTACCGGCATTAATGATTGGAACTGGAGAATACTTGGCGGCAATATCAGCACTTTCTTCACTTGGGTGTCTTAAAACTACCGCATCTGCATAACATGATAATGTTCTAATTGTGTCTTGCAAAGTCTCTCCTTTCTTAACTGAAGAAGAGTGAGAATCAACCCCAATAACTCTACCGCCCAATCTTTGCATAGCAGCATCAAATGAAGCACAGGTTCTGGTGGATGGCTCATAGAACATAGTAGCCAAAACTCTACCTTTCAAGATATCCAACACTCCTTGTCTTTCAACACCATTTCTCATTTCTTGAGCAATTGTAAACAACGAATGCAAGTCGGATCTGGTAATATCCTTAACAGATAAAATGTTGTTTCTCAAAAAGCAGTTGTTTTTTCTAATGTAGTCGCTGATGGCAGCAATTTCGCCAGTGGAGCCAGCTACAGGTTGTGAAACCAATTCTGAACCCAATTTTTCGAAAACAGCTGGTTGTGGCTCTGGAGTCTCTGGAGCAAACGATGGACGACGAGCACTGGAAAATGAAACTCTCTTGTGGCCCAATGATGGAGACTGTGGTACAGCGGCCACTTCATTTCTACCCAATGAAGAGTCAGCAAGAACACCACCATCCAAAACAACAGTGTCCCCATGGAATGAGACTCTCTCGACAGCACCTCTCAATTTCAACTTGTTAAAGTCTGGGAACACTGGCTTGACATTTGAGTATCTGTCCAAGTCAATGACAACTTGGGCGTCTTGCTTTGGAATGTTGAAGATCTTGACTGGATTGTTGTGGAATTTTTCAACAATGTCATTGATGGTAAGTTTCTTTTCGTTAACCGCACTCAAAAGCAATGGAAGGGTTTCGCTAATTCCCAAACCTGGAACAACTTCTTCTTTACTGGCTCTAGCAACCAAGTATGGCAATACACCAATAGAGAAACAATCAATGCTGGATAAGTTTTTCCACAAGTACTCTTGATCACTCTTGGATGGCAAGAATGGGAAGTTCAATTCATTCTTGGAAAGGAACAAAGTTAAAACAGCAACATCGCAAGTAACGGACAAGCCTTTGTTCTTTGCCATCAAAATCAAATCCAAATCTTCTCTTGACGAGACATTAGTGATATGGACTGGTCTATTGTGCAATGAAGCCAACAACAAAACAGATGCCAAGTCGGTTGCCTTTGCATCAGTGATAATTGGCTTGTTGTGTGGCCATGAAGAAAAGTGTGCACTAACGGTTGAGATCTTGGAACCATCAATATCATTGAATGGGATGTACAATGCACCAGCATTATCAGCAGCGTCAGCGGTTTGTTGAGCATTGGTTTCAGAAGCGGCAATGGAGACTGAAAAATCAGTATAAGCACTTGCCTCAGCTTGATCAATTGCATCAACCAAGGACCTATAGTCGGTTACGGCAGCACCGGTTTGAGTGTGTGGCAAAAACGCATTAAAAGTGAAACCTGCAGCCAATGAAGCTTTGGTGACTTTTTCAAAGTCATTGTAGGAAGTGGCAAATGAAGTGACATTGACCAAACCTGGCAAAATTGATGTACCGTGCGAAGTTTGAGCGTCTCTGTTGCTAACATCAAGAGAAATATTTCTTGCAATTGCTTCAACCAACAATTTGGCGTTCTTGACATTGGTCACCAATGGGATGGCATAGTCAACAGCCATACGACGTGACTCGTAACCCTTGGACATGTATGAAGCTGGACGACGGAATCTGTTGGATGATGGCAAGTTCACATACAAGTCAATCAAGTTGTTTGCCAAATGCTGTGTTAAGGAGTATTCAGACTTTTGGTTCTCATCTTTACTCAAGACTTCTAAATAGTGAACAGGAATATTGTGTTCCTTGATGAAATCAGCAGTTCCGGCAGTGGCAAAGATCTTGTAACCCAACTCATTAAGTTTAGCAATACTTGGCAACAACTCTTGCTTCTCCTTGTAAGAACCAATCGAGAACAAAATATTCTTCTTTGGCAATTTAAAGCCGGTGGACAACAATGATTTCAAGTACGCTTCGTACTTGTTCTTACCAAACGTAGCAACCTCACCAGTAGAAGCCATTTCAACACCAAGAACTGGATCTGCTCCAGCCAACCTAGAGAATGAAAATTGTGGAACTTTAACTGCACAGTAGTCCTCAGGCAATCTTTCACCTGGGTATGGGGTAATTGGCAAATCCATAATTGCCTTGGTGGCCATTTCAACCAAGTCAACACCAACAACCTTGGAAACAAATGGACAAGATCTTGAAGCTCTAACATTACATTCAATAACCTTGATGTCGTTATCCTTGGCAATGAATTGAATGTTGTAAGGACCAGTGATGTCCAATGCTTTACCAATCTTGGCGGTAGCTTCAACAATTCTGCGAACAGTTTCTGGATCCAAATCTTGTGGAGGAACAATCAATGTAGCATCACCTGAGTGAACACCTGCGTTTTCAACGTGCTCGGACACAACGTGCATAACCATTTGACCATCCTTGGCAACAGCGTCCATTTCGATTTCCTTGGCGTTTTCAATGTACTTGGTGATGACAACTGGGTAATCAGGTGACACATCAACGGCTTGAGTCAAGTATGATGCCAAGTCATCCTTAGAGTAAACAGTGTTCATGGCAGCACCTGACAAGACATAAGATGGACGGACCAAGACAGGGTAACCAACAGCTTCGGCAAAACCTTCGGCCTCATCGATAGAGGTCAACTCCTTCCAGGCTGGTTGGTCAACGCCAATTTTGTCCAACATTCTTGAGAATTTGTATCTATTCTCGGCAGAGTCAATCATTTCTGGTGATGTACCCAAAATCTTGACATTTTGTCTGTACAAAGGCAAGGCAATATTGTTTGAAGTTTGACCACCCATGGAAATGATAACACCGGCTGATTGCTCCAACTCGTAGATATCCAAAACTCTTTCCAAATTGATAGTCTCAAAGTACAACCTATCGGCTTCATCATAATCGGTAGACACAGTTTCTGGATTGTAGTTGATCATGATTGTTTTAATTTTGTTCTCACGCAAAGTTCTGATAGCTCTCACGGCACACCAATCAAACTCCACCGAAGAACCAATTCTGTAAACACCAGATCCCAAGACAGTTACACCATGATCATTGAATTCGACATCCGAGGAATCAGCATTGTAAGTAATGTACAAATAATTGGTAAAAGCTGGGAACTCAGCTGCAACAGTATCGATTTGCTTCACAAATGGGATAACACCAGCATCCTTTCTCAATCTTCTAATGGCAACTTCGTTGCTGTCAACAAACTTGGCAATTTGTCTATCCTCAAAACCTAATTGCTTGGCTTGTCTAATAATGGATACAGGCAAGTTTTCTTTCTTACCAAAGCTTGCGATCTTGTTACCGAATTTGATTAAGCCATCCAATTTGTTCAAGAACCATTTGTCAATGTTGGTCAATTTCCAAACCTTGTCTACTGAGTAGCCATCTGTTAATGCATTGGCAATGGCGAATAAACGTTGATCTGATGGTGTTTGCAATTCTTGATCAATATCAATCGACATCAATGCAGCAGTCTTGTTGAATCCCAAGTTCTGGTAGTCAACCGATCTGATGGCTTTTTGAATAGCTTCTTCAAAAGTTCTACCAATGGCCATAACCTCACCAACCGATTTCATTGATGAGGACAACAAAGCTGAGACACGAGTGAATTTTTTCAAATCCCATCTTGGAATCTTGACAACAACATAATCCAATGATGGCTCAAAACAAGCACATGTGGATCTGGTGACACTGTTTTTGATCTCATTCAATGGAATGTTCAAACCCAACTTGGCTGCAGTGTATGCTAATGGATAACCTGTGGCTTTGGAAGCCAAAGCTGAAGAACGTGATAATCTTGCATTAACTTCAATGATACAGTACTCCTTGGAGAATGGATTCAAAGCATACTGAATGTTACATTCACCAACAACACCCAAATGTCTAATAACATTAACAGCAGTAGTCCTCAACATGTTGTAATCTTCATCTGACAATGTTTGGGATGGTGCAACAACAATTGAGTCACCAGTGTGAATACCCAATGGATCAAAGTTTTCCATATTACAAACAGTAATACAATTGTCGAAAGCATCACGAACAACTTCGTATTCAACTTCTTTCCAACCTTTCATAGACCTTTCAACCAAAACTTGTGGTGAGGTGGCAAAAGCTTTGTTACACAATGCAACCAATTCCTCCTCATTGTCTGCAAATCCTGAACCTAAACCACCCAATGCAAAAGCAGCTCTCACAATCAATGGGTATCCAATTGCATTTGCGGCATCAATAGCTTCTTGGACATTGTTACAAGCTTCGGATTCAGCACATTTTTCACCAATTTCAGCCATTGCACTGGCAAATAATTCTCTATCTTCGGTGGTAATAACGGTATCAATTGGGGTACCCAACACTTTAACACCCAAATCTTCAAACTCATCTTTCAAAGCAATACCAACACTTAAAGCAGTTTGACCACCAAAAGTACAGTAGATACCATCTGGACGCTCATGCTTAATAACTTTACGAACAAATTCAGGGTTAACTGGAAGGAAATAAACTTTATCAGCCAAACCCTTTGAAGTTTGAATAGTGGCAATGTTTGGGTTAATCAACACTGTGTAGATACCTTCTTCTTTCAATGCTTTTATAGCTTGAGATCCAGAGTAGTCAAACTCACCAGCTTGACCAATAGACAAACCACCTGAACCCAAAACAAGCACTTTCTTGACATCGACTTTTGGGTGAGCAGCCAAGTTATCTTCCAACTTTCCGCCTGGGAACTCAACTTGTTTGTAAACACCGGTTTTGTTGTGCTCAACAACAGCGTTGATAAAGACATCAAACAAGAATTCGGTATCTCTTGGACCTGGGGTGGACTCAGGGTGGAATTGCACTGAAAAGAATGGCTTAGTTTCGTGGTAGATACCTTCGTTGGAACCGTCATTGGCATTAACAAATAATTCTTTCCAACCATTGTTCAAACTTGATGCATCAACTGCATAACCGTGGTTTTGTGAAGTGATGTAACATCTTCCTGAGATGGTAGAAGTACATGGAATATTGTGACCACGATTACCGAATTTCAATTTCAATGTTGAAGCACCAGAAGCTCTAGCCAACAATTGGTGACCGAGACAAATACCAAACACTGGTGTTTTAGCTTCAGCCAAAACTTTCTCCAAAACTTTGACGGTTTCGTGCATAACGGCTGGGTCACCTGGACCGTTGGAAATGAACAAACCATCATACTTTTCTCCTGAAAAGTCATAGTCCCATGGGACAACTTTCAATTCAACACCTCTTCTAACAAAGCATCTGATTTGGTTGTACTTCATACCAACATCAACGGCGATAATTCTGATTGGCTTACCATCTTTACCCAATTTAATTTCTCCGGATGTTGGGGTATACAAAACTGGTTCTTTAGTTGAGACTTTGGCAACCAAGTTCTTGACATTTGGGTCGTCATATTCTGGTACGTCGAAATATTGCTTCCAGTTACCCGATTTATCAGCAATCACTTGGTCTGATTTGATACCTGTTTTTTGCAAGGCCAATCTACCTAAAGTTGAACCTTTTTCTCTCAACTTTTTGGTCAAAGCTCTGGTGTCAACACCATAGATTGCAGGAATGTTTTGTTCCTTCAACCATTGACCCAAAGAGGATTTGGCCAAAAAGTGTGAAAACTCTTCGGTGTAGTGAGCAACAACCAAACCTGCAATGTGGATTCTGTTGGACTCAAAGTATTTTGGCAATGCAGGAGTATAGTCGTCATCCTTGAGTTCTCTATCTGGAACACCATAGTTACCAACCAATGGGTAAGTGATAACCAAGATTTGTCCTTCGTAAGATGGATCAGTGATGGATTCTGGGTAACCAACCATACCAGTTTGGAACACAACTTCACCTGCTGCTGGAACCTCTGCACCGAATGAGTAACCTTGCAAGGCTACTCCATCCTGGGTCTCCAATGTCATCAATCTATCTCCTGTAGACTCCATTGGTGGAGAAATTGGGACTGAAACTTTAGACATCTCGATCTGGTTTGCTTTCTCTTTTATTAGTTTTGGTGTTTAATTTGTTTTTTCTTGAAATGAATAAAAAAAAAACAACAACAACAAATGGATATAGATTAATTTATTTTTGCTATATGTTGCAAAAGTAGAATAAAATTGTTGTTATAAAGTTGAGATTTGTGGGAAAAGGGTGCGGAGGGGGGAAACTTTTCTTCTCAATGTAAATAACAAAGTCTTGATTCAAATAACTTGTTGGAAAAAGCTAAATAAAGAAAAAAAGAAAAGAAATGTTAGTATAATTTCAATTTCGATTTTAATCCCTGAATGAAGGTTTGTGAAAGCAAATGGTTTATTCGATAAGAAAGAATGCAAATAGAGACCTCACTCAACTCTTCTCTCCTTTCCTCCTATGCGCAATTTGCACTGAAATTTTTCTATTTTTTTTTTCAATTCTCTCTTTCTTTTCTCTCTCCCTTCCCCCACCCAACTTTTGTGCAACATTTTTTTTTTCATATCACCAAAGCAGAAGCAAAAAAAAAAAAAAGATAAAATTTCTTTTTTAATTTTTTCACGCACACTCGCAACGTCTGCTCGCGCAAGAAGCAATGAGTAATTTGGGATATGGCATCTCATCGCGGTTAATTCTTGGAGAAGAATGTAAAAAATTGGTTGATCTTAGAAGAAGAAGGAAAGAAAGAAAGAAAGGAAGGAATATCTTATCGCAATAACCAGACCATGAAATGTGTTTAATTAGGAGCGGTTTTGGCATTTGCAAGGCCATATACTGGATAAGTTGAGTTTTGCTCGTAATTCCTCTAACTGACACATCTTCCATCAATGGCACAAATCTTTTTAAAAGGGTTTTCTCAAACGCAATAAATGGAATCTTAGTACTAAAAAAGCAGAATAATAAAAGGACATACCACTACCAAGGTCGATTGTAAAGATTGGCAAAGGTGACAATGAAGGTGGGGCTACTTAGAGGAAGAGAGAGAAAGAAAGAGAGAGAGAGAGAGGAAGAAAATAAGAAGAAGGAGGAAGGAAGAAGGAAGAAGGAAGAGAGAGGAATAAAGAAAGAGAAAATAAATAATGATAGAAAAAGAAAGGTGTTTTAAAAAATAAACGGCAGTTTGCATCCCTTTTATATTTCGCAAGCTCATCTCAAAATTCAATTTTTTTTTCCTTTCCTTTCACCTACCCCGAAGAAGGAAAGTGAGAAGAAGTTACCAAGAGACACAGAAATAAGGAAGCAATTTTTTTTCTTTTTGCGTCCGTTGTGAAACTCGCGGTAGTGGGTATTAAGGATGATGGTGAGGATGGTGATATAATTAACATTGCAGGATCTCTATTTGTAGTGTAGTGACTCAGTAAGTAGTTTTATGGAACACAAACAAACAAAGACTCAAAATTAAAAAGTGAAAAATAAAAAATAAAAAAATTTTCACTCACACAACTTACTCACACTCACTCACACATTCATTTTTGTCCCCATCAGTAGTAGTAGGAGTCAATTTATTGTTTGTGCAATTGAACTCACTGCTTCAAAAAGTATGGCTACTTGTCTCTTTTGTGTACGCGTGCTTGGTGTTTTTAGAGTCATCTCTATCAAATAATCAAGTATGTGCTCTACTACTATACATCAAGAAGTACGTCACTCTTGTTGCAGAATTGTGAAAAAAAGAAAACAAAAGAAAGGACATACCATAAATATATATATATAGACAGAGAGAGACAAACACGCATACTTGTACCTCGCCTGCCCTTGCCACTCTTTAAATTCTTTTTCACTATTTTCATTTCTTAGTTTTTTGGTGGGTGGAGGGTGCGGGCGAGGGAAGAAGTTGTTGAGGTTCATTTCTCTCTGTTCATTTCTCTCTGTTCATTCCTACTCATACTCTTGTAATCGTTTTACTTAAAGATGCAAGAACTTGATATAACATGATGATGAATGTGATTGTAGCTTTTATGCAATTGCAGAGAAATTCATCCTTTTCTTTTATACTAATACTCTTATAGTGATGGTAGAATTTCTTCTGTTATTGCAAATAGTTACAAAGTGATCACAATTATTGATCTACTTATTTATCATCCTCTAAATTTTTCCACTGCATTTGGTACCAAAAAAAAAAAAAAGAAGACAACAACACCAAACTGAGTCTTTTACTTTTTTGCTTTCCTTGCTTTTTTTTGCTTTTCAACATAAACCAATCCAGTGCCAGCTGTCATCAGTTCGACTGCTTACGTGTCGCAAGATCCTCAAGAAACCAATATATTGGCGTTAGTACCAAAAAAAAAAAAAATTATTCCGTTTTGTTTTTTGTCTTATTTTATTTGATTTTATTTTTCCATTCTTTAGTGTGTAAAACTTGCATTGGTTGGAATACAAAAAAAAAAAATTTAAATAAAGACCCAAAATAAATATATGGAAAGTTTAGTCTCTACAACTTGTTGTATCTTTAGACACCAGTATTGAGAACAAACTAAAAACAGTAACAACAACAGTTACAACAACAACAACAGCAAATTTTGGCCAGACTTTTCAATAACTAGAAACAGTTCTTTGGTTCATATTATACAAAGCTCCGCTTTGCTCTAGTTGCGTAGTAAATTCGGAAGATTATGCTTGTATATAGTTAAAGTTTGAATGGGTAAGTAAACTAGAAATTTTTTCAGAGGCGGGATAGATGGAGACGAGGGGGCACGTGAGCAAGCATTTTTGCAAAGCCACCCCAGAAGAAAGGGAAAAAATAAAAAAAAATTTAAAATCAAATTTTAGTAGATGATGGATTGGTGCGACATACGCATCGTGTAGGTTCAACCAGTAAGTGCCTCAAGACCAGTAGGACCAGCAAGTTACTAAACCAAATTCCACCAAATTCCACCAAATATTACCCATCAGCTTGCCTCACAATTACCTTTTCTTTTTCTTTTGCTTTTTCTTTTTCTTCTTCTTTGATTGCATATTATCTGCTTTCTCTCAAGCACTTGGTCAAAAACCCATTGGCTTGGTTTTTAGTATCCTTTAAAATATAACTCAGCCACAATACCTTGTTTCTCCTTGACCTTCACACACTCAATCCATACACATCCCACAACCAACGCCAACTTTGAATGCATCTGTAACAACTAGCAAAACAAAAAAAAAAAAAGAAAAGAAAAACCAAATCATAATCAAACAAAACAAAAGAAAAGAAAAGAAAAGAAAAGAAAATAGTATAAACAGATTTCAATCTTCAATATGAACTCTTTCAGCAGACTACGAAAGCGCTTTAAAGAACGACGTTTCCATTTCGAATTTGGTTTACATTTCAGAAACTTTATCCATCGAGTAGTGTCTGCTGTATATCCATATGCAAAAAAAGTCCTACCCAACTTCCGTGCAGTCCATTATTTTTATATTTTGTCATGTGCCATTATAGGATCCATCCTTGTTTACCCAGTAAAAACAGCCCGTTATATTGATATCTTGTTTTTAACGAGTGGTGCTTCAACACAAGCCGGTTTGAACACGGTGAATCTTGTGGACCTTTCACTATATCAACAAATTGTACTATTCTTGTTGGCTTCACTCACCACCCCCATTTTCATTCATGGTTCTTTGCTTTTCGTGAGATTGTACTATTTTGAGCGTCATTTTGATAATATCAAAGAGAAATCCAAGTTGGATTTCAAGATGCGAAGGTCCGCCACATTGGCAAGAACACGATCCGGGACTTCCATGGATTCAACACGTGTAAACACAAACAACAACAAGGGGTTGGGAATCTACGATCATGAAAAAGAAGCAGATACTTCAGGCTCACCGCAGTCTTCAACCCTGACTAATAAGCACGCAGGCAGTGCTGATACCAATAATGACGTTGAGCATATGACGGAGCCTTCAGACGATGAGAAAGATGTAAACGAACGATTGAATCACAGAAGAGACGCAGACGAAGAGGAGGATGTTGAAACTTATTCTGCTGGACAGTATAATAGCCATAACAACAATAACAAGAGCAACAACAATAAGAACGATAAGAACGATACTATCAACAATATCAATAGTAGTAGCAGCAAGACCCAAGGAATCAAATTTGGTGCTTTGCCTCACCCGCCAAAAAGAAAGAAATCAATAGACCCAGAGGATATGTTGAGATCCATCAATATGTTGCAGGAGAAACAAAAACAGAAGCAAAAGCAAAACCCACACAGTATTCAATTTGTAAACGTTAGCTCGCCGAGTCGCGAGAGAAGAGAACAAGCAGATCATTCGAATTACAATAATGATCATCATCATCATCATCATCATCATCAAATGCACAATAGACTGATGGACCATGAGATTAGTTCAAAACATGGAGAGTTTAGCCACGATGACGTTAATAATGATGATAGCAACAACAACAACAACAACAACAATGACAATAATGACAGTCGTATTCACCATGATGATGATGATGACGATGACGATGACGATGATGTGCTCATCATCAAACCACCAAATGAGGTTGAACATTTTGGTAGCCACAATTCAATTTTTACTAAAAAGCACAATCACTCTACTCTTCATTTTAAAGAACCCATTATGAAGAAAAAGTGGTTACAAGGCGGAGTTAATGCTAGAAAACATTATCGTCCATGGACAAGCAAATTGAGGAAAACATTTTCAAATAGGCGGTTTTCGACTGCCTCGAGTGACATTGAAGATGACGATGCTTCCATCGATTCCGAACATGATATGTCGCATAGATCAGAAGACGATGGGGATGGTGGCGATCAAGATGAAGATGAAGAAGACGAGGCTGAAGATGCTGACGATGAGAATGACGATGATGACGATGGATTATCTGACGCACATTACGAAGATGAAAATGCTATAACTGAAGACGATGATGATGAAGAAGAAGAAGAAGATGATGATGATGAAGACAGACGCAGAACAGGTAGCTCGAGGCATAAGGTAAGATCCACTAGCAGAACAATACATCCAACGCAGAGTATCGGTCTGAATGATGTAGAACTAGGCAACATCAAGTACTTGAATGCAAAGCCAGCAAGAAAATCCGGTAAGACAAAAACCCCTGCTAGAAGAAGGAGAAAACGAAGATTTGATGTGAAAAAAATCAAAACGCCCAGTTTGTACCCATCATTGTCGAACCATAGTGGAGCAATAAGACCGACAAATACTAGCGAGTCGACACATTCCAATGGACTTTCACGTACAATGAGTGGGAATTATCTATCTTGGACACCAACCGTTGGGCGAAACTCCACTTTTATTAAATTGACAGAGGAACAAAAGGACGAACTAGGAGGTATTGAATACAGAGCAGTGAAATTATTAATCAAAATTATTGTCATCTACTATCTCGGTTTTCATATTGTTCCTGGAATCATGTTTATAATCTGGGTTTATTGTATGCCAAACTACAAAAAGATGTTAGATGGTCTTTCCATTGTCCCCGCTTGGTGGGCATTTTTCACCATGAGTTCCTCATTTAACGATTTGGGGTTCACGTTGACTCCTGACTCGATGCTGTCCTTTAACCAAAATGCCTTTGTACAAGTGGTGAGCTCTTTTTTGATTGTTATTGGAAATACCGGGTTCCCTGTATTTTTGCGGTTTATTATATGGGTGTTGTTCAAGACGGCAAGGCCATTGTCTCTTTACAAAGAATCATTGGGCTTTTTATTGGACCATCCTCGTCGTTGTTTTACTTTATTATTTCCACTGTTGCCTACATGGTGGTTGTTCTTTATCTTGGTTGTCTTGAATGGTTTTGATTTGGTGATTTTCTGTATTTTGGACTTGAGAAATGCAATTTTTGATGGTATACCAATGGGCTACAGAGTGCTTAATGGTTTGTTCCAGGCTTTTTGTACACGAACATCAGGGTTGTCAATTATGGATTTGTCTCAACTTCACGCGGCAACATTGGTGAGTTATATGATCATGATGTATATCTCGGTGCTTCCCATTGCCATCTCTGTGAGAAGAACCAATGTTTACGAAGAGCAAAGTTTGGGTGTGTATGCACCAGACGAAGGAACTAAAGAAGCTGATGAAAAAGTTCCTGCAAATTATGTCGGTGCACACTTGCGGAATCAACTTTCCTACGATCTATGGTATGTTTTCCTTGGTTTGTTCATTATTTGCATTGCTGAGGGACATAGAATTCAAAAACAGGATATCCGTTTTCTGGTTTTCCCAATTTTGTTCGAAATTGTTAGTGCATACGGTACTGTTGGTATGTCGCTTGGATACCCCGACTCCAGTACTTCGTTGAGCGGACAGTTTAACGTTATATCAAAGCTTGTCATTATCGCAATGATGATTCGTGGAAGACATAGAGGCTTGCCATATGCAATTGACAGAGCTATAATGTTACCAGATGCCGATATGAGAAGACACGATAGAATGCAAGAGAATCATGCTTTGAAAAGGCATCAAACTATGGAAAGAACCGGTACTTTGGGCCGCGTTGCTACAATGACTGGTAACCCCATGGACGGAGGCCATAATCTATTAACTCGTGTTTTAACTAATGTCAATGACTTTATAGATGCCAGAAGGAGAAATAGTGCAGCTCAGTCAAATTTCGACGAACCAAGCGATAGTTCTGAAGAAAACTCTATCCATGCTGTTGATCCACATTATCACGTCACAACTGTCGACCATGTATAGTTTATCTTAATTTAATTTATTTATTTTTCTAATATATCGAGAAAAGCAAGTTAGCATTAGTCAAGAATTTTTTCATTTTATTTGCGTGGATACTTTATCGGTTTATTTTAAACTAAATTTATTTGACTTGACCTTGATCTTGTTTATTTCTTTCTAGTATTTTTCTTTTTAGTATTTTTCGTTTATTTTCATTTACTATTTATTATTTATTTTCTTCGATCTTTTAATTCCCTCTTAAATCTACTGGTCTATAGATATACATATAAACATACATATAAACATACATATAAACATACATGTAAATTACAAATAGTTTTTCCTATTTGCTGTACGGATGAATCTCCGTACTTGCCATTCGACGTCAGCGTCCTTATTATCGGGCAATCCCAACCTGATCTCGTACAACTTCATTTCAAACCTTGGTCCAATCTCGCTGATTTCCACACTATCCTTGGTTCTGACATATACATGGTGCCTTACGCTAATAAAATCGTCATTGTTGACAAAAGTTATTACTCTCGAAGAGTCTCGCTTGACACCAGGCGGGAACAAGTGTTGTAATATTTTCACAACTCTTTTACCCAAGGCTGTATTGAAATTCTCAAAGATCAAATGAGGGTAAGATTCACTAATGTTTCCCAAGTTAGGTAAATCATGTCTCAATTTGACATTATGTAGAGTGAAAATTGCAGTGGGGCCATGTGGGAAATGACTCACGGTGAGCGAAGTTGGAACACCTCTGTGCTCATGCAATATTATCAAGTCTGAGATCTGAACACGCGTACATGTCTTGACCAAGTCGTTGATGATGTAGTTACCTCTATTCAATTTCAAACTATTGGGGAACATGAGTTTAATTTCTTTGGAAAACTGTAGCAATCTCACACTAGGGTCTCTTGATGTGGTAATTATGACCTTTGGGTCAGAAATTCCTGAAAGTGCACTATACTCATCATCGATATCAAGTTGGTCCTGTACACTCTGGTCGTAGATGAAATCTCGTTGTAACTTGTCATCCTCCGCTAATTCTTTCGACAATGGTTTCCCCAGCGCTAATGCAGCTTTAAGTTGCTGACGCTTCTCAGTAAGTGAGGACTCTTGTAGTTGCAAAGCCTTCCGGTATAAATACTCTCTTCTTTCTCTTGCTTGCCTTCTAATCATTTGGAATTTGTTGTTCTTCTTTTCGTATGACTTTTGTTGGCTGATGTACCTGAAGCTGATATATATATATATATATATATATATGTCTATATTTATATCTGTGTCTATATTTTATTGTATTTGTATATGTGAATATGTGTATGTACGTACGTCTGTATAAAAAAGACGATGTATCAAGAATGGTCGAGATGAGAAGAGGGCCGCAATTTTTTTGGAACAATCAGAAAAAAAAGTGCGCAAAAAAAAAAGAAAAAAAATTTGGTGTGATAAATTATATACACTTTGTATAGTACATCCGACTTTACATTTTTCTGTGGAGTGCATTTCCACCCCTTTTTTTTTATAGAGAGTTAAAACAGATGAGAGATATAAGATGAAAAGCAAAGTTTCGATTATCATTGCGGTGCAGTTCTTACGTAGCTAACATGTACTTCGTAGGTTTTGATTGGTGCCCGCTGTATAAACCCGATTGTCTTTTTTTTCCTTTTATTATTTGTTTGTCTTTAATTGGCAATAATGCTATGAACAGGGAAGATCATGAAGTTCACCACGACTTTAAACTGCCGTCTTCTTTTTTTCTTTTCTATTCTTTTCTTTTCTTTTCTTGTACGTGCCACTTTTGAATTTTCTTTTCGTTTTGAATTTGCTTTTCTCTCTATTCCGTTTTACCATTAATTTGGTCACTTGAATTTATAGGTGAAACTCGTCATGTATATACTCGTTGTTGATCTTTATAGAATTTGGAGCAAATGGCATTTTTGTTGAATAAAAGAAAACATTTTTTGGTCCAATTTATATTCAAATGTAACATAGTCTTCGGTTCATTACTCTTCCATTCATCATCAAACGTTCACTATCTTTCTTCTTCAAACAAGAATTTTTTCAAACTCATCCATGTTCTCCAACTCATCCTGCTGGCTCACTCTTTTCAAAACCTCTTTCTTTGAACTTTCTTGAATATGTCCATCGATCAATAGTTCATCAAGCACGTGGTACGCCTTATCGAACCCGAATATAATGTCCAATTCACAAACGTTGCCATATATCTTATCCATCTGTTCAACAAATCGATGTATAATTTC
This sequence comes from Lodderomyces elongisporus, assembly GCF_030384665.1. Lineage (NCBI taxonomy): Eukaryota > Fungi > Ascomycota > Pichiomycetes > Serinales > Debaryomycetaceae > Lodderomyces > Lodderomyces elongisporus. Next base: position 1,700,777 of record NC_083675.1, read on the forward strand.
TAGCCCGAGCAACTCGTTATCATCATTATCTACACCAATGACAAAGAATAACGAGGCATATCGACGATAAATGACCTTTGAGTCTCTATATTCCAATACGTTGCACATTTTGGCTCTTCTCGAGAGTATAATGGTAGATAACTCCCTCATAATCTTGGTCTTTTGTTTCTGCGGCATGGTTTCGTACCATTTGGATAATCTTGTTTTGCCTTGTCTTGATATGAGAAAGAGGAAACGAATACCCATGCTGTAATATATATATATATATATATATATATGTTTTTAACTAGTAGGAGAAACAAAAAGCAGCTATTGATGCAATAGTTTATAATGGAGTTTGGTGAAGGTGATATTTGATGTTGTTCAACACTGTAAACCGATGCTATTTTTTCTTCTGCTTTTTTTTTAAAAACAAAAGAAATTGTTTTTGTTGAATTGAATGATTCGTTTGATTTTAATGTCGCTGTTGTTGCTGCTGTTGTTGTTGTTGTTGTTGTTGTTGTTGTTGTTTTCTTGTTGTTGTTCCGTTTTCAAGAATGAACCCAACCGCGACTTTGCAGTTTCATTTCGACGCTGTGCCGCTCATTCCCCTTCCACTACTACCTCATGTTCATTATCAACAGAAAAAATATATGTTCTGTTATGAACCCAGAACATGGCTATCGTTTGTTCCAGATTAGTAGTTTCCCTATGTTTTTCTATTCTTATTCATTAATTCTATATTTACAACATCAAATTGCAATAAAGTAAATGATTCGGATACAACTAATGTAAAGATAAAGAGTCCAAAAAAACAAAAAAAATTAAAAGATTGTTACAAATTACAAAACAAGTAGAAATTATAAAGAAAACTAATAGAAAAGAAAGTAAATAAATCAAATGAAGGAATAGTTTCAAATGTCTAGACGAAACTACTTTATTCATTTTTTTTTTCACTAACTATTTAAAAAGCTCATAATGAAATTGATACAACTGAATCTTGCATCCCACGTGACATCTTTTTCCTGATCACAAACACATCTATTTTTGACGTAGATTTCTGAGTCCAATGGACATTGAGTATAGGGTGGATGGTAATAACCAACTTCGTCAAACCAATGAAGATCTTGCTTGTCAAGAGTCAACATCATTCCAATAGTGTGCACAGGAGCGTCTCCCCATCTTTCATAGAAGAACCCTCCAAGCCTATCCAAATACTGGAAAAATTTGTCATACTCTGGGTTATCAAAAGCATCTACGCGAGCAATTTCAAAGTTGGACCAGAAATGACACAAGTTGTAATACCCATCGTCATTCATCAACATGGGTAAAAGCTTGGGTTTCAACTTATTGTCATTGATGTAGCTTACAACATGTGTCCATAAAGTTGGTATTGTTTCCATGTACTCAAACAAGGAAATCACAAACCCATATTTCTTGTTGTTTTGCTTCATAAACCGGAAAAGATCGTTATCAATATCACAATAGAGCTTGATATCCGGCTCGATCCTCCAGTAAAACTCGTATCGTCGTACCATTTCATGTTTGTAAAAAAAGCCCGAGTAGTATCGACACATATGTCTATAAGATTCCGACCGACCATATGGTATCTTGATTGAAAAATTCTCCCGCAAATCGGTAGCTGCTGTTATGTTTAGGTGCGATGGATATGACCACTGCTCCTTAGCAATCATCCCAAAGTTAAGCTTGCCATACTCAACGTAAGAGCTTATCAAGTATATAAACTCGTCAGAAAACGGCTCGTCATTGAGAAAAGTATAGTCGTAATGGTATTTCTTATTGAATCTATCTTCAACATTCTGTAGCACTTCCAAAACTGAAAACACATCGGAATTTCGACAAAGCATGACAAAAGTCGCATTTTCTCTATCATAAGTCTCCACTGCCTGCTTTTGGATGCTTAGATTTGTTTTTTGATAGTCACGGTGGTGGTTGTGAAGAAAAGATTTAAAGTCGCTATCATTGTGATAAATGTATATTTCCTCATCAAAGACATTGTTATTGGCTTTGATGCTTTTCCATGATGATATATTCAGTACCACATTGGAGTATCTTGCTATTAAAATGGCTGATACCACCAAAAAAAGTTTTCCAATATGCATTTACTGGAAGCACCTCTTCATCTGTAGTTGTGTTTCCCGGTGGCTGAGTGAGATCTTCCAAGATGCTCTCAAAGAAGTTTTCCGATTGCTCATTTGAGGTCATTTTTGTGGTAAAAATTGAAGGAAAAATTGAAGAATTGATTTATCAAAAATGTACTAAGAACATACTAAAAATTTACTAAGAATATACTAAGAATATACTAAGAATATACTAAGAATATACTGTCGCGGTAATTAACTTGCGATCCACTTAATCATTTCCCGAAAAACGACGATGGAAATGACATTGTTTATACGTATTCTCCAAAAAACCATAATCTGTCAATCAAGCATCTTTTTTATTTTATTTTCATCTGTCTCGTTCTTCCCCTTTATCTATTATCTTATCTGGCACGTTCTCTCCTTCTTTTTCTTTCTATCTTCAATGATGCCTCATTTTTTAACCATTCCTTAAAGGGTCATATCGGTGGAATTGGGATTTGTTGAGTATCTTTGGTTTCACATGGATTTTGTAGGAATAAATACCGCCCCCGCCCCTACATGAAATTAGCTCAAAATGAATAAAAAAGGAAAAGATGTAAGAAAAGATGGAAGAAAAGTCAAAAAAAGAAGGGAAAAATTCCATCCATAAAATCATCTTAAAACGAGCATCTTGCTCTATTCTTTGTTAATGTTTCAGTCTTTGCAACTAGATGCACAATCACAATACTAAGCTTTCAACAATTTTATCTTATAAGAAAACTATTATATTAATAATAATGATGGTGAGAAGGTCTATGAGAGATTTAACATGAAAGATGCAAAATTAAATATTGACTTTTTATTAAAGAAACATATACGGTCACGTGATGACAATGCATGGTAATTTTTTTCTAGTCTCTTTCTCTCTCTCTCTTTCTCTCTTTCTCTCTTTCTCTCTCTTCCTCCACGTTTTCAGCAAGGACACGGTCTTATTGTGATAGTATGTTATTGTCTTAACACCTCATCGTCTCACTGTAGTGTTATGTAATAAGCGCCTTGAGTATTGCATACTATATTTTTCTTCGTCTGCGCTTTGTCTCATCTGAAGATGAAAAAGAAAAACAAAAAGTATAATAAACCGCTTAGTGTGTTTGGAAAATATGAGTGTAAGGGCGGGAAAACTGTGACCAAAGCAAAACAGTATTAAAAATTTGTGAAGCTAGTAGTGGCGCTGGGAAGAGATTGGAGAATAGGAAGTAAAGGGGGATAGGAGACGGAAAGAGAGAGAGAGAGAGGGGGGGGCACGAGGTCACTTTTTTGTTTGGAACGCAATTCTAGTTTCCAATCAGATAGCACATTCAATTGCTGTGTACCCGTGGGCATGCCATACTTTTATTTGCTTGCATTTAATCTTTTGACATGAACTTCAATAGTAGTAAGCAGACTAGATTTCTAGTTCACTTATTACTGCTTCAAGGATTAAAGCCAAAAAAAAGGCAAAAAATAAAAAACTATATATAGTAGATTGTATCGGTTCCCTCAAATTATCCTGAATCTCCGAGATTGTATTTCACTTTTTAAATAGATTTTTTTTTTTTACTCCCATTTTGGTTTGTATTTCCAATTTTTTGTTTTTTACATAGAAAAAGAAGAGTCTCTGTTAGGCTTATACGGGGAACTACTATCGGAGTGCTTAATACTCAGATTGAAGTTTATACAACTTCTGCAATTCAACATTGGCCGCCATTATCCTTTATTGACACTTAATTTTGTTGTACCATTAACAATCTGATTCTAATTTCTCGTCTAAACATACGAGAACCAACAAGGTGCGTGCAAAGTTATTCAAAAAAAAATTTACTCCATTATAGGTATAATAGTTTGCAACCTTCGATACACTAGACAAAAGAAAAAGCTTGTTGTCGGGATATACAGTGGTTAATTGTTGAGGAAAGGAGCTAGACACTTACTGTAAATAAGTTCAAGTCTTGAATTGTCCCAAGTGGGGTGTGAAAAGAGAGAAAAAAATAAAAGCGAGATTTGTATCCACAACATCAACAGCTACCCATCTGCTACTACAGCTTTTACTACTACTACTACTATTATTATTATTACTTTGTGCTGCTGCTCCCCTCCTTCTCTTCTTCATATACACAAAGGTAATTTTTCTTTTTCTCCTCTTTGAAAAAAAACAACAATCTCCACCACCTTGGGAAAAAGATACCTGTACATGTCATTCATTTATCCTCACTTTTAGCAGCACATTCCTATCCACACGATATATACATCACAACTACAAAACAAAACATAATATAATATAACATAACAAAACATAAACTAACTACGATACACAGCGAAATACAGCACTTTTTAACTCAGCAAAGTTCCACGACTGTTCTTAGCTAAATTAAAAAAGAACAAAAATCCCTCAAAAATTCCATCATTAAATATCAACATACATGAGCAGGTCATTAATATGGAGGTCAATAACTCATTATCTACATTGGATACTCTGAGTAAGCGAACACTGCTTTTGGGCCATGAGGACAACGACACTAGTAAGCATCACGAACAATACTACGGCAAGCATAGAGAATATGATAGCAACAACAACAACAACACGTCAACGTCCTGTTCTACAACCACTACAGAACTTCCCACAACAACATCTCCGAAAACAATCAAAAAATTTATCGACGAAACCATTTCACCACTCGGGACTGGTGATGCTAGTCGCGAAAATGGAAAACAAATTCACCAGCGACTTACCCCACCTACTCCAAACTCTCCGTCTTCTCCTGCATGTTTAGCTGCACAGTTCTACGGTGAAGAATACCAACAGTTGGCTCAATTAGAGGACGAAAAAACGGCATCATCGTCTGCAAATGCCTCTGCATCCCAAAAAAACAATATCAATAGCACTATTAATAGTAACATCATCAACAACAACAACAACAACAATATTTCTGAAGATTCTGAAGTGGAAAAGTTTCTGTTGACGTCACCACTGGCTGATGCGTCTCCAGATTTCAAACCTACTGAAAATGATCAGGGTCAAACCACCAACATCCTTACCGGAAGAAAAGCTGCTAGAACTTTGCGACTATTCAGAGAGACAGATGACGAGGATGAAGCTGGCAGCGAAAATGGAACTGGCGTTAGTGGCGACGATGCAAATGAAGCAAAATTTGCAGGCTTGCCTAGTCCATTAAAAGATCGCCTTCTGGATATTGAACCGGTGTCATCTGCAACATACATACCTCATACGCCAGTAATTCATGACCATACATATGAAGGGCCGCACCAACATCAACATCACAAACATAGCCATACACATACTCACCAACAACAACAACAACAACAACAACAACAACAACAACAACAAAATCAACAACACCACCAACAGCAGCTCCAACAACAATGTCAACATCAACAACACACTTCGCCAAGTAAATCGATTTTTGTTGCTCCAGATGAAGTCGAAGAGCCCGTGACGCCTGACTTGCCTCTTAAACCACAACATCTCACTGCCAACTTGGAGTTTGACCATACACTAAATGGTGATATCACACGAATCTCTAAATATCCGAGCGAATCCACCACTGGAAATGCAAGCGACGATCGTCGTAGGGAAATTGAGGAGATTGAAAAAATAATTAAATATTCCAGGTCTTCCACACCAGCAAATTTCTTAGAAAGGGATGTTGCTCATGTTGATGATGCTATTCACACTAGAGATGACATATGCAATGACTTGAATAAAACTGGTATTATTGATGATCACTATAATTTCAATCACCTGTATGACTCGCACAAAGAGGATCACTTTGCATTCCCGTTGGCAGTCGAATTGCGACCATTTAAAAATAAAGTTGGAGGGCACACTGCGATTTTCTCTTTTTCGAAACAAGCAGTATGCAAGGCTTTAGTTAATAGAGAAAATATTTTTTATGAAACTATTGAAGTATTCCATTCTGAGCTCCTCAGTTTTATGCCCAAGTATATCGGAGTATTAAATGTGCGTTACTCAAGCATCATCAATGAGAAGGAACTTGTAAAAGAGGAAGAGGGTAAAGAAAGCCCAAAAAATACAAAAGTAAAATCAAAAGATTTGGTTGAATCTGAAAGAGGAATGAATCAGTTAGAAGAAACGTCGGAAAAAGCAGAAGAAATAAAAAATATAGGAAAAATGCAAAAGAGAACGGGAAATATGCAAAATGTAGATGAAGCAAACAATGCTGACAACGAGTTTGACTCGACCGAACATTGTGGCCAACCGGGTACTGATGATTATCGCATAGATCAATCACATATTTATCATCACCAGCATCAACATCGACATGAACACCATCAGCCTCTGCATCTGCATCTGCATCTGCATCTGCATCAGCGAGGGCAATCTCAAACATATCAACCGGAAGTTGTACTCGATGATAACAAGCATATCATCCCTGATACATTGTGGAAACATTATTCGAGTTCTTTTCCTTCTCCCAAGTACAATCATTCAATAACGAGTTCTAAAATAAGCCCTATACCCAGTTTGACTAATTCACCGGTTCAGAGACCTAATCAGGGATCTACTGTTGTGAATACCGATTTGCAAGTACAAGTTTTGCAGGAAGTTTTCCAACCAAGTTTACGACTTCTGGATGATGACTTCTTCCCAATGGAAGAAGATAGCAAAGATGAAGCACTTTTGGTCACACCAAATGCAAGTTCAAACGAGCAACACGATGAGCAATTACCAACTTTAACACCTAATTCGCCGGAGGCTATTTTACGTAAGCATACTAGATTTGAAAGGTTTATACTATTGGAAGACTTGACTAGTAATATGAAAAAGCCGTGTGTATTGGATTTGAAAATGGGTACGCGTCAATATGGAATTGAAGCTAGTCCCAAGAAGCAAAAATCGCAAAGACGCAAATGTTTGGCAACAACGTCACGACAATTGGGTGTAAGGGTTTGTGGTTTGCAAATATTCACCCATGATAACCGCAGAATAGCTCGAGATAAGTATTTTGGGAGACGACTTAGAGCAGGTATACAATTTTGCAAGGTGATGGCCAAATTTCTCTACAATGGCAAGGACGTGTATTCGATATTACTGCGCATTCCTCATTTGATCGTGCAATTTCAAGAGTTGTACAATATATTTGATAAACTCCCGGGTTACAGAATGTATGGCTCGCTGATTTTGTTGATGTACGAAGGTGGGTCCAAGTCTAATTACGACCAAGTCAAGGTTAAGATTATTGATTTTGCCCAGTCTGTAATTTCAGAAGAAGGACAAGACCATGCTACAATCCCACCAGCGCATCCACATAGTGTTGATTTTGGCTATTTAAGAGGACTCCACTCGTTGGTCAAGTATTGTACCTTGATTTTCCAAGTCTTGAGTCGAACGAAATTATGTGACCTGCAAAGCATGAAGGATTGGCTCGTTGAGCACAAGGATGATCTATTGGTTATCGAGAATTGTGTTTGGCTTGATGATTATGCGGAAATCGATCAAAAGGTTGATGGAGGTATTAACGAAATAGCTGAGGAAGATCCATTTAATATAAATTATAGTTTAGATGTAGAGGGTCACGAGGAAGTGGATGATGATAACGTATCTGAATAATATAAATGCATGCAATACTTTAAGCTATTTTCTTGTCTATACTGTAGCCAATGAAGCATCGTTTGATTTTCTCCTCTCTCTCTTTTTCTCTCTCTCTCTCTCTCTTTCTCTCTCTCTCTCTGTATCTGTTTGTGTCTATGTCTCTGTTTTTGTTTCTGTATCTGTATCTGTCTTCTACTTTCCTCTTCTTCAAGTACGCACTATATTTCATTTATTCTTGTGCGGCATTGGTGATAAGAAACATAGAAACAAGTGGCTATGTGTCCTTATTTTATCTGCACTTCACTGTATTATTTTTATTTTTCTCTCAAGTTTTATACTATGTAAACAATGCTGACGTCACCAGCAATGGAAGCTAAATGTCGCTTGTTTGTCAGCAGAAACATATGGTAGCAATGACAGACTTGTTTCGCAGCAATAGAAGCGGGGAGCGTTGTGTACTATAGATGGATACCCGGAGTTTGCTATATGACGTTAATGTATATGTTGTTGCTGATGATCATACTGAGACATTAACATTACGAACAGCAACAACGACAGCGACAACGACAACTATATAAAAAAAAGGGGGGAGGAGGAAGGATGTTTACTTATAAAATGTTTCATCTGTGATTAGAATCTATTGAATTTTGTATCACAATGCTGCGATATTCGTTTTGTCAATTGTTGTTTTGTTGTTTGTGGCTTGTTTTAGTTGCTGCTCATCTGGTGGAAATCTAGAAGTTTAAAATTATATAGCAAATCTGCCACTTTGCTGTCGTTCCTGATGCCACTCTTCCATGCTCCAGCTTTCGACTTTTGCCAACTATTGCAAAAATCAATTCTTTTTTTTTCCAATTTTTTCCTTTTTCTGACTTTTTCTATTTATACTTTATTTTTTATATTTTTTATTTTTTATTTTTTTTTATTTTTTATATTTTTTATTTTTATTTTCTAGTTCTTTTTTCTTGTAAATTTTCGTCAACCCCAAAGTTTTCTCCAGTTTAGGGTTCACAACCTTGGATTTAAATATTAGCAGAAATCACCAACAAACTAGAGCAATCAATTACCAGATCTTTTCTCTTTCTTTTTTCTAAAATTTTTTTTTTTCCTTCATTCATCCTTTCATTACTTCTTTCTATCTATACCAGGGACTAAGAAGAGCAGCTATAGACTTACATCTTTTATAAGTTTTCACACTAGAGAGCACTATTTCCTTCCACTTTGTTTATCAAATTTGCTTTCTTTCTTTCTTTCTTTCTATTTTTTTTTTTTATTCTTTTCTTTTGCTTTTTAACTACCAAGATTAGAATTAAAAAAATAAACAAAACAAAAAATTCACAATATTTAAATCATGCCGAGAAGAAATAGCAATTTTCCATCTATACCATTGGTGGCCACTATTGACATTGGTACAACTTCTGCCCGTGCCATACTTTTCTCAGATAAAGGTCAAGAAATTGCCAAGCATCAAATTGAGTATTCCACCACAGCATCAGAGGCTCCTGAACACTCGCAAAACACTGATCAATTCAGAAGAAGGTCCTCGCTTTTGAGACACGACGAGCCGATCTTCTCTGCAGAGGGTATTGCCATTTCGATTGAAGATAATGTTGAAATTGAGAATAACAGATCCTCGGTCGGACCAACGTTGCGGTTCCCACAGCCTGGTTGGGTTGAGTGTATGCCAGTGCACATCTTAGCTAACGCTGTGCAATGTCTTGTTGCTTGTTTGATCACCTTGAGGAAAATCAACCAAAACCCCAATTTGAAGGTTAAGTACAAGGTCAAGTGTATTGGAATTGCCAACATGAGAGAAACCACTATTGTTTGGTCAAGACGTACTGGTAAGCCATTGAGTGGCGGTATCACGTGGACAGATGTGAGAACAGCAGAGATTGTTCAACATTTGGAGAAGATGATTGATGAGGACAGGAAAGCCGAGTTGAGAGAAAAGACTGGGTTACCATTGTCCACATATTTCTCGGCGGCCAAATTAAGATGGTTATTGGATAATGATGACACTATAAGAGACAAATATGAGAGAAGCGATGGTGATCTCATGTTTGGAACAGTTGATACCTGGTTAATCTACCACTTGACAAAGGAAAAGACATTTGTGTCAGATATCACCAATGCGTCAAGAACATATTTCATGGATTTGGAGACTCAAGACTATGACGATGATCTTTTGGACTTTTGGGGAATCGATCCAACAAAGATTATGTTACCCAAGATTGTCTCGTCCTCTGAGTTTTACGGGTCATTTGCCGCACCAAATTTGTCCAATTTGGGATTCCACAATAAGATTACCCAAGAGGCTTACGATATTCTTAAAACAATTACTGGTGTTCCCATTTGTGGATGTTTGGGTGACCAAAGTGCCTCTTTGGTTGGTCAGTTGGCTTTTAATCCTGGCTCAGCTAAATGTACATATGGTACAGGTTGTTTCCTTTTGTACAACACAGGTAGTCGTAAGTTGATAAGTAAACATGGTGCGTTAACGACTTTTGGTTATTGGTTCCCCACACAAGATGGCGACAAGGGTAAGCCACATTACGCTTTGGAAGGTTCTATTGCTGTTGCTGGGTCGATTATTCAATGGTTGAGAGACAATTTAAAAATGATTGAGAATGCCAAAGATATTGGTCCTCTTGCTTCACAAGTTGACAATTCGGGCGGTGTTGTATTCATTCCAGCATTCAGTGGTCTTTACGCACCTTACTGGGATCGTGGCGCCAGAGGTACCATTTTTGGAATGACTCAATACACTTCGGCATCCCACATTGCTAGAGCCGCATTGGAAGGTGTTTGTTTCCAAGTGCGTGCTATTTTAAAGGCTATGGCTAATGACGCTGGATCATCGGGCGATTTCCTTGAGGAGGCTCTCAGCTCACAGTCTGAAAGTAAACCATTGCTGCATTTGGCTACTGATGGTGGTATGTCTAAAGCAGATGAAGTTTTGCAAATCCAAGCAGACATCTTGGGTCCGTGTGTCGAGGTGAAGAGAGCCCAAATTTCAGAGTGTACGGCATTGGGTGCTGCAATTGCTGCGGGCTTATCGTTCAAAGATCCTGAGGAGCGTATATGGAGAGATTTGGAGGATGTGGTTGACAAGATTGAGGAGAAGGATGAAGTGCTTTCAAACACATTTAAAGCACAGCTACCCGATGCTGATAGGAGGAAAAACTGGAAGAGATGGGAGAGGGCCATTGAGAGAGCACAAGGATGGTTACAAGATGAAGATTAAGGAAATGAGCAGCAGTAACAACAATAACAAAAATTAAAATGAATAAAAAATTCATAAAATAAAGTAAAGAGAGAGCGAGAGGTAAGAGTGCGACATGAGTCAATACGGATATGTAGCGTTTAAGTTCATGATAGAGGAATCAAAGAAGGAAAGAAAGTAAATAGAAAAAATAGAAAAAAGCTAGAAGCAGATTAGAAGCAGAATAAATATTCAATTCAATTTATAGATTTAAAAAAAAAATTACAATAGGCTCATTCAAACGAAGAGTCGTAGTCGTCAATGTCCACCTCGTCGTCATATGTAATTGACTTGTTCAAGTCCTCGATGTCAAATATAACTTCATTTTCTTTTGATGTTTTTTCTCTTGAGTCCTTGAAAATCTCATTAAAGAATTGGCTTGTTTGTCTTGTAAGCGAGTCCATTTTGACATTGGACTGTTTCACAAACAGACTCAAAAATGGAGAATCATCGCTCTTTTTTTCAAAAATGGTTGATGCTTTCCTGGTGACATTTGCACACTCTTCTAGGATAAACGATGCCTGTTTTTTCAATGGACTGAACATTGGTTGTGGAGGTTTAAGCTCAACCTTGTTGTCAATATCACCATCAACTTTGTTTTGATCAAAATCGTTGGCTAGCTTAAGCCGCAGGAGGTCGTTTTCTGTCTTTTTTGCTGCTTGCTTGTATACGTCAAGCTTGGTGGGACTCTTTAAACTGTATTGGCTTATTTCGTGGTTTTGAGTGTTCAGAAGTATAATCTCTTCCCGGTTGACTGATTCTATCTTGGCCTCGAGCTCTAAGAGTTGGTGTTTCAGTAATCCCAATTCCTGTTCCAATTCCTTGATCTTTGCCTGTTTGACAATGTACTGCTCGTGCAAGAGTATTCTTTCCTGCTGCAATTTCTGAATTTTCATACACATACTCAGTTGTGTTTGTTCTTGTTCTTGTTTTTGTTTTTGTTTTTGTTCTGGTTTTGCATTTGCCTTTGCATCTACATTTGCACCCGTATTTGCACTTATATTCGCACCCGTATCCGAATTTGCGTTTAAGCTTATTTTTGTCATTGCTTGTGATTTTGAGGGTGAAGATCTTCTTAGTGTTGATGTTTCAGGCGAAGGTTGAGCGAGTGGTGAGTGGTGTATGGGTGTATTTGTATTTCTCCATTGACCATTGAGTCGAGGAGGTGTCAAAAGAATATCATTGTGTGTTTGTTGCAATGGTTTACCCTTGGCTAGCTTTGGAAGTTGATTGACTTTATTTGGTGATGTGGGACTCAACACACCATCTAATCCTCTTCTGCCATTTGAACCCTTGTATCCATGTATTGTGTTTGACCCGTTCTGATTTGGTTCAAACTTCGCCTGAAGCACCGATATAGATGGTTTGACGGACGACATATATCTTTGTAGTTTTGACTAGATTATACTAATAGTAGTATCAATGATGGTTGAAACCCCCGAAAAAAATAAAAAAAAAAAAAACCAAAAAACCAAAAAATTAAAAATTAAAAATTAAAAAGAATTGCAAAGTAAAAATGAGAAGAAGCTTGGTAAATCTTTGAGACAGCCTTGCTAATTGTTACTTACAGAGATGGGTAATCTTGTTCGAAAAGTCTTCCTTGTGGTATTACTTGTAGAATCTATTAAAAGGAAGAAGAAAAAAAGCTAGGTTCCCTGAATATTCTCTGGATACTGATTTTGGAAATATAAACAACAGACTTGAATGTATGATCGCGTAAACCTGAAATATAAAAAAATTAAAAAAGAATTAAAAAAAAATTAAAAAAAATTAAAAAAAAATTAAAAAAAAATTAAAAAAAATTAAAAAAAAAAAATCACAGTCCAACACGAACTGAAACAAAACCTTCTTTTTATCTTGTCTGGGTCGAAATCAACTCCAATTGCAAGATTTTCACACGTGTAGTCACAAGGTAGAAAAGAGACCACAATTGCCTCCTGGGAGTGTTAACAAATAGACTTAAACCGAGCCTAGTAGGCATCAGAAACACTACTAAGACACGTGGGAAGTCAAGTTGCAATACGTATCCCATTAATAATGTCAACAATTTGCATTTTGTATTTCGAATCATGAATGAAAGAAAAGAAAAGAGAATCTTTCCGCATTGTGATTTTTTCTGGTTCGCCACCACTTTTTGAAAGTAGGACAGAATAGCGCATTCAAGTTCTGCTATATCGAGTGACTGTGGAAATAGCCACAGAGTGTATACAAATCATACATCATCTAACCTAAGATCTCTAGTCGTAGCCAGTTCAACAAGCATAAAGCTTTTTCCTATATAAATTGAAAACACAATTTGTATCATCAGACCAATTCCATGTCCAAACTCAAAAAGAAATAAAGCTAAAACATTTTCACATCTCTTTTAAGTCCTTAACGTACTTTGCCATCCATTGTATTCTTCTCTACACCATTCTTTAGTCCTTTCTTTTCTTTTCCCTCCTCCACCCAGCTTTCCTCTTATGCCACTTTTTTTTCGCCTGTTTTCGGTGGGTGCGGAAAAACAAAACAAAAAAAAAAAACAAAAATTGAAATCTGAAATTCTTGGTGTGAGAACAGAGGAAAGAAAAGAAAGAAGAAAAAAAATTTATCCATATCAGCACCTCTCCTTCTTTCTTCTTTCTTCTTTCTTCTTCAACTCGAATCTGTTTCTGATAACTTAGAATCATACAATTGAATTGAAATAACAACTTGCTATATAAATATGGTCTTGGTCAGCTTGAGAACATTCCTTTTGGGTTTGATTGTCTTCTACTCAACTTACTTGTACAACTACAAATGCCCAACCTTGACTTTTGGAGAGAACCTTGAAACCAAACTTTTCCACCCATTGAGAAGCCAACATTCAACCTTGTGTGAATTGTTGCACGGCGGTGTCAACAAGGTTGAACCATACACCACTCAGGCACACGCCTTTTTAGATGAACACGTCCATTCACACCCATTGTTCATCAAGTACAAGGTCCACGATAAAGCCGTGGCTGCTAAAGAACAATTTGACAAGTACGCTTACCCTGTCATTGAACAATTATATGAGTTCACAGATGTGTTTGAAGTCAAAGCATACGACCAAATCAGCGACCTCTACAAGAAGGCCAATGAATTCGTCTATGGTAAATTGAAACAAGATTAAAACAAGAACAGCTATAGAGTGATGGCTTTCATGTGAATGCGTCGAAAGACTGCTGGAGAGATTTGAGAATGAGTTTACCTATTTATATTGAAATCGCGCTTTGAAGCTTACATCAGATGTGATTTAATACTTGAATTTTCTTTTGTATACCTTGCTGATTTTGTTTTTGTTTTTGTTTTTTGTTTCTATATTCGTTGTTTTCGATGTTTCGAATTTACGATCGATATTACGAACCGTACTTTAGTTAGCTTTTTTTAATACAATTATTTTTTTCCCATACCTTTAGCAATACACCTTGGTAAGACACCTTGGTAAGACACAAAGTACATTATTAGTTTTCTGAAAAGATCCTCTTTTTGTATAATCTCTTATGAATGGGTCTATGCTTATATAATGAACTTAAAATCCAATTACCCCAGAATACAAGAACTTACCCCACCAACGCTATCTCTTTCTTTCTCTCTCTCTCTCTCTCTCTCTTTTTCTCTATTTGCACATGCACACACATGTATATACATATTTACACAAACCATATTTGCATCCAAGTATATACTCCAATAAACGTATTATTCCACAACTTTTAGATGCTAGATGAATGCTCACCACTTGTTCCTAACACTTCAACTCCTTTCAATGGCTCTATGACTAGTGATGACTGCGACTCAAAAATCCCCCAAGACCACCTCCCACTCCATGCACATACAAAACGTCTCTTAACAAGTCGACATGTATCAATGATATCAATTGGTGGCATAATAGGTACGGGCTTATTTATGGGTATAAGGCAAACTCTTCCCAATGGCCCCATTATAAGTCTTGCGTCCTACATATACATAGCCACACTTTGTTTCTATATAATTCAAGCAGTTGCTGAGATGGCATGTTATATGCCTGTGAATGGCTCACTATGCCAGTTCCAATTCAAATTTATTTCCAACCCTATTGGCGTTATGAATAATTTTGTTTACTGGCTTAGCTGGTCAATCACTTTGGCGTTGGAGTTGTCTTTGATTTATGAAGTGTTGACCTTTTGGAGCGACGATGCGTCTAGTGGGGGAAATTTTAAGAGATTGATTCTGCTCGTGTTGGAAAATAAGCCTTTAGTGATTTTATTTATTTGGTGCATGTTAACAGGAGCCAATTTGCTTCCGGTAAACTACTATGGAGAGATTGAGTTCTTTGTCACTAGTGTTAAAGTTGGATTCATCATCAGTTGGATCTGTTTGAGCATTGCATTGATATTGCAAAAAGGCAATGGGTTTCGATATTGGAACAAAGAATTGGTTTGGGGAGTAGATACAATCGATGTTGTGAAAAACCCTTTGGGGAACAAGATCATCAATATACTTTCATCGTCGCTTGTATCATCATGTTTTACTTTCCAGTCAATCGAGTCTGTAGCATTATGTTCTGGCGAGATCCACAACATTCATTATACATTGCCCAAATCAATCAAGTATATCGTACTGCGGATTGTTATTTTCTATATTTTGACATTATTTCTTTTGACGTTGATGATTCCAAGCAATGACCAGGCTTTACTTGGAAAAGATGACCAAATCTTTTCGTCGCCTTTCTTAATTGGATTGATTAATTGCGGCATGAATCTGGGCATCGTATTGTCCATCTTTAATCTTGTTATACTTGTGTCTATGCTTTCTGCTGCAAATTCAAACATTTACTTTGGGTCAAGATGTTTACTATCAATGGTTGAGGAAGGCTATTTTTGGTCTATATTTGGCAAGACCGTATATAAAGGCGTACCGGTATACTCCATACTTTTAACATCGAGTATCGGATTATTATCACTTGTCTCCGAACTAAAGGGAATAAATACCTTCTACAAACTACTTATAAATCTATCGGCCACTGCTGGTTTGTTAATGTGGCTATTTATCCTGATCAGCTACCTAAGGTTTAGGAAATCTTTGGAGAGAAATGGAGAGTCCTATCAAAGTTTAGTATACAAGTCACCATTTCCAATGGTCCCATTAAGCAAATGGGCTATTTCTAGTATATGTGTGATCATACTAAGCAATGGCATGGTCAACTTTTGGAATTTTCAGTGGGACTCGTTTCTAAGTTGTTATTTGACACTGATTATAGTCGTTATAGGCAGTGTGCTTCTTAGTATAAAATGGCATCAGCCATTATTTAAGTCTCTTTGAACAAAACCAACCACAAAAGAGAAGAAGAAGAAGAAGAAGAAGAAAAAAAAAAGTGGAAAAAGAAATAGAAAAATCATAACAATACAACAATAAAGGAGATAAAGAAGGATTTATATCCTTGAAAGACCTATACTTAATTGCAATTGTTGAGATCAACTATAGCAACTTTTTGAAGTCTGCACCGATTGCCAAATGTCTGTCAAATTGTAAAATAAAATAAAATCAAAATTACGACAAAAAATCAAAATCAGCTCAAAGATGACACAAAATTGGAAATATAAATTTTTTAAAAAAAAAATAAAAAATAAAAAATAAAATAAAGAAAAATAAAATAAAGAAAAATTGAAAATCATAAACAACAGACCAAAGAAATCCAGACCTCATGTACCTATTTTGTATTTTCACATCCATCTCACCAAAGCTAACTAGCATTCGCAATCACAGCTGATTCTTTCTGACAGAATACAATCACCACTATTTTTAAAAATTCATTTTTTTTTTAAATTTTCCTCCAAACAATCTTGACCACCCTCCCCTTCCTTAATACCACCATAACCATTGGTACCGCTTTATACTACAGTACAGTACAGTATCATACTCCTTTATAGACAACATGACCTACCAGTACAAGTGGGTACCGCTCATTATTCTAGGTTACTTATTATACGCGTGGACATTTGTATGCCCGCCCAGTAAACCGCTGTCATTGGACTTTTTGAACACATTATCACCTATCAATTACCATTTCTGTAAAGTCAGTGATTATTATGTGCGTCCAACTGTGCAACCAATTTACGATGAGCACGTGAGACTGAAACTAGAGGAGTTCGATCGCAAGTATGCTATGAGCACCACGTGGAATAACAAACTTGTCAAACCAATTTCAGAGTCCCATTATGTCAATACAGTATCTGTTCAGATTACACAATATGCGCAAGTATTGGTTGATTGGGTCGAAGAGCAGATTGAGCCTAGAATGAAGAGATTTGGTACTCAATTGATACTTAAAGCAAGAATATGGATTAATGTATTGGCTGTGCAAGTAAATGACATTACAAGTCCATTTCTTGGATATACTATACAAGGATTACAAAGGCTTAAAAGTTTACCATTATTAGAAGTTGTATGTGGGCGTGCGGCTGAAGTGTATTCCAAATTAATGCAATCACAGCATGCTGTTAAATTGCAAGAGAAAAGCTCATTTCTTCAGGCTGAGTTAAAGAATTTAGTTAAATTCGATGAGTTTGGTCCAATGGAGTTTAAGTCTAGTGTCATGAGTGTGGTAAATGATTTGTTGGGAAAGGGTAAACTTTGCCAAGAACAAGAAAGTGGGGAGGATTCGCAAGGTGATTTGGAAGTAGATTACGAAGTAGATGAAACAGAAACCATTTTGATTGTATCCACAATTTCAGTGACTGTAGAAGAAAATGGTATTAGCACTGAAGACGTTGATTTACTGTTGAGGGCCGTTATTGATGAAATTGAGTATTGGGAGCGCAAGGTTGATAGAACTTTGGAAATTGCACGGAAAAATTTGGTTGATGAAGTGACACCTCGAGTTGCAAAAATAGTGGATGATGTGAAGGTAGAGATCAGCGAGCAATTCCAGATTTTACAACGTGATAACCATTTGCAATACAAAGCAATGAATTTGAAGATTGGTGAGATAAACAAAGACACCGAGAAGATTAGGGCTTTGAATGATACTAGTATAGAGACCATAACTCGTCAAGAGATTAGAGATGATATTGCAGAAAGTTACAAATCAGCTGACATTTGCTCCAAGCAAGTGCAGAAGTTATTAACTGATAATCATGAATTAGTTGTCAATCTTTACTTTCAGTCGGTTCAAGATACCATTGATATTTTGGAGACATTTAGTGAGTCTACTATTAACGAGTTTTCCAAAAAGCTTAGTGAATTGACTGCGAACCTTGAAGTTGACGATGAGTCCATCAACTGGAATGTATGGAAGAGGTTCCACCAGATCAAAGAGAGGATATTCAATTTTCGAGATGAAATTTTTGATGGTGCACATGCATACAAAAAGGATAACAAAAAGAACTCTCAAGTAGTTATTGGATTGGGATTGGATGCTTGGGTTGAGTATTTGAAACACATTGAGTTTCATTTAAACTATTTGATCAGAGATAATGCTGACTATTTGAGACTTGTGAGGGCCAAGGCAAACTTGGCATTCCAAGCCAGAGAAGAGTTGGTACATAATATGACTCAATTGAAGTTGGAGAAGGAGGAGATGGAGAAAAAAGAAGCTGAAGCTAGAGAAGCTGAAGCTAGGGAAGCTGAAGCAAGAGAAGCTGAAGCAAGGGAAGCTGAAGCTAGAGAAGCTGAAGCTAGAGAATCTGAATCTAGGGAAGCTGAAGCTAGGGAAGCTGAAGCAAGAGAAGCTGAAGCAAGAGAAGCTGAAGCTAGAGAAGCTGAAGCTAGAGAAGCTGAAATCAAAGAAGCTGAAGCAAGGGAAGCTGAAGCTAGGGAAGCTGAAGCAAGAGAAGCTGAAATCAAAGAAGCTGAAGCTAGAGAAGCTGAAGCAAGAGAAGCTGAAGCTATAAAAGTTGAAGTGCAAGAGATGATGAGGGAAATCAATGATCACACGAATGAAAACTTAATTGAAGTTGGACTTAGTTCCGCAGAATATGAAATTATATCGAGTACAATGGAGTCTCAAATTTCAATGCAAAATACAGAGATTGATGAGTCACCACTGTTGCAAAGTGAGTCTTTTTCCACTGCAATTGAAAATAACAAAGTGGAAGAAGGGAACTTTCTGATACTCAACTAGGGAGAATATACTGGCCGATAGTCTGGCAAAGTTGTAGGTAATGAAGGAACAAAGGAAAACACAGGGTTTTGGGAGGATGTAAGGGGGAGGGAGAGAGAGAAAAAAATGACGAAACTGAATGAGTAATGAGCTATTCATTTTATCTGAGATGGATGGTGGATGGTGGATGGTGGATGAAGATGGTGTATTTGCTGATTTATTGAGTCTGTGGCTGGAAAAAAAAATGTCTGTGGTGCTGATGCAAAAGCTCAATTTATTAAGTCTGTTGAGTCATGTTTTTTTGTTTTATTAAATTTTTGTTTTGTAGAAAATGCTATGGAAGAAAGAATATTACACGTGTTGTGTAGAATAATGTGTTTTGTAGTGTTGTAGAAGGGTTAAGTGAAAAAAAAAAAAGCAAAAAGAAAAAAGAGAAACGGAACAACACGAAATGGAGCAAATTAAAAGTATTGCATTATTAATATTGTCTTCAATGATCTACTATTCTGGAAGGTTAAAAATGTTAATATGAAATGTAAAATTTATAAAATAAATATAAACAAAAAAATAGGAGAAGAAGATAAGGAGATTATGTGGTCTGATCATAAGAAAGAAGAATAAAGAATTCAAAAAAAAAAAGAAAAATAAAATAAATTTGGGCAAATGAGAGATAAGAAACTGTGTAGTTTGACAAAGAGACTTTTGATCGTAAAGTGAACAATCAAGACAAGACAAGACAAGGCAAGATAAGGTGAATAAAGAAGATTTGTTTTATGCAAATGGGGACCTGGAGTTAAAGGTAAAGAGCTAGAAAGACGCGACTTTTTTCCTTTTCCTCAAGTGTATTAAAGTTGAAGATGGTATATAGGAGGCGAGTGAAAAAACAATGTATCCTTATCAGTTTCAATATAGAAGTAAGCAAAAAGCAAAAAGCAAAAAGCAAAAGTTTTAGGATTTTGTCGAGATAGATTAAGGATTTATCATCTGCAGCTGATGCTGCAGATAAATGAAAGAGGAAGAGAGATTAGAAAAGTAAAGTAAAGTATACTTACAGAAATAGATAAGGGTGGTGTTGAGATAATGACAAGCACCACAATAATGATAAGAAACCAATTAATGGTGATCAACAAATAAGTTGAGGATAGGAATTGGAGTTTTGTTACAATCTAAGGCGACACTATATTACCAGCCATTTTGTCAAAGGATATAACATATAGTAATGAAACAATTGTGTAAAGAGAGTCAGGTAGAGAAAAGAATAAAGAAAAGAAAGAAAGAAAGAAAGATGCCAATTGAGAACAAAAAAAAAGAACAACCTGTTTTTGACATGAAATGAAGTGATTGTCAATGTCAACCGTCTTAATACATCTTGTTTCGTTCAATCTTCCCATATTACCCTCTTTGTCTCTCTTTGTCTCTCTTTCTCTGTCTCTTTCATTAGCCGTGCTTAAAAATATGTGTGTGTGTGTGTGTTTTGTTCTTACCTACAATCTTCCCCCCTCCCTCCTCCAATTTCTTAATTCCCTTTCCCCCTTTTTTCCTTCAAGAGAGAGAGAGAGAGAAGAGAAAGAAGAGAATAAAGAAAGAAAGCATGTGATATGGGGATTTTTTTTTTGTTCTATTTTAGAAAATTTGATTTGCTAAAAATGAAATGGTACATTATCATACATTATCATTAAGTGTCGGTAGTATACGCGATTGTAGTAAGGATTCCACAAAGTAGTGGGGTTAGGGTTACTGTTGCTTGTATAGTTACGGTTACAGCCACGTCTAATGCTATATGGTCCCGTCAAGTGCTGTCTTGTCCTCGCTAGTTCGTGGATATTTACATTCGTCATCTCTATTTATAATTCTAGTTCCTCACTCCTCCCCCTCCTCCCCCCTAGCAACAACAAACTAGATATTTAAAAAAGCAAAGGGAGGCAAAGCAAAGGAAAGTGTGAGAAAGTGTGGGAAAGTGTGGGAAAGTGTGATCTAGACCGCAACTAAAAAAAGCAGCAGCAGCAGCAGGCCTCGATTATACTGCGGTACTTTCTTTTTTTGTGCTCTCTCTCTCTCTCTCTCTCTCTCTCTCTCTCTCTTTTTCTTTCTCTTTTATTTTTTCTGAGTTTGGGGCGGGTTGACGGGTGTGCGGGAATTCCTTTTACTTTTCTTTTTTTTTTTTTACTTTCTTTTTTTTCTTGCATTGCTAACAGTTTTTTTTCTTTGAGCGGGTTTAGACCATCCCTGTCATTTTCTCATGTTTTATTATTTAGAAAATGTATATATTGTTCAAGTGTTTCTCATTCTCTCTCTCTCTCTCTCTAAAATAGCATGTCAGTGGTCTCGTGATCCTTTACATATTTGCTGTGGTAATGACCTAATGACGTAGTTATATAAAGGGAAAAAAAAAGTTACAATTCTAGAAGTTAGTGACTATTGTGGATAAGAAAAGACAAGAAAAGACTAGACTAGAAAAGGGGTGTAATCTGTTTTTTTTTTATGGCTGTGTGATTAGAAGATGGACGTGTTTCTTGGTGAGATAAACACTTTTTTCTTTCTAACGCATACATTAGTAGTATATATCCATCTCCTCATGTTTCTTTTACTGTTTTCAAACCACCCCCCACCCCCCACATACTCGAACACCCACTCACCCACTCACCCAACTTATTTACTTATCTGAGTTAGATTCTCACATGTTCCTCCACTTCTTTTTCTCTTTTCTCTCTCTCTCTCTTTAATTTTATACCCTGTTTCAGTTTCTCCACTGATTGTTGAATAGAAGTCAAATCAACAAAGTATATTATTATAAATTGGCAATTTGATAATGCACGATCCGCGTGATCTGATTGGATGATAAGCAACGGAGCAAAAAATAAAAAAATAAAAAAATAAAAAAAGAGAAATTCAAACAGAAATTCACAAAGACATGTTCCATTTATCCTGGCTTTTTATCCAAAGGTACACTACCCACATACATACATACATACATACCCAACAACCAATGTATGAGTGACTAATCTATTTTTTTTTTTCTTTCTTTTTTTTTCTTTTTTTTTCACTATATACACTACAGCCCAGTTCAGCATACATACTTATACACATACACTTATATTTCTCTCACTATACAATATATATGCAGATACGTTACAATTTATTTAATTAAAAATAAAAATAAAAATTAAAATTAAAATTAAATCAGTGTGTTATGTATAGTGTATGTAAATATAAATATATATATATATATAGAAACGAATCTATCGCCCAGTCGAAGCTTCCGCCTCTTCATCCACTTTCACACTCTTTTTTTCTTCCCTTTTTTTTTCTTCTTCTTCTTCTTCTTCTTCTTCTTTATACTTCTTCAAGACAAGTAAACGGAAAAGAACCAAAAGGCCAAACAACAACCCTTAAGCTTCACTTTCTTCTTCTACCAACCCCACCCAACAAACTTTATACTACAAACACTTTCAATTCTCATAAACCATTTATTGAAAACATATTTCACTCGAAAAAAATAAAAAGAGAAAAAATTTAACAATCTTTTTTTTTTATCTTCATCTTTTGCAACAACTTTTTTTTTGAAAAAAAACACACACACACACATTAATATTCACATTAATATACTAATAATAATAACTACATTTTATCGAAAATAAAAATGAGTGTACCATTAACAGAACATACTGCTATCCTTGCGAAATACTTGGACTTGCCCCAAAAGGGTAAGATTCTTGCTGAATACGTTTGGATTGATGCTGAAGGAAGAACCAGATCCAAATGTAGAACCTTGGCCAAGAAGCCATCGAGCGTTGACGACTTGCCAGAATGGAACTATGATGGTTCCTCAACCATGCAAGCACCAGGTCACGACTCTGATATCTACTTGAGACCAGTTGCTTACTACCCAGACCCATTTAGAAAAGGCGACAATATCATTGTCTTGTGTGAATGTTGGAACAATGACGGTACCCCAAACAAGTTTAACCACAGACACGAATGTGCCAAATTGATGAAGGCCCACGCTGATGAAGAAGTTTGGTTTGGTTTGGAACAAGAATACACCCTCTTTGACCAATACGACTACCCTTATGGATGGCCAAAGGGTGGTTTCCCAGCCCCACAAGGCCCATACTATTGTGGTGTCGGTACCGGTAAAGTTGTTGCTAGAGACGTTATCGAGGCTCACTATAGAGCATGTCTTTATGCCGGTATCAACATTTCTGGTATCAATGCCGAAGTGATGCCATCCCAATGGGAATTTCAAGTTGGTCCATGTGAAGGTATCAATATGGGTGACGAATTGTGGATGGCTCGTTATCTTTTGGAGAGAACTGCTGAAGAATTTGCCGTTAAGGTTTCTTTCCACCCTAAACCATTGAAGGGTGATTGGAATGGTGCTGGTTGTCATACCAATGTTTCCACCAAGGATATGAGAAAACCAGGTGGTATGAAGGTTATCGAAGTTGCATTGAGCAAATTGGCCAAGAGACACAAGGAACACATGTTGTTGTATGGAGCTGATAACGAACAAAGATTAACTGGTCGTCATGAAACCGCTAGCGGTGACTCATTCTCCTCGGGTGTTGCAAACAGAGGTGCCTCTGTCAGAATCCCAAGATCAGTGGCTAAGGAGGGTTACGGTTACTTTGAAGACAGAAGACCAGCATCAAACATTGACCCATACTTGGTTACAGGTATCATGGTGGAAACCATTTGTGGTTCTATCCCAGATGCTGACATGGCTAAGGAATTTTTGAGAGAAGCTAGTGATTTTTAAAAGTAGAAGCAAAGGGGCGGGAGAGAGAGAGAGAGAGAGAGAAAGAGAGATGTGGAGAAGAATGAAAAACAAATAAAATAAAATAAAACAGAGATGATGAAGATGATGACAAAGACAATAATAAATAGAAAGATAATTTGAAAATGACAGTTTGCTGTGGTTTATATATCATTGAGTTGAATCTTGTTCTCTTTTTCTCTTTTTCTCTTTTTCTCTTTTTCTCTTTCCTTTTTTCTGTTTTTTTGTTTTCTTATTGATAATTTATAGATTGGCAAAAGAAGTTGAAAAGAAAAAGTAAATCAAATGATGAATAGAGTAGTCTTTCTATATTCATGTATGCGTATCATGGGATTTGGATAAAACCCTTCACTTTGTATGTCAACCGCGGGTTTAGCTATTGATAACAGTCACTTGATTAAAACCTCGAGATCAGATCTCTTAGAATAAACCAAAAAAAAAAAAAAGAAAAAGTTTCGTTTATATCCATATTTGGAAGAATAATACATTACATTTGTCTACAATAGATCGTTTTGGTCGTGCACTTGTGGTCTTCGGAATTACATGTCCAACGGTTCTTCTCCTTCTTTTCTTTATTTTTTCTTCGTTCAATTTTTCAATTTTTCAATTTTTCAATTTTTTTTTATTTTCTTCGTAAAGGGTTTTCCCAAAAGTATAAGCCTATATTTATATTTTTCTTCTCTCTCCCTCTCTCTCTCTCTTTCTCTTTTGTGATTTACCGCGGTGAGATTTGCCAAATGGGGGAATTACAATTATGGGCAAGCAATGAGATGAGGATATAGAATCATAATTGAAATGCTGATGAAACAAAGTTAGGTATGCTTTTTGAAGTTGGTATATACATACAAATTGTTTAAACTTTTTACCAAAAAAAAAAGAACAGAATAGGACGAAAAATAAAAAAGAAAGATCTGGTCCCTAAAAATGTAACTGTAAATAGTATAAACAGGTTATCATAGCAGGTATCAAAAGGAGAAGAAAAACAAACGCTTGTACCTTCCAAGTCCTTTTTTGATCGATTTCGAAATGTTTTAGAGCAAAGTGTAGACTATCTGAATTATTTTATTTCAACAAAAACAGCTCATTAGTAGAGTTGGATTTAACAGCCATTGTAGTATAGTGGTAAGTACAGCTCGTTGTGGCCGAGCAGACCCAGATTCGATTTCTGGCAATGGCAAGTTTTATTTTTTTCCCCTTTCTTTCTTTTTTTCAATTTTTTTTTATAGGCTCTTTGTCATTTTTCTTTTATTATTAAGTTAATCTCCCTCGTTGAGTATAGACAAATGAATTAAAGAATTTGGTTTAAGAATAAGACAAAAAACAAAACATTCTATTGCAAATGCAATTTTTTTTTTCCCTCTTTGAATAGGATTCAACACTTGTGATAAGTCCATAATTACTGATTATTGCATGTCCATTCTGATGAGTCAATCACCACATTGGAATTTAGGTCCTATTAGCTTCAATCTCTAACATTTTCAAATTCATAACTTACACTTGGACTGAAAAAAAAAATTTGAGTTGTTGCGTTTAAAACTGCGGGGATAATTTTCAATCTTACAATGGGAAACTTTCACCTTTGTTATTTCCTTCCTTCTTTTTTTCTTCTTTTCTTTCTTTCTTTCTTTCTTTCTTTTTCTTTAGTTTACTAAATGAATCATTAGCCTATTAAAAAAAACTATTTTATTCATGCTCAAACCTTGGATATTATTGTTTGCAGCCATAATTGTTTTTCTACTAAATGTTTGTTAACAAGCTGCTCACTCTTTCTTTTTTTTTTCTTCCATACTTTTTCCTATTCTCTTGATTTTTAAAACTGAATTCATTTTCGCAATCTTGCCAAAAGTAATAAAAAAATAATATTAGCACAGGTAGTGCACTTTTCACCAAAAAGCCGTATCAACATTGAGATTGTGGTATCGTACATACAAGTCTGTTGAACGGAAAATGATAATCAAGTAACAATTCTCGAGGCTAACCTTCCCCCCAAGTCCAACCCAGCCCAATTAAAAAAATAAAAGAAGAATATGTCAGATTCACCGGTATGTCTAAACGTTATTTTATGTGTGTGTGTGTGTGTGTGTTTAATATATACATATATACAAACTCAAGTCTCTCCACCAGCTTAGTACTAACTTTTTATCAAAGGTTACAATTGATAGCACTTTTTTGGCAGATGCAAAGAAGATAATTCGCGAGAGAATTATTCCATGGGAGGGTCTTGCTAGAGCAGGCGTGGTATCGGAAGATAACGCAAATCAAATCAAGATATTGGAGAAACAGTCAACCGAAAACAGATATGCAACAGTGAAGCAGCAATTGGACTTGTATTCCAAAGGGTTGCTTAGTGTCTTGAGCCGTGTTAAGGATAAAGATGACGTTATTAAGAACGTATTGACCTTGATAAACGACTTGGTTATCAATGTACCAGGCTTTTTGAAAACCTTGTTGGGCTTGAAATCCGTTGATAAAGGATTACCATACGATCCATTTGTTAAACATTTGCAGCTGAAAGAACCGTTGATTAAGTCGCTTGCATTGTACAACCTAGTAATTTTGTTAAGATCGGCAGGCGAGGCTGACGCAGAGACTCTCATCACCGTGTTTAGTACCATCACTTCACTTCTTGAGCTTCCAGATACCAATTACCAATTTATTGCCATTCAGTATCTCCAAGAATTGGTCACCAACCGATCTTACAAGAACATTTATCAAAAACATAATCTTTTAACCAATTTCAGGCCGATTAATGCATTGATTGACAAGCTGGCTGGTCACCCAAATGCAACCGGTTTGCAACTTTCCTACAATGTGCTTTTGGCCACATGGATATTATCTTTTAATGCGGAAATTAACAAGTCCATAGTGCACAATTTCCCCCAATTGGCTGGAAATTTATTAGTGATTGCCAAGGATTCAATCAAATTAAAGATTGTTAGGATCTCCATTGCAATCATCAAAAACTTTGTTAGTGTTACTACATCGCCACAGGACCAGTTCAAGGTTATTAAAATACTCTTGTTCCACGACGATGCAGTTAACACTATCAAGACTTTACAAGAAAGAAAATTTGCTTCAAATGGAAGTGACGAAGAGTTGTTTAATGACCTCGCATACTTGTCGGATACATTGCACGAAGTTGTTTCAAAAAAGTTATCATCATTTGACGAGTACTTAACGGCATTGGAAAACCCCAAGTTGATCAGTTGGGCATCACCAACTCACAAATCGACTGAGTTTTGGTTAGAGAACTCTGGGAAATTCAAAGACAACAACTTTAAACTTGTCAAGAGGATATTTGAAATCTTGAGCACTAGTACGAATAATCCCGTTGTTGCAACAATCTTGTTGAATGATTTGCAGTTTTTGATCAAAAACTTGGGACACGACTTGGTTCATTTCATCAATACGGAAAAGGGCGGGCTGTACAAGGTATTGGTTATGTCATTTCTCGAGAATAGTCATGGTAACAATGAGCTCAAGTATGAGGCATTGAAGACTATTCAATTGCTTGTAGGTCACAATTTTTAGAATGATAAAATAAATAAATTTTTTTATAAAAAGAACATAATCGAATGATACTTGTCTAAAACTAGATTTTACTCAACTTGTGTAAAAACACTGTATAAGTCTCTTTCCACTCTTTTTCCACTTTTTATCTATCTTTTATTTCTTGCATTTGTGGTTTGTTGTATACCTATATTTTATGTATGCCCAGATGCTTCTTGTATTCTCAGTTCTCGTCTATTAATTTTAGTATCAATTATTCTATTTTATATTTTATACTTTATATTTTATATTTTTATTTTTATGTTTATTTTTTATTTTTTATTTTTTATTTTCCTTTTTTTTTTATTTTGAAATTTGAATCAAAACACAGATAGGTCGAATGAAATTATTATGGAGTAGCAGAAGTTTAGAAATATCCTAATTTTATTCAACATACCCAATGCAAAATGATATGATATATAGAGACAACCGAATAAGAACATTTGATTCCAATGTCGATTCAGACAAAGTTCAGTACAGTTGGAACGATATAATTGATTTCCCATTTACATCAACTACAGGCTTGGTTGATGCCGGGTTCTATTTTGCACCGTTAAAAAATCAACCCAAAAGACTACGATGTGGTTATTGTACTCATGCTGTACAATTCAACGACGCATTAGACCTCAAATCTATTACATCGGAACATCTTAAAACGAGCTTTAAATGCCCCAAATCTTCAATGATCGAAGCTTTCTATTCATGCAATGACCCTAATTCAGAAGATTCCACCAGATTCAATTGGAGTAAGCATTCCATATACAAGAACCCATTCAGCAAAACGGCAATCGAATTTCGACGAGAGTTTTTCAAAAATTTCCCATTGGACAAGATATCATACAAGGCCAATTCAGATACCTTATCACAAGCGGGGTTTGTATACGACCCATTCGATCGTGAGAGTGATCGAGTTATGTGTATGTATTGCCATTGCGCGTTGGATTATTGGGAGGAAGACGATGATCCCATGGAAGAACATATCAAAAACAGTTCACGATATTGCTACTTCTTGGATATGTTTGAACAGCGCAATCGAAAAAAATATGAGTTGAAAGAGAAAAGTGGAGATTTCGAAGTGGCAATAGATTCGATGAGATTGAATAAAGAGAATCAACTGGAAACACATTCCTTATTTGTTGATGCAGATGATAAATCAAGTGAGGAATTGAATTTGAGCTTACATCTGGAAACTGAACAAGGTTCAAGTTCTTCACACGATTTGGCGATGATGGAAAAGAGAAAAGATCAATATAGTTTGTCACATCAGAAATCACTGATGCCGAAATCAGAACTTAAATTAAAATCAAAGTCGCTGCAAGTGATAACACCAGATGTGATTGAAGTACAGAGTACAGTTGCAAAGCCATTGGGCTCAAGGAATGTCACGTCACAGTTTCAAAATTCAAGGTCAGATAGTGATTCAGATTCAGATTCAGATTCAGATTCGGATTTTTCTCAGGAGTTGCCAAAATTAAAGCGCAAATTGGAACCGCCGAATTACAGAACTAAACTGCTCAAAAGTGATGCCACTTTCTTTAATCAACAGAACAAACGTGCCAAACTTTCCAATTTGGAAAGCGCATCAAGTTTGCCAAGGACTTTACCTAGAACCAAACCAGGAAGGAGGGATGAAAATCTTGAATATTGGAACAAAGTACCAGACGATGACCTTTTACAGGAATTTATAGATGTTGCCAAAACTACTTCAAAAGTGCCCAACAAAGAAACTGACAGGAAGGTTAATGTTTTACCAGTACCAGCACCAGTTGCAGAAAACAACCGGGAATTATCTAGCACTCTGTCCCTTTCCATGGTGGATTCTAATGAGTTTGAAGGAGCTGAAGCTTTATTGAATGATCACAAGGATGATTCCCAAAGCAATTATGCTCCTGCAGCAGCTGCCGATAACGACAACAACAACAACAACAACAACGACAACGACAACGACGACAACAATGATGATGATGATGTTGTTGATGATGATGATGATGATGATGGATTTAGCGTTGACGTTGATGCTGGAGATACATCTTACAAGGAATCAAGCGGTAATGATGATTATACAGAGGATCTCGATGCCTCGATTGTAGAAATTAAACCAAAGACACACAACAAAGTCAAACAAGTTACTAAGAATACCAAAAGTAGACAAGATACTAAGTATTCCAAACTGTCTGCACTGAAAGATATGTCTCCTAAAATTAGCAACAAAGACAATGATAAGAACAAGAAGAAACCTCAGTTGATTAAACGAGTCACACCTGCTCCAACTGTTGCTGACAGTTCAAATGAGATTCTCGACTATGCCGACGCCAGTGTGAGTAGATTGGAAACGCACGTGTCAAGGAAGGCTCGCATACCACCTTTAAATATAGAATTACCTCAAAACGATCAAATATTCCGAGAAGAAACATCGAAGGTAACGGAGCAACCGGCTTTTATATCTCCACGATTGCTGCCTAGAAAAAATACCATGTCTAAAAAAGGTAATGGTCCATTAAGTCCCAGTATCTTTGACATGTCTTACGATACAACTTTAGAATATGCCACGAAAGAAAAGTCGATGGAGAAGGCAACTGGAAAACAAAAGATTAAACACAAGAACAAAGAAAAGGACAAGGTCGAAATAGAAGAAGTAAAAGTGTTTCCAAAAATTGATGGCAAATTAAAGGGAAGCATAGACGAAAATTTGTCATCACAAAGTGAATCGAAACAAGAACCCCAAGAAACACTTTGTGTAGATGCACTTGAGGTACATGAAATCCAGGGCTCAAGCACTGCAAATAATTCATTAGTTGAATCGAGTAAAGGGGAAAAAGCGGATGCCGAGAAGAAACCTGAGGTTAGTGCTCCTACAAATCCATCTTTACATGCAAATAACGAAGCTTTAGAGCATAGAAAGAGAATGGAATTCCGCTCAACATCAATACCAAACGTAGAACAAGATTTAAAGCTAAATGATCAGACAGATTTTGATGGTAATGCTTCAGCATCAAGTAATAAAGACCAAGAAGATAATGTCTTTGACCGGAATGTAATTCCAGCAGTACCAGCAGCCGAGAAGACCAAAAACAGTGAGAAAAATGGACAAAAAGTTGAATCTACTGATGTAATGGATTCTGAAGCTGAGCAGTGTATTGTTGAATGCGCGACAAAAAACAACATAGACAAACATGCCGATGGTATGCACTCAGATGGCATTAACGAAGACCACAGGGAAGAGGAGTATAAAGAAAATCGATCCACATCTTTTGATCATGTTGCAAATGTACCGATGAACGACAAAGTATTATTGGAGAATGAAAAGTTGTCCAAAGTGCTGGAGATAAAATCAAATAATGAACTTTGTATAGGTACGAAGGTATTGTCACCTGTTGTGGATACTGAAAAGAATAACGTTAAACGAGTTTCTTTGCTTCCTGATAAAGTTACTGAGAGCGATTATGCAGATTATTTAAAATTAGTGGAGAAATTTACTGCAGCAAACTCAGACAAACATTTTAAACACACAAATGAGGTGGAAGCGAACATTGATGAAAAAGGGAAAATTGAAAGGGATAATTTAATGCAATCACCAGTTGATTATGAATCTTCAAGTGTCGCGCATGAAAGTGGTCCAAACACAAGGAATCCACAGCAGTTATCGAAAATACCAAGTGATGTCCAAGAATACACAGGAAACCAATCCGATAAAGAGCTTGAACAAGATCAAAGAAACAAAATATTCAATGCCAATGATGAAAATGAAAATGAAATAAAAGAAAATGATGAAGGCGAACATTCTACAAAAATCGTCAAAGAATTGGATCTTTTAGGGGAACATCCAAAGCTAGAGGTTAATGAAACTGCTGAGGTAGACGGCATTGAGACTAGTGGAGGAATCGAAAAGGAAAACGACAATGAGAACGATAGTAAAATTGATGAGAAAATTGAGATGGAAAGGAAACAAGAGGCAAAGAACAGCAAAGAAGAAAACAAAGATCCTTTATTTGTTGCTAACAAGGAGGAAACTATACCAGTTGATATTGACGAGGACGAGGAAATATTATTGCTTGCGCAAGAGCACTTTGCAAAGATAAGATCTCCGTACAAATTGGATACAGTAATTTTGACTGAGGATCATACAAATAAAGGTTTACGATTACGAATGAGCGATGAGGGAAAGAAGGAGGATAGCAAAAACGAGAATAGGGATAAAAAAATAAAGGATGGTTTTTTAACAAAAATTCAACTGGTGCAACATCAGGATATTGTTGATAATTCGACCTTTGTTTCCAAAACCTCATCCTCATCTTCTTCCTCATCCTCATCCTCATCTTCATCTTCTTCGAGCGCTGGTGTGACAAAATTGCAGAATATATCTGAAGATATCTTAAAGGACAATAAAACAGCAAGAATACCTGCTTTGTCACAACATGGTACTTCTGCTCTAGCTTCAATTGATGCAACAAGAGGGACATCTTCAAGGCAAGAAAATGTCCCGGACAACGTCTCGGACAACATTCTGGAAGATATTTTGGATATGACCGAGCCATTGGCTATGAACTCATCGTTAACCGATGCTCGAAATGAATCCAATCGTGATGCTCACTATGACCAAAAGAACATTGTCAATAAAGAAAATAAAGAAGTAGAACAGGCTTCGCGTAGTCCAGAGGGTACAGCGGATCTCATGATGTTGGTATTACAGCGCAAAGAGTCTTTAGAGACAAGTGCCAAAGAGCTTCGAGAGTTTGCAAACTCAGAATACGAACTACTGGATGATATTAATGGTGATTTGACTAGATTTATTGCCGAGATGCCTGAAGACGAGGAGCAAATGACAATAAGGCAGTGGGTTGAGCATTGTGCAAATAATTGCCGCGATATTGTACAGCAAACGTATTCAGAATTAAACCGGGCTATTTTGGCTGAGTATGATACTGCTATTAAAATGATAGAGTCAATTCCAAGCGAAGAAGAGTAAGAAGAAAAAAAAAAAACAAAAAAATGCTGGCACAATTAAGGCAATACGAAGTATTATAAACAACTTTGATATTGGCTTTACTAAAGTGGATTAAAGTCGATCATTATGTGAATCCTAAAAACTTTGAGTGTGGAAAATGTTAGAAGTTCTTTACTTTCGTTTTTTTTCTTTCTTTCTTTCTTTTGTATTTTTCTTTTAGTTTCTTTTATTACAAAACGCAATTTTTATTTGACTTCACTTGACTTCTTTAATAATTTTGAATTAATTCACTTTTTAATTTTTTTATTTATTTTTTTTTTTCTATTTTTGCTCTCTCTCTTTTTCTCTCTCTTTTTAATTTTTTTTTTCTTTATTTTTTTTTTTTAATTTTTGGGAATAAAAAAAATATTATATTGTAATAATCACATCGACACCTTTGTGATACATTTCCATCCGTCATTTCTGTCCGTGATTGATTTTATCTCACTTATCAACGATCCACCACTTCAGCCACAGAGTTTGCTATTAGACCTCACATTAGAGTTGCACCAAGATCAAGGTGCTTTGATATGTTACAAAGAGCAATAGACAGAATTGTGACTTAGAGATTCCAAAAAAAAAAAGAATATAAAGAATTAGAGAATTAAAGAATTAGAGTGATACAAGCGATAGAGTGTTAAAGAAGCTCAAGGAAAACAATGTCGTTCTGGCCATTCAACAATTCTTTCAACAACAACAATGCATTACTGAAGTTCTTGGACTCAGTACATGATCTCTCTTTGGTCACTATTGAGGATATGACCAAGGATCCGACATTGATGCAAGAGATTATTAACGAACTACACAATATCAAAGGTCATTACAATAATGCAAAGAATGGCAGTTTCCAATTTCTGCCGACAGGTGCAGAAAATGGCTCAGATTCTGCCTCGTTCACGTCTTCAACTGATAATAGCAATTCCAACTCAACAAAGGAGATCAAGGATGGGAAATTGATTGAGTTGCTTATACAGCCCCACATTTTACGAGGCTTTATTGTTATTCTCGAAGAAAGTGTTGAATTTTTTCATCAATTGCGTATTAAAGAAGAAGAAAAGATTGTAAATTCAATTGAAGAGAATAATCCAACTACAGACATTGAGGAGAATGACGAAATGGAGGAGGCAAAAACTGAGGTGGAAACACCGGATGAAAAGTTTAGAAAGTGCGTGCAAAGCGCGGCTGATATTTTGGCCATTGACATGTGGATCATTTCAAACAGAATAATTGAAACACCAGGAATCATGGATGAATTGTGGCTGCTTTTGAAATTACCCAACCTCCATGAAAACTCACCAACTGTTCCGTACTTGGTGCGCATTTTGGACCAATTGCTTGATTTAAACAGCATCGAGTTGTTAAACTATGTAAGGCGACAAGAGAACTTGGTCGACACATTCTTGGACAAGATTGAAGTACCAGCCATAATGGATTTTTTCTTTCGGATCATACAAACTGACAAGCCAGATTCACCAACAGGGATTTTGGAGACGATTGCCCTGCAGGGCGTAATCAAAAAATTAATAGAAATATTGAAGCCACAATCAGAAACACAATTTGAAAATACACCATATATTCCAGACCATCAGCAATATTTTAGACAAAGCTCGGCCACAGATTTCTTGAAAGCGTTGGTGACGATATCGTCAAATGCCGCGTTAGCTGTCGTGATGGAAACCAATATAGGACCAAATCAACTCACTCGCGAATTGGTCACACCTGAAATTGTTAATACAATAATCCACGATATTATGCTCAAAAAAGTTAAAGATAAAGATGGTAAAATTCAAACAAATAAGCATGGGATCAATAATTGCGTTAGCATTATTATTGAGTTAATTAGAAAGAACAATTCAGACTATGATCTCAATTGCGGATCATATAGCTCAATGCTTCAAACTGGAGATGGCACGCCTGGAGAAGTAAACTCTTTTGTAATGTTTCAGTGGCTAAAAGACTTTGAGCAAAATCCGCCAAGCCAAAGAGATCCGATATATTTGGGGGATATGTTGCAATTGTTTTCTGAAAACTTGTCAAATTTCCAAGAATTGCTCGAGATTGAGCCTATACCACCATCAAAAGTACAGACTGATATACTCGGATTTACAAGGTTCAAAATCTCGGAGCTAATAGCTGAGCTCCTTCACTGTTCTAATATGATCTTGTTGAATTCTAAAAAGATTCGCCGAATCATTCGCATTCGAGATCAAATACGATCTCAGCAAAGCAAGCGGTTGCGCAAGGCTTTGGAAGACAAAATTGCATTTAAAGAAACAAATGCAGCAGATATCCATGATGTAACTTTAGGGTTGGATGATGTTTCATTAGATGATGTCCACTTTGACACACATTTGCATAATAATAACGTTCACGACGATGAGAGACACGGCAATGATGATGATGATGATGATGATGATGATGATGATGAGGAGGGAGAAAAAGA
Source organism: Lodderomyces elongisporus (assembly GCF_030384665.1). Lineage (NCBI taxonomy): Eukaryota > Fungi > Ascomycota > Pichiomycetes > Serinales > Debaryomycetaceae > Lodderomyces > Lodderomyces elongisporus. The sequence goes on from NC_083675.1 coordinate 1,735,549, forward strand.
AAAAGAAGAAAAAGAAGAAGAAGAAAAAGAAGGAGAGGAAGAAAATCATAGCAATATAAACAATCATGATGATGTCGATAAAGCTGGTGATGAACGAAGAGGAGATGAGAATAGTTTGCTGCACGATGTCCCCACCCCAAACTCCGTGTCCAATTCAACTTCGGCTCTTCTTAAAGATTTAGAATTGACAGAGGACTCTGAAGATGAAGAACCTTCTATTTCTCCAGAAAATCCGTTTGTGTGCACTGACAGAGATGCCGCAATAAGGCTGGATCCTTGTGTTGGCGATTACTTCAAAATCAAATTAATTGATCTGAACATCTTGGCTAATATTGTCAGCAAATTCACCAAATACGAGTGGAACAATTTTTTCCACAATGTTGTGTTTGATTTGATTCAACAGATTTTCAACGGAAAGTTAAATTCATACAACTCTTATTTGATTGTTGAGTTGTTCAAGACAGATAAATGCGACTTGACAGGAGTAATTGCTCGCTCATTTGAAATAGAAATTGAGCCACGACCAGGCTACATGGGTCATTTAATTTTGATTGGAGAAGAAATTGTCAAGTTTACCTCATTGTATAAACCTGACCTCATTTCACCCGTTATAGTTGAAGCTGTATCGAACCAACGATGGATTTGGTTTATTAATGAAGTCTTGTCAAAGACCAGAGAGATCTACAATGTAGTCTTGGGAGCTGATAATGGTGACGAAGATACTGATTATGGGTTTGATACTTCTACCGTGGGATATCTTGACGCAGATGAGCCAAAGAAGATTATTCTTGGCGATTCGTCAAATCATGACGAATTTGTTAGAGATAACACCGACTCAAGTCTAAACGGAGGTTTTAATACAGACAAAAATGCAAATGGAAACGCAATTTCAGATGAAAATGCAAATGCAAACACTAAGACAAATAAAGACAAGGACGAAGATGAAGATATGTATATGGATGTCGGGCCAAGAGTTGCCGATGTTGAAGTGGGCAGGATGACGCCGGATGGAAATTTGAGCAAACACAAGATGCTTGAAGATGACGACGAGGATGACATGCTCCATAGTGAACATGCAAAGTATGATGAGGATTTATCGGGAAGTTCTTCTGAAGAAGATGATGAAGATGAGGAAGATGATGACGCAAGTAATGAGTTACGTAGAGTTTCTAAACACACTGAATAGACTTGAAATTTTCTCGTTTTTTATAAACTATTGCTCCTGTTGCTCCTGTTGCTCCTATTACTACTATTACTACTATTATTCCTCCTCCTCCTCCTCCTACTATTACAACTATTGTTTCTTCTTTCTACTGTAGACTACTTTACCATTTGCCAATTCCATTTTCTTTCCCCCTTTCTGCTTTTTTTTCTGCTTCACATCATGTATTTTCTCCTCTTCTCCTTCTGGTGAACCTTGCGGCTGCACAAAAGAGACTGTAGTATCAATTGGTTTGAAAATTTTTCCAAATGTCAAATTGTACAACTTGGCTGGGAGTTTGAAAAAGAGCGTGTCTTTGAATACAGGGTTGAGGTTGATACTTTTTTCTTCGATTAAGTGAAGTTCTTCTCCATCCTCAACAAAAACGTCACCAGTATTCTTCACCACAAAAACCTTTCCAGTTGATTCATTGGTGAGTTTCCTATCGGACCCGTCCAAAGGTGGGATTAGTGATCCACCCCATGCCTGTGTCTTTATTTCGTTTTTGAGATTAGCAATTCTCTTATAATCCTGTTTTCTATTTATTTTCAAAGCAAAATAATGCAACGTGCTTACGAGGAAATAAACAACAAGTATTGTGAATATCAAGCCAGGACGGAATTTTGAGTAATAATAGCCAGTACCTTTCCATCTTGGGAATCCTTTTGCATAAAAATAATCGTAACGCCTTTTTCTAGATTGATCTGATAATATGTCTGCCACCAAAGACAACCGAGCAAACTTCTCTTCCGCCTGTTTTTTAGCTTTCCTCGATGCAGACGAAAACTTATCAGGGTGCAATCTCTTGGAAAGTTTCCTATAAGCCTTTTTAATTTCCAATGGTGTTGATTTTGGTCCATTCTCGAGCTTTAGCCAACTGTAGAATGTGGTACTAGCACCTAAATCTTGTTGAATCTTATCATTTAACTTGAAGATCTCATAATCTTCAGCGCTCCAGGCCAAACAGACACCAAGAAAGAGAAACAATAAGTAAATTCCTTTCATAGAATTAATGATCTCTTATTTCGTATCAACAAAACTCTAAAATATGAAATGAAAAAAATTGAAGAACAAATATAGAAAAGACAGGAAAATAAAATTTAATTTAAAATTTCAATATAGAAAGGGGAAAAATCTACATCAACGCTACACCAAACAAGCTGCTACTCGATGTCACAGAATACAAGAGACAAAAATAATAGTAATAATAATAAAAAAATTGCATTCCTCATTTAAAATGTCCCGCGCGTCGAGCATGATTTCACGTGTCGCAATTCTTGGAACAGAGTGTAAAATTCGTTACGTTACGTTACGTTACGCAACGATACGTTGAGGTATAAGGTATTGAATAACTTGAACAGGAACTGAGATCCAACTACCATCCCATTACCACCATCACCACTATTACTACCACTATCATTTTAATTTTTTTTGTTATTGTATTCTTTTTTTTTTGAGGCAGTGCAATAACTTTTTGATCTTGAATCAGCAATTGCAAAAACCACACCCATATTGGAGATATATACTTATTTAAAGAGAGATAAAGAAAATTAAGAAAAGGATTAGCTAATTGTTAATCGCCAATTATCATCCAACTGTCCCATCACAAATCAAAAGTCTTCCATAATTAGAAAAGAATTATAATTTTTTTTTTCAGCATTTGCTCTTTTACAACGTCAATGCAACCACTCACTTTTGATAAAAAGCTTACATATTTTTTCAATGTGGTTAGTGCTACATTGTGGTTTTGCTGTTTTGCTCGGTTCTTGATTTTACTTCCGTTGGTAGGGCGCCGTTTCTTACCTGGTGGCATTGCGGATTTTTTCCATGTTTGCTCCCTTTTCCCATTGATTGGAGCAGTATTGTTGATTGTGCTAGGCCATAAAAGTGTTTCATCATCAATTTGGTCAATTACCGGTGGTCTTAAAATGGCTTGGATCTGTTATGGTGTGATTTTTCCTCACCCAAAGATTGCCAAACATACGACTTATTCAATATTAATCACAGCATGGTGTACCCAATATCTTACTCATTTCACTTATTATGCATTCAGAGTCAGGATGAGATACTCACCAGCATTATTGCGCTGGTTTGAGTTTAACAATTTCTACCTCACTTTCCCATTGCAAACGGCGGCAGAAATGCTGATGCTTTTCTTGAGCTTGGCGTTTGTTGAAGAAGGCTCCTATTACGAAGGGGTACTCAAGGCTGCGTTCATTAGCTATATCCCAGTGGCATATTTTACATGGGGTCACCTTAAAAGAAGAAGAATAGCACACACGACGGTGAGAGCAACATCGACTCAATCAGATGATTTAAGTATACCACCAGTAACTAGCGAGCAACTGGTAAACCAACAGTGATGAAGGGGGAAACTACATAGACTAGATCTAGAGCTTTACACTTTATAGATTGTATCATTACCTTTCTGAGGTACAGCATAGAATATTACAGCATAGCACAGTATAGTTATAATATAGCAGCTTTATAGTGTTGCAAGGTACTTGAAGTGGCTTTCCAAAAGAAAAAAGATGAAAAAAGATGAAAAAAAAAAAATCTGGTAGGATCACCAAGTTGCGGCTTTGTGCGTAAAACATTAAATTTTTTTCTTCTTCTTCTTTTCTCTCTCTAAGGGTTAATAGTATTAGAACAGAATACTATTTCAACTGTAGTCTTGACTCATCCGGCAAACATTCTCCCAATCCATATAAGACGACAACATGATTACTAAATACTTTGCAAATGTGCTGGTGAAATTCAACCCGTTCTCACCTGCGGCAAAAAGTTCAAGATTATTCCTAGCTAGAGTACCAGCAAGTGCAAAATTAAACTACAAGATCTTGGATAAAGAAACTGACATACCTGAAATCAAAGTCGAGTTTAAAGATAAACATGTCATGACTGCTAACCCAGCAGAGATGAGCCTAGAAGAGCTTAAGGAACATTTTAATAGTCATTCGAGGAGGTTATCGATTAAGGATGCTATTATGGAATAAGGATTCATATTCTTTCTTCTTTCTTTCATTCACTGTTTTTTTTTTTGTTCAATTCACTTGCTCACATATATACATGTACATATATCAAGGTGAGAGAGAGAGAGAGAGGAAAAGGAAAAGAGATAGGCAGAGGTGTTATGGCAGGTGCTTATTTTAGATTGGCTATAATAAATATAAAGATATTAACAACGTCGTTAGTCACAGCGGAGTAGTGTTTATAAAATCTTGAAACCACTTTGGGACAAAAGTGTTGAGAATTGTACTGGATTCGCTTTCCAGCACAGGTTTCAAAACTAAACTCGAGTCCACAAACTCTCTTGTTCTTTGAAAGCATAATTTAAAAACCCGAGGATTATCTTTGTTGTTGTCATTATCGTCATCCATCGTAGATAACCAATGTAACACATGTCTATACCAATGGAAAATATGCTTTGTATTAAATGAATAACCGTTTCCAAAAGGTATCGGTGATGCTCTTAACGTATTCACCAAGTCACGCTCTGAATACGTTTTCATCGAAGCCAATTTGCAATCGGCAGATCTAAACCCAATAACAGAATTTTTGCATGATATGAATTTATTCTGACAGTACAAAGCCATCAATTTACGCAGAAACTTGTTAATGGTCTTTGCTTTATCATCCAGTAGAATTGAGTGTGTCTTTAGTTCAACGTAGTTGGCTAGGCCTGGCACATTGTCTACAGCACAGTCAACTTCTGCGGTGTATACCACGGGAATGCCGTTGACTTTGTGTTTTACTACTGTGTAGAACTTTGAGAATACAGATGAAGTAGTCAGAGTTTGAGAAGTGGTTATAATTTCTTCGAACTTAAATCCGCAATACTGCAACAACTCTAGACGTCGAATATTGTCAGCACTTCGTGCTTCTGTTTCAACAAGGCTGTGATTAACACTTTGATGATTGCTTTGGTGGTTATTTTGATGATTATTTTGGTGATTATTTTGGTGGTTATTTTGGTGGTTATTTTGGTGGTTATTTTGATGATCGTTTTCTTGATCATCTCCATGACTACTTTCTGCGTTTATTTCATCTTTAAATCTCCAATCGTAAACAAAGAAGATCAAACCCTTCCAGTAAATAACATTGAATGCTACCGGTTGGTTATCGAGTAAAATGCCCATCAACTTTGATAGGTGTCGTCGTGTAGTGATGAACTTCAAGTCAGTCATCAGTAGAAGCTTATTAGCAACCAGGTACTGAATACTTCCGAGCACATCATCGAGCAGATATATTTCCATTTGAGACGGTCTAGTATAATTACTGTTGAATCCCTTCTTCAAATCTGCACCAATAGTGGGCGGACCCTTTTCATTTCTGTTTGGACAAGCATTTGCATTAGCTTTCTTCTTTGTCCTATTTTTCCTTGTTCTATTTTTCTTTGTCAGATGCAGGTGTGATGTTCTATTGTTATTATCAATGCGTATTTTGATTACACTGAGCCCACTAATGTCGTTATATTTCAATTGGTGCGATGTTTTGGTGTAGTGACAGATCTCCTCAGGTTCTTCATTGAAAATCTCACTTGAAGTCAACAATGGCGTATCAGAAATATTGTCACTGCCATTACTACTATTTTGTATAGTGTTCTCGGATTTCAAAATCTCTCGAAAGAAAGAAAGTGGTTGTTGTTGCATCATTTGTTTCTATAATGTAGTGCTTGACAATATGCTGCTTGTATTTTTTTTTTTTTTTCAAAATAGATTTGAGATGTTTCAAAGTGAGATTTTGCAATTACATACCTACATGTGAGTATATTAAGGTGGCTGTATTTTTGGACCCCCTTACAGCGCAAAACACGAGAGTAAAGAAATAAAAAAGTAAATAAATTAAATAAATAAATACATAGCTCAACTTTATTTTTAGTTGTTGCTGAATGGCTAAGGCTGTGGTTATCTCAACACGAGTTATTGATTATTTTTATATTCACGTTAGCTAGTCAATCAAGAGTTACAATGTTAGCTATATTCATAATTTTTTCTCACATTTATTATCAGTTTATTTATGTACTTATTTACTAATTTATTTGTTTCTTTGTCCATTCATTTATTCTCTCTTCTACGTTCCGTTGTTTGTTTTTGTCTTACATTTCCTTTACTTATAAACATTTCCAGCCTCTGTTTGCTCCTTCTTAGCACGTTGACCATAAGCTTTAGTTGCATAGTCACCGTCAATACAGATGATATCTTGTGGTCTGTAGTTGTAAGTCTTGTCAAAGTATTGAGTCAAGATTTGCTTTACCCCTTCAGCGTATCTGGCTTGGGCATCTAATGAGGTACCGGAAACGTGGATGGTCATTGCATTACCATACTCTGGACCGTATGGGTTGTGCATCTTTCTCCATGGATGGTCCTTTGGAGCTGGTTGCACATTCCAAACATCACCACCGTATCCGGCAAGGTGGCCAGAGGACAATGCATCAACAACTGCATCGGCATCACAAATGGCGCCTCTAGCGGTGTTGACCAAGTATGAACCTTTCTTCATTCTCGAAATCAAGGCCTTGTCAAACAAACCTTTGGTTTTTTCGTGCAATGGGCAGTTGATAGTCACGATATCAGCCTCAGCAACCAAGTCTTCCAATTGGTCAACTTTTTCAACAATAGTGTCAACGTCATTGTACAATTGGGAAGCCTTGTTCAACTTTTCTTCAGCAGCAGCGGGCAAAGGTTGGTAGTCATAGTACAATAATTTCTTTGGGTTGAATGGGACTAATCTTTCCAAAATTCTGTAACCAATTCTACCAGCACCAACAGTTGCAATCACCTTACCTTCAAGATCAAACTCCTCCTTGGCAACTGCTGCGACATCCCAGCCACCACTTTCTGCTTGCAAGTGGCCAATGTTGTAGTTTCTAATCAACACAAGCATGGTCATAACAGCATGCTCTGCAACCGACTGGACGTTGGAACCAGTAACCTCCAAAACTGAAATATCTCTGGCATTAGCAGCATCCAAGTTGACATGGTCGGAACCAACACCAGCGGTAATGGCAATCTTCAATTTAGGTGCTTTTTCGATTCTCTCCTTGGTAAGATAAGCTGGATAAAATGGCGTGGTAATAACAACCTCTGCATCTTCCAAGTTCTTGTCAAAAGCCGAGTTTTCACCTTCTTTGTCGGTTGTTGCAACCAAGTCGTAGCCATGGTCCTCAATAAATTGACGAAGGCCCAACTCATTCTCAATTGCACCCAACAATTTCTTTTCTTGTTTGGCATGCTCACCACCAGCGTAAAGAACTAATAAAACCTTTGGCTTACCCATTGTTATATAAAAATAATTTTTAGTTTGATTTGATAAAAAAATAGAATTTGATTGTCTAAGACAGTAAAAAGATGTGATTCTTGATGATAGAAAAATTAAAATATACTAAAAAAGGATTAAAAAATATTGAAAGAGGAATAAGGTCGATATTTATAACTTTCTGGAAGCTCTAGTAAGGACTTACTTATTTCTTTACTGACTCCTATATTCCTTTGATTTTCCATCTACCTTACCATATATTACTAAATTACCTTTTCCTCCTTTTCCTTAATGAGCTTAATCCAATTATGCAGCATGAGTTAAAAGAAAAAAAAAAGAAGAATACTTTGTCTTGGTGGAATACTTTGGAATGCTTCAGATTGTTAGTCTATGGGGCAATGTAAAATTTGCAAAGCAAAAGCAACAATAAGGGGGGTTTTGAATTTGGGGGGGGGGGGGGCGAGGGTGGTTTGCATCTTACCCCAAAAATGAACTGCGCTCCTTACTATTATTATTTATTATTTATTATTATTATTATTTTTTAGGAAATTAAAATATCGCGGAAGGGCATGGAACACAGAACAATATTACCAATAGGAACAACAACAGGAGTAACAACAACAACAACAACAACACCAAAAAAAAAGACATAGAAAGAAAGAAAGAAGGAAAAAGAAGCTTTCGAAGATTGGAAAAAATTACACTCACTTTTGCTATTCTCTCCCACTCTCTCCCCCTCTGCACAAACGCATACAAAGTTAACGGTATTCTATTTATCACACCATATGGGTTAAAAGATGTTTTAAATTTGCTCCCGAGTGATTTTACAAAAAAAAACAATTCCCAATTTCAAAAACCTTAATGGCTTAGAGAAATTAAGTCTGTCTGCACTGTTTTGCATTTTACGTTTTGAGATGCAATCGGAGAGGCAAGAGATAAAGTGCGGAGGATGAGGAGGAGACGACGAGGGGAAGGAGGAGAAGGAGGGGGGGGGAAGGTTTTGGGTAGGACAAACAACGAGAGTCTCAGGAACGATTTTTTTGTGGGGTAGAAAGAGCTTAAAAATATGTTTATGATGAGACCTAAGGTTCAATTGATAAAAATGTGAGCTACACAACAAGGTAAAGACCGACACAGGGCCTGCTTCAATGCATATAAGAATTGTTTTGAGGTTTATACTAACTAGCTCAATTTGAACAATTGACTTTTGAATTCATTGAGTTGTGTTTGGAGCGATTACAACATTTCCAACCTCTTTCTCTCCACATTATTGCGCGCTGGTTCTAGTGGGAAATTAATTCTCGCGGGTAAAGTAATATGCTCCGAGTCTATTATCTAGACGAGCTCATAATAGAGAGAGAGAGAAGGGAGAAAGGGATAAAGGGAGAAAGAGAGATAGAGAGAGAGAGCAAAAAAAAAATTAAATCGCTATTGAAAGGGTAGGGGTCTAACAACCGATTTTTCTTGTATATCAAGTATCCGAGTAATTTTAAATTGCCTCATATAATGGTGAAGTAAAAGAAAGAGGAGATATACAGATTACTTGGTCAAAAGCACTAGCTTTTGTTTTCCTCTTTCTATTTCCTATGTCCTGTCTCCGCTTGCTGTTGAAAAACTTTGATACCGACACAAAGAGATGTTGAAATCAAGGGTGCTTGCTTCGAGAATTTTGACAACAGTTTCCACTAGTTCATTTACCAAAATTTTACTTTAAGAATTAAGTTATTACATGTTGTGTAGAACTGCTCATTAATACAAAAGAGCAAGCAAACACAAACTCAGGACTTGGTTATAGAAATGTTACAATTATAAGAGATTACAAATGAAATGAAACTTGAATGTATTAAGAAGAGAACAAGTGTAGGAATGAAAGGAAAAGACTGCGGATTTGAGCAAATAAAAAAAAAAAAAACAAAACAAAAGATCAATAGAAAGATATAATGGCAGATAAAGGTTAGCACTTTATTACTATCCACAATGTGTTTGTACGTTAAAGACTTTGCAAATGGAAATTGACAACCTGAATTAAAGAAAAAAATAACTCTTTTTTCAAATATAAATAGAGCTCACATAAAAGAGATGTAATTCGGCTTGAAGATCCTATTTCAATTGAAAAGTATACTTCTTGATCGATGTATAGTGCACCCAGTAAGGCAAAACAAAGCAAGGCAAGGCAAAGCAAAACAAGGCAAAGCAAAGCTTTGCTACAAGCTCCAACTTTCGGATGTATTTCTTTTCTAACTTCTACTGATTGCTTATTGCGCACTATGCATCTTGCATCTTCACACCAGTAAATTATGCCCGGTCAAGTTGGACCACGTTACTGTGATAACCAGGCTTACTCAACGTTAATGAAGTATCACAACCATATCCTTCCAAAGAGTTCATTTGCAATTTTCCATTCCAGTAGTCAGCATACACCGAGCACATGGGAAGACCCATACCAAGTTTTTGTTCATGAGGTCTAGTCATAAACTCTTGTAAAGTTGAACTTTTCAATTTTGTCGATACTTGCATATCTCTAACAGAAGTTTTTTGCAACGAGCTTTCATTTTTATTTTGCAGTGAATCATTTGACAAGTTTGTATCAATTTGTTTCTCTGTCAGAGATCCAGAATGTAACTGTATTCCTGGGATTTTGTGGAAGTTAGCCAAACTCTGTCTTGCAAGAGTAGGATTTTTACCAAACGACCAGATCAGCTTCAATTTTTCATCATTCATTCCACCTCCTTGATCAGAAATTCTGAAACAAAATTGCTTCTTCAGATCAATAATTGTGACTTTGATTGGCGGAAGTCTTTGATTTTCAAGACAACTTTCACCATGTGTTTTGATCGTGGCCTCATATGAGTTCCGCAATATTTCATGAAGCAAATAATGTAGATGCGGAACCATGAATTGGAAATGACAGTTCAAATCACCTTCGATTTCCAAATTGGGCAATCTATCTTGCAAATTTGGGAATCTTTGAGCCATAGATTGCTTTATCTTATCAGCGACTTCATTAAAATGGTCTACTGCTTTACAATCTTGGAAAATCTCTCCTAGATAGTGCGGAGGCTTTTTCGCATAGGGATTCTTGCGGTAATTCTCACTCAACGACAAGTGTTCCTCTGCAATCACTCTTCGACTAATTCTGGACCTCAACATTGAGCTCATAAACGCATCCAACTGTTCCTGCGGTAAACTTTCCGCAATTGATACTTCAAGTGCACCCATCATCAAGTGCGATAAGTTGAATACGTGATCGTCTAGTAAACGAGATAATGTTTGACAAAATCTTTCATTATCTTCAATCGAGTTGATTTGTGGAATCTTGCGGAAAGCATTGAACAGATGATAGTAACTCTCGTAAATTTGAGCCAAATGGTAGTTGTTCACTACACCAAAGGGCATTGTCTGCAAATCTCGGATCCTAATAGCAAATCGAATGGGTATCTCAATGCGAACAAAATTCGCACTATTGATGAGTTTCTGTCTGGTAATCGTATTCCCAAAGCCAGCCAATTGCCTCAATGACACCGGGTGAGGTTTCTTTTTAAGAAAATCTAGTAGCACTGTGTTTTGGTAGAAATGCTGCGGATTAAGGATGTTCGAGTATGTAGGGAACGGACCAAGATCTTGTAGATGCTTTGCAATCTCTTCTTTACTAATATCAGATAATGCATCAGCGTGTATATATGAAAATGGCGATACCTCAGAAGTATACCTGGAATTAAATCTTCTAGCTTCGTAATAAGCTGATAGTGGTGTTGATGTTAGTGTTAGTGTTAGTGTTGGTGTTAGCTGCTTCAGATGACGTTCTGAACATCGTGTGATTTGTCGACGAAGCATTTTGAGTGACGAAATGTGGGTGAGTGAAAGAGTAAGTGAGTGAGTAACAGAGTGATCTTCCTTTTGTTGATAAATACAATACAGATGGAACTTGTGCAAATTTTCTTTTCTATAGTATTGTATTCAGTAGTTGTATATAATATGGTAAGAGTGAAAATTATTAAATAATATCTTTAAAAATTCACGGTAGAGTGCTTCCAATAAATTTCTTAAATTTAAATTTGGACAAATAGATGGATTTCTATAACTTTTCTCTTTTACTTTTTTTTTTTGTAAACTTTAAAGTGCATTGCTTGTCTACTTTCTCACTTTCTCACCTTCTTTCCTTCTCTTTCCTGCTCTTATCGCAACAACAAAAAAAAAAAAAACAAAAAAAAAAGTTTGTGATAGACAGACCCCAGATTTCACCGGCATTTGGTAGCTCAAAATTGCTCTCACCTCATGTCAAATATAATTATCTTTTTTTTGTGTAACATATGCTCAGCCAGCCATTCCACTGCATTATAGAATCGAATCAAGCCAAATCAAAATAAGCCAAACCAAACCAAATCAAATCAAATTAGATATAGTTAGAGCTGTGACGTTTTTACTTTTGTATGTTTTTTTTAAGCTGCTACTTCTAAACCAAAAAAAAAGGGTTGATTAAATTACACCCTTTTTTTCCTTTAACATACAGAAAAGAAAATTGAACTTTTTAAAGCCTCAAAGAATTAATCGACAAATACCATTCAATCAAGTCGTCACCTTTCCATTACCATCTTGTTTTTTCTTCACTTGATCTACAAAGCTTTTAGAAATAAAATCTGACAGATATGAATGTTACTAGTAATGGGTACTACTCTCAGCTGTACCTTAAACAGAGACAACAAGAAATACAACAACAACAACAACAACAACAACAACAACAACAACATTATCAATACTATGCTCCAACTCCACAGGAAATGTTCAGTCATCAGGGTCGAAACCAAAATAAAACTCAGCAACGGCGGGAGCCTTCTATGAATATAAATTCATCATCTGTATCACCGTCATTGAGACAACCCGTGATGAAGAATATAAGACCACGACAGGTATCACGTTCTTTGACCGATCCTTCATCTCAGAAAGAGTTTTCCACAAGCACACAATCTTCTCCTGCTTCCTCTAAGCAAGTCGAGTATGAGGTTGATTCAAATGATCAACTCGAGGAAGAAATAACTCCAGCACAACTCAATTATATTCTGCAGCAAGCACATAACCCACGGTACCATCCACTTTCCTATTCCTATGATGATTTAATGCATCAGCCTCTACACCGACAACGCCACCACCACGACCGCCACCGCGACCGCCACCACGACTACCACCAGCAAGACGTACTAGCACCACCAGTACCAACAAGCTATAGTTTGCTGCATCAAGAGATGTCTCAAATGCCAAGAGTTCGAAGGAAAAACAAAAACAATGACTATTATTTACAACAGCAGAGGAGGTATGATGTTGCAGATACATCAATGAAACCCAAAATATATACACACAAAACATTTAGAGATGTTTTCGAAGATAAGGGCGAGAATCAAGAGCGCTACAACCCCATGGACTCTGTGTTTGAGAACCCAAGGCAAAACAAGGAGGTGAATGAAGATGGCAAGGATACATTGAAAAAAAGTTTTTTGAGCAACGTTAGGTTCATGAAGGATAAATATCACGATTATGATTATTATGAGAACAGGAAAAAGAGTAATACTGTGAAGGACGTGTTTGTAAATCTGGTTAGCGATGACGATGACGATGATGATGATTATGATAATGTAAATGAAAACACGGTAGGAGAAGATGTTGTTAACGCTGAAACAACCTTTGAAAACGGTGTCCCTAGAGCTGATGGTAGTGGAGAACAAGGTGCAGCTAAAGCTAAAAAGGCTAAAAAATTAAAACTTAAGCATATGTTGAAAAAAAGATTAAAAAAAGCTAGTAAGGAACTAGGTAGAGATTTTGACACATATGTTGATGAATCCAGGAGAATAAAAACAGGTGCAGGAGCGGGATTTGGAGCGGAAGCGGGAGCGGGAGCTACAGCGGGAACTGACCTGCTCACGGTTGAAGAGTTGCTTGATAATAAAGAGGAGAATGATTTGTCAGCGCCTTTTGCAAAAGCAGAGGTGAACAATAATCAGCAAGCACCGTTTGCTTTGGCTCCATACGTCAACTATATTTGGTCATGGATGCCATCATATCTGTATGGTAATACAGAGACAGTAGCAGCAGATCCAGCAGAAGTATCAAAGGAGCTCGTGAAGTCCCTGGAATTAAACCCACCAGAAACTCCTCAACCAGTTGACGCCGTGGCCACATTGACTCCTGCAAAGAACAAAGCAAGAATCCAAAAATTGAAAAACGGGTCCAGAACATTGTTTGCTAATTGGAACCAACCTGCAATGATGATGTTTAATGGGCAACTTGTTTCGCAACAACCAATGCAAAATAAACTTAAAACTAATAAACGAAAACAACATCTGCTGCTGCTGCATCTGCTGCTGCGACGCAACCCAAGCGATATTGATAACCAATCCACCATAACGTCTTCTGCGCCAATGGAATTTGTTGTTGAGTATGACTCTGAAGAAGCGGAGGATATCGTAACAATGTCGGAAGAGCTTTACTATAATCCCATCACAAAGCAATTGGAGCCGGAACCACCAACGTCTCAATCCTCAATGATGTATCCGCAACAACAAAACCCTAATTTGTTACTCTTGTTGGACCCTCAAAGGCCATTACAGATAATCAGCAACCTAATGAGTCTTGTGAAAAAACTACAAATCATGAAATTAATTTTCTCACCAATCGATGTGATTGGCGAGTTTTTCCCTCATTTACAAACAGTGGTGATTTTGTTAGAATTGTGCTTGTTTATATGGATTTTGTTTGAGTTGAGTCGATTGATTGATGCATTGTGTATGATGGTGAAGGCATTCTGCGCTCCAATGATTGCTGTGGGGCGGTTCATGAATCGTATTATGTAATTTTGGTAACACATACACATACATATATACATACTTACATACATATATACAAATATATAGATATATGTGTATTCAAATATACATTGTTTTTTATTTTTCCATGATAGCTAGTCTATTATTTGTGATAAACGCAATATATACTGTATAAAAAGAGGTTTATATGGTTATTTTTAGGATATATTTGAGGGCCAAAAAAAAAAAAGGGGGGGACTATTCAACAGTATTCAAGTATAAGGCATTTAAATATAAAATTGTACATAATGGCACGAAAACACGAACAAAATATTGAACAAATCAATACAGAAAAAAAAATTTAATTTTTTTTAAAAACAAAAATATAAAACAAAATATAAAATACATAAAATAAAATAAAAAAAATTCAAATAAAACAATCAATCACCGAAAAATTAGGTCAAAAAAAAAATAATACTAATAATAGTTAAGGAGCTATAATCCACTACCCCCCTCAATAAACAAGTTCATCTTTCAACTTCTTCAACAAATGTTCAAACAGGGAAAAGGAACCCTACTTTTTTGTAACTCCAGCAAGCACCTTCACACCTTTAATGACAACGCCAGTCTGCTCAATAGGAAATTTTCTAGGTCTTCCTCTCTTGTCTTTTTTCTTCAACAACTGGTTGAACTCAGTCTCAGTCATGCTCGAAATACTTTGACCTGGAGCTGGCGCACCTGCGGTATCACCAGCAGTCTTTTTTGAGCTACCTTTACCATTAGAATCACCCGAAAGACCATTCAATAATTGTTGATGCTGTTGGTGTTGCTGTTGTTGGTTCAAGTAATTCGCCATGTATTGGTCAGAAGCAACACCAGGGTGGGCTGCCTCGACATTACTGTTGTTATTGTTGTTGCCATTGTTGTTGTTTGTACTAATACTATTCTCTTTCAAGAGCTTATTGAGCTGCTTAAAATTTGGATGAGTAGAGTCAATCATCGTGTTTGTTGAAGGATCAAGAATAAACTTTTTAGGTCTTCCTCTTCTCTTCTTTCCGTCAGGTCCTGTTGAACTAACCGTCATTTGTGTTTGATGTTCATTCACCAAAGCTTGTGGTCCAAATTGTTGCTGTTGCTGTGCCTTCAACTGCTCTTTTTCTCTTATTAGTCTTCGCTTCTCCTCCATTTCCTTTTTAGTAGCTCTTGGCTTTCTAGGTTTTTTCCCAGGGGGAAGTTCCTTTTGCGCTTGGGCTTGAGCACCTTTAGCTTGGTCTGCTTTGCCACTTGTCGCAGTGGCCAATGGTGGTGCGTTAGGAGAAGAGCTTTGTTGATGTTGCTGTTGCATCTGGTACTGTTGTTGTTGTTGGTGTTGTTGCTGAACAGCTGCGGCAGAAGAGTAAATGGATTGAGGCGTAGCAGTTGCTGAGTGTTGGTAATACTGTGGCTGTTGCTGCTGTTGTTGTTGGAGATAATGTTGTTGCTGTTGCTGTTGTTGTTGAGGTGTAAGTTTTTGCAATTGCTTAGGGTCTAGTTGTTGAGGGTGTTCCGTGTGCAATTGTTGCGCATTAAAAAGCTGTGGAGTTGCACCATGTGTTGCACCAGGTGTGGTCAAACCAGTTGAATTGGCAGTAGCATTAGGTTGAGCATAGTAATAATTGTGCTGTTGCTGTTGATGTTGCTGATTCTGAAGCTGTTGGTGTTGTTGCGAAACCAGGTACTGACTTGGGTGTGCTGAAGTTATATTGCTCAAAGACGAAATACCGTATTTTGAACGAGATGGGATAGCACCGGCGTGAGATAAAGGTGGAACACCGCGTGAGCCACCAGAGCCCGAACCAGAACCAGAACCAGAACCAGAGCCAGTGCCAGTGGATGAAGGTGCTCCGTTATTTGAGGTTGCGTTGGTGGTTGTTGAGTTTGGATTTATACTTGCAGCGCCTGAACCAGAACCACTTCTATTGAAGTACGAAGAAGAATTGCTGTATGGTTGTTGTCTTGAATTCATTGGAGAGTGTTGAGACAGATTTTGTTGACCACTATTGGTAGATGCGTGATTAGTTGCTGGTGAAGATGTGTTTTTGCTGTTGCTCTTATTGTTACTAGTACTGTTATTATTATTATTCTGGCTGTAGCTCAGGTATGGGTTATACAAATTGTTGTACATTGCCTGTATTCTCTGATCAGATTAACCCAGTAAAGAAGAAAAAATTTTTTGTTTTCTTTTTTAGTGGACAATAGACAATGACAATCAAAAGTATAGAGTAAGCTATAATTGAATCACCAATGAGTTGCTGTTGGGAAAGTAGTAGTTGTAAGCGTTGTTGTTTATGTTATTTTTGATGTTGTTGTTGTTATTGTTGTTGTTGTTTTGATGGTCTAGTACTTGTACAATGTTTACACTATGAAGGATTTTTTTTTTTTAAAATTTTTTTTTTTAAAAAAAAAAAACAGGAAAAAAGCAGAATAATAAAAAAAAAAAGTTGGAATAAAAAAAATTTTTTTTTTGCGGTCTTTCTTTTTATATTTATATTTATATTTAAAATAAATTTTTTTTTCTTTTTTTTTTTTTTTTTTTTCTTTTTTTTTTTGCTTCTCTCCCTTTCCACATCTCCCTTGCCTGCTCCCACGGTTTTAATTTCGAGATCACTTTTTTGCACAAATGCACGCCCTAATCAAAAGGAGAAACGTCAACAAAACAAAGTGAGCGCATCATAATAACTCTCTCAACCTTTACGCTCTATTGAACACCTACTAATCTCTCTCCTCTCTTTGCCAGACTCTTTTTCTTTTTGTATTTGCCTTTTCCTTTCCCATCTCTTGGGTGTAAACAACTCTTCAAGTATCAAGATATATGAGATTAGTGGCTGCTGTTGTTGGGTTTCTACTAAGCTCTTGAATATTAGCATATTTTTTTTTTAATTTTTTTTTTTAATCCAAGGTAATTCTTAGTGCAAATAAGGTGAAATACTAATGGTGGTTTGGCAAATTCAAGAATCACTTATCTCTAGTTTATCTTGTGCTTGTGTACTCTAACAAACGCTGAATCATAATTGCTTAATGATTTGGTTATAACGCTTCGTTCATTCGATTTTCCACTATAAAAGTTTGTTCCATCTGCACTGAATTGAGATATGAAATGATTAGAACACCCGCCAATTTCTAGTGAATGTAGTTGCAATGACATATATACCTTGAAATTAAT
Organism: Lodderomyces elongisporus; assembly: GCF_030384665.1. Taxonomy (NCBI): domain Eukaryota; kingdom Fungi; phylum Ascomycota; class Pichiomycetes; order Serinales; family Debaryomycetaceae; genus Lodderomyces; species Lodderomyces elongisporus. Next base: position 1,753,004 of record NC_083675.1, read on the forward strand.
AGTGTCATCCTCCATCTTCTCCGTCTTTCCCATCTTCCCTCCCCAAAACGCTTCTTCTCCTTTTTGTGAAGAGCTTGTGCCAACTTTTGATTAGCACCACCACTACCACTCTCTTATTCTTCAACTCTCTTGCATCGATTGAAAAGAATACACCATTAGCTCTACAAAAATACAAATCCTAAAAAAAAATATCTGGGAGTTTTTATCACAAACTACTAGGTAATCTTACAACCAATTGTTCTTTTTTTTTCCTTCTTTTCCATGAGAAGCTTCGGTCTAGTAAGTCTTAAAGAATGATTGTCTGGCAACAAAGAAGAAGATATATCGAAACAAAGATAACTTTGGCAGCCAAAATTCCGTTCGGCATAAGAGAAAATAATAATAATAAAAAAAATAGAAATAAAAACTGAAATAAAAAGAAGAAATAAATATAAAAATTAAAATAAAAATAAAAATTAAAATAAAGTTGAAATTGTAAATAAAATTAAAAATGAAAATTAAAAAATTAAAAATAAATTTTCAGAAAACACAAACCATTACAATGTCATAATTTTAGATTTTAAATTTTTTAATTCAATTTGCACATGTTTTTTCAGAAATTACTGGAGTAAGATTGTAAATCAGAATTCAGGCATGTGTGTATACTAAACACGCGCTTGTAATCCTTTGTTTGTATCCTTTTCAATACTTAAAGCTATTGTTGTTCACCATTACTTCAAAGTTTTTTAAATAAGCGCTATTAATTTCAACTATAACTTGATTATAGCCTGGTTTGATCATAATCCAGACTTTCCAGCATTCAAACCCTTTCTTTATCTTTCTTTCTTCATTGCTGATTAAATTCTAGCTTGTAATTTTCAACTTGTTTGCAGGAATCTGTGAAAGCAAAGAGTTTTCGAAAAATTCAACAAACTGTTTGGAATCTGGCAATTTCGCATCAAACTTGATTTTAAACAGCACACCAACATTTGATGGAGATCCAGTTTCCAAATACTGCACTGGCTCAGATAATCCTAAAAGTTCATCAAATGCTGAGCTCGATACTCCTTTTGCAACACTTGAAGTATTTGCGTCATAAAATTTGAATTTCACATCGTAGACTTCAAACCTATTCTTTGTCACTGATGCTGAAATCAAGTCTTCAAATACATCGTATTTGTCATATATAGATGATGCAGTTGGCGAAGTAGCATATTGTGGGAACCTTTGAGCATAAGTATGTTGAATTGCGGATGCAATTGCACTTTCAAATGAATACTTAAACTTGGCTTTTGGCACGCCTTCTCCTAATATAGAAGTCAACTCAACAGAAAGGATATTACTTGGCTTTGGCTTTTCTGGTTTTGCAGAAGAAGACTTTGAAGATGCATCGGTCTCTGCTGCTGCGGTCTTTTCTGGCTTGGCAAGAACAATATTTGACAAGTCCAAGTGTTGTCTAGACTTGATAAATTTAGTAATGCTCTCAATACTTTCAGGTTGGATTTTACCAAGGTACAGTAAAACATCACCTTTAAGGATTCTACCATTTGGTCCCGATGCCTTGATTTTGGACAATGCCTCATCTTTTGTGATGTTGTTTTCATGCAAAAGCAATTCAACTGCGGGTGAAAACTTTTGATTAGAGTTGGCAGCTTGGAGTACACTTGAACCAGAGGAAACGGTGTTTTCGCTTTTGTTTTCGCTTTTGCTTTTGCTTTTGCTGCTAGTATCATTCTTCAGTGATTTAGTCTCAGTGTCTTTACTTGCTGGCTTAGCACTTTCTTTTGGCTGCTCCTCATTTTTCAGCGGCTGCAGCTCTTCAATATTTGGTCTTTCTAATGCATTCAAGTCATCGTCCACCTCAGCGGTAATGGCAATGGCTTTTCCTACAGGAACATTTTTGGCACCTTCATTTTCGATAATTTCCCACATCTTACCGTCGTCAGCGGCTTCAACGTCGATATTTGCCTTATCAGTCTCGACCTCCAATATGACGTCTCCTGCATTGAACGAGTCGCCCGGTTTCACCTTCCAAGCAATAATACCACCTTCAGTCATAGTTGGTGACATTGCAGGCATCTTGAACACTGATGCTGCATATTTGAAACTGGTGTTGTGAAATGTTCGTACATGAACAGAGTTCAACCTTCTTGCTACTGTTCTTAACATCTTGTTATAATCCAATTGGTGCAAAGGAAAAGAGGGTGCAATTGCTGTGGATGAGGAGGTTCAGAGTTGGTAAATTATTGAGAAGACAACGTTATGATGGACCGCACCAGGAAGAGGAGGAGAAGGAGGAGGAGGAGGAGTTTAAGTTCCGGTTCTATCGCTTCTAAATTTTTATGTCCTTACGCACTGTTTGAGGCAAGAGAGGAAAAAAGGCAAAACAAGCAAAAAAAAAAAAAAAAGAATCAACTATTTAGAAGTCTGGCAAAGAGAAGTCCGATCTCACGTGAAACACATTGTCGTTAACTGCTCTCAATGTCGTAGAAGTAATATATGACACTGAAAAATAAAATCACGTGATCAAACGCGAGGAAATGGATCAATGGGTTGGACCGGAGAAAATAGGAAAGAAAATCTTTTAAAGTAACAATACGAACTACCGGGTAAAAAAGGATAACCTTAGTAGATAGCATATTAAACATATATATATATATTTACACAAATAAATAAAATTTGAAGAAGAAAGGGCGGGTGTGTGAATGAATACAAAATAAGTAGAACAATAGAACAAGGCTGTTGTGTTTTTTCCGAAAATTTTTTATTCAATTTTATTTTATTTTTTTATTTTTTTTTCGTTTTACCCCAAATTCATATTCAGTTCACTATTTTTTTTTACAAAGAGCAATCTCGATTTTTCCTTTTTTTTTTTTTTTTGTTTTCCTTATTACATTGATACAACCACCAAGGCATTTACATTTTCACCAATAGATATACTTATATCCATCTATATAACTCAAAACAGATCAAATCTGTTTCTGCTTACTTCTTTCCTAGGCAAAAAGTCATCAATAAGTAGAGCGACGTCGCTTGCAAAGAACAACTTTACTATTCTTCTCACCTCCACCACCCTATCCTGCAATATTCGCATACTTTACAAAGACACGCTATCTCTTTGGGAAAAAAGCAAAAAAATAAAAAAATAATAAAAAAAAGATATACTACAAAGGATCTTTTAAACGTTGTGATATTATTTTTTTTTTTCGCAAAATCATCAGTTCAAGGCGTTACCGGCACAATTAAACACACATATAAACATATATAAAGACTAACATAGTTGGCTCTTCAATCTTTACTTATACTCAATACTGCATTCTGACCGTACCTTAGCATTCAACTTACTTTTAGTCGAAAGTCATTATCAATAGAAAAAAGGAAAGAAAAACAAAATTTGTGAAGAATAGACAACAAAGAAAAGGCATTACAAGTTCATAAAAAGTATAAAGATACTACACCAACAATGTCGCTACTATCCACTCTTCTCAAAACATGCAACATCCGAGGGTTACTACCGAAGATCAAAAAATACTCCAAATTCATAGGACCTGGATTGATGGTTAGTGTTGCGTTTCTAGATCCCGGTAATTATTCTACTGCTGTGTCAGCTGGTAATGCTTATAAATACAACTTGTTATTCTCGATATTATTGTCCAACTGTCTAGCAATATTCTTGCAGTCGTTAGCGGCAAAGTTGGGAGCCGTTACAGGGCTAGACTTGGCAGCTAATTGCAAAGAGCACTTTTCATTCAAACTAAATGTCGTTTTGTACATCATGACAGAAATTGCCATTATCGCTACCGATTTAGCCGAGGTTGTCGGTACAGCTATTGCTTTGAACATATTGTTCAATATCCCGTTGTTTTTAGGTGTAATCATCACCGTCATTGATGTCTTGATCGTTTTAGCAGCATACCGACCAAAGGGCCCGCTCTTGTTCATCCGTGTATTTGAAGCATTCGTTTCGGTATTGGTTGCTGCGACTGTGGTGTGTTTTGGTATAGAATTGTACCAAGTTGGCCATGACGAGTCAATCAACCTCTCTGTTGTTGAAGTTTTCAAGGGCTTCTTGCCGAATGAAGATGTTGTCGATATGTCTGAGAGAGAAGGCGGTAATGGATTATTCTTGAGTTTAGCAATTTTGGGTGCCACAGTGATGCCGCATTCCCTTTACTTGGGCTCTGGTTTAGTGCAGGCAAGATTGAAAGATTTCGATATCAAGCACGGCTATTATATTCCTTGGAACTCTAAGCTGCGAAATTCAGGGGCATCTCTACACAGTGATTTTACCATTGCAGATACAGAGACAGATGTCGAGACAGAGAATGGGGCAGAGAATGATAATAATCTTCATATAGAGTCTAATGATGACGTTACTCCTGTGATCACTCCTATTGAACCAATTAGACCCCACCAGGCTACCTTTGAAAGAGCCGATGAGACAACTTTACAAGTGGATGAGGACGAGGACGAGGACGATGAAGAGGAGAATGATCACTATAGGCCATCGATCCATGCTATCAAAAGCACTTTGACTTATACAATTACTGAATTGGTTATTTCTCTTTTCACCGTCGCATTATTTGTCAACTCGGCTATATTGATAGTTGCAGGCGCCACATTAAGAAGCTCGAAGAATTCTCTGCGCGATGACCATGACAATGACCACAACAAAGGCTACGATACTGACGACTCCGACGATGAAGATTACGAGAATGCCGATTTGTTTACAATTTACCACTTGTTATCCAAACACTTGTCGCCCACAGCAGGTTTTGTTTTTGCACTCGCTTTATTATGTTCGGGACAAAGTGCTGGAGTTGTTTGCACTTTAGCAGGTCAAATGGTATCTGAAGGATTCTTGTCGTGGAGTTTGCCTCCGGTAACTAGAAGATTGATTACACGTGGATTAGCAATTGCGCCGTGTTTGCTTGTTGTCCTTTTCGCTGGCAGAGAAGGCTTGGCAAAGACATTGAATGCAAGTCAAGTTGTTTTATCGTTGCTATTACCCATTGTAAGTGCACCATTAATATGGTTTACTTGTGACAAAAGGACTATGAGAGTACCGATTTTCGAAAGGGATGGCGATGAGGAAGTTGACGTTCTTTATAATGCCGGTGAAGATTATGAACATTGTGGTGTATCCTATCCTTCTTCTTCATTATCATCATCATCGTTGTTTTCGTCGTCATCGTCATCGCCCGCATCTGCATCTGCAACGGCAACGGCAATGGCACCATCGTCTTCATTACCATCTTCGCAGAAGGCGCCAAAAAGGTTTGCAAGCACGCAACCAGCAATTCGTCTACAAGATTTGCGCAATTCACACCCATGTGCTGGATGGGAAGAGGACGACGATGAAGACGAAAATTTGAATCACCCACAATCACATGGCAAATATGACGAAGAAAGTCGACGTCTTATTGCAAGCACAAAGTCCGCACAAAACCCATATTTAAACACTGCAAGTACTATTAAGTCAAGATCAAACTCAGTTAGTCAAGCAACTGCAGACTTATCTGACTCTAGTATATCCAAAAAGTCTCCGCATGTACAATCTACTGCTGCTAAACAAGTGCAATTTGATGAAGGGATTTTGCGGGTCAAGGGCTTCAAGGATTTTAGCAATGGTGCTTTTACATCTGTTTTAGCAATACTTATATGGGCATTCATAACATTGCTAAACTTGTATTTGGTGGTAAATATGTTTTTAGAGGCATAAATGAATTAAAATAGATAATATTGCATAAACTAGATCAGCTTTGTTTTTTTTTTTTTTTCCTTTCTTACTTACCAAGCTTGGTTACTAAAATTGTTCTGTAAAGTTCACTATTAAAGAGAGTATCTAAAACCCGGGTTTTCAAAATCAGTCATGCCCTTAAATCCAGCAAGTATAGCTTCTTGTTTTCTATCTTCTTCGCTAACCCCAACTTGTGCAGCTCTTTTCCATTTATTTCTACGTATCATAACAAGCGCCATTAATATCGCCAAGACCATGATTCCGCAGTATGAGGTTAATAACCCAATTATACCGGATCTGTACCTTGGTGCTTGCTCGGCGATAAAGATATTGGCGCCAATGATATTTCCTGCGGCATAAAGTGTGAACCAAAAGCCGTTTGCAATGGTTCTTTTCGTACTTCCCGAAACATTTGCATTAAGCAAGATCCAGGACATGATAAATGGTCCGCCAATGATAAATTGCAACCAAGCACAGCCAACAAGTGACCACTTATTAGACAAAGGGATGACATGCAAGCCAATTAAACCGCCAAGTGGTGCAATGCAAAATACAAACAATACAATACATCTAGTATTCTTTATTGCAAATGCAACAATTCCACCAAGAACAACCATGACGAGCTCAATTGCACCTGTAGGCAATTGTAATGCTGTGGCTTGCAAGCCCGAAAACCCAAAACCTTTAATCAATGCCGAGGCGAAATTCGACGAACCTCCATTAATGACACCACATCCAAGTCCAACAAGTGCCAACATCCACACCACAGAGTCCTGCAATGCCTCCCATACTTGGTACTTTTTGAAATGGTGGTCCTTCATACCTTGATTGTTTTTTGCAATGTGATTGACCAATACGGCTTTTTCTTCTTCATTGAGAAACTTGGCTCTCTCAGGCGAATCTGGACAGAGCCAAAGAAACATGCCAGACCAAACAAGGTTTAACAATCCAATCACCAAAAAGATCAATTTCCAAGGCTTGATACTTGCATTCGTAGCATGGCCCAATCCAAATCCAAGTAATGCACCAACCATTGTGGCAACACCATTGAATGATAAGAATATACACATTCTAATCGGTTGTTGCTTTATAGTGTAAAATGAGCCACATATGGCCATGCACGAGGGACTGATGCTCGCTTCAAACATTCCCAATATAAATCTGATTACCAATGCACCACCATAGTTTTTCAATCCAACGTGGCCTACCAAGATAATAGCCCAAGAGAAAAGCATAAATCCCGTATATTTGGCAACTGGAACTCTTTGCACAATGTAATTACCAGGCATGGCCCAGAACAAGTAACCAAAATTAAAGATTGCTGCGACCCACGAGTATCTTTGTCCAACAAGGTTCAAATCCTCTTTTAGGCTGTACGCGGCAGCATAATTAAGTGACAATTTGTCCAAAAACTGCAAAGTGTATGTGATACAAAGTATGGGTATGATTCTGCGATCAATTTTTTTCAAAACGTGAGAGTACTTTTTGCTCTCTTCTTCTTCATCTGAGTAAATTTCCTGGGCTTTTTCGTATAATTCGTAACCTATGGCATTAGTGTCATGGCTATTGATAGTCTGGAGCTTTTCTCCTGTGACAGAGACGTTAACCTCTGGCTCCTTTTCCATGGTGTTACTAGTTATAGTAGATGGAGTTTGCATTGTACTTGAAATGATGATGATAATGATGGTGATGAAGAAAAAAGGAAAAAAAAGGAATCACCTTTGGGATAATTTGTAACTATTTAAAGTCCAAATCCATTTCCGAGTTTAGAATTAGAATACAGATTCTTTTGCTTTTATACTATATATATATATATGTGTGTGTGTGTGTTTGTGTGTTTTTTCTAATACTGTTTCCTTTTGCTTAATTTGCTCTCAAAGGAGCATCAGATAACGATACGAAGATTGTAATTAGGAGTGACAAACGGTGTAAACAAAAAAAAAGTGATAGCGGTAAATAGTGGTCGTGGTGGAGGATGAGGAGGAGGAGGAGGTGGGTGTGGTTCTTTTGAAAGTAATAGTAGAGAGTTCTCCACTATTAAGCACTGATGAATGAGAGCGGGTAGAAAGGCCCGCACTTGGCGCCGTACGTCTTTATCTAGTCATGATCATATGTGTTAATAGATATGAAATGTAGATAGTTATTGGAACTGATTAGTGACTATCTTATTGTTTATTCAACTTCCTTGTTGAAATGACTGCCGCCAAAAAAGGTAAAAGGCAACAAAAGGAAAAAGGAAAAAAAAAAGAAAAAAAAAGAAAAATGTACAGAAATGTAGGTTGGCGGAATTTGTGATAAGATAAGCGGGGGGAGGGGGAATGTCAAGCAACTTTTGACAGTAATAATAATAGTAATAAAAAAATTAATAATATTAAACAGAGAAAAAAATAAAAAAATAAATAAAAAAAATAAAAAAAAGATAAAAAGGAAACCAATTCCGCTTCGACCTGGCCAAAGGGGAGAAATTATCCCATGCCTTTTGCTGAATTTCTGGCTCGTAAATTTTCTATGTCCTTCAGTCTTCCTTCCGCAAATAAATGCTGGAGTATATAGCACGCATCATCTGTGGTATGAACCAATACGTTGCAATTCATAAGCAAGTATCAGTATACGATTGCAAATATCTGTCTCTACACCTGTCTCTACACCTGTCTCTACACCTGTCTCTACACCTGTCTCTACACCTGTCTCTACACCTGTCTCTACACCTGTCTCTACACTTGTCTCTACACGCGGTAAAGGCTAAAATAGAGGAATACAAAAAAAATCTAAAACTCAAACCAAATATTTCATTTCTTTTTTTTTTTGTTTAATTATATAGGATTCAAATAACTAAATCAAAAAAAAATTTTCTAAAAAAATAAAATAAAATTTTACAGATTCTATGCGTCGTAGTTGGAGGCAGAAACGTTACCACCTCTACCGGTCCAGTTGACGTGCACCCATTGGTCCTTTGGCAAAAAGTCGTTTTCTTTACCTGGAAGAACTTGGAAAGTGTGGGCACCAAAGTAGTCTCTTTGGGCTTGCAACAAGTTTGCTGGCAATTTAGATGATCTCAAACCATCGTAAAAGGCCAAAGCAGTTGAGAAAGCTGGGGTTGGAATACCGTTGGCAATGGCTTGGCCAATGGCTGATCTCCATCCTGATTGAGCCTTGGTGATGGCATCCTTGAAGAATGGGTGGAACAACAAGTTGTCCAACTCTGGGTTTTCTCTGTAAGCAGAAGTGATTTCCTTCAAAAAGACTGATCTAATGATACAACCACCTCTCCACATCAAAGCAATACCAGCATTGTTCAATTTCCAGCCATAGTCCTTAGCAGCTTGGTTCATCAACATAAAACCTTGAGCGTATGAGATAATCTTTGAGGCGTACAAGGCTTGTTCCAAGTCGTCGATAAACTTTTGCTTGTCCTTGATTGGTGATTCAGCACCAACTTCTGGGCCCTCCAAAATCTTTGAGGCCTTAACTCTCTCAGCCTTCAAAGCAGAAAGACATCTTGCAAAGACAGCTTCACCAATCAAAGTGACTGGAACACCCAAGTCAAGGGCATTGATAGCAGTCCATTTACCAGTACCTTTTTGACCAGCAGTGTCCAAAATCTTTTCGACAACTGGCTCACCATCGGTTGGGTCATCGAATTTCAAGATATCTCTAGTGATTTCAATCAAGAATGAGTCCAAGACACCATTGTTCCATTTGGCAAAGACATCGGCGATTTCCTTGTCGGTAAACTTACCAACTCTCTTCATGACATCGTAAGCTTCACAAATCAATTGCATGTCACCGTATTCGATACCATTGTGGACCATCTTGACGTAGTGACCTGCACCAGCGTCACCGACCCAGTCACAACATGGTTCACCGTCGGATTTAGCGGCAATGTCTTGAAAGATAGCTTTGATTTTTGGCCATGCAGCTTCGTTACCACCTGGCATCAAAGATGGACCAGTTCTAGCACCTTCTTCACCACCAGAGACACCGGTACCGACAAACAAGATTCCCTTTTCCTTCAATTCCTCAAATCTTCTGTTTGAGTCTGGAAAGTGTGAGTTACCACCATCGATGATAATGTCACCTTTGTCCAAGAATGGGAGCAATTGACCGATAAAGTTGTCAACGGCGTCACCAGCCTTGACCAACAACATAATCTTTCTTGGTCTCTTCAAGTTGGCAACCAAAGACTTGACAGAGTGGACACCAATGATGGACTTGCCTTTAGCTTCGTTGGCAATAAAGTGGTCAACCTTGGAAGTGGTTCTGTTGTAAGCAACAACAGTGTATCCGTGGTCAGCAGCGTTAAGGATCAAGTTTTGACCCATAACAGCCAAACCGATCAAACCGAAGTCACCTCTAGGGTTTGTGCTGTTAGTAAGGTTTTTGCAATTACATGGTTTGAAATGGCAGAAAGTCTTTGAGCGGCAGTGGACAAGGAAGGAGTCATTTTTCTGATTCCTATTCTTATTTGTTTCTTTACCAACAAAAAAAGTAAAGAACTTGAACAGAAAAAGAAAAAGAAAAAAGATTGAAATTTGTGTGGGGGAGCGGGGGAGGGTATCCTTCTCTCTTTATATATTTATATTTATGTAACAAAGGAAAAAAAAGTTCAACTTCATTTTTTTGTTGCAATTTTTGTAAATTTTTTGTAAATTTTTTTTTTCCCGTCTTCCATTTTATCCGCTGGATATTTGAGGAAAAAAAAAGGGTAATTCGGTATCCACAAAAAAGGAACAAGAAGAAGCCATAATTTTTTTTTCATTCATTCATTCTTTAATACAATTGAAGAAAGGAAACAAAGTAACTCAAGGATCAATTGATTTTGAATTGTTATTGTGAAAAAAAAAAAGATAAAGTAATTGTTGCTATTAGCTTGATACAACAACTACCAATCGCAGGTTTGATGTACCATAGTTGGTTCTTTAGATTTAAACACAAGACCCTGTTCAAAGGTTCAAATATCCTCCACTTTTGATACCAATTTGCTCCTTGACTTTTTAATCCAAATTCCCACCCCATTTTTCTTTCTTTCTTTTTTTTTTGTTTCCGGTTTCTTGTTTTTTGTTTTTTTCGCTTTTTGGTTCTTCACTGAATACCATGTGCTTTATAGTTACATACTTTGGCTCTTTTGGAATTTCTTCACCTGTAGACATGTTGATTGTATATATGTATAGTTTTCGATATCAATTGATTTGTCAAAGGAATCTAATATGAAAAAAGAGATAGAAGAAAAGAGAAAGAGAAGGGAGAGAGAGAAAAAAGGGAAAGCAAACTTCTAAATGTAATAAATGAAGGAGTGGAAAGTGCATTTATAAATATATTTTCTGAAACATAATTGTTGGACAATATGGAACTTCTGGACGAAAAAAAAAAAAAAAAAATTAAAAAAAATAAAATGCAAAAAAATTTAAATAAATAAAAAAGGAATAGCAAAGATTGGGAACGTCTACGCATCAGTTATGATTTCGTTAAAGCGTGAGTGATTTTTTATTCATTGATTCAGTCAGTTTACTTACTCACTTACTAACTTACTTATTATATTCTGTTCACTCTCTATATTATATTGTATATTACGTATATATACAAAGTTAACTACTACAGATTTCGATACTTAACAGAAATAAAATTCTTTCATTTTTATTCTTTATTTTATTTATTATTCTATTTTTGTGTCACCGTCTTAGTAATATCAGAAAATGTTGAGAGTCAACGTAAATTAATAAATGCGGTTAAAGTATTACTCGAATTATCAAACAACTAGAAGAAAACAGAAAACCAATGCTAGTGTACTAGTACAAGTACTAATAAAAATTTTAGACTAGGACACTAGAGGTATTGTTCAACGTCACTTCGGAAATACCCTAAATGTTTATATAGCCAATTGGGCAAAAAGTAATTGAGAACCTATTTCTACTACCCCTACCCCTACCTCCTCTGCCAATCCTGTTTCTGAAATATTGGTTTCCATACCATCGTTATAAGTCTACGAGTACAATATCCGTATACATTTCGATTGGTGGTTATATTCACTCATCCCTATCAACAATTCTTACTCAAAAGTTACAAACGACGAATTCAAAGTGAAAATAATAAATAAATAAATAAAAAAAAGAGAGAGAGAGAGAAAGAGAAGCAAATGTCGAGGTTACACCATATAGACTAAATACATTTGTATATATACAGGAAAGTTATATTCCAAAGACTTTGGAGCGAAATTTCGCCTATTGTCTCGCCATCCATTCCATAGTGTAGGCCCTTTCAAGTCCAATTAAGTCCTTTCAAGTCTTTACACGTCTCTTAAACCAACGTTTTCTTTTTCCAATTAGTAAATACATATACATATATATATACAATCCAATACTACTCACTAGATATTAATATTCTTTTAAAAACTACCTAGAAAATGGAAACATGTATTTTAAGCAAGACTGATAAGTTGCATGTTGGCCGGGACGGAATTGACTAATGCTTGCGACTTTCGGACTAGATTGTTCCTCAACCTCTTTTTGAATTTTGTACTTGTTTTTTTTTTTGTCTCTCTCCTGTCTTTGCGTGTATTTTGGTCAAATTTTGTATACACTTTTAATTATCCTTTTTGTTGACTAGTGCTGCTTTTTCAAACACTTAGTTGGATCCCCCACTTTTTATGACAAGTATTTTTCCTCCACCCACTCACACCCCCCCACACCTCCACGCTTTACCTTCCCCTCCTCACCCCAAGTTTATATTAGAATCCCCCACCTTCTCTCTCTCTCTCTCTCTTTTTTTCTCTTCCTTTCTTTCTTTCTTTCAATCTCCCCCACCCCACTTTGCCCCCCCCCCCCCAATATAATCCAGTTATCACTCTATCATATAAACCTTGACAAAAAGGGTTCAGGTATTTGTTTCTGGCATTTTTAAGAAAGGTTTATAGTTAGAACACGTCTTGTGATGCTACTAAAGTAACATTCTAACTGATATAGCATTATAGCACAATTGTTTTCTTACCCCCCTCCTCACTTTCACCTCACTTTCACCTCACTTCACCTCACCCCCGCTACTTCTTTTTATCAAAAATCTATGTAGTAACTTTAATCTCTCATTTTTCATTTATTTTTCATCTTTTTTTTTTTTTGCAACAAAACAAGACAAATACTTGTAATTGAAGAAACTTATCAATCAGGTCAGTTTGACGAATTTTGATGTCCAGTGATGCAATTGTGGCATCCAATTACTTGCTCCTACAAACCTTGACGTTCCTTTCCTCCTCTATATATATAAACCTAATAAGGCTTCTACATTCCAAGAAAAAAAAATAAAGAATCTATTCTACCTAAGTGATGAATGATCAACCCATAGACTTACCAAAGCTCGAGCCTAAAAAAAAACAGAAGCGTCATAATGAAATAGAACTAAAATAAAGACCTCAAAGCTCAATCACACTACTCATCAACACCCATATCGCCAACTTTTTTCCTTTCCTTTCCTTTTCTTTTCTCTTTTTGTCCATCTACAATAACTATTGAATTTTAAAGGAAAAAGAAAACCACTAGTATAGAATTTGGTATCATTCGAATCATCAATTTGTCAATGTCATAAAAACACCTAGAGTCACATTTTTGACGACATTAAAAGTATACACATACATAAATGTATACACACATATGTATATACAGACATCAGCACGTGAAAGAGAATATAGAGAAAACTTTTTTTTTCCGGCACGTGCGTTAGATTATGACTAATGCAACATCTGGTCGAAGGCAACACCAATTACTATGAATCACGTGCTATGGCTACATTCGGATAACTGGACAAGAAACTCCAAAAGAAGTAAAAAAAAAATAAAAAAAGACAACCAAAATATCTGCACAGCAACAACAACAGCAACAACAGCAACAGAAAACTAAAGAGCGTAACCGCACACAAGTAAATGCTTGACATTGTAATTTGCAGCCAATGCATTTTTCCTTTTTTTTTTTTTTCATACTTTTTTTTTTTCGCTTTTTATTTGTTTTACACAGTTTTCGAAACACAGTTTAATTATACATTCAACTATTCTGTTAATTCTCCAACAAACAGTCTTGGACTAAACAAACGGTTTAATAATATTTCTATTTATTTTCCAAAAATTTCATTCATTTCAATTATTTTTTTTTCCATATTTTTTTCAAATTTTCTGCAATTTTAGTTTTTTTTTTTATAAAAAAAGGACCATAACCACAGGTGAAATTTTTACAGTCTTCAAGCCATTTCATTTATCCACTACATAGAGTTTATTGTTAACTAAATTTTGTTGATAATTGTTCTTTTCTTTTTTTTTTCTTTTCAATTTTTTTGACGATTTTTATTTTGCCAGAGATCACCAAATACATTCAACATTCACAATGCCAATCCCACAACCACACGGAGGTAAGCTCAATGACTTGATCAGCAGAGATGCTCACTTGAAATCAGACTTGTTGAAAGAATCTGCATCATTGCCACAGTTGACATTGACACCAAGACAATTGTGTGATTTGGAGTTGATCTTGAATGGTGGATTCTCACCTTTGGCCGGGTTCTTGAATGAAGATGACTACAACAGTGTTGTCGAGGATATGAGATTGACTTCTGTCAAGAATGCTAAAGGCGATGGTCTCTTATGGCCAATTCCAATCACCTTGGACGTTTCTGCCGAGGAAGCCAAAAAATACAATGTTGGCGACAAAATCACCTTGCTCGACTTGAGAGATGAAACGCCATTGGCCATCATCACCGTCGAATCCATTTACAAACCAGACAAGGAAAAAGAAGCCAAATTGGTGTTCCGTGGTGATCCAGAACATCCAGCCAATAAGTACCTTGCTGAGACTGCCGGTGATGTCTATATCGGTGGTTCATTACAAGGTATCAACCACCCAAAGCACTATGATTACGTTGAATCAAGAAAGACTCCAGCCGAGTTGAGAAGAGAATTTGAAAACTTGGGATGGAAAGACCACAAGATTGTTGCCTTCCAAACCAGAAACCCAATGCACAGAGCTCACCGTGAATTAACTATTAGGGCAGCCTCAGATATCGGAGACAATGCACACATCTTGATCCACCCAGTTGTTGGTTTGACCAAGCCCGGTGATATCGACCACCACACTAGAGTCAAGGTTTATAAACAAATTTTGAAAAAATTCCCTGAAGGACTCGCCTCCTTGTCATTATTGCCATTGGCCATGAGAATGGGTGGTGATAGAGAGGCGTTATGGCACGCATTGATTAGAACCAACTATGGTGTTGATCACTTTATTGTTGGAAGAGACCACGCTGGACCTGGTAAAAACTCACAAGGTGTTGATTTCTACGGCCCATACGATGCACAAGAGCTTTTGCAAAAGTATGAAGATGAGTTGGAGATCAAGATTGTTCCATTCAGAATGGTGACATACTTGCCAGATGAAGACAGATATGCACCAATCGATACCATCGACTTGAAAACTGTAAAGACTGCAAACATCTCGGGAACCGAGTTGAGAAACAAGTTGAGAACAGGCGATGAGATTCCTGAATGGTTTTCGTATCCTGAAGTTGTCAAGATCTTGCGTGAGACTAACCCACCAAGATTCAAACAAGGTTTCGTTATCGTTATCAATAACGATCTGAAATTGGGTCAATACCTCAGTTTTGCCTTGCAATCCACATTGAACCAATTTGGCGGCGAAAGAAGAATCACCAAGATCGATGACAAGCAAAACAAATACGACGCATTCTTGATCAATGAGTTGGTGAAATCTGGTGCTGGTGTAATTTTGACCACAAGCAACGATGCAAAGGAAGTCACAGATTTGGTGGGTTCTGGAAACACATTGGTTGTGAGTGCACAACTGGGTGACAAATCAAGTGGCGAATTCAAATTGAGCAGCGAAGATTTGCAAGACGTTGTTGATGACATTGTCTCCTACTTGCAAGAACAAGGTTTCTACTAAGCTTTTACCAAAAATTTAACTAGATTATTTGATTTTGCTTGAAAGCTATTTATAATACAATATAGACATTACTATGATAAATAATACAAACAAAAAATATAGTTATAGTATAGATAATAGTAATAATAATAATAATAATAATAAAGGTAATAGTACATCGTTATTAAATAATTTATAAATAATGCAAACTTGAAAAAAGACTGAAATTCTCCTTTTCCACTTCTTTTTCTTCATCTTCTTCATCATCATCTTCCTCTTCTTCTTCTGTTCTCGTTTTATTCTCCTTCTCTCTTTTGTCAAATGTTCCTAAAAATTTTGCCTATTTTGAGAGATGAATGTGGCTCTAATTTGTAGAGCTTCTGCAAAGCCCATGGATGCGGGCCATACTGGTGCATCGGCCAATATCCTGATACCCAAGTAAAAAGCACGCTTTGAGGCGGCACCATTAACAATCTCATCTCTTATATTTCGATTCAAACAAAGTACTTGTTCCCTGTTGTTGTTCACGTCAATTGCTCTCGACAAATTGTCATCAACAACCTCGCGCTCTTGACTGAGTTTGAAAACACGGTTGACTTGGTCTTCGTTTGCCAAAGTGGGTACTGCGTCTTTCAAAGTTTTTGTCAATACATCCAGATATGCCGACTGAACGCTAATGTTTAAAACTTTACCAACTTTGTTCAAAGTTTCAAAGCAATGGAACCAATCCAATAACTCCTGGTTGGAGACATCTCTTCTTCGGCACTGTTGCTCCAAGTAGTCGAGATAAGTTGCCATGATCATAACACTGATAAATATCACACAACTAAGAAACACTGGGATACGCACTGAATTTTCCCGCACGTCGTAGCTAATGGTTTCCGATGTGTGAACCCAGAATTCAAGCACTTGACAACAGGAGTCTAAGGACTTGCTCAAGACATTGTAGTTTGATTCTCTGTAATCCATTATATCAAGTTCTTTATTCATTAAGGCAAAATCCTTGCGTAACATTGCAACTAGAACTGGGTTTAAGTTAACAGAAGTTTTAATCTTCAACATTAGCCATATAGGTATAATGATTTTCAAATCAGGTTTGAAATTCAATTCGGCTCTATTTTGCAAATTAATGGTTAGTGAACCAAAATGCCTGGTAAACATGTTCTCCCAGTTGGTTAACAAGTGCTGAAAATGTACTCTCTTCTCAACGTTCCACCGAATCAAACTAAACTGAGGTGAGCTTAGTTCATTGGCAACTTGCTCGTGAAGGTGCATCAAAAGCAGACACATATCTTCAAGAGGCAAACTTGGTGAGGAAACAACGAGATTTGAATTATGGAGTGTTTTGATCAAATCATCAATCTTTAGTCCGTTACTAAGTTCAACAATGGACCAGTTGGGTGGATGAGATTTGCACACATTGTTGTACCAACTGTTTGCATCAGTACACCACCACAATTTCTCATTAGTACAGAATGAGCCGCTATTCAATTGATTAGAGTTGAATTGTACCGGAGCACCAGTAATCTCTGACCTAAACACTTGGAGCACATAAAATATTTGTAAAGTTCTTATTCTCAGTTGGGCCATAATAAAGTAATCAAAGTTATTTTGTATAACATGCTGGTTATTATTGTTATTGTTATTGTTATTGTTATTGTTGTTGTTGTTGCCATTTTCAGATGCATTCTGTGGCGCGACAACTACTGGCGGTGGTGGGGGCATCAAAATCAGCTCCAATGGTTCATTGAATAATGTTGATTTGATCAAACCAATCATCGACTTTATCTGTCTTGCAGTAATATCCACCATATTTGGTTCATTGAAAAAAAGCGAAATCATGATATGCAACACGAGACATTGGTGAGCCATTAGTGGTACTTTTTTGAATTGGATCAAGTCACCAGTCAACTCTTTTTCAAAGAAGCTTTGAATATAGTATTTGGATAAATTGAATAGAATAACTGCATCATGGTTATTATAGGCGTACAAGGAGCCTATAGCTGCAATGGCCAAGACTAAAGGGATATTATCAACATTCAGCCCAGAGTTTTTCAACGTGGAGAAGTGGATAAACAGAAAGTATTTGTTGATTCCAAATTCATACAACTGGACATAGTATTTGAGATTATCCAAGGACGGAAAATCATTGTCGTTGATTCCTGCCGAGCTAACCATCTTTTCACGTAACTCGTGTGTAATCAAGGTTGATTCTTGCGTGTAAAAGTTTGCAGGAAACTCAATTGAATAGTCAATGTTCTCGAGATTGGCTTCTCCAGCTCCTGCCAACAACTGTTGCATGAAATCTTGCGCTTGACGCTTTGGTAGACTTGCATTCATTTCTGGATGTTGCTTTCCAGCGGTACTGAAATAGCCCTTTAAATCGTCAAAGCTTGTATTGACACTAAAGTTTCCTGTCAAATCGAATTGCGGGTGAACCAAGTCCTGGATCCAATCCGTATCACTTTGTGCGGTATTGATCTGCATTAATGGCTGTGAACCATTTTCCATCACCGAACGCAGACGTTTGGAAACGCTAGAGCTTTCACTTGCACGGTTCAATTGTTGTGGATTGATACTATTGGCAGATGACACAGAACCCATGTTTGATTGTGGCAGTTCATGTACTGGACCAGTGGAAACATTTTGCAAAGGATGCGGCTGTACAGAAGCAGAAGCAGGAGCAGAAACCGAATTATTATTATTAGCAGGAGCATTAGCAGCAGGAGCAGATGATGATGACGATGACAATGACAATGATAAAGAAGAAACACCCACTGGTGGTGTTTGTTGGGAGCTCATTTGATGGCGAATACCCATTTCTTCCCCTTCGTGTAATGGATCCTCGATATTAAACAAAGAGGTATTGTTACCTTGCGACTTGTTCAAATCTCTTTGTAAATGTACAGGTTTTGCCGACTTGATTCCATCGGTGAAGAAATCGTGCAAGTTCTTCAACGACTTTTGTCTCAACTCGAATTTCGAACCATCTTGCAAGTCAAGGTTATCAATATTTGCCCAATCCATCAATTCTGGCATACCCATCATACGGTGGTACTCTTCGCTTTGTGGTCCCAAAGGTGGTGTACCAAATTCAACTTGTGTTGGAACTGATTCCGAAAAGTCGAAATTGGATTCTTGGATAGCTCTAGCTTCTCGATTCGTAGTGTATGAAGCACCAGAAGCAGCAGAGTATGAGGCATGTCTGAAATTGTGTGCTCCGACTCCGACTCCGACTCCCGTTGCTGATGCACGAGAAAGCACTTTCTCTGTTGCCTTTGAAGGCTTTTTACGTTGTGGTGGGCTTATCTCTTGCTGCAGTTTGTTACTGTTGTTGTTGTTGTTACCATTAATTTCTTTGGACATTGACGAGGTTCTTTGTGAGGTAGAGCCATTCATTATAGATCCTTGCCTTGACATTGGAGTAGCTTTTGGCTGATTGAACGATACACTGTTTCTGTGTGAGCTGCTGTGTAAGGTAATGCTTGGTCGTGGCGAATTTCCTATAGCAGCAGGGGACATTCCTATCAGCGGCTGTGGTGATACACTAGTTTGTATGCTGCTACTTGTATTTGTTGGTGGTGTTCCAATGCCAGTGAAATTAATCAGTGTATGTTTATAGCTATGACCATTTCCATTTAAGTTGCCATTTAGGTTGCCATTTAGGTTGCCATTTAGGTTGTGACCATTACTACTGTTATTACCACTATCGTCATTGTCAAAGAGTTTTGTTCTAAATGCTGGTGGCTTGTAATCATTATGTTCTAGTGATTCCATGCTGGCATCATCTAGCAAAGGTACGACACCATTTGGTAGTGGTGCGTTTGGGTCGGTGTTGTTGCGCAAGACATTTATGTGTTCGTTGATATCCAAGTCCTTTGAGGATGCTCTCCTCATTATGTTGGGTAAGTTTGTATGTAATTTTTGTTGGTGTCGAAGAACCAAGTCTCTACGGGCAAAGCATCTTCCGCAAGCTGCACATTGGTATGGTTTCTCATTTGTGTGTGCTCGTTCATGGCGTTTCAAATGCTCCAACCTTGCAAACGCTCGCGTGCATACTCCACACACATGAGGCCGTGGTTTATCTGTTCTGATTTGTTGGGACTTTTTAGGTATTGGTTGGGATCCTGGTGGTGGGATGTATAATACGCTATCACTGTGTTCGTCTCTTAGCGACGCTGTTGATGACATGGGTATCGATGATACCGTTGTA
Organism: Lodderomyces elongisporus; assembly: GCF_030384665.1. Taxonomy (NCBI): domain Eukaryota; kingdom Fungi; phylum Ascomycota; class Pichiomycetes; order Serinales; family Debaryomycetaceae; genus Lodderomyces; species Lodderomyces elongisporus. The sequence goes on from NC_083675.1 coordinate 1,772,850, forward strand.
GCTTCCGGAGCGGAGGTGGTAGGAGAAGCAGTAGTAGCGGTGGCGGTGGCGGTGGTGGTAAAGGATACCGATGTTTGCATATCCATTATTGTATCTAGTTTTCGATCAACTTTTGGATCAACTTTTGGTCTTGTTTATTATTATTTGTATGTTCTTCCTTTGTATGTTGATCCTTTTTACTCTAATAAATTTTTGTTTTCCTTTTGAACTAATGTTTTCGAATGAAAAATAAAAATCTGGGGGTGGGACAAATCGAAAAAGTGGAAGAAGAAAAAGTAAAAAATAAAAAACTGGGGGAGGGGGGAAAAAAAAAAATAAAGGGTAGATGGTTAGGTTTATAAAAGCTGGAAGTGTGTATTTTTGTTGTTGTTGTTGTTGTTTAGAAATGAAAAATTTTGGGGGTGATGAAACAAAACTATTCTGTTGTCAACAAAATATAAACCTACTTTGGTGACTCTAAAGGGATTTGTGGATATTTATGGATATTTATGGATATATTTTTTTGCTCTTTTCTTTTCTTTGCTTTTCCCTTCTTTCGTTCTTTTAGTTCTGGTCAGTCAGGAAGAATTATATCGTTGATTTCTTTTGTATTTGAAAAAAAAAAAAAAATTAAAATTTTTTATAAAGTAAAGAGTTAAATTAATTTTTTTTTTTAATTTATTTGGTACCCATTTTTGACTGTTAGACAGATAGATTGAAAGAGGAAGAAAAAAAAAATTTAAAAAAGAAAAAACTCAAAAAAAAGAAAAATGTCTGTCCGGGGAAAAAAAAATGACTAAAATTAAAAATGACTAAGCCAAAAAAAATAAAAAAAAGGAATAAAACTGAAATTTGTGGGAGAGAAGGCAGCCAAAAAAAAGTGTCTGACTATTTCAACAGCACGCGCCCTGTACAGGAACAGTAAAGGGAATTATAATACCCAAAAAATAAATAAATAAAAGATAAAAAAAAAAAAGAAATAAAGAAATAAGAAAAATGACACAGACGGAGTTTGTTCCGCTTTTACCAGCACTCGGTTTCTTCTTGCTGTTAATAATTTTTTTTTTTTCATTTTAAATATGCGATACACATTACTAGTAACTTTTTGTGTCTGAGTCTGTGTCTGTGTCTGTGTCTGAGTTTGAACGGAAGTATGGCAAGCAAAATGCAAAATTCTCATGTCTTTATATAGGAGGGCCATAGTGTCATAAAGGCAAACAAAAGAAAGGGTATTCCGTTTCTTTCTTTCTTTCTTTCTTTATTAATGAGCTATATATATTAATATTCCAGTTTTTCGGTAACAACCGGTCAGATGCCTTGTCTAATTTTCCCTATTCTTTGTATACTTGTGTTTTTTTTTTCTGTTTTGGACAAATCACATTTGCTCGATTGTAAGAACAATAGTTTTGGTGAAATACTGGAGATGGAAAAGATGCCAGATTAAATAACCAAAGAAAAAAAAGAAAACAAAAGCATATACAAGAAAGACAAAGAGTAAGACAAAGGGAGAAATTAATTGGCAAATTTAGATTACATCATACCACCAACGTAATGTGTGTTTTGAAGTATACCCCCTTTCTTTTGTTTTTTTTGGTGATTCTGGAGTACCAAACACTGTTTTTCCAAAAAAACCATGTTTGTATCTTCTTGTAAACCAGGTACCAGACGAAAACAAAAAGTCTATATACCTTGCTTTTAGTTTGCATGGTTAGTTTGCAATTCTCTGGGGAGATCCAGTTCCCCCCACCTTACTCTCGTCACCCGCCTTTTCATTTCCACTGTTGATACCCCGGTTTTTGTTTTTGTTCTTCTTCCTTAGTATGAACTAGTATTCTATCTTGCATATTTTCCGACTAAATTACGATTTGAAAAAAAAAAAAGCCGGTGGTAGCTAACAAGTGGCCAGATGGAGGGGACAAAAATAAAAAGGAATTACCTGTTATGAAGACATCTATATATATATATATTTACAACGTTGCCAGTGTCAACGAGAACGGAAAAAAGAGAGAAAAAAAGAAATAGAAGGTGAATAATTATCACCAACCAATAAAGAGCTTTAAATTTGTTTTTGTGCATTTCCAAATGAGAAATAAAATAAACAAGCAATAGACATATACATAATATATGTATATATATGTATATAGAGACATAAAGACAGTGTTCTTTCTTGTAATTGTTTACTAAAGGTGTGTGTGTGTTTTAAATTGAAGTTACTTCCTCTCTTTCTTTCTACTTAAATTTGTTTTTCCTTTTTTTTTTTCTCAATTCTAAGGCGGGAGGAAAAGCAAGGAGGCGGAGACTTGGAGAGTAGGGAGTAGATAAGTATAATGTAAAGTTGGGTATTAAAACTAATCAAGTCTCTAGAGATACCTTGTATATTTATGGTGGGTGGGTATGTTGTTTGTAGATGAATCTAGAGGAAGTGGCAGCAAATAATTTTGTTGGGTAATCTTGAAACAATGTAAGAAAGAGAGAGAGAGAGAGAAAATGTTCGTAAATATTATTATTATTATTTGTGTGTGTTTTTCTTTTATCTATTTAAAATTATTCCAGGCAAAAGCTAAATAAAGAAAGAAAAGAGAAACGTTTGCTTAAAAGGGAGAGAGAGATATATATATTTGTATGTAGGAGATGCCAACGATTTCTTTTTTTTTATATCCTTTTATCCTTTTATCCTTTCTTTTTGATCTTTTTCTTCTTCTTATTCTTCTTTCAGTTGATGTTGTGAGAGAGGCACAAGCTATACTCCCTGTTTCATCTTCTTCTGTAGGCTATTGCTTACCATTCCTATTTTAGTAGTAGTACTTGATACTGTTGTTGCTACTTGTGTTACTTTAGTTACTTTAGCTACTTGTGTCTTTCTCCATATTTTCTCCATATTTTCACATTGTATTGAAATTGATTTGCCTTAGTTTTTTATTTTTGGGAAAAACACATTTGTACCCATTTCCAGACAGACAGACAGACAGACAAAAAAAAAATTAACAGGTAGAGTGGAATAATAGCACCTGCATTGAAAGGAACCCATGTACACTACCTACTTGCATTTATTCTTTCAATTTTAATTATTAAAATTTTCTCGTTGACTCCGAAATCTGGGGAAACTTCATACTAAATTTCTATCCTCTCTTAAAAAAATTTTTCTTTTTTTTTTTCTGATAAACTTTATCTTCTCTATTGTTTATTTATTTATTTATTTATTTTTTTCTTGTCAGACACTTTTCTCCAGATTCAGACATAAAACTTTATATACAGTGCAATCTCAAAGAATAGAGGGTCACGAACCATAGAGAATAAGAACAAATATAAAAGAACAACAACAACAACAACAACAACAGCAGCAGCAGCAATAGTAGCAAACACATATACAATACAAAAGAAATATAATAGAATACAAATGAAATCGAGATTTTGACACTTTATATTATACTTCTCCTTTTTCTTTATCCTTTACCCTCCACCCTCCACCCCCTCCTTTTCAAAGAGGCAAATGCAACGGTTAGGAATATGTTCCTATGTGTCACATATTGACTTCAATTTCCATCCTTTGAATAATAGATAATATAATTATGAAAATTCATTCATACTATTCTTCTTCTTCTTCTTCTATTTAGTGCACTAACTGCTGAAATGTCATTTAAAAAAATGAACATTTATACATACAAATAAAGAATGAAAGTTGAAAAAATAAAGGGGAGCAAACGTACAGACAGACAGACAGATAGATAACCAACGATTTCTCTTTAACAAAAAAAGGTAAAAAAACTCCGTGATCGACAAAAAGTCATGAAACTTTCTCGATCGAGTCAATTTTTTAGTTTAGCCTTTTATATTTTTCTCTTTTGTTTTTTTTTTGTTTCAAGGTTGGGTTTAAGTATACTGGAGAGAAGGAAAACAAAAAGGGATCAAAAGTAACATAGAGGTAAATACATATATTTTTCTTTCACTCTCTATTTCCACACGAATTCTTATTGGATAGAAAATTTAATTGTTTTTTTTTTTAAAACAAAAATTCAATATTTGTTGCCCTTATCTCTTCTTCCCCGCAATTCTTTACTCTTATCGTGACCCTTATTTGCACGTCACTCCTTTCTAGAATACTTTATTACCAATGCCCACACACCCCCAACACACACACTCCTTGATCCCTTGATTTCCTTTTACAATACCTCTTGTTGTTCCATACTAGAGTAGATGTCTCCCCCCTTTTTTATTCTTTTTTCTTATTTCTTATTTGCCCTTCATTTAATTCCAGCGCCCTTCACCTTTTGATTGCCTTGTTTCCTTGTCAAAATAAGGTTAAGTTGAATATTGATAGGTAAAAAAAAAAGAAAGGGTTGCAAGAGTGCCAAGATATACAAAATTGTAAAGCATATTGAAGAAGACTGCAGTATTGCGTCACCAACGTCAACAAAGTAACATCAACTCACTGATAGGAAAAAGAGGGAGAATTAAGTTTATTCTGCCAACTCAGTATTAACAGAAGCTATAGAAACTACTGTTTTGATTCTCTGTTTTGTTCCTAGCAATTTTACACTTAACAATAAATATATTAAGAATGAAGTAATATACAAAAAGAGAGAGAGAGAAATGGGTAACCATACCATACGCAAAAAGGACAACCTTTTTCATAATTAGAATAACATAAATGAATAAAAAAAGAACAAAGAACAAAGTGGAAACTTGTCATTTAATAAGCCTAAGAAATACAAAGAAAGAGAATGTGGAGTAAGAAATGATGAGCACTGGCTCATTAGATGGATGAATATGACTTGTAGGAGAGAAATAGAGAGAGTGAGAAAGAAAAAAACAACAACAACAACTGTAACTTGTAATGCCCAGTAAATATAACCAAAGAAGAAAAGAGTATTACAATACTCATTCTTTTATTTCAAATTACTTGGATTGTTACCAAGAACAAAGTGTAAATGTGAATGTCTTGGTAAAAGCATGGTGATATCGAATGTGAATGTAAACTCTACAAGAACAAATGATTAAGAAGAAAATAGAAAAAGTGGGTGTTGAGTCTTGGTGTGTTTTTTTTTTTGTAGTATGCGACTTATTACAACTTATAAACACCGATAATTGCGAGTCTCGGATAAATCGTACCGAACCAAAACAAAACATGAACAATACAAAAACATAGACAAGACAAGTATAGTAGAAAAAAAATTCTTGCTTACTGATCCACATACTCTAACCTGTGTTGTATTACTGTCCATACAAATGGTTTGTAGAAGATTGTTCAGTTTTTGTATCTCTTTATATATATATAAAAATACAATAAAGAAAAAAATGTGTTGCAAAAACCAAAAGGAAGAAAGAAAAAAGAGAGAGTGGGAGTGAGACTGAGAGAAAGTAAAAACTTTTTGATTCTTTTTTTCGTATCAGGTAACATTTTCGGAATAACTCTGGAATCAAGAGCTACAAAAACAAAAAAAAAAAAAGGGTACATTCAAAAGGGAAGATACATTTTGTAGTTACCCATTACCCATTAAAAGTAACTTGGAAAATGGGAAACGGGTAGTCTCATTCTTTTTATTTTCTGTTTCCGTTCTTTTGCAAATGTAGTTACCTTTAGTTGAGTCAAGAAGTAGACAAATGTTTCAATAGCAAAGTAACAAGATTTATGACGTAGTTCAAGAATTCCATTCTATATCCATTCTATACACTATACTTAAAAAATAATATTCATTAAAAGGAAGAATATAAAAAAAAAAAACAAAGGCATTAGGAGGTCAAGAATAGATTCTAAACAATTTCAGGATCATAACAATTAAAACTTCCCAACTGCTGCGCAAGAACAAGAAGATGCAAAAGAATAACTTTCAACGGAGATGGATGAATGTATCGGTTTATTCTTATTTTTATTTTCTTTTTATTTACAATTATTTGAGAAATTTGAATAATAATAAAAAAAAGAATCAGAGTCTAGAAAAGTGAAACTTATACATCTGGTATCATTGTCCAATCAAGTATGAGGTATTACTAATCATTTATGTAGGTTTGTACTCTTTTTCCAATCTTTTATTTTAATTTCAGTTTATATATTATTTTCGATTCCTCTTTTGTCCCTTTATTTTTTTTTGTATACATGTAGGCTTTACCAAGTGACGACTAATTGTGTAATTAATTGTACTGCTGCTGCTCCGAAAAAACATATTGTGAGCAATTAATGCATAGAATAATTCAACACTAAACCGGTCCGAAAAAACAACAAAAAGGGAAAAAGGAAGAGAAAAAGGGAAAAGGGGGATCACGTGAGAGTCCCGTGTGTAGGTTTATACAACACATTCAAATCACACTGTGCTTGTAATCTGTAGATGTATAAATATTCATAACATTTGGAATGAACTAAATAGGAGATACAATTTAGGTGTGGGGTACATACAACCCAAGAAAAAAAAAGGAAAAGAAAACAGAAGAAAAAACAGAAAAAAAAAGTAGAGGGTAGAGCGGTTAGGAAAACTCTCGGGTATATCGTATCAGAAGATAAAAAGAGAAGAAGAAAAAAATAATAAGAAAAAGACATGACGCGTACAAAAACGAAAGAGAGAGAGAGAGTGATCGACTACAAACACAAAAGGTTTTGATTTTTTCTTTTAATTTTTTTTAAGAAAAAAAAAAAGAAAGGGAATAAAAGAAGGGAAAGAGTTCATAACTGAAGCTGGTGATAATCTTTCATTTTAAAAGTAACAACAATACCTGGAACAACTGTTGTATTACCATGACATAGTTTTAACAAACTTATTATGCTGTTCAAGGGTAGATGGCAGTGTGTTGATATTTCAACACAATCAAATTGAGCAAATTCTTGTCTCTTTGTTAACTTTTTTTGTTATTCTTTCCCAATTGCCCACTCCCCCCCTCCTCCTCCTCCTCCTCATGTCAACTTAAGCGCATCACAAAGCCACTTTTTTTTTTATTTTTATTTTTTTTATTTTTTTTCCTCTTAAACAAATCACAAACATACTTACGTCATAAAACTTCTCTACCCTACTCTACCAGCCTCTATATATATTTGATGGAACGATACAAGCGAAGCAACAGCAATATAGTCTCATACTCTTCCAATCTTTATTTTCTTTTTTGGCTAAACTGCCGATGAAAATATGCTGGAAGCAAGAAAAAGAACAAAAAAAATATATATAAAGCAACAGCAATATTGGCTTAGTACATTTTGTATTGCAAGAAAGAGTAAGTGAAGTTACCCAGATAAAAAACACAAAAAAACAAATGAGTTATGAACTGAAAGAGCCGGAAGTCGAGAAGTTTGACTCTATCTATGTTTATTTTTTTCTTTTTGTAAGCTTTTAACAGTGACGATTGAAATATGTAAGCGGTAGAGCCGAATCAGTATCTTATTCTCTTATTCTTGTTCTTTTTTTTCACTTCTTGATGTAGTTAATGAAATGGAGAAGGTAGGCTTGGGGATGAAGAAGGAAGTTGAGAGCAAAAAAAAATGGCAAAATATAAATATAAAAATTAAAAACTTAAAAGAAATTTAGACGTTAAAAGCGTCATTTGCAGCACAGAGCAAACATCACATGAGATTTAGTGTTCTGTTTTTTTTTTCTTTTCCAACTACCAAGTATTTTGTTTGTTTGTGAGCGTGCGGGGAGGAGGGGGTGGGGGGACAAAGAAGCATAAGTAATTCTTGTATTTATTTCTTGTAAAGTGAAGATGGTAGATTAGTTTGCCCCTTCTTTTGTTTTTAAAGACATCAATCATTAACAACATACTCATTGAAATCAATATGTGTGTATATGTGTGTGTGTGTGTGTGTCTGTAAGAACATTACTGAGTGCAATAATAGTTGTCAAGAGTATCATAACAGAGACATTTATGCTGTTGATGCTTTGTACAATAGCTCGTATTGTGCAGCGTTCTTTGTTCGTCACTGCTGTCCACTTTTGTTCCTCTTGTTTTGTTTCATTTTATTTTTTATTTTTTTATTTATTTTTATTTTTTATATTTATTTTATTTATTTTCCAAAAATAAATTGGTGCTTCGGCAGGAGGTACTTTTCTAATCTTTAAATTTCAAATAGACGTGATACCTTACAAAAGACCAAAAATAAAAAGTTGATATAAGTATATATATATATATATGAGTATATATATATCCTTGCATTTCCCTCCCAATGGTTTCTTTTCATCCGTTCTGATATGGTATAATTTCACTTTTAACTAGTCTTGATTCTCCATATATTAGCATTTCACATACTCTTTCCTTTCCTTTCCTTTCCATTTATTTTTTCTTTTTTTGCACTCAAACTTGTGTCTCCAACGATGGAAAGCGAAACACCACTACCTGCATATTCAGCACCTTTGGACCAGTTGCCTCAATATGAACCATCCATCAACTTTCAAGGTATGGCTTTGATCAAAACAGAATTTATCACACCATACCAAGCAAACACTGGCACAAGAGCATGGAAACCAGTTATTTTGCAGATGAACTCTACCCAGTTGCAAATCTACAATATAAATGTCGACAAGAAGTTGCAAGACATAATTGTCAACTTGTACTTTGAACTCAATAGCTTGAACCAGCTAACAATTGACTTGAACGCCGAATACAAAAAGAACAACAATGGTGTCGATTTCGATTTCCATCGCAATAGCGCCGATGCCGAATACTTGGATGATTTGTTTTCAGGCGATGCATATGGCAGCGGCGGCCCTGTTGATGGATGCAAATCGATATTCAACGAGTCGAAATTTAGCAAACTTTGCAACAAGATTAAGACACAAAAGACACAAAAGACAATGGCCCATATCAAAGACTATTATCACATATTAAAAGATAACCAACTATTATTTGAACCAAGCTTTAATGAAAGTACAACAACAGCAACAGCAACAGCAAAAAAAAACTTTGACAAGTACAAAGGGCAACTCCTCCATTGCTACTCCTTAGCCAATTTACACGTTGGCGAAGCACCGTCCTTGAACCAGCTCATCTCAGCAATGTACAAGGAAGACCAAAGCTCATCCCCAAGCAACAACTCTTCATTAGTTAAATACAAGAATACATTGCGGTTGCGAATAGAATACAAACAAATCTTGCTTCAGTTTTGGTCATTTCATGCAATGGTGAGTTGGTTTAGAAGCTTGATGATTGGGAAAGATCTTAGTCAGCCATTAGAGTCAAGAACAGTTACCAAGTTGAAATCTATACCAAGCCGATTCAGCAGTAGAAACAATGCCTTACTAGCAGCCACTGCTGCTGCTGCATCATACGGACAACGAAACAGAAGTGGTGGTGGAAGTAGAAATAGAAATAGAAGCAGGAGTAGAGGGAACATTTCAAGTGAAGTTGTCGAAGAGCCAACAGAGATTGAAGACGTTTACTCCAATCCTACAAATCAATACTTGGCACACAAGGAGGATAACACTAACATTGATAACAATAACAATAACAATAATGCTAGCTCGGCCGAGTCAACACATAGCTCAGTATTTGAACGCGAATCACGTTCTAGCTCATCATCCATATCCTCCTCATCAGCTTCATCTTCTTCGTCTTTGTTTTCTACTTCCGATTCTTCAGATATTGGTCTGGTGACTATACACAACTACAAATTCGTATCCAAGGACAATGTATACACCACAGTTGAGAAGCAATACATTTCCAACTGTTTACCTGATCTCAACTCATTCGATAAGTGGAGCGGCAAGTTGGTTACGATAAGTAATGCAGACCATTTCATTAGGGACGAGAGAAGCTATAAGAACAAGAACGATGTTTTCATCAGCTACTCCGCCTTGGGCGACTTGGTCAATTTGTACGATAAGAAATTTCAACAATTGGAGAGTAATTCGTTGGGCTTGCATGCCAAGAATAGTGGTAAATTGTGCACTACAAGGACTTTTTTGATCCATCAAGATGGGTTGGTTGCCGTAGCCTAGAACATTAATTGTGCATGAGCAAAGAAAATAAATTAATGAGTAACCAGTCAATAACTCATCATTTATTCTTCGCAAAGACAAAAAAGAAAAACATGAAAATATAGATGGCCAGCATAACTATGCGATTAAGTGGTTGAGTGATAAATAGCATTAACGGACTATAGAGTAACGAACTAATGTCGATACGAATAATATAAGAAACGATTTAATGATGAAATTATTGTTGCAGTGTAGTATTACAAACCTGTCTTTGCGATTTATGAGCTAGTGTAGTGAATTTTTTTTTTTTTTTTTTGGCTGAGACAGGTGGCAGCAAAGAATGAAGAAAAAAACTTGAACTAGAAAGAATATACAAAGTATTAGGGGACATAAAACTTGCTCTGTAATAAAACTAATTTGTATCCCTAATGCAACATCGTGCTTACTTGGCAGCAATTGATCTCGTAGTTGCTCCACGTCGTATTTTATCATGCAGAAAAAACTGATATCGTACAATTTCCCTATTCCATAAATATCTTGTCATATAGCTTCAGAACTAGAACTCCTCTACATGTGCTTGTATGTATGTATATATATACATACACATGTAATATGAACTATTGGAGAATATAGAATGGACAGGATGAAAATGACAAAATCTGACGAGATTTGTAAAGTAAAGTAATGTGCGTGTCAACTCTTTTTCTTTTTCTCTTTTCTTTTTTTTTTTCTTTTTTTTTATTATTATTTCAGTTTTGTTTTTTCTTGTTGGGTCTAACCGTTAGTGAAAAATTGTATATCTACCCATTTTCTTTTCCTTGAGAGTTTTTCATCAACTGGAAGAACAAAAAAAAAAAAAAAAACAAACAAACAAGAAAAGAAAGAAATCAAACAATCCTACTTTTACCTTTTCTTTAATCTCATCAATTCTGAATTCACCTATAAATTCGACTTGAAGTTACTTTCATTCTTTTCGAAATAAAAGAGAATAAAGCACACACACCCCAACACTAACACACTTAACACACCCACCCTCTTTCGCGCCCACTGTCTTTACCCTGCAAGAAGCTATCACCCTGATATATACATACATATACATATATATTTAATTATATCTTCGAATCCCTTGATAAAAGAAAACATTTTAGAATTAAAACAATAATAACCAATTATCACCAAATTGCTCAATATGCCTTCACCAGCCGAAATTATTGCCGCACGTCTTAACCGCGACTCAGAAGACTACGAGTTGAAACAAGAGTTGGAGTATAAAAATGTTGATGATGCCGTTTCAACAACTTCATCAACTAGGGCTTCGACTCCTTCCATCACGGACGAATCTGCCTTCCCCGCATTGGGCATGAAATCAAGCAATGGTAGTGGTGCTGGTGCAGGTGCAGGTGCTGCTAGCACTCATGCCACCACAAACTGGGGTCCCACGATGAAATCACCAAAAGGTGTTGATCCTGCATCTCTACCATCAAACGATCCTGCAAGACAAGCTGCTAATGTCAAAAAGTCCACTTTCTACCCAAAGATGAGAGCTCACCAACCTTCTGTGCAAGAGGCTTTTTCTTTGGACATTGAGGATCAATTAAACGTGTCACGTCCAGAGTTTGTCAAGATTTTGACTTTTGTTATGCAAGAGACAAAGACAAGCATTGAATGTACCAACTCTCAACACACCAAAAAGAGAACTTTCTTGATCACCGGTAAACCCGAAGAGGTTAAGTCAGCCAAGAGATTGGTGGTTAAAAAATTGACCAAACCTATAAGTATCAAATTCACCGTGCCCGCTGCCTTGAGATCGAGAATTATTGGACAAGGTGGTAAGAACTTGAAACCTATTATTGCTGCTAATGAAGTCAAGATTGAAATCGGCGAGGAAGAACATGATGCGAAAAATGAGAATGTTAGTACCAAGAACGACGAGGACTCTAACTTTGTCAACAACAAAGAACAGGAAGATGACGAAGAAGAAGAAGAAGAAGATGATGATGATGACATTTTCTCCAAAACTATTCAAATCACTATTGATGGTGATGTTGAAGGTGCCAAAAGAGCCAAGTCCCAGATCTTGGCTATTGTCAAAGAAGAGACCAAAAACTTGTCCACCAAAGTCAGCTTGGATGAAAGAGTCAAGCCATTTGCTATTACTGAATTAAAATCTCTCGTTGATAAGTATTCTGATTTGGATTTTTCAATTCCAGACTACAAATCAAGCAGAACCTCGTTGCTCATTGTTGGTGAACGTGAATCAGTTCTTGAAGCTAAATCTGATGTCAAGGCCGCTTTGGAGAAATTAAGCAAGAAAATTACTGTTGAAGAAGTACCAATTCCACAAACCAAACACCAGTTCTTGCCTATTGCAGACGTATTGGAAAAGTGTAATGTCTTGATTCAATTACCTAAGGATGGCGAACAAAATGTTAAATTTGTTGGTGAAAAGAAGAACATCAAACTTGCACAAGATGAGGCAAGAAAAGTGACCTCGCAATATAAAGTCGAGGTTTTGGACATGTCCAAGGCTCACAAAGGTAATTTGAAACACGTTAGAGCAGTTGCTGTATTATTAAACAAGACTGGTGCATTTAAGGAAATCGCTCAAACTAATGATGTGACAATTCACGTACCACATGCAAAGGAACTTCAAGGCGAGTCCTCCACCACTTCTTCTATTCCAATTCAAATTGTTTCCAAGAGTGGCGACGACAAGATCAAGGCTGCAAGAAAAGCAATCGTTACTCAAGTCAACAAAATCACCCCTGAACAGACAAAGGTTATTGACGATATTGATGCATTCTTCCAAGGCAAGATTGAAGAGACGATCAAGGATGTTGCTAAAGCTGAAAATGTGCAATATGTTATTTTAGGCACAACCATTACCTTGTTTTCAGCACAACAAAAACAAGATGAAGAAGCTGATGACTTTGATGACTTTGAGACTGCCGATGTTGACCAGGGAGCTTTTGATAAGATCAATACTGCTTTGACTGACTTGAGACAATTGGCAGCCAAATTGACCTCTGAATCGTTAAAGGCAAGTCAAAAGGAGATTCAAGTCGTTTTCGGTCCAAAGGGTACAACTTTGAAATCAATTTTGGCCTCAGTTGAGCCTCAAACTGTGACTGTTAAATTCAATGAAAATTTGATCAACATTCATGGTATTGATTCATCGGTTGTACAAGTCAAGAAGGAGATTGAAGCCGTGTTGGCAGAAGCTAAAGAGTACCCAGATGGTTACTCTTCTACAGTTCAAGTGCCTGCTTCTGTTGTTTCCAGATTGATTGGAAGAAATGGTGCCAACTTGAATGCACTTCGAGACGAGTTTGGTGTAAAGATTGATGTTCCATTGCTTGCCAATGGTAATGTTGCCTCTTCTGCATCACACGGTAAAGATGATGGAGAAAAGGTTGAAATCACTGTTAAAGGTGTTAAGAAAAACGTCGAAGAAGCCAAGGCTAATATCTCAGCTTCGGCTAAAAAATGGGCCGATGAAACACTTGTTAGATTGAGAATTGAACACCAATACCATAGGAGAATGATTGGTGCTCAAGGTGTCTACATCAATCGTTTGCAAGACAAGTACCACGTCAAGATTAGATTCCCATCAGCCGATTCTTCCTCAAGTGCGCAATCTACTTTTGCTGATGCACCAAAATCCAAGGATGAAGTGACTATCAAAGGTCCATCCAAGATGGTTGCAAAAGCCGAAGAGGAATTGAAGGAGTTGTACAAGTTTGAGCAAGAGAATGGGTACAAGGAGACCATTAGAATTCCATCAAAGGCCATCTCACGTGTTATTGGTAAAGCTGGTGCAACAATTAATGACATTGCTGATGGAACTGGTGTTGAATACAAGTTTAAGCGTGATAATGCTGCATCCGAGGAAAAAGATGGTTTTGTTGAAGTTGAGCTCACTGGTTCCAAGTCGGCCTTGAAAGAGGCTAAGGCCAAGATTCAAGAAATTATTGCTGATGTTGAGAATTTTGTTGTTGAAACCGTTAAAGTTGACCCTAAGTACCATCGTGACTTGGTTGGTCCATACGGATCTGTTATGAAACATATCATTACTCAAGCCGGTGGAGACAATCTTCCAAGACAGAAATACAATAGGTTGATGTCTATCCCCAACGAAGGTTCTGGGTCCGACGAGGTTGTTTGCCAGGGAGATAAGGCCATTGTGGAAAAAATTGTTCAAGCTATTGAAAAAATTGTGGAGGAAAAGAAAGCAACAATCTCTGAAGACTATGAACTTGCTAAAGAGAAGCATAGGTTTATTATTGGACCCGGTGGCTCTACTCGTTCTGAAATTGAGCGTGAGTTTAAAGTGCAATTGAGTATTCCAAAGAGAGAAGACGAAAGCATTGTGGTGAAGATTAAAGGTTTGCCTGAAAACATTGAGAAGGCCAAATTGAAAATCACCGAGTTGACAAAAGATAAGGAGACCAAGAATGGTAAAAAGAACAAATCAAACGGCGAGTCCAAAGAAAAGGAAGCTGTTGAAGTTGAAAACTAGAAATGGGAACAAATTTTATTTCCCCCCCCCCCCCCCCAAAAAAAAGCAAAAAAGTAAAATAGAAGCGAAATTAACGAATACAAATTAAAGTAGATTTTAAATATACATATTTACAAATATATACAAACAGGAAAGATATTAATGAGAAAACAATGTAGAGAGCTCTCTAGTGTAACCAAACTAGGCTAGAGAAATGGAGTTGATAATTATCTGTGTTACTTTATGAGACCGTAGACTCAGTTGAACTTCTTCAATTCTGGCAAAGCTTCTTTCTTTTGTTCTTTCGTTCTTTTCTTTTGTTCTTTCATTTTTCATTTTTCATTTTTCATTTTTCATTTTGATTTATTTATTAGTTTTTATTCAAAGATGTCACACGTCATGTGACATAGCCACCTTGCGCCCCTCGGAAATTGGGAGAAAAAAGGTAAGGGAAAGCTAAAAAAAAAAAAAGGAATGAAAGAAAACCGAATGATCCAAAATCTAAGCGCATGTGCATCAACAGCAAACATTGCACACACACACACATTCTCTCTCAAACACGCACACAAACATTATCTCTCAAACACTCCACATCTCAGCCCCTTTTTCTCTAAAACCTATGTCCAATAAATATATATATATATAGAGTATATATTATAGATAAGAATTCCCCACCTCTTTCATCACCTTTGATACTTTTTTATCCTAATTTTTCTCAAGTTCCATTTCCGCCCATTATTTACAAGAGATTATAACAATAATATTACAAATAAGTCATTCAAATTATGGTTTTACTTATAGCAGCAGCACTTATCGGTGCAGGAGCAGTCGCTATTGAAGAGAAACGGAAGAAAAAGAAGTTGGCAAAAATGTCGCCAAAGGAGAGGGAACAAATTGAACGGTATCAGATAGCACAACGGTTTGATAGAGCCAATAGAGGAAGAAATTACATTCCACCAGAAAGGGTACACCAGTTGCAACAGCAACAGCAGCAACAAAAGCAACAGCAGCAGCAGCAGCAGCATCATCATCAAGAAGCACCACCGTATACAGCCCAACAACCATCGCGGTCTAGGGGTAGTCAGAAGAGAGCAAACAATTCTGCTGGTGCGTCATCTTCACTGCAGAGGAGTGGAACATACGGTTACAATGTTCCTTCTACACCAATGAAGCCATCGACATTTAGACCAGCTACACAGAGGGCTTCTATGCCACAAGGAAGACTGCAGCACCAGCACCAGCAACAACTGCAACTGCAACAGCAGCATACGGGTTTGTCACTGAGCTCAAGGCCGGTCCATAGATCAAGTAGACCACCTGTGGTTAGACCTATGGTTGAGGATGACCCGCCACCAGCATATACTCCATAGGTTTGTGCTTATGAGTAGGTTTCATTCTTTATGCGAGTTGAGGTCGCAGTTGGTTGTTTTTTTAAATTCAATTCTTTAGTTTCACGTTTGTAATTGCAATGCATAAATTTTACAATTATCTTTCATTTTTGCTGTATTTGGATTTTTAATTATACTTTATTCATTGGTGTCTTTCCCTAATAATTGGTGTGTGCTAATAATGTGAGATGGACAAGTTATATGACCAGCTGGGTGAAAATTATGAGCAATTGAGGATTGAGACGTGTGGTTCTATTTTCCTTTTTTTTTTATTTGTTTTTTCTTGAGTTCGCTAACAGCTCCCACTAGTTTACTACTATTTTGTTGAGACTAGTCCAGTTCAAAACTCTTGAAAAATGAAAAACAAGAAGGAAGACAAACTTTTAAAATGAAAAAGTAGGAATGTACGTAGAATTTGATCAATCAAAAAAAGAGTTCTTTGTAGAATGAGTATATGAAATTTGAGCATCCATGATTCATGGCTGGTTACATAGATAACAATAGTTAACAATGACCTATCTTTGCGTATCGATTATTGGCTAACAGTGCGAAAAAACAAAACAATAGTGGCATTACTGTGTTTATTTACATATATACATTAATGTTTGATTTGTTCTTTTATTGTCCGTGTGTATATGTTGGTTCTTTTTGTTTTTGTGAAAGTTAGCATTTTTGACGTGACGTTTCTTCCAGAAGTTTGTGGTGCGAAGAGCGGACCAAAAAGCACCGTTTTCGGATAGGCATGGCAGCAGCACAACAGCTTTTGACATATTCAATGCATCGAAAAGCCTCCAACTAGTAATTTGATGAGAAATAAAAAAAAAAGAATGAAGATGATACCCAAAAGAATGTGAAATACAAAATGCATTACAAAGAGTAAATAATTTTCAAAAAAAAAAAAAACATTATCAAACACATAGAGGAATAGCTTATCCTCATCGACTATCAGTTTCCATCAACATCACACGATTGTAGATGTGAAATCTGTATAAATGCTCAAACACAAATAGATGCACACTCCACTTGTTTTTTAACCTCTTTTTTCTCACACTCTCTCAATCGCACTTTCTCTCAATCACACACTCTCTCAACCTTTCAGTCCCTCTATGTGAGAGAGGTGTGCCACATAATTAAAAAAGATTATCATTAATTAATGAGAATGACGACATTGAAGCCAAGAGATTGATAAGGTGATGCCAATCATGTCCCTTTCCTGTGCTATAAATGCATTTACAACCAACAAGTCTCATCAGGAGGGCGATTCCCTTTATAAACGAAATAATATGGAAACAGAGGCCAAGAGCAAAATTCCTTCAACCAACACTCTTCTTAACACAGAATGTGTGCATACTTTATTTTTTGTACACTTTTCTGTCCTCTACCACAATAAAAGCAGAAAAGTTTTTATTTTATTTTTTTTTTCTCTCCCTTTTTTGTACTTCAGCTCTTTATTAATTTTTTTAATTTTTTTAATTTTTTTAATTTTTTTAATTTTTTAGTCTGTGCAATTTCTTTTTTTTTTTCTTTCCAAGTTTTTTTTTTTGGTTGCAAAATGCCATGTTTGTGCAAATTCACGTGACCGAATTTCCGCCTTTTTTCCATATTTTTTCTCCCACTCTTTTTAATTAGGCACTTTCTTTTTTTTAGAGGGAAGAAAATAAAAAAATACATCAACTACTGCAGCCGAAATGGATACGGCAAAACATGGCCATTTCTTCTCAACAGTCACGAAATTTGGATGGTATAAATTTTTTAAAACACAAGGCACAATGCAAAAGGGAGGAAGAAGTAGAAACAAAAAAAAAATATACTCACAAAGTACAAAGAAATACATATCGATAATGTACAAAAAAAAAGAAAGAAAAGAAAAAAAAGCCAAACCTCCACCCCTATAAGAAGTCCGCTTTCGCCATCTATATGGGCAGCTTAGGTCCGTGAATGAGCCACACCTTGTTTTCTCCTACTCCCACTTCTCCTCTTCTTCTTCTTCCTCCTCCTCATTTACTAAATTAAAGAAAGAAAAAAAAAACAGAACTAATTCTGGTTTTGCTTTATCTGATTTAGACGATTGGATATTGTGTCCATTGGTTTATGATTACCAAAGAAAAAGGGCGATTGCAGCAAAGAGAAGAAGGGGGAATATAACCACTCTTTGCGTTGCGTTGCGTTTGGTTTTTTCTTTCCTCTTTATTCTTCTACTTCGTCTTCTAGTTTTTTTTTTCTTGTAAACTGTGGCACAAATTGAACAGTGCAATACTGCTTGCATCACGAGAGAAAGGAGGGGGGTTCGGTCGATAGAGAAATGAAGTTGTATAGGTAACCAATTAGCAATAATTTGTTCTTCTTCTTCTTCTTTTGGTTTATTTTGTCTTTTCTGTTGTGTTCATTCCCGTGTATGTATTTATGTATGAGTGACTTGTCACATGCTTGACATCTGATCCGGAGCTCATCGCGGTACTATTGAAAGTAATTTTTATTTTTTATTTTTTTATTTTTTTCTTCAATTTTTTTGCTTTCTGCCGCCTTCTCCTGTTCGGAGACTCTCGTCGTATTGCTCTTGATACTACTAGTGATGCCACTGCTACTGCTTCTTATTTTACTTGTTATTATTACTTATTCTTTTTAGGGCTCGTTTAGGTGATTTGAAGTATTATTATGTAAAATACTTTGGAACAAAAACCACAAACTATATTGTGTACATAGCATCTATACTCTAATAGGGTAATAGACAGATTAACAATCAGATATCCAAGGCGGTGGTGGTTCTTGTGGTCATTGTGGCTTTCAGCTCCATTCGCCTACCTGTATATATCTTCTTCTTTTTTGCTTCTTCTTCTTCTTCCTGTTCTTCTTATTCTTTAATAACTCTTCTGTAAGCCATAGCAACAGACACCGGATAAAATGCCGTAATTGAACAATATAGTAGAAGAGTACCATCTTAGCTGTCAACACGCCTAAAGTAAAATAGCATACAAATCCTACGTAGACATGTTGAGTATTGTTCTTTATGAGGGGCTTAGAATACTGAACCGTTTTTCTGAAAAAAAAAAAAACAGGGCCGTTATAATTATTGGCCTTATATTTTCAGTTTGTAAAGAAAAAAAAAAAAAAAAAACTTAGGGCAATAAGAGGCAAAAGATGAAAAAAAAAAAAAAGAAAAAAAAAAAGAGAAAGAGAATAAGCAGGAGTTGCCACAGTTTAAATGCAACACCGGATAAATTATATTTTTAATTAAAAGAAAAGAAAAAAAAAGAAACTCAAACTGAAACAGAAACAGGTACAGTACAAAACTGTGTAAAAAAAAAAAAACTGATGAGCTAAATGGAAGAAGTAATAGCAGAAAGGGAAGATGAAGCTGGGAAACAATATTAAATAAAAAAAAAAAATCTATATGCAAAATGAAAAAGGACAAAGAACAAAAATAAGAAATAAGAAATAAGAAAAAAACAAAAAAAAATTTGGTTTATATCCCAAATTGCTGCAACACAGGTTCCAGTTGTTGACTCTATAAAAAGTTCTTCAAATCTTCCTTCTTCATCTTTTTTTTTTTTATTTTTACTTATTTATTGGCTTCTTTTTTGATACATATAAATAACATTAGATTATTCATCAATCACTATACTAAAGTCATAAAGACACAATGGGATTCTCAGATATATACAAGTTTCTGAGTAATAGTCAGACAGAAAAACACGCTGACTCTAGTGTCGACAACAGCAGTCAATTGAGCTCAGGCTTGGAAGAAGGCGGAATCGTGCAAACAGATAAGAATGTCAAAGAGATTGGTATCATTTCTGCATCCTTCTTGATGCTCAACAGAATGTTGGGTGCCGGTGTCTTCTCCACCGGTTCCACAATATACGCGTTATCCGGTTCAGTGGGAACCTCATTGATGATGTGGTTTGCAGGAACAGTTATCGCATTCACAGGTTTATTGGTATACATGGAATTGGGAACAGCTATTCCTAGAAATGGTGGTGAAAAGAATTATTTGGAATATATGTTTCAGAAACCCAAGTTCTTGGTCACGGCAATGTACGCCTCATATGTGTTTTTTCTTGGATGGGCCGCAGGTAACTCCATCGTTGTTGGAGAATATATCTTGAATGCCGCAGGTAAAGAACCAGGACAATGGAACTCAAGAGGTATCGCATTGGCAGTGATTACATTTGCATTCTTGATCAATGGTATAAACGTCAAGGCTGGTTTGTTTTTGGCCAACGCATTGGGTGTCTTCAAAATCGTTATTGTCCTATTCATCTCCGTTACTGGATGGGTTGCTTTGGGTGGCGGAATCAAAACAAATAATTTCAAACCAACAGGAAACTTTCACAATGCATTCCAAGGTGAATCACCTTCGGGTTTCGGTATTGTGAATGCCTTGTACAATGTCATTTGGTCCTATGTCGGTTACTCAAACGCCAACTATGCGCTCGGTGAAATTAAAAACCCTCAAAAAGTGTTGAAAATTGCTGCTCCTGCAGCATTTATTGGTCTCGGTATCATCTACATGTTTGTTAATATTGCATATTTTGCCGTTGTCCCCAAGGAAGAGATTGCCTCCTCGGGAAGAATCTTGGCGGCATCCTTTTTCAAGTACGCATTTGGAGATCAAGCTGAAAAAGCCGCTTCCGTGTTTGTTGCCTTGTCTGCTTGGGCCAATGTCATGTCAGTTATCTTTTCCCAAGGTAGAATTATTCAACAGTTGGGCCGTGAAGGTTCATTGCCATTCTCAAGATTCTTTGCCACTTCAAAGCCATTCAATACACCATTTGTTGGTTTATTCCAACACTGGATCGTTTGTATTGTGACCATCTTGGCCCCACCTCCAGGTGATGCATACAACTTTATCTTGAATTTGATTTCCTACCCATTGAATGTTGTCAATACCGTTATTGCTGCAGGATTGATTTGGATCTACTACAAGAAATACAAGGGCTTGACTGAGTGGAACCCTCCAATCAGAGCTACTTTGCCAGTAACGATATTCTTTTTCCTTGCTTCCTTGTACTTGATTGTTGCCCCATACATTCCGCCAATCAATGGACAAAAAGTTTACAATGATATGCCATACTGGATCCATGCTGTTGTGACATGGGGTGTGTTTGGAATTGGATTGTTTTATTGGATCGTGTGGGTCAAGATTTTGCCATACTTTGGTGGATACCGACTCGTGGCACAAGAAGTGCTTGGTCCCGATGGATTCTGGAGAAACAAGATTTATAAGGTGTCAAAAGATAGCGTTGATGCTGGTGAAGTACCTGTCGAGGTGGAGGAAGCTAAAGAAGCTCAAGTAGTGGGGTGATTGATCACTTTTTTTCTTTCTCTTGGTTTCCCCTCGACCCTTTTGACTTTTCTTAATCTTCTTTTTCTTCTTCTATTATTTAATCTTGCATCTTAATGTTCAGTTCGTTTATGTATATGTATATCTAGACTTTTTTGCCAGTTTATATTTATATTTTTTTTATTTGCAAATTTTCATTTTACTCTGAAGAGAGTTATAATAACATTAATAGTATTAATAATAAATAATCGATCCCTAAGGTTCTTTTTTCAACGGCTTGATCAAATTGTAGTGATATAAAGTATGTTGGATTGTGGAAAAACAAGATGATTTCAAAAAGAAAGAAGAAAAGGGAATATTGATTCAAGGTTGAGGCTATGGTGTCAACATCTACTAAAATAGAAGGAATATGAATTTATTTTAACGAGTGGGAGAGTCGGTGGGTAGATGCTGGAAAAAGAGGAAAGATTAATGGTGAGACGACCTCACGTGCCCATACACAATTTGCATATGAATAAATTGAAGTTTCATGAAGTTTATAAACTATACAAGCATTATGGGCTTCGTGAGGTGAAGAAAAAAAAAATGATATCGAAAGTTTTGACTGATGGGGTAAAGATAGGGGAAGAAAGCAAAAATCCTGGATATTGATTTGTGAAAGTTTGAAAAATGAGATCAGTCTTGGTTTTGGTAGTGGAACTGAAATCAGAGAAACCCGATTGCATTTTAGCTCTAGCCAATCTTTCTCCCAATCTCATTTCCCATCCCCTCTTCCCATGGAACAATATGTTCATGATATTTTTTAGTTGTTCTTTTTGTTCTATATATTTTCGTTTCTCATTTTCCATTTTCCATTTTTTTTTGGTTTCTACATGTCTTCAGTCATCTGTCCTGCATTCTTCAATTCATTACTCATCATTTATTTACAAGTTCTATAAACAATAAATTATATCTTATACCTGTGGTCCTTCGGCACATGCAAAGGCGACCAAATACCTCTTACCGATTCGTTTTGCGATACAACTTTGTGGTTGTTTTTGAACAACTCATTGCCCGAACGTTGTATATACTCTGAGATCTTATTCAAGATTTGTCCCTCATTCAAATTTTTAACTTCGATTTCACTCACGGTTTGTTTTGCGTTATTGTAATGGAAAACTAACTTTGGGTGGCCTGGGTTTCTCTTGATTTCAAAAACTGTATGTGGCTTTTCCTTTGCCAAATGGTTCAATTTGCCCAGTGTTAAAAGTTGACGAAGCCCATTCGAAGAACCTCCCCAGTTGCAGTATTGTAACACGACTTTGCTGCATGGTTGCACGTATGCACCTACCCCATTACGAGCTATGGATAACTTTGGAATGGCTTTCACTGGCATGATGATCTGTGGAATCAAAAATCTAAAAAGGAAAGTAAACTAAGCAACTGGATGATTGAACAAAACAAAAAGTTGAATAAAGAACAAATAAAGAAAGAAAGAAGGAATGAAGGGATGGAGGGATGGATATGAATATACCAGGTACTCAAAGTAGTGTTGATGAGACTGTTTGCTAGACCGTGAATATTAGAATTCTGGTCTTTTTTTGGTTCCTAGATTCCCATTCTATTTTCTGTTTCCTTGCAAATTTTCATAATGCTCAAAAGCAGAAAAAGGAGAAAAAGAGAAAAAGAGAAAAAGAGAAAACGAGAAAATAGATGGTCGTGTAATATGGTAAAGACAATTTTGATCTTGGATGTGAGGCTCACCTTTTCAGAAAGGACAAGACCTTAGAGAGACAGAGCAAAATTAAGCGCGCTCTTTCTCTGCCATCAGTTGCCCATTTGAGCCATGAAAGAAAAAAAGAAATTTTGTTTCTTATTTTTATTATTATTATTATTTTAATTAATTTTGTGGTGGTGTTAGTGGTGGTGGTATATATTGTTTTGAATGAGTAAGCATTTTACAAAAGAGTCATCGTCAACATGTTGCCAAAGTTCCCGCAGATTCCACCTTAAGTTTGCCATGAGTACTTTAAAAATGCTGAGCTTCTACATATTTACAAATTACTACATTGCCAGAGCTTAGTCGAGTATCCAAATTGCTTCTAAAAAAATCACAAATTATAACCATATTAAACTTCTCCAACTCTAATTGTATACAGAACTAAAAAAAACCTATTTGTATCATCACTTAAACGACTTGTAAAACTAATACAACAACCAACAATTACCACCTCAAATTTAACTCTGTGCAACTCTAATTCTTAATCTCGCACAAGCTTTTATCAGCATTAAAACTGGTGATTATAAACTTCGATCCAAATGTAACATTCTTTTCTTTTCGCTCTAATGAAACACTTTTGTCGTTCATAATTGGGCTAACAGTTTCTTTGGTAGCTACTGGTACTTGGCGAGGCATCCCTCTTACATTACTTTCATTTATTCTTGTTGCTGTTATTGATGATGATGAGGAGGAAGGGGATGAAGAAGTCAAAGATGATGATGATGGTACTGCGAGTGGTGGTGAAGTTGTATTCAATCTATAATTCAGATTGAGCAACAAAGGTGGTAATGTCACCAAACCACAAATATTCTCTGTACTTGCCAAGGGACTTTGAAGTTTAGCTTCTTTGAAATTAGGTGATTGTTTGGGACTGGGGTATGGATTGTACACTACTGTAGGTTTGATTTCTGGCGATGCGGGCGGCGATGTCAATAATGACTTGATATCACATTTCTTGTACGAAACTGGCAGAGTATGCTGCGAAACTTGACTCAGTTGTGTACAAGGTTTCACCATCTTCAACTCGGGCGTTTTTGGACCTTCGGCCAATTCACTTGTAGAAGAACTTTGCTTCTCCATTGAAGATGCTTGGCTCTTGATTGTGGAATTAATGTTAGTTTCTGGCCAACAGCATTCTAAAAAGTTTCTCGTACAAGCTTGACATTTACCATTGACTTTATCCTCATCACACTTTTTCTTTCTCTTGCGACATGTAAAACATCCAGTCTTTGTCCTCCTCTTGATTGGAGCAGTGCTATCGTTTGTGTGATCCTTTACACCTGACCCGTTGGCAGTTGACTTTTTCGCTTTCGTAATCTTGTTCTGGTTCTGCCTCCTGCTAGTAGTTGCGAGTATCAGCAGTGAAGCTTTCTTCTGTGACAAACATGGTGTTGTAGTTGTTGGTTTGACAGAAATGTTGAGTACCTGCTGGTACGATCTATAGTTGGTCTCCATTCTCTTTTACTTTAATTTTAATTTTAGTTTAATTTATATTATTCTTTAATGGAAAGCAACAATTTATCTTCTGATTAATAGATAAAGTAAAGTTGTTTGGTGGAAGAATGTCAAAATGAAAAAAAAAGAACCGTGAATCAGTTTTCTTTTCAAAATAATATCAAATTGAATAAAACAAAGAAAGAAGGAAGAAAAGATGGAGGAATGAAGAAGAAGAAGAAGAAGAAGAAGAAGAAGAAGAAGAAGAAGAAAAAAAATTTTAGAAATCTAGAAATGAAACCAAAATGAAATTGAAAACAAGTTGATATAAATCAGGTTTTCAAGAAGAGGAAACTTTTTCACATCTTACATCCCTACACTCGGTATATATGGCATTGACGAACAAATAGTGAATGTTCTTATTGACTGGGGGCGAGGCGAGGGGAAGGAGAGGATATACAAGTAAATGTTTTCTGTTCACCAAAATGGTTCATTTTTATTATTTTATTATTTTATTATTTTTATTATTATTATTTTTTGACGCAATGCATAAAAGCTGTCTCTGTTCGACAACTGAAGGCGATGGTGGGCAAACGCGCTTGTCTGTTTTCGGTAATATATATCGAGAAACAACTACTACCACTTGGTGCCACACCTCGAAAGTGAAATTTTGCCAAAAAAATACAGTAATGCCAAACAGCAACTGAAAACGAGCAACACTATTTTTTTTTAATTTTTTTTATTTCTTTTTTTCTTTTGTTTTTCTCACTGCTTTTATCAAAATACGGAAACTAATACAGAGCAAAGCAGAAAGAGAAAGAAAAGAAGAAGGAGCAGGTCACGTGTCAATACAGTATTAAAATTTATAGAGAGTTTTTTTTTTTAATCCATTCACTCTCCCCAAAAAAAAAAAAAAAAGAAATAACGAAAAAATATTATCAGAAATGGAAACGGAAATGGAAAGAGAGGAAAGAAAAATTCACAATAAGTTTTATTCTTTGTCTCCATTTGACTCTGCATGGAGAATCTGAAAAGAGAAAAAAAAGAGACAAAGAAATAAATTGTAGAAAAATGGAAATTAACTGCGAACAAAAATGGAATAGAAGTTTTTTTTTATATTCAAATGGAAACAAAACGGTAAATGCATACATATATATATAATCAGTAAGTTTCTTTTCTTCTCCTTTCTTTTTCTTTTTCTTTTCAATTTTTCATTTTTTTTTTGGGAAAAAGCACCATTTAATCGATAGGTTTGATACCTCTCAAGGCTTGCTCTAAATCACCAGGTGTATACTCCTCCTTGTTCAAATCTTCAAGTTTAGCTATTGGACGCTCACCCAACACACTTATCCTGTAAGCGTGTCTTACTTCGCCATCCTCAGTGTCAAAAGTAGCAGTGTGTGAGACGCCGCTGTTGTGGAACAATGCAACTTTGTTTCTTCTACCTCCTTCCCAATTGACACGCAATTGTAAATCTTGGCTTCTCTCAATAACATCGTACAAAAAGTTCAACAAGTATTCACTTTCCTCTTTCTTCAATTCCACAATTCTTCTGCCAAATGCTCTGTTGACATAGATGGACTTTTCGCCAGTAACAGGGTCCAACCTAATCAATGGGTGGATGTTTGACACAGCTTTTCTTCTTTCAATACCACCTTGGAAAGTCGAGTTTGCAGCTTGGTCCTCGCTTGTATGCAAAACATGCAAACCTTCCAATCTCTGCTGCATAGCAGGAGACAATCTTCTATACGCCTCTGCAGTATCGGCAAATACAGTGTCACCACCATCGCCACTCTCCAACACTTGGAAAACCGTGAATCTGCTTGGTGTCAACTCATAAGTCACATCACTGTGCCAGCCAGTGTTTGTGGTTCTTTCTCTAAAAATCCTCTCCAATTCACCCTTTTCAGGTCTCCTGTAAGTAATGTGCAATTCTGGGTGACCCTTGGGCGAACCAGAACTAGGGTGAATGTGCAAAGGTCCGAAATATTTTCCAAACTCAACTGCAAAACCTGGTCCATGGCTGGCAAAATCTTGGTCATTGAACAAGAGCACTTTTCTTTGGGCCAACAACAATGCCAACTCATCTTTTCCGGCATCATTCAATTGAGATAATTGAATACCATCAACCTCAGTACCAAACTTGGGTGTGATTCTCGTGATCTTATGATCACCGCCTTTGGGGAACAAATTTGGGAAGTCGGGGTCAGCACGAGAAGCTGGATCAATGTACTTGTGGAATCTTAATGGTGGGTACTTTTGTCTTGGATCCCAAGAAGGTAAAAAGTCTGGGAACTTGGCCTGAACTCTGTTGTGTTCATTGATCACCAAAACTCCATCTTCGTCAACATCGTCAACATCCTTGTTGTAATGGATATCTGAATTGCCAAATTTTCTTTCAACCATTTGTATTACTTTTCTTTTAAATGCTTTTTATGTGATTGTTATTTTTCTTTTGTTCTTGTCTTTTTATCCTTTTATCTTTTCTGCTTCTTTTGTGAGAATAGAAATAAAGATTGGAGATAGAAATATAAATATAAATAGAAATTAAAAGCCCAGATGGAAGATAAAGATGAAAATGAAAATGAAGATGAAAATCTACCGATATTTATAATATTCACATCTCATGGATCGGGTCAACAAAATACCTCTGGACCGGAATTATCACATCATCATCATCAAGGAATTTGCTCAACATTAACTCCACACTTTGTAGATAATCAACTGATATCTACCTAGTTAAGAGGCTGTGAAAATCAAAAAAACAAAGCACAAAGAAAGAGAAATGGGTGGGGGGGAGAGATTGAAAATATGCAATGTGTACTACATTATAGAGTGATGACAAATTGACGCCATAGTTTTGGAGAGATAGCACTCTAGAGTCACGTGCGTTTGTTATAACAAAGTCGGCTCGCGTGAAGTTGTGAAAAAAATGTGCGGGATAAAGAAAGATATGATGACAAATTAGTCTAAATAGGTTTGGCTGCTGCTGCTGCTGCTACTACTACTACTACTACTAATACTACTAATACTACTACTGCAGTGGCCTCGGCTCGGGTGTGAAGAAGCGATAGAGGAATAGAGAACAAGCGTTTCATTCTAAGAAACTCTCTTCTTTTCAATTTGTTTTCAACAAGTGACATGATAAGCACATCGGGCCAGTATCCGAACACAGATTGTTATTGCTTTTCTGCGTTGGTTGTAAAAGACTCTAATACAATATTTTTTAGATAAATTGTATTGCGTAATGAACAAGGTAAGAGCAGAAGAAACAAAGAGAGAGAAAAAGAGAAACAGACACCAAATCTAATAGTTGTTGGTGTAATCTTTACGTACTAAATTTTGTGATGATATTGCAACCAATTTTTCGATAAAGATGAAAATCAAAATAACGAAACGAGCAAAAAAAAACAAAAAAACAAAAAGATAATAGAACAAAGACATTTAACATACAAATACATGTTGAGACTTGGAAATTCTACGAAATCATCAATTGACAAGGAGTGTTTGCATGTATAATCAACTTTCTAGATCATTTACAACGGGTTTGAACTAATGGTGTATATTCTGAGAAAAAAAAAACTGTTTAAAAATTGACATTTCACACGACTTGAAGATTGAATCGAAGCCAATCGTCACTGCTTTTCCTTTTCTTCCTTTTTTTCTATAGATCAACTGCAGTTAAGCCTAAAAAGTCTTTTTTTTTGCTGAATAGAGAAAAAATGAGCCACAGTTTAAAAATTTCAACATATAAACACGGAATTGACTATTTTGACGACAAAGCTGAAAATTTAAAAATAAAAGAAATTGTTGAAGTGATACGACATAACAAACAGTGAATTCAATTAGTACAATCAGCAGTACACGACTAGCATTAACAAATCAAAAAAATAAAAATAAAAAAAAAAGAATTGAGAAATCATGGATTGGAATGAACTTGCATCTAACGGTTATAATCAAGTATAAAATTATGGAGAGAAAGAGAGAGAGTCTATGTGAGAAAGCCAGAAACAAGGTACAAGAAGGATGCTAATCCTAATAAATCACAATACAATAGAGAGGAAACTTAGGATAAAAATTTGAAATTGCGGAATTTATTATTAAATGTACTTATATTAAGATCAAATAATCCTCATCTTTCCCTCTCCCTCAACATACAAACTCTTTCTTACTATCCACATTCTATCAAATAATCTTACAAGCAAACTATAAAATCAAGCGTTATCTAACAAGTAATTCGTAGCCGCTTCCAAATCCCCATTGTGATCTTTTAAAGCTTCAATAGCTGTAGTTTCTTCAAACCCCATTCCAACCAATTCTTGCACCGCAAAGTTTGTTTTTGGATCAAAATCTGGCGATGCAGGGAAATCACCGGGAATTGTAGTACTTGATTCAAGTTGCTCAGACTGTGACTGCGGTGACTGAGTTCCTGCCACATTACTAAGCTCTTTTTCTGTCTCTTCTGTTGCCAGCGGCTGGGAATTGCCAAACCCTGCAAATAGTTGTTCCCACTCATCGTTATCAGCAGAGCCAGAAATTGGTGCAGATCCATCATTACCAACGCCACCAGCGCCAATGGAGCCACCAAAATTAGGTGCGTTTGAGTTTGTGAACTCGTTATTAAATTTAACATCGTCCTTGTAAAACTCATCATCACCAGCATTATCAAATTGTGCATCCTCCAAATTGTCAAACTCATCATCAAAAAACTCTTCCTCATTCAAATTATTGTCATCAACTGCAGCAGGTTCAAGATCAGCAAATTCATCATCATTCAATGTTTCAGACTCGTAAGGTTGATCAGTGCCGCCATTACCACCACTATTACCAGCATTGGTACCACCGCTACCACCACTATTACCAGCACTACCAATACCATTTGTTGAAGTACCGTCTCCATTCTCTCTGTAATTATTTCCAGGTTCTGGTCTTTCGCCTTCTTCATCAGAAGAGTCACTTTCTTGATAATCAAGCTCTCTGATTGGCGGGAACTCCTCCGGTGATCTTGCATCAGCAGAATTAACCATTTCAAAAGACGAAGAACCTTTATCACTATCACGAGTTTCCTCTTGAACTTGATCAATAGTTTCCCTATCGGAAACATCAATATTGTCATCTCTTACAGATAATGCGGCATTGTTCTGAACACTAGATGTCAATGAGTCTGTTCTTTGTACTCCAACGAGCACACCAGGCATTCCTACCATACCCCCGGAAATTCCTGCAATTCCTGCATTGGCACCGTGTGGATATTGGTATTCCGAACCTGTTGGTGAGGTAATTGGTGTATCAGTTTCAATAGCACGATCTGTGGCGACTGAAGATGTAGCGTTAGTTGCGTTGTCGGTACTAGCACCTCCTTCATCAAGTGAAAGTTGTTTCACCTCTTTTGACAAATTGGAAGGCGTTCTAGTCTGTCTGTCACCAGAACTATTACTAGCACTACTTCTGTTGGTATTAGTATTAGTATTGGTACTAGTATTAGTAACAGTGTTTTCATCATCTCCGCTCATGGTGGAATCACTCAAGGTGTGTGAAACTGCACTAGCTACTCCACCAATTGCTGCACCCACAGCGGCACCTGCACCTGCTATAAGCCCTGTATTTTCAAGACCGGCACTTGGCTTGGAAGGTTTGTTTGCATCTAATTCTTTTTTCTTTGCTTCCAACTCCTGCTGCTTCTTAAGCTGGTGTAATCTTTCCGTCTCAGCATTATCAATCTCTTGTTGTAATTTCTTATGCAGCTCTTCAATCTCGGCAATCTCACTCTTTAAATCTTGATTTTTAACAATGACCACCTGCACTTGAGATTTCTTAACAGCTACTTGGTTCTGAATGCCTTGTGCTTGCGACCTAACCTGGGCAAGCTGTTTTTCAAGTTCGCCAGATTCCGCATTTAATGCACCGAGCTTTTCTTTCAACGAGTTGTTCTCCTTCTGCAAGCTTTCAACAGCCACTTGCTTTTCGTTTAATTCGCTGGAAAGCGAATTGAGCTTAGCCTCAGCAATTGATGCCTCAGATCTCAATGCCTCGCTTTCCTCTCGAGCCGTGACCAAACTCTCCTCAACCAGTTTTACTTGTGCCACTTCATTTTCGTATGATGCTTTCAAAGTCTTCAACTTTGATTCGAATTCTTTCTTTGCTGAAAGTATCTTTTGAAGTTCTTGGTCAGCCTTTAATTTCTTATCGTGAAGATTAGTTGTTTGCGTGTGTAATGAATTGATTTGGTTTGAAACATTTGCGAGGTCAGAGGATGCTTGAGACAATTGTGCAGAGTGTGCAGGGTCTGCTAACAAATCATTGTTGTTGCTAGATTGTTGCCATTGCTGTGGTTGCTGTGGTTGCTGTGGTTGCTGTTGCAATTGTGGCGAAGAAGTTTGGGACTCACGACTAATTTCCCTAGCACCAGTTTGCGAACCTTTTTTAGGAGGCGGAGGAACATTGCGTAAAGCATCGTAGTTTACAGTTTTTTGTTGCTGCTGCTGTTGCTGCTGTTGCTGTGGTTGAGCCTGAGCTTGTGCAAGTACGGGGACAGGTGATTTCTGAGGACTACCCTGAGCTGAACTTTGATGTGCAGGTTTAACATCTTCGCCAAGTAAATTGTCATACGCTTTACTTTCAGGAACTTCGGAAGGAGAAGGTAAATTTTGCATCAAGGTTTGGCCAAAAGTGGACGTTGGCTTGAAAGAGCCAGTTAGAGTAGAGCGAACTTTAGGCAACTCAGATTTGGATAGGTCTGAGCTCGAAATCCTTTGTTGCAAATGATGACCCTGGGGTTGTGGTTGTGGTGGGGGCTGTTGCTGTTGATATTGATGTTGTGGTGATTGTTGCGGTTGTTGCGGTTGTTGCAATTGTTGAGCAGTACTAGGTATTGAGGGAGATGGACTACTGAAAATATCAGCCAAGTCGTCAATTGAGGACTTTGGTTTCGAATTGTGTTGCTGCAAAGGTGGGGCAGCCAAGGTACTTCCAGAAGCAGAATTTTGTGAAGGTGGGGGGTTTGAAGACGATGTCGTTGGAGATGGTGCACTCAATGACGAAATCAAGCTGTTTGGTATAACGTTGGGTAAACTCTTGCCCGAAACTTTACGATTAACAAGAAAAAGTGCAATCCCAAACTCCAATTTCGTGAAAATTCCTGTGTTTTGAATATCTGCCAAATCCCAAATAAGCGCCAAATCTTGTTGGTCCAACTTCGAAGTCATCAAAAACGAGGCTACTTGATCGGGGTTCAATTGGCCTGTATTTTCTTTATCCAAATTTGTAAAGATTGAATCATACTGAGCTTTCATTGTTGGTGTAGCTACCCATTCTCCAACTTGTGGATTTGAAGAGCTAACACGACTCGGAGGGTGACGGATCGCAGTCAGCTGAGAGTGGACAGAAGCACCTGAAGGCTGACGAGACGAGTTCAGACGGTGTACTTGAGGATACTGCTGTGGTGGTTGCTGTGGTGGTTGCAGTTGTTGTTGCAATTGTTGTTGCAGTTTCTGCTTGTTTCCTTCTACAGAGCTCCATATTGACTCTGGCAAAAATGGTGGTAATTCTCTTACTCTTCCGCTCAATAATCCTTGAATCAAGTGCATTGCAATCACAAACGCACCTACATTCAATGAACCCGTGTTGTTTCTATCAACCAAATTCCATATTTGACCCAAAACAGATGTTTGAAGTCTTGCCTTCAAGAAAATATCCTTGGCCTGATTACCATTCAATTCACCATTTATGGATCCCACGGTTTTAACAAAAAGTTGCGAAAACTTGTTGAAATCTTGCGGCGACACGGCCGAAAATGATTCTTGAGGAGCTGCTGACTGCGGAACCGCATTGCTTGGTTGAGTTGAAAGGAAAGAACTGTTTGTAGATTGAGGCTGAATTGTAGCCGATGGAGTACGAGGAATTGGCAAATCAGCAAACTTTGGCAACGGGCCAGGAACATCAGCTAAACCGGGTTTAGGATGATTGCCCGCTTGTGTATATCCAATCAATCTCATGGCATAACAAAAACCAAATTGATTCAAAAAACCCAAATTGTTTTGATCAGCAATCTGCCATATTTCTCCCAATATTGCTGGTGGTAAGCCAGACTTTTCAAACGTTGATCTGGCATTCTCACCAGTAATTACACCGGTATTTTCAGGGTCAAGTGATTTGAATAGTTGCGTATAAAGTGCTTTCTCTTCCGGGTTTAACCCGACTTTAAATGTCGGTTGAGAGGCTTTCATGAATGTTAGTATTTTTGTTGATTTTGTTTGCAAACATCAAAACTCAAAAAATTAAAGAAGACAAATGAACAAAAAAAAAAAATAGAAATAAGATTCAAACTCTTACATACGGGCCGGAGAGCTCATGTTGGTTCAATGAAATGTAGAGTACGATAAATGTTTTAAATAAAAAAATAAAAGATTCAAGAATCGATTTCACAATTGCTTATTGAAGTAAATTAGTATATGTTTAAATGGTAGTTAATAGATGTTTGTAAGACGAGCTCAGAATCGGATTGCTTGTGACCACCCCCCTCCCTTTGAGTGTTTTTAGTTTTTCGCCTCCTACTGTTTTTTCTTTCTTTTGCCCTTTTTTAGTTCTCCCATTATTTCCGTCGTTCTCCTAATACCGACATTGGTTCCACAATAGAGAATAGTAATTTCTGTGCGGCTCACTATTTATTGCAAGATTTACTGGATTCGGTAACAGTTAGCACGCAAATGGATTGGGAGTAGGACCAAATACACGACTTAGTTAAGTATACTATTTACCTAATTTCTTATGTAATATACATGGTGAATATTTTTTCAAATTCTAATGTAGTTTTTCACCGAGCGCAAAGAGAAGGAAGAAAAAAAAAAAAGTAAAAGACAGATAGAGAGAGAGTGTGTGTGTGTGAGAGAGAAGAGGGAAGAGCAAAAAGGAAAGAGGGAAGAGAATAAACATTGTTTTGAAAACAAATTATATTCATTAAACAAGAAGATTCACAACTAGAAATCTTTCTTTTTTTTCTTAGCTGACCGTAAAGGCAAACTAGTCAATAATTATAACAACAACAATGAACAGAGGAAGAGGAGGATTTAGAGGTGGTGGTGGCCGTGGAGGTGGATTTGGTGGAAGAACTTTCCAACCTCAAGGACCTCCAGACACTGTGCTAGAGATGGGATCATTCATGCAAGCTTGTGAAGGTGATATTGTATGTCGTTCGATCAACACCAAGATTCCATACTTCAATGCACCAATATATTTAGAAAACAAAACTCAAGTGGGGAAAGTCGATGAAATTTTGGGACCTCTCAATGAAGTATTTTTCACCATTAAGCCATCTGAGGGTGTAAAGGCTGAATCGTTCAAAGAAGGAGATAAATTCTTTATTGGACCAGACAAGTTGTTGCCCTTGGAAAGATTTTTGCCCAAACCACCGTCAGTGGGACCAAAGCCAAAGAGGAAGGCTGGTGCAGGTGGTGCAGGTGGAGCTGGCGGAAGAGGTGGATTTAGAGGTGGCCGTGGTGGCGGAAGAGGTGGTTTCTCAAGCAGAGGAGGTGCTGGTGGTAGAGGAGGTAGCCGAGGTGGTTTTGGTGGAGGTAGAGGCGGTGGAAGAGGTGGCTTCTCTGGTAGGGGCGGAATTTCAAAGCCAAGCAGAGGTGGTTTTAGTGGAGGAAGAGGCGGAAGTAGAGGAGGAAGAGGTGGTCGTTTTTAAGTGTAACTGCCATTTGCTCCCTATCCCTTCCCTCCCCTTCATTTTTTTTTATATAAATCATATGTTTTTACAGTATAATCCAATTTCTGCCTGTTTTAATTATTTTGTCGTAATTATCAATTTTTCACATCCATAAATAGAGAAAAAAATTAAAAAAAAAGGAAAAATGAAATCTAAATAAATATTGACAATAAATCCAGTGTAAGATGTTAAAGTTTGAAGTTTAAAAAAATTGTTTAGTCTTCAATATGTAGGCAAAAGATTGCAACTCTCAAGAATGCTGCAACGAATCATCTTGTTTCCTGAATATTGAGGAATAAATTTGTTGACGTGTGCATTATTGAATACAAATTTCGGAGGGACCACAGCGTTCTGGAGCCCCGAATTTTCGATCAAGTTATTGTAGTGTTCCAAAATAGCCTGATTAGCCCTTTTTATTGCTTCCTCAGCGCCCGGTTTCTTGAATAAGTCCTTTTTGAGATGTTTCTTGAGAACCTCATCCATCTTGGTGAATACAATATCGAACGAAACTCCATTTTTATGCAAATGATCCATAATGGTGGTGTCTTCAGGTCTAAACCCTTCCACAGAATCAATCAATAATAGGACTTTTTTGAGTAGTTTTCTGTGTTCAATGTATTCAATCACCATCTCTCCTTGTTTGAGATCTCCCCTTTTACCATACCCGGGACTATCAATAAATCTTAGCTTGTTGGATATTCGAAAACAGTTCATGCTCTTTGTATAACCTGCTTTAGCAGAAACGTATGCCAACTGATCTACTCTGCTCCAACTCTTGCTTGGAGTAAGTAAATTATTGATCAATGATGATTTGCCAACGTTAGTATGACCCATGATTAAGATTTCAGGTAAAGGTCGTAACAATTCTGGTTTGATACCAAAGGTTGACTTTGCATTCATATTGAAATGTCGATCGTTTCTAATATTGTTTTCTGCCATTTTTTCAAGACTAGCTTTCCTAGCTTCATACATTCTGTCGTACTTCACATCGGGTATCTCTTTATAGTCACCAAGGGTCCAGTCGAGATTGATTTTGGCATTATTGAAAAATGTTTGCGACTTCGTTATCTGTTGCGGAGTGTACATCAGTTGTCCTTCTGGCAGGAAAAGATCATTTAAAATATTGGGACTAAGAATCTTTCTTCGTAGCTGATCTATATCCAGATGAGGTGTTGGCGTTTTGTGTTTGACAATGTTTGATGATAATTCTGTTGCCAATGGTGGCTGCAGTGGCTGCGGCCACGATGGTGTTTCAGTAACCTCTGTTAGTGCTGACGTTAGGTAATTAACAGAGGCATACCTTTTTAATGTAGTTTGAACCGGTCTTATTCTCCGAATATGCAGTAGCCCGTGCTTCAACATGACTCTGGGAAGTAGTTTAATTTTGAAGTGAAACAAGCACTATGTGAGTTTAAAGCAAATATAATTCAGATGCTTTTTTAAAAGAAGAAAAAAAAAGATTCCCCATATTATACCGAAACGCATTACCACAAATTCCATTAATCTCATAAACTACACTAAAATTACTAACACATTCACAATAATCACCAGAGTCACCGCCACTACGACTTTTACAAATATTGAAACCATCACAACTAATACAACTAATACAACTATTGCAACTTCAATTAAATCCATTCTCATTGCTATTTCCCTTTTTCTTTTCTGCTTTACTAAATGGTCAAGATTAGATATCCAGTATTAGCAGGTATGTTTCCAGGATCATTTCATGCATCATCTTTGCTTTTTAATTTTCTGCTTAATTTTCTGCTTAATTTTTTTTGCTTAATTTTTTTTATTAAGTTTTCCTTGATTCATGGTTTTTAAATCGTGTCCTTGTCAAATAAAAAGTAGCCAAGTTATGACTAACTCAAACCTTTTAAGCATTCATATTGTCGTTGTGTGGAGCTGCATATTTGGGTTTTGCTCTGATTGATATAGTGCATGACAAGTTACTCCATTTCGTCACCTTTTGTATCCTTACTGTGGAATTCTATTTTATATTCGATACTCAATTCAAATCCTTAAAAGTCATTAGATACCTCACATTTGCAATTTGTACAATAAGTGGAAGCATATTTCTGGAAGTACTCCAGCATTTAGTCAATGAGAACCGAACATTTGACGTTTACGACATCCTCAGTAACATCTTGGGCAGCACCCTTGGGTTAGTGCTTTGTGTTTGTTACCTGAATTATAAGAAAGGAATTGCAAAGAGGGAGAGGCTCAAGTATCATAGAGTTGCCAATATCAATGCTGTAGAGGAAAATGCAGTTTTGACCGGAGAACAAGGAGAACAAGAAGAACATACAAGCCATAAAGTAGGTACCAGCACACCAATTCCACTTCAATCAATTGTGTAAATAAGAAATAGGGAATTGATGGTAATCACTTGCCTAATCACTTGTAAGTAGGAAGACCATTTATATAGTAAAATGAACATCATGACATTTTCTTGGTATCTGTATGTGTATAATTAATTCAATAAATCTCTTTGTTAAGAAAAAAAAAAACCAAATCACGATATAAATTCAAGTACTGCAGTACTCCAGTAAAATTATTTTGAGGGGGGGGGGATACTTTTGTGTGATTGTACATAGGTACTCCAGAGTAGATTCTTTTGTTTGGCGCATTAGTAAGATTAATAATACCATATTACAGAATCAATCACCACCACCAAACGGTCTCTAATATTTGTAAGCAACATTATAACTCTATAAGATCTAATATATATATATATATATATACATATACATATAAATACATATCATTACATTTCCTGCTCTCAGGATTCATTTATCAAACAACTTTCAAGAAACATAGAAAAAAAGCCCCGATAAAAGATAATATACAAACTTACTGATAAAGATGTCTCAATTTTATGGCGGTATCAAATCCTATGATGTTCACACATACTGGAACAACAACAATACACAGCAGAGAGAGTTTGCTTACAACTTAAGAGAAAAAGTTTTGAAAGAGTTTGCTTCTGAAATAGAAAATGGTGATATACGAGTATACAAATTTTGGGATAAGCCAATTGGACCGCATCCAATAAATATGTGGGAGCTCGATTTCAAGAAACCAGAAATATTTGTTA
This sequence comes from Lodderomyces elongisporus, assembly GCF_030384665.1. Classification (NCBI taxonomy): domain Eukaryota; kingdom Fungi; phylum Ascomycota; class Pichiomycetes; order Serinales; family Debaryomycetaceae; genus Lodderomyces; species Lodderomyces elongisporus. The sequence goes on from NC_083675.1 coordinate 1,809,891, forward strand.
AAGTTGTACCCTTTTTCCAGCTCAATCATGGAAAATTATCAGTATTAATTCATCCACGAACTGATCAAGGAGATTTGAAAGATCATACTGATAACGCTTTGTGGTTGGGTCACAAAGTTAGGTTAGACACAAGTACTTTATAAGTAATCGAATGACAAACAATAGTAGTAATGATTAAACAATGAAGAAAAAAATTAGGCAAATGTCACGTATAGATTTGAAACCGAACTCCGACACCACAATACTATCGATAAATGGTCTTGATTTTATTTTTTTATCCGTTTCATTAGCATTTTGTTATTTATTGTATTTTGATTCTTTTCTTTTTCTTTTCAAATCTTTGTTTTTGCGTTATTGCATTAAACATTTAATGTTTCAGTCTCTAAGTCTCCATCTCTCAGTCTTTTGGTCGGCATCTCCAGCATCATCATCATCATCATCATCTTCTTCTTCTTCTTCTTCTTCTTATACTATTATTAGTCTGAAATTTTGCTCTCGCGTCCTCCATCAAAGCAACTTTGTGCACTTTTCTTTTTTTCTTTTTTCTAAAAAAATTAAAAAATATAAAAAAAAAACAACGAAAGAAAAAAAAAAACAAACAAATAGCCAGAGTACTAAAGCCTTGTTGTATTTTGATATTGTTGGAATCACAAAAAAATATATATATAATAAAAACAAGATTATTAGCAACAATTTCAGAATAACACTCACCAGAATAAATCTTGTGTAAACTATTTCACCAACTATTTCACCAAAAGTTTTTATTAGATTGACCTTTTCCAACTATTAAATAAGAATATAGTTACATATATTCACACATATATTCATATATATACACATTCGCACATACAAAAACATAGTAACATACCTTTGATTTTAATCTTTTGTATCATCGTTGAATAAACGTGGCTATCTAAACATATGCCCACTACAGACCAGGCGGCTAAGCCGTCCAAATATGAACTTAAGGATGCACCGAGAATTCACGATAATAATAATAATAATGATGATGATGATGATCGAAGGCCGTTAAGAGAGCTGAGTGACTTTAACAAGATATTTAGATCTGTTTCGGGAGAACCTCATGATCACAAATTTCGTCAGAGACCTCTGTTGAGTCGTGACCATAGTTCCGATGCTGAAGATTCTTCACAAATTATTTCTAATCCAATGCATTTTCCTAATCAGTTTTATGATCCAATGGAATCAAGGTATGAGTCTAGTGAGGATGAAGAAAATAATGACGCTGATTATGCTGCGGGAGGTGATGCCAGTGCTTCAAATACCAATGAGCAGGAGCGAACCAACAACATGGCTTCGCCTAAACCAGATTCAAGAGAACAAGTCGAAGCTAGCCAAAATGAAAACTTGAATACAGAGACCAACCAAAATCAACCGCCAACTCAAAGATCAAGAGTGCAGTTTACTCATTCGCAGACGTTCAGCAGCTTTCTTCCATCGATGTTCAGCAACAACCACCACCAGCACCAACACCAACCTCTGACTGAAACCCCGGAAGGAACCGAAATCAATGATGCTGACTTGGACCAAGTGCAACGCCCTGGTTTTGGTTCAAGACTGGAGTCAACTAAGCAACCGCGTTTGAAGAACAAGCTCAAATTTTGGAGAAAAAAGGATAAGGAAAGGTTTAGTTACAATGCAAATGATGAGTCTCCAGATGAATCAGAAAAGTTACGTAGAGAACGAGCACTGGAATTGCTTACCAATCTATCTATGGGTAGCCCAGCAATCAGATTAATGGGTGCTTGCTTGTTGGAAGACGAAAGTGGTATTGCCAGAGCACCTTTACTCTTGACATTGTTAGGATTTCAGATATACGACGTAACCAATGATGACCTTACCAAATTTAGAAGGTTCCGAATTGATGTGGAATATGGTTTTGGAATCGAACGAATGCAATGGAGTATTGAAAGAAGTACAACTGAATTGTTTTACCTTCATTCCAAGTTGAAAATTGAGTTGTGGAGAAAAGATTACCTGGCAAATATAACATCTAAAGACACTCCCGGTAACAAATTGCCCAAACTTCCATTTCCGCCATTTAAAAAGAATACCGACAAGTCCAAGCAGGGGCTGAGACTGAAGAAACTGGATCTGGGTAGAAGAAGACAATCATTAGCGCAAGAGCATGATCACCATCACGATCATCATCACGATCATGATGGTGGAGAAGGAGAAGAAGAAGAAGAAGAAGAAGAAGAAGACGAAGATGAAGAAGGTGATGGCGGTGACGGCGCTTCGTTGAATACAGTGCGCTCAAGATTATCACGACTTCGACTGAATCTTGGCAGTATCACTTCGGCCATGTCCCATGAACATAAAACTGATTTTATCGAACGCCGGAAGCAGAAAAATGCTGCCTATATTCGTGAAGTTGAAGACTACCTTCGGAAGCTTATCTTATTCATCAAATTGAGACCACAATCAAATTACGTATTTGCATTTTTTGAAATTTCACCGCTTTCCGCATTGTTGAGTTATGAATCTGGATACATGGGTAAACAGGGCGATATTCATATTCGTGGTACAGCCAAGTCGCAAGGATGGAGAGTTGGTCATTTCAAAGTCAATGATCTCAAGGGTATATATGATAGACGCGTTGACAAGTGGATGCTAACCAGAGACAGTTATATAGTTTATGTGTCAAATATTAATTCGACGACACCATTGGATGTGTTTTTAGTTGATTCAAATTTCAAAATCACCACAAAAAATGTCCAGATAACCGAAGAAGAAGAAGACGAGGAGGAGCCAGAAGGATTTGAAACAGGCTCTTTGAGTGGAAAAAAATTACAGAGTTTACACAATAACTCTAAACCTGATGCAGTGTTTTCGCATTTGAAGATTACTTTGGAAAACAGAGAGAGAAAACTTGTTGTTATCCCCAAGAATTCCAGAGAGCATGTTGCTTGGTTAAAATCATTCAAGTTAATGCAGCAGAATACAATATGGAGTCAGAAGCATAGATTTGATTCGTTTGCGCCAATCAGAACCAATTGTTTTGCACAGTGGTTTGTTGATGGAAGAGATTACTTTTGGGCACTTTCGGCGGCACTTGAGATGGCACAGCAAACTATTTTTATACATGACTGGATGCTTTCGCCTGAACTATACCTTAGACGACCAGCTAATGGTAACCAACAGTACAGAATTGATAGACTTCTTCAGAAGAAAGCTAGGGAAGGTGTCAAGATTTTTGTCATTATCTACAGAAATGTGGGAACCACAGTGGCAACAGATTCTCTTTACACCAAGCACTCAATTTTGTCATTGAATGAAAAGAATATCCACGTTATCCGTTCTCCAAATCAGCTTTTGCAGAACACATACTTTTGGGCACATCACGAAAAGCTTTGCATTATTGATCACACCTATGCGTTTTTGGGAGGAATTGATCTTTGTTATGGTAGGTTCGATACATCGGATCACGTATTGACGGATGATTCTCCAGTTAACTTTGACAGCATGCAACCCGATGATAGAATGACTCCCGAAAAGTTTCTCAACTTTACAACGTTTGTCGGTAAAGACTACTCGAACCCTAGGGCTAAGGATTTTTTTGATCTTGACAAGCCGTATGTTTCTATGTATGACAGAAACACGACACCTAGGATGCCGTGGCATGATATTCACATGTTGACTACGGGCAAAGCTGGTCGTGATTTGGCGAGACATTTTGTGCAAAGATGGAATTATTTGATTAGGCAAAAGCGTCCCAGTAGGTTAACACCTTTGCTTCTTCCACCGCCCGACTTCCTGGACGAAGAAGCAGAGGCCCATGGCTACTCTGGAACTTGTAATGTTCAATTGTTGCGTTCTGCGGGTAATTGGTCTCTCGGTTTGCAAGAGCACGAGCAAAGTATTCAAAATGCTTATTTGAAGCTAATTGAAACATCACAACATTTCGTGTACATTGAAAATCAATTCTTTGTGACTGCATGTGTTGTTGATGGTGTTGAGATAAAGAATAAAATTGGAGATGCATTAGTCGAGAGAATTATTCGTGCACATGATGAAGGTACCAATTGGAAAGCTATTATTGTTATACCGTTAATGCCTGGATTTGAAGCACAAGTCGATCAGCCAGAGGGTTCATCAGTGAGAGTGATTATGCAATGTCAGTACATGTCGATATCTAGAGGAGAGTCCTCAATCTTTGCTAAATTGAAAATGCGCGGAATCAATCCTGAAGATTATATCCAATTCTTTTCATTGCGTAAATGGGGCCGCATTGGTCCAAAGAGAACTTTGGTGACCGAGCAGTTGTACATTCATGCAAAATGTATGATTGTTGATGATGTATCTGTTATCATTGGAAGTGCCAATATCAATGAAAGGTCAATGAGAGGTGTTCGTGATTCTGAAGTGGCTGCGGTAATCCAAGATCAAGAACAAATTACCACCAAGATGAACGGTAAACCTTACAAAGCTGCTAAGTTTGCGCACACATTAAGAATGCGCTTGATGAGAGAACACTTGGGTGTGTCGCTAGACATTTTGGATACGGTTGAACGAAGATTTAAGCGTTTCGAGGATTTTGCTTCTTCCGATGAAGGTCTCAAGTATGCGACAACTGATTTCAAAGATCTTCGCGATCGTCAATTGTCTGCCATGGTTGAGCTTGCTACTAGAGATGTTTTGAACGAACGTGATGGAACACAGAGATGGAAGGACCGCATTGAAATATCGGGACTCGACGCCGAAGTTGCCGCATTTGACTATAAGGAAGAAGAGTCATTACTGCCACCACCTTTGTTCTTGCCTGTTTCTTTCAATAACCGTACCGGCCCCAATGAAGCCAATAGAGGTGTGCGAGACAAGAAAAAGAAATCATACGACCCTAGAGTCCAGCGTAATAAAGATCATTACCATGATGTTGCTGGAAAAGGTACCGATAAGTATCACTCAAAGCTAGCTGAAAGTGCTAGAGTAACAAGTAGCGAGTTCTTGAAAGAGTTATCCGTGCAGGTCATGGAGGGCACAACTCCAAGTACCAGTTTCTTACCAGACGTGGAAAGTGTCCGTGAGTTTTTGAATGGCGATGATGCTGAATTAGCTGGTGTGTATAAAGAGGAAGATGTAGCTCAAATCATTAGGCGAAGAAATGAAGAAAGGTGGTTATTGTTGAAAAAGGTTTCATATTTGCAAAGAGTAGCAGCTAAAGAGCAACATTCCAAAACGGTTGAAAACAATAGGCGCCAACAAGGAGGGTTGGATCCTCAATCATCATCATCTCACGGATCTCAGGAGCATGGTGAAACCAATGGAGACCAAATTGTTGATGGAATATCCACAGGTAAAGGTCTCGGCGCTGATTATGTTAGAGATGACCAACACCAAGCTGTTTCCTTGACCGATTCAGCTGTAAAGGAAATTTTGAATGGATTGACTATTCCGGAGGCCAAAGTTAGCAATTTCATGGATCCATACGATTTCGAAGATCCTGTGAACCCCGTATTCTATGAATACGTATGGAATGAGCATGCCAGAAGAAATACTGAGCTTTTCCGAATGGTATTCCACTGTCAACCAGATGACGCAGTTAGCCGTTGGGCGGAGTATACGTATTTTTCAAAATTGCAAAGCACATTTATGAAGAGTCAAAACCCCGAACTGCGCGATAGTACATCAAGCCAAGCAGGGTCCAATAGCGAGGAACACGGTGTATCGAAGAAAGATGACATGCAGATGGCCAACAATATTAAACGGAGTGCTCCTGAAGGTCCAAATAGCACTGGAAATATTGCAAGTCAGGACGAAGACTATGGTTTGTTGGGAAGAGTTCCTCCTTCTAAAGAGGAGCGCATGGAATCGGAAAAGCCCAAAAAAATTAGGAACAAACTTGTACGTAGTATGAGTTCTTTTGCTGGTGCCAAAGATGATCAGAGATCTTTGCGTTCTAGCTCCGATGGAGAAGATTTACACGGTGATATTCTCGAAGAAAAGGAAATGTTTGAAAATAATACCGCAGTACCACCCGATTCGGAAACATCACCTGAAGTTGATGGTGAAATGAGAGATGGAACAATAGATGAGAAGCTCACCGAGACTGCAGATCCTGCAAAGCTTTTTGATGAAATTAACAGCGCCGATGGTAACAATGGCAACAATACTAATCAAAACTTGCCGAATGGGTCTTGGTCTCAAGAGAATACCAATGAACATGAAGTATTGCATTCAGCAACCCAAAAGGCAAATAGTTTCAATAGCAGCTACGACGAGGAACAACCGCACGTGAGGAAGAATAGAGCAGGCGCTTTCCTTACGCGTAGAAAGATTCAAAGTGGAGAAGCTGTTTATGATAAAGCAACTGCGGAAAAATTCTTGAGTGCAATCCAAGGCCATTTGGTGTACTTCCCCACTGAATGGTTAAGCACCGAGTTGAAGAACAACAACTGGTTTTACAATACTGATAGATTACCACCAATGGAGATATATGATTAGATAGAATCAATATACAGAGATACAAAAGTTTATTTTTTTTTCTCTTGTTAGTATTGTTAATTTTCTTTTTTTTTTCCCCTTTCCCCCTATTATCCCTTTTTTCTTTTTTTTCCTCTTTTTTCATTTTCATTTTCTTTTCTTAACAATTTTGACATTAGATTGTGTGTGTTGATCAAGCGTTGGAAATTTCTTTCACTCTTCAGCTTCGCTTCATATGGTATTGCTTCTATTCATGCTTCCCTGTGGGGGGTGTGCCTAGAAAGCCATCGATGCGCGTGTAGTTCAAAGTTGCGAATAACGAACGACAACAGGACAAAACAATAGACAAAAAAAAAAAAAATTAAATTTAAGAAAGGAAAAACAAAAAATAGAGGTTGGATATTAAATTGCGCCTATAGAAACTGTCAGCAAAGCTATAAAACAGATATATATATACATATTGCTTACAAAAAATAACCGCACCAGTGTCTTGAATTGATATTACTCATTCACCACAAGCAATCCATTTAGCCTCGAGCAAAATCTATAGTACCAATTTATTTTGCCTAGACCTCACCTGCAATGTTTCTCCAAATACTTTCATATATCGGAGTTGTCATTGGATTTTTATTCCTCGTGTTATCGATTGCTTCGGGACTTTACTACATATCCGAGCTAGTAGAGGAACACACTGAACCAACTAAACGATTCCTTAAACGAGTCATTTACACAATAATGGTTACCTTTGTTCTCCTAATGCTATTTGACAAGTTCCCAATCAAACTTACTTTATTTTCAGTGTTTAGTTACTTTGTCTATTTGCAGAATTTGGTAAAATTCCCTTATGTTGAGTTGACAAGTCCAATTTTTCTTGCCAGCGTCGTGTTGGTTATAGCCAACCATTTCTTATGGTTCAACCATTTCCACAACCCCGAAATTCCTTCATTGGAGGTTAGATTGAGACCCGATTATGTGCCGCCATATATACCCAACTTTATGGAGATTTGTTCGTTTTTCGGATTGTTAGTATGGTTTGTTCCATTTGCACTTTTTGTAAGTCTAAGTGCTCATGACAATTTGTTGCCTCACCATAATGTTGTAGACGCAAATGGACCAGAACAAAAGAAGAAGAAGAACGGCTTGGCAAAAGTAGTGGTGGCTAATTTGAGGGAGTATGTTTATGCAATAAGCAGGAAATTGGGCTACGAATTGGATCCACACCGTGGATCCATAGTTTACTAGTCAAACCATGTGTATATATATATATATAGTTGAAGGTAGCTTTATGGTAGCCGAAGAAAACTGTAAAGAAATAAGATGAAAGACTAGCATTTTATCCTATTCTCTTGTCTTACTATATTCAATTATATTCTAATTTTATTTTAATTTTATTTCTATTTATACTTTTATTTTATTTTTGTTTCCTTACTCTCAATTCATTATTGCTCAATTTCAAATTTGGTTGATGTCTTTCATTTCGTGTTGATAAACTACAACATTTGTTTGGTAGATAAATTCAATTTTCTTCTACGCGTTTATCGTTCCCTTTCTCCGTTCTTTGTTGAACTTTATCAATTTTCGATAAATTCTTTCGACTTCATTTTCTTTTTCTTTTTCTTTTCATTTTTTTTTATTTTCTATTTATTTTATATGATTTCTATCTTTCTAACTAGACTCTAAAAATGCTTTGACAGGTTTTCCAATATCGTTTAAGCTGAGAAGAAATGTATCGTGACCATAGTTGGAAATATCAGTTCCCAACTCAAAGTATTCAATGCGGCCGGTTAAATTGTCTGGATTAGTAGTGAGCACATTGGCAATTTCCCGTTGTTGCCAAACAGGGAAAAGGATGTCTGACTCGACTCCCACCACCAATACATCCTTGTTTGCCATTTTTCTCATTCCTCGTTTCAAATCCTCTAATGACTCTTCGACAGTGTGTTTAGTAGGATGGGTTGATTTTTCCTTGTAGGGCACCTCTGGTACAACTCCACTACAAGAATTATCTTGGGCAGTTGCCTTTAGCTTCCTGATATTATGAGCTGCGTTATTTTTGTATGCTTGCTCACTTTTTTCTCGAACTTCTTGAGCTTTTTTTCTAGTACTCTCACTTAAATCAAACAAGTCCATTGCTTTGGAAACATATAACCAAGAGTTTGCGTCATACTCTAAACAGAATTTTTCTCCAGCATGATCCAAATACGTTTCAACAAGAAAATCTGGGCACAACGCTGGTGGTCGCGATTCGTCTGCTCTGAACCTACCAAAACGGTACTCCCATTCAGGACCGGATCTATATGTTACTGTAGCAATTTCTCTGGCCAACTTCATACCCACATGCGGTGGTATATTGTCGTAGTAAAATCCTCGATTCCAATTTGGGTCACTCATCAACACTTGCCTTTGGGTGTGTCTCAAAGCTATTGAGTATGGGTGCGACCTAGCGCATCCACTTATACTAATTACCTTCTCTACTTCATCAGGGAACTCCCAGGCATACGCCAAACTTTGCATTCCTCCCATAGAAGCGCCCACTGAAGCATGGATTTTCAGCACTTGAAATTCGTCTCGCACAAGCTCTCTTTGGGCACGCACCATATCATTTACTGAGAGAATCGGAAAGCTAGTGGCATATCGCTCGTTATTTGCTGGGTCAATTGATGAGGGTCCAGTTGATCCGTAACAACCACCAAGCACATTGGTGCACACAACGAAAAACTTGTTTGTATCAATGAACTTGTCTGGCCCAATAAAATTCTCCCACCATCCCGGCTTGGTATTGTCTGGTTGTGATTTAGCATGACTTGAAGCAGATAAACCCGTATGGATCAAGACCAAGTTGGACTTGTCTTGGTTCAATTTGCCCCACGTCTCATAAGCTATTTCATACTCTGGCAAGTGTCCACCATAGTCCAAAAAAATTGGCTTTTTCGATTTATATGTTTTAAATCCGGTAGTAACAAATCCGTAACTTGGTTCTGGGCCCGACTCTAAGCTGTTGGCGCTATGAATTGGTTTCAATTGTCCACTAGTTAAATCTTTTGTTTTCTGCTCCCTCTTGTCTAGACATGGAAATAGTAGTTGTGGATTTGAGGCATGTGACGATTGCGGTTTAGATGTAGATGCCGAACATTGCTGCTGCTGCTGCTGCTGTTGATGTTGATGTTGTTGTTGTTGTAGTAGATTACTCGATGATGTCCTTAAAAATTGTTTCGACTGCGAAAAATTCAATTTACTTTTAAGCAAATGAAATGAGCTCGATGGAGATGCTGCTCTCATGGCGGATTTCATTTAGATTAAGTAAAGTTGGATAGCAAAAGGGTGGTTCAATAAATAATATGTAAGTATATAGATATATATATTTAAGTCACAAACCAATCTAGTCTGATAGTTGTCAATGTGGAGAAATATTTTTGAGGCAGTCGACAATAAAGTGATGAAGCAAAGTAGAGATCGGGGCTTGCCTAGTTTAGAACAAGTTTGCTTACAAATATGTGCGCTTGTGATGTAATAGCACGTGAAACTCTCACTTCATTTTGACATCTTAGCTATTGTGCATCACCCGAGTTTTCAAACCTTTACAAGAAGTACATCTTTTTTTTTATATGACAATTGCATTTTAATTTCCATACGACAAATCTACAATTCTTTTCTTCTTCTCTTGCTTCTTTTGCAACATTTGAACTTTATTAAATCAATTATAGATGTCAAAGGTGGTAAAACCGAGATTAATGTTATAACACCGATTACCGAAGTTATTTGCGTCTTATTTCTATAAAAGATTAAGGCAGTCTTGCACCGAAAAGAGAAGAGAGGGGGATAGAGGGATAGAGAGAGAGGGAGAGAGAGGGGGGATAGAGAGAGAGAGAGAGAGAGAGAGAGAGAGAGAGAGGGAGAGAGAGGGGGGATAGAGAGAGAGAGAGAGAGAGAGAGAGAGAGAGAGAAAGCCGCTGCTAACTCCAGATATTTCCGAGCTCAATGTTTTTGCCAGGTATAAAATCCGCATGTTATTGACACGCACGAATAAAATAGATCAAAAAAAATGAAAATTAAAAAAATGAAACTAAAAAAGAAAAGTGAATGCAGAGGTAAACGTAAAAAGAAAACAGCACACGGCGAAAGAGTTGCACAATTTCTCAATCATAGTATAAGAATTGGTGGTTAACTGGAATGAATCACGCAAATACTTCATTCTATGAAAGGGCTCGCCTATATCTTGTAGCATGCTCTTTCTACCCATTGATATTTTTCATCTCCATTCCATTCAGCCAGATCCTTGTACAGTATGGTCCAATCATTGCTAGACAATGGTTTGTGATGTTTTTGGAAAAGTATATTGTGCGAGGATGGATATTTGTTTGGTTTACTTTGCTTTATTTTGCTAATATTGGAAACTTCAATGGAGGTCTAAGCAAGGTTAACGTGTTCGACCCTATTGTTTTAAAATCAATAAAAATATACATTGTTAACATGATATGGATTGTTTTTTTACTTGAATGGTTTTTTGGGTCTCCAATATTTGAGAGGATAAGCGTATGGAAGGGAGCTCATTGTACAGACTCTCGATTTGCTCGAGAGTATGCTTGTGAAAATGGGGGCGGGGAATGGATCAGTCCATTCGACCCTTCGAGCCATTACACGATATTGATTTCAAGCAGTTTATTGATAAGGAGATTGGTGCTACCATTATTTCCAGAGCTTCTATTAGCAGCTAAGTACAGAAATCAAAAGAACAAAACATTACAGCAATTAGGAACGTTGGAGGAGGGCTTTGGAGAAGACACGAGGGTGAGTATAGGTGCTAGTAACAACTTGGATTCAGAAGCACGTGCAGTTGAGAGCGATCTTGAAGACAACGTCACTGGTACCGTACCCTCTTCAAGAATATTCAATTCAAAAACTTTGAATGTATATCAAAAAATAGTAACCAACGTGTCATTTCTTTTCTTGTTGTTGTGGTTAATACTGTTTTGTATAACGTCATTCTTTTTCCATACTATCCCCGAAAAGATTTTAGGCTTGATATGCGGATTGCTTGTGCCAGTTATTGCAGGTCTAGATGACATAAAGGTTATATCAGTATTTTAAGAATTACTTGATACCTACCTTACAGATTATATACTGGCAATAATCGCTCCTTGAAAACAATGCAAATAGTTTTATGTTAATTTATGTTTATAATAAGGAAGTTTATACATTCAAGACTTAAGCAAACAAATTTGCATTTGTTTGTTCGTTGCTTTTCCTTTTCCTTTTTTTTTTGCATTATTTTTTTGCATTATTTTTTTAGTTGAGTTGTTTGTGCCATCACCGTGCATCCGCGTGGCACAAAACAGCGTTATTCGCGCAAATAGTATTAGACTCATCTTGAACTACATTTTCTGTCCAGCTTGCAATATTCTGTCCAGCCTCACGTTGATTAGGTGCGATGCAGAATGTACTGTAGACAGCATAATTATCTCAAAAATCACTCTGATCCAATACGCGTTGGATATCTTTAGATACATATATATATATATATACATATATAAATGCAATTGTTTCCATCTTATGATTTAGCATCCATATTTTCCATTCCACTTCAATTAGATTAGTCTCTTTTTTTCTTTTGATTCTTTTTTGTTCTGTTTCGCTTTGCTTTGTCTATTCAACTTTTACCAAACAATTAACAAAAGCATGAGTTTACAATCCTCGAAAACTACCATTTCCAAAGATAACAGAAATAACAACGACAACAATAGTAATAAAGTTAAAGAAAATATGAAGGTCCTTACAATTGAATTGAGTAATATACATTGCGAAGAGTGTGAGTCAACGGTGAGAAAAGTTGTTGCACAATTCTACAACGCTAAAGAGGTTGACGATGTTGCAAGTGTTGAGTTAAACAACGACGAAGATGTTTGCTTTGAAATAAACAATTCCAAAGTGAAACTATTTGGCAAAAATCAGAGTAACTTTAATCATGGCTTTAAGAAGTTGGTGCGCAAATTGGAAAAGGCTGGCTTCGGTGTTGCACGATATGAAATTCGTTCATCAAATGAATATTACTCGGGTTTATCTAACGAAGTAGATCAGCACGACCTTGAAGCCGATTCACCTAGTGCACATATTGATGAGAGTGGTTTCTTTGATTTTATGGGGCTATACCATAAGTACACCCAATCGCAATCGAAGAAACACCACATGAAATTTTGTAAAGTTTGTCAAGAAAGTGAACGGCTGCAAAAGGAGTCACAAGCAAAACTGACAAAACATTCGATCGATTCAAATAATGATACATCCTCACTTGAGACTAAGGTTGACCACCCGCATCAAGAGTTTAGAGCAGCATTTGTGGTGAGTGGGATGACGTGCTCGTCTTGTGTTAATACCATTAGCGACAGTTTGAAAAAGCTTTTTGAAACCACCAACAATAATGCAACAAAGTCCAACTCAAAGTCAGTAAACAATGAATTTGATGAGTCCAAGTTTAACGTTAATTTACTTCAAAAATCCATAGTTGCCATCATTCCTAACAAGCAATTGATCAACCAGATCATCAATACAGTGAGTGACCTTGGGTTTGAGTGTAAACTTGTTGAAGTCTTGCCCGTGCAACGTTCTATCAACACCAAGGTCACAGCATTGATTGGTGGCATGACATGCGCAGCCTGCGCCAACTCAATCAATGCGGCCGTTAAAGATTTGCCATTTGTATTGGAAAGTGGAATAAATGTTGTAACCAAGAGTGCCCAGTTTGTGTTGGAAGATGATAACGCACACAAAAATTTAGACAAGCTTCAAGAGGCAGTTGAAGATTGCGGGTTTGACTTTGAATTATTGACAACTGAAAAGATCAACTATACATCCGGAAAACAAAAGCCCAGAACAATCAACATCAAAGTCGATGGGATGTTCTGTGACCATTGTCCAGAGATTATAACAAAGTATTTATTCAATTACGGTGATGCTGTGGTCATCAATGATCCATTAACATTGAAACACCCAATCATCAAGTTTACGTATGTCCCAAGTGGTGAAGTAACGGTGAGAAAATTTTTACACGATCTTAATCACTTGAAAGATGGAGGTAATGGTGAATACAAAATCACAGAAGAGATTGGTTCGTTTACATGCAAGATTGTAAAACCGGTATCCATTGATGAACAAGTTCGAAAATTGGCACAAAGGGAATTGATTAATCTCGCATTGAGATTGGTACTAGCAACGGTATTTGCTATTCCAACCTTTATATTTGGCATAGTTGCAATGTCGCTCTTACCCAAGCAACATCCATTCAGAATTTGGGTCGAGGATCCAATCTGGGCAGGAAATGTTTCTCGAGCAACATGGATCTTGTTCATTTTAGCGACCCCGGTGTACTTTTTTGCTGCTGATACATTCCATCGCAAAGCTATTAAGGAGATCAAGTCACTATGGTTTCATAAAAATTCATTTAAGCAAAGGCTATTCAAGTTTGGGTCAATGAATTTGCTCATGTGTTTGGGAACAACTGTGGCATACTTTGCAAGTATAGCCCTTTTGATCCTTAGTGCTAAGCAAGCACCAGAAACGCATCACGGGTTCCATACGACTTACTTTGATGCTGTGGTATTCCTTACTTTTTTCTTGTTGATTGGTAAACTTTTACAAAGCTATTCAAAAACGAAAACTGCTGATGCAGTTTCGAAATTGAGTGACTTGAAACAAACAGAAGCAACTCTTGTTGAGCACATTGGCGAAAACGGTAACAAGTATATCAATGATCAACTTGTGGATTTAGAGTTGTTAGAAATTGGCGATTATATCAAGATTGGTCATGGTGAGTCACCGCCAGTTGATTGTGTTATTGTTGATGGCGAATCGAACTTTGATGAAAGCGCTCTTACTGGTGAGTCAGTTCCAGTTAAACACGTCGAGGGCCATCAAGTCTTTTCCGGAACAGTTAATGTTGGTAGTACATCCATTATTGGTAAAGTAACCAGTTTAGAAGGTGATTCTTTGCTAAGTCAAATAGTCAACACAGTTAGAGATGGTCAATTGAGAAAAGCACCGATGGAAAGGACCGCCGATTTGATTACCGGTTATTTTGTCCCTATCATAGTCGCGCTAGCAATTATTACATGGATTATCTGGCTTGCACTTGGTCACAGTGGTGCATTGCCGGAAAGCTATTTGGATATTGATATTGGCGGATGGACAGTTTGGTCGTTGGATTTTGCAATTGCTGTTTTTGTAATTGCATGTCCATGTGGTATTGGGTTAGCTGCTCCTACTGCGTTATTTGTGGGTTCAGGTTTGGCAGCAAAGTATGGTATTTTGGCCAAAGGTGGTGGTGTTGCATTCCAAGATGGTGCCAACATTGGTGTAATTTGCTTTGACAAAACTGGAACTTTAACTCGCGGAGAATTGCTGGTGACAAATTACTCATTCACAAAGAAAGTAAAGGATCTTAAAGTTTCCAAGCAAATTGGCTACCAATTAGCTCGTGACTTGGAAGTCGCCTCGGCACATCCACTCGCAAAAGCAGTTAAGGCATTTGTTGATGAAACGTGTGCAAAGCAGCTGATTAAGTTAGTTGGTAACAAAACTCCACAAGTAGAGTCAGTTTCTGGAAAAGGTGTCAAGGGAGAAATTATTTGTGATGATATTAGTGGCGAGGATCAGGGTCAAAATCACAATGACGATGCTGGTGCAAATTATTATGATGTATGGACCAAATACAAACCGGAGCAGGCCATTTTGGGTAATGAGAGACTACTTGAAGACCACGGCGTTGTTCTTACTGATGACCAAAAGTCTTTACTTGTAAGATGGAAGAGAGAATGCAAATCAGTTATTTTGTTGGGTTTAAAATGTTCTTCCTTATTTGATGATTCAGAATTTCATTTACTCATGATGTTGGCAGCACGTGATGAAATCCGACCAGAGACCAAGGAAGTTATATCTTTTTTGCAATCACATAAGATTGAGACATGGATGATTACAGGTGATAACCAACTTACCGCTGAGGCTATTGCTAAAGAGGTTGGAGTTACAAATGTTGTAAGTGAAGTTCTTCCAGATGAAAAGGAGCTACAGATCAAGCGTATTCGTCAGATGAAGGACTCTGAGAGTAAAAAACCGTGTGTGATTGCAATGGTTGGAGATGGTATAAATGATGCACCTGCTTTGGCTAGTGCAGATGTTGGGATTGCTCTTAGTTCCGGTGCAGATCTTGCTGTGACTTCGAGTGACTTTATCCTTCTTAATAAGCAACATCCTTTAATTTGTTTGGTTACATTATTAGATTTGTCTCGTTGTGTTTTTCGTCGTGTTAAGTTTAATTTCGGGTGGAGTTTGGTATACAATACTATTGGTATTCCAATTGCTGCTGGTGTAATTTACCCTTACAACAATTCTCGATTGGATCCTGTTTGGGCAAGTGCGGCCATGGCCTTGTCTTCAGTTAGTGTTGTGCTTAGTAGCTTGGCATTAAAGCTTTACCGCCCAAAATTGAATGTAAATGATTATACAGTTGAGACGAAAGATACCGGAGTCGCTATCGAAGAATGAAATTCATATATTTGAAACTAATATGGGAAAAAGAAAAAAAAAAAAATAGAACAGCAGACTGAAAAAACAAAAAAAAAAAAATTAATAGAAAGATCTATGTAAAAGTAAGTAGCAATAAATTTCATTTTTCAAATATTTAACCTATGCAAATCAGAGTTTTAAAATTATTCGCTAATTTGTGCATTTATTTGTGCATCAATTTGAGTTTTAAATCTCCTCCTTCTTTTCATGTAGTTCAATTCAGTTTATTTTAATTTATTTTATTTTATTTTACTTTTGTTGTGTAAACACGCCGTTGTCGAGCTTGATAATCATCACAGTAACGTTATCCGTGGTGGAGTTATCAATGGCCAATTGACATAATTTCTTTGCAGTCTCTTGAACGCCATTTCCTTTCTTAAAACACTCAGAAACGAACCGGCAAGCTTTTGAGTCAGACAAAACGTCCCATACACCATCACATGCGATAATCATAAACTCGTCTTCAGGGACAATCTCTGTAGAAGTAGTGAATGGTTTTCCCAAAACCAAGTCCTTCATGTATGTATCGCCTAGTGACCGAGATACAGCTAGCACACCATTAACTCTATTCTTCAATATAAGTCCTCCAGAGTTTTCTATTCTGTTGATCTCATTCTCATCCGACGCCTTGTGGTCATAAGTTAATCGGTAGGGATTACCTTCACGACACAAAACAATTCTTGAATCACCAACGTTCGAAGTATACAACATTCTCTTGTGATTTGGCAGCGGAACAAAGTCAAATTTCTTTGTATTGCCCAGTCCCAGATTTTGAAGGTCGGGTCTTAGAGATGTTTGGTCAATCATGCAATCTTCTTCAGTTTCACTTTCCCATCTTAATACTGCAACGGCTGCAGTGCATCCCGAGGAGCCTTGACCATTTTTCTCAATCATTTCATCAGCCTTGACAAACGCTCTGTATAAATGCTCTCTCATGTCATGTTTTCCGTTAATGGGTAATCTTGGCGCAGTTGATGCAGGTAAACCAGTAGCTGAGGTCTGAGACACCAACGTGTTAGTAGTACTTGTCGAATCCCGTGATCCATCTGAAGTTCCTGAACTTTTGTGAAGTGATTGCTCTTGTTCTTGTACTTGTTCTTGTTCCTGTACTTGTGCTCGTTGTTGTGACTCATCTATGCTTGCGTGCTTTGACTGATTTTGTAGTTCCAAATCGATTTCTTGCTCTAGTAAAAGATGCAAATTGTTGCCGCACCACCGTGCTGATTCCTTTCCCGCGTGTCCATCAAAGACAGCAAAATAACCCCAGTCCACTCTTTCTGCATAATTTGCTATATATGTGTGTACATCTTCCATCTTGCTCCTATAAGTTGAGTTTTTTGTTTCCGCCACTCCTACTTTGAACGATAGTCCTCCAAATGGATCGAAATCGGACGGTACTTGCGTATGTGTATCTGTTTGCTTGTTGGCGTCCATGTTTGCTAACTCCGGTTCAATAGTTTGTTCGCCATTCAGTGTCGGTATGCGATCTGTTGGTGTATTTGTCAAGAGTTCTGGTGAAACGGTCTTGGGAAGTGTTTCGTTTAGGTGCTGTGCTGGGACTGGTCCACTTTCAGCTGCGCTCATTGTTGAATATTAGACTACTTAGTTGTATTTGTGCGAGGGGTGGAGAAGGGGGGGAGGGAGGGAGAAAGAGTTGTTGAGATGGGTGGCAAAGCAAAATTGAAATATCGGGGAAGAAAAGGAAGAAAAGGAAGAAAAGCCACTTTGTTGGAGGTTTAGTCTGGTAGCAATTGAACTGTTTTATTTTTTTGGTTTTATTTTTGGTTTTATTTTTGATAATTTATGCTTTTGGTCGTTTTTTTCTAATTTTATGGTGCGTGTATATTAAGTGTGTGGAGAGTGCCAGTTTTATTTTTAGTGTTGGTGTTAATGTGTGTGTGTTAGTGTGTGAATGTTATACATGTTTGGATTGCGTCTGACATCATTGTCGCGTGACAGAACAATATTAAATGAATGAAATGTTTGCGACATGGAAACACCACGACACACGGAGTTCCATTATGAAAACTGTTGCAAAATTTAACTACCAAAAAACTAATATATATATATATATATATATATATATATATATAGAGCGTTAGAAACAAAGAGGAATAGAACATGGTCTGGACCACTTTTTTTTTATTTTTATTTTTTGTGCTTATTAGCCCAAGATAGCAATTTCTCGATACAAGATAAAAAAAATATCATTGACGAAATGGTGTTTGCATGAACAAGTGTTAACTGAGACATGTCGTTTTGGAATATTGAGAGCTTGCTCTAGATTTAACACCATCCTTGTCTCTTGCTTTTTGGTTACTGTTCTGTAATTCTTCGTAAATTTTGCTTTTTTTTATTGATTCTTTTTTAATATCGAAAAAAAATAAATGGTAGAAGACACCATTTAATCCAGACTTTTTGAGTTGTTTCTTTGGGAAGAAGAAGAAGAAGAGGTTGGCGGGAGGGGGAAGGAAAAGGGTAAGGTGGAAAGCCAAACACATTTCCGCGAAGTCCGTTCAAGATATGCAATACCAGGCGTCTCGGGATCTAAGCACTTTGTGCTATACGACTTATTATTGTTAAGAGGATGTCTCACTTTCGTATAGGGTAGATACGTCAGTACACAAGGCGATACTATATTGTTTATAAAGAGGAAGTGGGCGGTGGTAGGGCAAAGAGTGAAGAATAAAAATCATGCTATGATTGTTTTAAGGAATAACCTCTGAATAGTGAGTTTACAATATGGGCTAGTTAATGAGGGAACAGTAGTGCGAAATATTTCCCTCTTTTTGTTGGCTTTTTTTTTTTGTTTTTTTTTATTTTCTCCTCCACGATTCTCAGCATGAGCTCAAATCCAGCAAATAACAAAATAGAAGAAAACAAATACCATGTAGGGTTGTTCCTTTTTTTTTTTTTGTCATTTACCTGTTCAGGCCGCTTTATTGATAAATCAATTTTACGGAAAACTGGTGGATAGACGTATCTAGGAATTAATATTTTTGAAAGATTTGGTTTTACAAGATACGCGAAAACGTTCGGAAAACCCCGCCTTCCAAAAAATTGTTTTTGTATCTTTTATCCGCGTCAGATGCATACTAAAATTTATACCAATAAAATCATCAACAGTCCGTAGTTCCTTTCATTTTCTGTTGGTTTTTTTTGCTTTGTGGATTCTCGCAACAAAGCAGCACAAAGAAAAGAGCCAGATGCATCAAGTGCTAGTTTTGCTTTTTGAGTATTCTTTGAAGATCTTGTGAGTGATTGACGAGAAGGCGTATACTCTGTAACAGCTTGTTACAAGAATTTACGCCTTAGCATGTTTGGTAAGAGATGTCGGGAATGTAATACATATTGTTCCGGAACTTAGGATGTGAATCCTGTTTCCACTTTTTGTTTTCTTTGTTTTTCTTTTTCTTCTTGTTCTTCTTCTTGTTGCCTTTCCATTTTCTCCATTCACTTGTTGTTGCCGCTGCTTGATGAAAAAAAAAAGCAGCATTTCCAACCGATTTACCAGCTATGCGTTATTAGAATTGAAAGAAGAGGAAAAAGAGAAAAGAGAAAGCAATACAAATTTTGAAATCAGCAGATATGATGACGTCTACAAATTTATTTTTTTTTTTTTTTTGCTTTTTTTTGCTTCTTCAATTCTACATGTAATGTTCGCCACATCTCCGGTTTTTCAATTTCACAAGTTGAGTCCATGGTTACAAAATATATTATTATTGCTTGACAAGTATTCCACCAAAACTCAGTCATTAAAACAATAAGTAAAATGTAGTTGCTAAGGAGAGTGCGTTATATTTATTTCTATAGTTTAGTTTGTCATTTACGCAATGCACTTTTAACGGCTACAAAGTGCACATTTATTCTGGAAGATTGCTCACTAGAGGAACACATTTCCGAAATACCCCAGTGGGAGTCCGTCACCAAACTTGCATAAAGTATATTGTGTTGTTGTGAAGACTTGACCTTGTAAAGACGAGTTAAATAAATAAATTAAAGCAAACAATCAATCAATTAATCAAACAATCAATCAAAAGGAAAAAATAGCGGATTCAAAGAGGTTTTTAACACAAACTAAGTATACGTCACTTTTTATTAAAGGGTTTGGATCCTAGTATCCACCTAAACAAACTGAGTTCCACACAACATGGCACAATTCAGGCATTGTACAGCTGAATCCATCCTTTACGTCTTTGCAATATAAATTTTAATGTAACCTTTTTTTTTTCTTTCTTTTTACCCTTTTTCAGGCGCCTAATTGGATTTATATTATTTTAGTATTACTTTTCATACTACAAAGTATATTAGGAAATATATTTAAATATATATATATATATATATATATAATCATAAATCTAGTAAAATTATTGCAACAAATATTTGTAATGAATATATTTAATCTTTATTCTCCAACAACATCAACCTACTTATTGTAATGGCCAATGAAGAAGATGTTGGATACAAGTCGGATACCGAGATAACACTTGCGTTATACAACTCCCTTAGTTTTACAAAGACATCACCACAAGTTGCGAATCTACTTAATACTCCTGCAACTACTAATACCCCTGCTATTCCTGATATTGACATCGATATCAACAATGCAACTGCTCTTCCTCCACTAGACAAGCAGCAAAGACAAAGCACTACTATATACAATTTGCCTAGCAATATCCTACTACATATATGTTCATTTCTACACCAACAGGACCTTGTCAATTTGTGTTTATCAAGTAAAGTTTGGTCTTTTTCAGCAACAAGTACATTGTACTCCAAGGTTATTGTTAATGACAATACAACTACGCTTGCAACAGTACGGTCAGCTATTACAAAGTACCCCAAGTTCTTTGGAACCTTGATTTCAGCATCCAATTTCCAAGGCTTGTTACAGTCTATTTGTTCAAATCCAAGTTTGGGGCGTTTGTTCAAAAGCTTAATACTCGATACATCAAAGGAGACTTTAACCATTATTTTGAACAATATTTCGTCACTTGTGCCAATAACTCGGTCTATTTCACCATCCCCAGTCATAAGTCAACCATCTTCACCACGCTCTCCGTCCTCATTTGTCTCCTTGTCATCACTAGACTCACTGCATACTGATTCTTCAAATACAAGCGTGTCCCTCCACCTTACAAGCTTAGTAGCCCCAGATATCCCATTAGCATTCTTTATTGAAAATGATTTGTTTCAGTTTGACAAGATTACTAAACTCAGTGTTGCTGTTGGTGAAATAAACAGCAACCGATATTCAAAACTAATCTTGCCCAATTTGCAAAGCCTTAGCATCAAGTACCACGATACGTTGAAGGATGCGCAGTGTCTAGCTAATTTGGGTTACAGTTTACAAAGCTCCGGCTCACTCCAGAGCTTAAGAGAATTGGAGTTTTCCATGGGTAGGGATAATGACCATATTATTATCAATAATATTTTACACGGCATAGACGACGCTAGTAACTTGAAGCTTCCAACTTGGTTGCATTTTTTTGAAAGTTTTTTGCAAAGAAACGGAAATGCAACATTTCCAAGTTTTGTACTTGTGCTCGATTCACTTGCTATTGAAGGGCATGTTGGGACGCAGGCCTCAGAGAGTGTTCAAGTGCTACAACAATGCATTGATTTGTCCTTGCTATCGAATTTACAATTAAAAGTCTTTGAAACTTCCTTACATATAGATAACATGACTTCCCCCAATCACAATTTAGTGAATCTAAATTCAGACCATAATATTGACCAATTTGCAGATTTAATCACCAAAGAAACGTCTAGTCTTGTAAGTCTTGCAATCAATCCTACTTTGGGTTGCACAAATTGTCAAATCCATAGCATCTACAAAACACTAGCAATAAATTTACCACAACAACTAAACAATCTTTCTGTTGTGTTTGCATCAACTAATTCTGAAACCAGTAAGAGCGTTATTGATGCAATTTGCCAATCGCAATCCAACTTGGAGAGATTACTTATACGCGATCTTACCACTGAGTCTATGGATCGCTCACTTTTATTCAAATGCATTCATTCCAATTTCTCATGGTTGAAACTATACGAAAATGGGCTCGCATATGAGAAAATGATTACGGATTTACTATTTAGCGACATTTTTCTTTGCGACTTTCTCAAACTTGATGAAGACTTTATTGTCAATAATCAGATGATGCAGTTTATACGCAAAACTAGCGGTCGTGGTTTAAACGAGTATTTGCAATATTTCTTTCATTTCGCATTTAGTCCCGTTGTGTCCTCAAATTTCAAGCTTGTTGGCCAGTTCCCTAAATTGAAAAACTTGAACGTTTTGGGATTGAGTCTCTCTGTGAATACACAGATCAACAAGAGCTCACAAGAAATTTGTTATGTGGCAAATGGGCGCCATCTTTCCACTGGGTTGATATTTAAAAGGTAATTTTACGTTTATTTGTTTTTGCTGTTTATTTCTTTATTTTATTTTGATTTATTTTCCGGATTTGTAATTTCCTTTTCCCATAATTTGTAGATATATTTTGTCTCTTTATGAACAATATATATTATATACATGAACACCTATATGTGTATATACCTTGCTTAATGGTACTGATTTAAAGTCGTTTTATTCATAAAAATGTTGAAGCATATTGATTGCAAGTTTTTGGAGTTATTCACAGGTTAATGGAACCTAATTAGCTCCTTGTGTGCTTATACTTTTAAATTGTAGCTTCAGAAATATGAATTTGTCAATGATGCAAATAATGTAAGTACGGATATTCATTAGGTGATTTTGAATTGCATATGATAATTTTAATTAACATTTTCTTTTTTCTTTTTTTTTTTGGTATGTTTGGCTTTTTTTTTATCTAAGGAATTGTGGAGATTTGCAAGACAAAAGGATCTTGTGAAATGTATAGCCACACATTTCTGACTCTATCTACCCCCTCCTTCCACTCCTCGCCCCGCCCTCCTTCTATCTTCCACACCACTTTCATTCTTTTTCTTTTAAAAAAAAAAGAACTACTTATACTTCACAAACAAGTGAGATCCTAGAGACTACGTTAAGTACAACAACAACAATTGCCAATAAGATAGTACCACTTCTTATTGCTACCACTACTTACTACTACCACTACTACTACTACCACTAATACATCAATCCCTAATCATGCCTTCTGAAGTTCCAGTACCATACGAGGCCAAAGGCACACCTATAGTTGAGCGTGTTGAATACAATGGCGCCAATTTCAAAACCGTAACTTGGAAAGTCCCTGAAACCGTTAAATACAAGGGTAAAATCATTTACGTGCATGGATTTGCCGAACAGCTGAACATATACACTGAGCATTTTGATAACTTGTCACAGAATGGGTACGAGGTGTTTTTCTTTGACCAAAGAGGTGCAGGTGAAACATCTCCTGGAAAGCTTGTAGGTCAAACAAACGAGCAGTATGTTTTCGATGACTTGGATTTCTTTATCGAGAGAAACTCTAAGGATAAACCAAATGAAAAATTTTACTTGATGGGTCACTCCATGGGTGGTGGAATCATTCTCAATTATGGTATTCGTGGTAAACTCAAAGATAAGGTTAAAGCTATTGTTGCTTGTGGTCCTTTGGTTCTTTTGCATCCAAAGACTCAACCAAACATTGCTTCGAGATTGGCATTACCCTATGTCGCCAAAATCATTCCAAGCTTTACTTTGGACTCAAAGTTAAACTTTGATTATATCACGTCCAACGATAGATGGAGAAAATATATCGAACACCATGATAAGAAGTTGATTGGAAGCTTTGGTCAATTCAACGATATGTTCAAAAGGGGTAAAGACTTGTTAAACCCTGCTTATGCGGCCAAATTCGATCAGAATATTGCAGTCTACATCCTACACGGAACCAACGATCGCATTAATGATATTAAGGGCAGTGAACAGTTTTTCAACTTATTGCCTGATAATGTCAACAAGGTCTTTGACAAAATCGACGCAGGCAGGCACAGCTTGTTTATTGAAAACGATGAATTGTACAAGTTGATTTATAAAAAGGTGTTGGATTTTCTTGATGCTTACTAGATTGATTTGTTGAAAGGTGTTTATAGTCTGCGGTTTGCTTTTCTTTGATTATTGAGCAATATTAAACAAGTCAAAGCATAGCAAAACAAAACAGAACAAAACAGAACAAAACAAAACAAAACAAAATATAACGGCAATAGAAAAATTGATGTCTAAAACAACTAGTTTCTATAACAAGGATATACGTTCCCTTGAGTAATTGTGCTTGTTTTTAGAACATCAAGAGTATGGATCGGAAAAAACCAACTTGTTTAGTCAAATCTTGTATCGTCTAACGTATAAATTTCTGTTTCATAATATTGAAAGGTACTGGTATTAAGATGTAGACACCAGGTGGTTCCGTAAAACTGCAAAAAGAAAAGCTTTGATTGTATGTATCTGGCCTACAATTAGATTTTCATTTTGCTTTTTCGGCTTCTTTTTGGCTTCTTTTTTTTATTCTTTTTTGACCTTCCACATCTTGACCTTCCTCGACACGAATATATTTGCTTTGAGGCGCATACGCCACTTTATGGAGGGAAAACGAGGCGGCTGACACTTTCTGGTTGCTTCACCATGCTTCACCATGCCTCGCCACTTTATCCTTTTACTCTACGTTGCATCTTTTTCAATTCTTGAAGGAACGAACGCCTCATGAAGATGTTGTCGGCGATCTCTAGTAAGACGACCGAATTCCACAGATTGTACACAAAACTGTGATCCTCTCTATCCAAGCTCAGTTAATATAACACGCCTTTAGCTCCTCGCCCTTATTTTTTTATTATTATTACTTAACAATCAATTTCCCTTTTTTTTTTTTTTTGGTTTGTTTCCCCGCAACTGGAAACTCGGTTAGGGAACCACAATTCCGAGCTTCCTAAAAGAGCAATCAAGGAGTTGAAATGATCATTGACAAAGGCTACAAACCAATACATTGGTATGCAGCTAAGGTATGTTGTATCGAGCACAAGTGGGAGCCCCAATACATCTTAAAATGTAATGTTCTTTAACGGCACCTCAGTACAGCTGGGTTTATGGAAGAGTCAGAACATCCGCCGGAAAACGAAATTCTCAGTCAGTATCTTGTTTTAAATCCAAGTTCCATACTGTATTTTTTTTTTCTTTTTTGCATTCGTTAGAGATGTTATAAATACTCGTTTACGCTATGTTTATGAGGGTCTATTCAATATCCATTAAATCCTCTTTCTTTCTTTCTTTCTTTCTTTCTACACATTCGACCAAAATGCTTTTTGAATACAATCTACAGTTTTATTTATTTGATTTCGGTTTGTGGTTTGGCAAACTTCGTACTTTCTCATTAGCCAGATCAAAGTGAAAGAACACGCGTGTCTTGAAAAGCTTGCTGATTGGAGACTGTTCAAGTATATTGCACCTTACTACTTTTCTCTTCTCTCTTCGTGTACACGACTCCTTCGTCTTTATCATTTTTTTTTTATTTTTCAACTCTCACATATAGCATTTTTTTTTCCTCTCTATTCGCTCGTACACACACATACTCACATACACAGACTTTGGTCCTCTTATTGTTTATCCAACCAATGTCTGTGTAAGCGCATACCTGGTAAGAAGAGAGAATGAAAAAAAAAATATATACATATATTATTCTTGGTTTCAGAAAAAGACATAAAAGTAATACCCTGATCTGACCCTCTACAACGCATATTTTTCATCACAAGTAATTCAAACCTTCCAAACATCACCTTTGCCACAGTTTCAGACCTCACGCGAGTCGTCACAACCTTGAAATTTCATATTCTACATCTCTTATATATATATATGTATATAGATATATATATATTGGGCTACAGTGAAACTTGATACTTGACAATGGGGTACACCATTAAGCAAAAGATTGACATTTGTCTCAAGGCAGAAGCGAATCCACAAATGACCCAATTTGATCTTGCATTATGGGCAATGAAAGAGTATGGGTCTCTGAAACCACCTTCGCAAACCACAATCTCGCGAATTTTATCATCAAAGAATGATATAATTGCCTCACGAGAGGGTGACTTCAAACTAGTGCGACGAAGAAAACAAACTAACCCGATTTTACGCAAGATCTTGGCGGAATGGATCACACAATTGATTTGGGAAAACATTCCAGTCACTATTCCCATAGTGCAGCTGACTGCAAATAACATTTGGACAAGATTACCAGCAAGTGTCAAGTCAGGCAACGGAATATTTAGTCAAAAGTGGTGCTCGCATTTTATCAAAAAGTTGAATGTTAATATCACAGGAGATACCGATGACAAGGATGAGAAGAGAAGAAATTTTGGGTACCCTTTGAACAAGGTATGGAAATTGGATGAAAAAATTGAACTAAAACAGTACTTGAACAATCTAATTGCAAATGGTGAGTACTCCCCTAAAGACGTATTTGTTGTTGATGAATTTCAATTGTTCTATTCGCTTCCGTTGGATCAAATCTTTGACGTAAGTTCGATTGATAAGGGCTTGCCACAGAATCATCAGCAACAGCCATCAAATGAAGACTCCCTTACCATTTTGCTCGGGTGCAATATTGATGGACTGGAAAAGTTGACGCCTTTGATTGTGGGCAAGTATGACAAGTTTGATGTGTCTCAAAGCTCATTGGCTAATCTACAAAACATCAATTATCAACAAATACCGCAACAACAGCTTATGAACAAAATTACCGAAAACTACAATGTCATCTACAAGTCAAATACATATAAATGGATCACGTCGCAAATGTTTCAAAATTATTTAATAACACTCGATCACAAGATACATAACCAAACTCCCAACCGACAGCTTTTGGTCATTTTGGATGATTGTTCAAGCCATCGTATCATAAACGTGAAATTTCAGCATATCAAACTCATATACCTCAAGAATGAGACAAGCCACAAGAACCCATACAACACGGCGTATAGTGGAGTCAAGTTTGATTATTTGCCAATGAATTTTGGCATTATCGAGGAATTTAAGATTTTCTATCGTAGTCAACAATATGCCGCATTGATAAATTTGCAAAGGAGTATTTCGAAAAAGAATGATAATAGGCGAATACAACGAGGCCCGGGATCTGCATTCTTACCCTCGTATACAAACAATGCTAGTGGCCACATTGCCTCTATTGCAAATCTTACTCCCACGCCTACTCCCACCACTGCAAATGGTACTACTACTACTACTACTACATCTTCGGCATTAGAAGTTTTATCCGAGCACGATTATCATATCCCATTAGTCAAGGTTATTGAATGGGTCACTAAATCTTGGCTTATGGTTTCACCAGCTCGGATATTTCATTCGTGGCGACGTACGCATTTGCTTCAACTAAAACATAACCAATGGCCCTGTCTTGTACACCGAGAAATGGCAAATCAAATCGTTGACCACATGGAAAGAAACCTTTTAGTCGTTTTTGATGAAAATGCGAGTAAGAGAAACTTGGAGGAGCAAATGTCCTACTTAAACGTTGTGATTCCATGGGAGATTGATGAGCTTATAGGATTAGTTAATGAACGAGGTAAGGTTACTTTAAGTTATGCTTCAATAGAAGAAATCATAGGCAGTTGTTTACTGGAGTCTAGAGATCCAGAGTACGAAGATGTTGGAGGTGAAAGCTTAACTGTGAGTGGAACCAATGGAGTTGAGGGTCTCGATGAAGAGGACATTGAAATGGCTGATGCCATTAATAACATGTCGCAGTCAATTACTACTACGCCCTCTTGGAATATAATTGATCTGGAATTAAATCAAGCTAGCAGCATACTCTTTAATAGAGCATTGGTTGAATCTGGCACCAACGGCAGTACTGGCACTAACAACAATTTTAACAAGCACAAACTAGCGCCAATTGAAAACGGTGTGAAATTAAAACAGCCAAATATGAATAATGTTGCTAGCCACAACATCCACCATAACACGGATAATTTCAACAACCTCAGTAATCATAACTCTCCGCCAATTTCAAATATAACCACAAACACCAGTTTCAGTTTTCTGACCCCAACACTCCAACTGCTTTCTCAAGTAGTACCCAAACCACAATTGTTTAACCAATCAAGCTTTTCTGCGTTTTCTCTGCCATCAGCACCTCCACAACAAGAGCAACAACAACAGCAGCAGCAGCAGCAGCAGCAGCAGCAGCAGCAACAACATCAACAAGTTCAAAGCATGGATGCTGATATAATTAATTGCATTGCAAAGATTCTCAACTACTCCGACTTGAAAGCAATCAACATATCCCAATCTACTATTGATGACCTCACCTACAACTCAAGAGTAATTAGAAATCGAGCTAAGCAATAACCTGTCTGGTATTTATTCTAAGCATTTTAAAATTCATCAACAATTTTGTATATATATATATATATATATGTGTGTGTGTGTGTATTTACATGATAATAACCCCTATATTTTCATTCATGCTCTTCCATATCTCCAAAGATTCCAAACTTTTGTGCATTATGTCGTTGGAGCATCTTCCTCAACATCATCCTCCGTGATACCCAACTCTCTAGCTTTTGCCTCTAACCTTGCACGTTTTTCCAATCTGGCTTTTCTTATACGTGCCACTTCTGCCTGAATCTCGTGTGGCTCCTTAGGAATTTGATTTAACGTTGTTGGATCCGGCCAGAAACCCGGAAGGTTGAATTTCTCATCCGTGTTTAAACCAACATAGTACATAATACAAATGGGGGAAAGCAAGTAAAAACCAAACTATTGAAAAAAAAAAAAAAGCAAAGCAATGTTAGTATCGATTTTTTTTTTTTATAATTTCTCCATATTTATTTTAGGTCATTCCTCTTTAACTTCTAATCAAAAAGCCTCTGGTTAAAAGAAGATGATCTATGATAATATAAACCTTTTGTAAGGAGCTTCATTCTCCAACTTGATTATTTTGTCTCAAAGTCAAACATACTTTCGCGGTTTCTAATTGTGTTCGATTAATACTATGAATAAATCTGTGTATGAATCCCATGATGAGCTTGAAATGTTGAGTCGTTCTTTGTTTTGTACGTAGAACAGATTTGATAAATTAAAAGGAACAGATGATATAGGCTTCTATCGAAAGATTAACATAAATTCAAGTAATCGCACTCTTTCTTGGTGTCATTTTTTTTTTTTTTTTTTTTGCTTTCTGCTTAGTCGTTATACAGTATCACGTGCGCTATAGAGTAATGGCTTTTTTCTTTTCTTTTCTTTTTTTTTTTTTTTTTGCAAAGTTAGTATTATGAATTCTGTAAGGATATGAATATATTAAGAGCTTGTTACTCTCTAGAGTATCTAATTCTCATCAACATATGTTTTCATCTTCCAAGGACTTAGAGTAATGAAACACATATTCCAAAGCTAATGTGATAATGTAGAAAGTAGGAGAAATAAATAAAAAAGTATGGGGTTTACATTACATTTGTAAAAGTTCGCATAATTCTTGAGCAAAAAGTTTTTTATGTAAATAGCTTGGATAATTAGACAGGAGAAATCCAGCACTGCCATGATCAGTAGCATCAGGTGTATTACCAAAAGTCAAACTTGACTCCAACACTTTTTATATTTCTTTTTTTCTTTCTTATTTTTTTTAAGCCACTCCATCAACGACAAACCTTACCAATTCATTTGTCTTCAATTTTGAGCAAGTGAAACCTCCTTTTCGGTTTTATGCCTATTTTAAATAGTCTAGAGGTATCCAATGGTTTTTGTCCTTCGCCTAGACTACTTTGAGGATGTCCCTCATGAACTCTGTTATTGACATTATATTTTTCACCAACTGTTTTGTTTCTTCTTTCATTAAGTATGGTAAAGTTAGCGCTTGGATATATGTATTGGTTTTTTTGTTCTGCAATTCTCACTCTTTTGTTATTCCCTGTTTGCGGTATTGGCAAGGTTGCTGCTGTTTGTGCCAATTTTTCACAACTTGCGAGATCTTTAGAGATTGGAATTGCGCTACATATCTTGTTGATGTATGTGTTTGTAGCAGAAACATGTAATAATTCTGATATATTGTTCTCATCAACTTTGCTGGTGAAAGAGTGACGTGTGGCGGTAGATTCTGAAGGTGAAAATGGCGAAAAGAAATTAGAGATTGTGGTTGAGTTGCGAAATTTGATGTTGATGTTGGACAACTTGGATTTGTAATAGTGTTTATTAAATCTTGATGTTGTTGAAATATTGGATGATAATGATGAGGGGGACGAAGTGAATGAAGAAGATGGAGGGAAGCATGTTGAACGTAGGCATTCTTCAATTTCGTGTTTCAATTCCTTTTTAACTTTACCACTTTCAACTTTTGCTGAACTTGAACTATTGGGGCCATGAAACAGTTCTTGTTCTTTATCATTAAAGTTTAGAGGAGGAGGATGCGACAACGGATCTAATAACGAACCTCCACAAGTCTTTTTCTCATTAAGGCTTTGGAAAAAGTGTGAATTTTTTGTTCTTTGGGTATCTAACGTGATGGGCTTCATTAATCCCGTTGCCAGTTTGATTTGATCATTCTCCTTAAAATCCGTTTTCTTTAGGATATTCAAACTCTTTGTAATATCTATTTTAGTGGCAGACGGACAAGCACCGTTAAACATTTTGTTTTCATTCACTGTACCTGCTGGAGATGACTCAAGGTAACAATCAATCAATTCCAATATTACAGTTTCGTGATCATAACTTCCTTCACAAGTTTTACGCGCTTCATTTATTTTGTTGCTATTTGCTTCTTTTATTGGGTCAAAGACAAAACTCTTATTGCCCAGTCGAAAGTTGATGGTTTCAAATGAGGTTATAATATGGTGATCACATTCCCTTGTAAATGCCAGCATTCTAAAAGATGATTATGTATTTTTTTTCAAATGAGCCCAAAAGTTTATCGTCAAAGAAGAAAATCGGGATTGAAAATGGAAGTGGCGGGGGGGGGGGGGTATAAGATATAGGCAAAAAGCTTTTTCAAGGATTTTGACTTTTTTCTTGAGGTCTGAGTAAAATCAATCACCGTTGTTTGTTAGTTATTCAAGTAGATACAAATTACGATAAAGGGAAGGTTGGGAAATGAGTCTGGGGAAAACTGAGAATAGAATGAAGTCTTTTGTTTTTTTTTTGGTTATGCATTATTTGATTCCAAGATTTATAAGAACTAATACCGCTTAAGGAGGTTTTTTTTTTGGGTTGCAACACCCCCACCAGCTTAATTTGGTTATCTCTCTGATTTTTTTTTCCTTCTTCAATTTGTAATATAAAAATACTATAAAGAATAACATATAAACGTAAAAGCAAAAAAGCAAAAAAGCAAGAAAGCAAAAAAGCAAAAAAGCAAAAAATTTCAACCTCACATAATTAAAAAACAATTTACTCACTCATTTGTATCCAAACACCATCCATGTGGCTCATAGTCAAGTGAATTAATTTCTTACATGGATCAGGGGAATCGTCCATACTTTTTAAATCGGGAAACATCTGTGCTAGTCTACAAATGGTGTAGCTTGCTTCTGTCAATGCAAATTGTTGGCCCAAACAGATTCTGGGTCCACCATTGAATGGCAAATATGCCCATCCCAATTGTTTCAAGTCAGCCCATCTTTCTGGTCTAAACACAGTGGCATCTTCCCCATAGTGCATGGGCATTCTATGTAACAAGTATGGAGAATAAGCAAAAGTTGTTCCCTTGCCGATAAACACTGGTGATTTCTCATCAAGGCCACCGCCTGTAGGCAATGTCGTATCCTTTGTAGCTACTCGGAAATTAATTGGCACTGATGGGTAAAGACGCAATATTTCATTGAGCACCCATTTAAGGTATGTGCATTGTTTCAAAGTTTCAAATGTGATTTTGTTTACTAGTGCATCTTCACCCGATCCAAAGTGTTGGTAAATTTCCTTTTTCAATTTTTCCCACACATTTTGATGACGTGCTAGTTCAAAAATGGTGAATGATAAAAGACCGGCAGTAGTGTCTCTTCCGGCAACCATAATGTTTAGCAATTGGTCTTGCAAGACTTGGGGATCACGTGTATGCTTAGCCAACTGATAAAGAAATGTATAGTTGTGTTTGCAGTGTTCTTCCAACTCTTTAGGGGTTAAACAAAGTGCTCTATTGACAAATCGTTTGGCGAATTTGTGGACAATCTTGGTGTTTCTTTTAAAGGATGGAGGATTGTAGAGAAAGTACAATACTTGAAGGTATGTCCTTACCGCTAAAGCCTTTTGTGTCTCATTGAATGCTTCAGCAAAGCCAGCAACTTCGGGGTCACATTCCAATCCAATAGAAGCATCGTAAAGAGAATGTACCGACTCGCCAAATAAAAACTCGGTTGAAGTATCAACTGTCAATTTATAAAACAACTCTTGTATATCAAAAGTGCCACCATTATGAGTTTTAATGTGCTTGGCCAAGGTTTGTAAATGCGGCTCAATAGTTTGCACATGAGCCACTTGTTCTCTTGCAAATTGTGGTCTCAACATTTGTCTACTTTCTTTCCATCCTTCGCCATCCAAGGTGAATACACCATTGCCCAACAATGGTTTAAAGTGTGCGTGTCGGGTACCCAAGCCAAAGTCATTAAACTGAGTTGCCAATACAGCCTTCAAGTTTTCTGGATTAACACTAGCAACAACACGTACTCCAAACAAGTAAGCTGAGAATGTAGTGCGACGACCAAACTTCTCGTACAACACCATTGGAAAGTCGACCAACTCACCAGTTGTTTTGAGACGTTGGAGCAAATATCCAAGGCGAAGACCCAATGGCCCACCTTCGGGAAAAATAATGGGTTCTTTGCAATGATGTGCTCTGCGAAAGATCTCTCGTTTGATAAAGATACATATGAAGTATGTTCCAAAAATAATGAAGAGAATGCCGAACCATATAGTGTGAGAAGAGTAAGGCGGTTGCAAAGCGTGGCCAGTATTGGAGATGATTGTTTCCATCATCTTTGCAGTATAATACTTAATGAACGCCTCAATAGCAACAAAGTATATCTATATATATATATATAAATATGAAAATAATATCAAATTCAGACAAAAAATATAAAGAGTGCAAGAATTGACAAAGAGTTAATGATTCGGAGTATTGAAGAGTAAAAAAAGAAGTAGCGGAACTTGAATTGGATAATGTAAGAAGTATTTATAATAAACTAAAGAGACATATATATATATATATATATATACGTATAAATATAGTAAGCTGCTATGTTGATTAATTGGCAAGCAAACTAGAGTAAACATGAAGGGGTAGAAAAGAGTAAATTTTCGATATAGTGATTTTTAGAATAGAGACAAAGAAAATAAAAGAAAAAAAAATGTGCGGATGTGCGTATGTGCGTATACCGAGTTTTAAGAAATGTCATCTCCATGCTGTGTTTGAGGGGAGAATTATCAAAGCTTAATTCAATGTCGATATTCGTAGAGAAATTTGTTCATTAAACTTTTAAATGTGAATGTGAATAATTCTTTTTTTTTTTCGAAGAAAGAGGGGAGGGGGAAGAAAAGTGGGTGAAGGGTTTGCTACTAGCCTATGGTTTCTCCTTCTGTCAAGTTAAAAGTTACTATAAGGATGTTTGATAAAATCATAGTTAGTTTAAAAGTACTTAGTTTATTGCTCTATTAGAATTAGTAAAAGTACTCAGTTTGTAACATTGTCTGAGCAATATATAACCCCAACCCCCTCGCCCCAAAAAAAAGAAAACAAATATAATGAAGAAAGAAGATTAAAATCAAATCTAATGGAAATAAGTAAAAGATGAGACTATAACATATTTAAAAAATTGGTTAGTTGGTTATAGAGAAAGGATGGATTGGTTTTTTGAAAGTGGAAATTTTTTTTTTTAAAATAAAAAGTAGGAAAAAAGTAAAAATGTTTGCTCACATCGGAGTAGTACAAACTAATTATAACTCCGAACAATTATAAAACCGTGTGTCACAAAAAGCTTTGCGAACGTAAAAAAAGCTGATTAAAAACAGAAACATATGTGTTACATTTCTGTGTCACAATTTTTTGGCTGACTCCTGTGTCTGATTTCTCTGTGGAAAGGAGACGGAGGTGGGAGGGGGAGGGGTAGAAAAAGAAAGGGTAAATGGTGGGTGTTGGAGGGGGAGGAGCAAAAAAAACAGGGAATTACCCCTCAAACAGATTCCGCTTTTTTATTTTTGTTTCCTCTTCCTTACGGTTTCTATTTCTCTCTTGTTTGTCAAAGTTGTAAAAATGTATTTCTATTGTTGCAATTGATGCTAGAAAGTAACATCCCCCATGGGTATATGTTTATAAAAAATAAAATATTGCATTTCCAATGTGAATGTGATAAATTTTTTTATTCTTATCTTTCATCATTTTTCCCCTTTCGTTGAGAAACTGTAAAAAATTGAACATGGAAACAAACAGTCTCTCTAGAGTGTATAATGATGGAATACAATAGCGGCTTAGTGGTTTCTCAAACAAGATTGTACTGTGATAATATTGTTAGAATAAAAATATATTCAGTTAGTCAAGTCATTGGTAATACTGTTGTACAATCGTATATCAACATTGCTCACCACAAACGTATACAACTTATCAAAAAAGGAAAGCAACCATGTTCTTTCCCTTTCTTCTTTTTTCCTGACTCTTTTTCCTTAATTGTAAAACCAAAACAATTCATTTTATCTATTTTCAGTGTAAAAGTTATCAACCGGTCTTTTGTTTTCACTTTTCTCAATAACAAAAAAATTGGGGATCATACGTAATTATAGAGTCTGAAACAAGTTGCACAACATATATATAAGTTTACTTAAAAAAATATACACAAACAAATCAGATCTAAATTTTTACAATCACAGTATATAATATGAAAAAAAGAATCAAAAAGGAAACAAGGTAAGAAATATATATATATATATTTAAAGAAAAACAAATTCAAGTCGAATCAAATCAAAGCAAAAACATAAAAAAAATAAATCTGAATCTTTGTTTTTCTTGTTTTCTTCTTTTTTTTTCTTTTTTTTTTTTTTTTTGCAAACAGATATTCTCTCTTTTTTGGCATTTATTTGGCACATATATTCATCATTAGCTCATTTCAATCCACGCGCCATCCATAAGACTCATTGTCAAGTGAATCAATTTCTTACATGGGTCAGGCTGGTCATAGTTGCTAGCCAAGTTGGGAAACATTTGTGCTAGTCTACAAATAGTGTAGCTAGCTTCTGTCAAGGCAAATTGTTGGCCCAAACAGATTCTGGGTCCACCATTGAATGGTAAATAAGCCCATCCCAATTGCTTTAGGTCAGCCCATCTTTCGGGTCTAAACTCATTTGCATCCTTGCCATAATACTCTTCTATTCTGTGTAGCAAGTAAACGGAATAAGCAAAAGTTGTTCCCTTGCCAATAAATACTGGTGCAGTTCCATCGGGACCACCGCCTGTGGGTAAAGTAGTGTCTTTTAAAGCAGTGCGAAAGTTGATTGGCACTGATGGGTAAAGACGCAATATTTCATTGAGCACCCATTTGAGGTATGTGCATTGTTTCAAAGTTTCAAAAGTAATCTTTGAGACATCTGCATCTTCACCCGATCCAAAGTGTTGGTAAATTTCATCCTTCAATTTTTGCCAAACCTCGGGGTTACGTGCGAGTTCAAAAAAGGTGAATGATAAAAGACCGGCAGTAGTGTCTCTTCCCGCAACCATAATGTTTAATAATTGGTCTTGCAAAACTTTTGGGTCTCTTGTGTGCTTTGCCAATTCGTAAAGAAAAGTATAGTGGTGTTTGCAGTGTTCTTCCAATTCGTCTTTGCTCAAGTTCAATGCTTTATTAACAAAACGTTTGGCAAACTTGTGGACAACCTTTGTATTTTTCCAAAATGATGGTGGATTGTAGAGAAAGTACAATACTTGGAGGTATGTTCTTACTGCCAAATCCTTTTGTGTCTCATTGAATGCTTCAGCAAAGCCAGCAACTTCGGGGTCACATTCCAATCCAATAGAAGCATCGTAAAGCGAGTGTACTGACTCGCCAAATAAAAATTCGGTTGAAGTGTCAACGGTAAATCTAAAGAATAATTCTTGAATGTCAAATGATTTTCCTTTACTTGCCCTAATATGTTTAGCCAATATTTGAATGTGTGGTTCCAATGCTTGCACATGAGCAATTTGGTCTCTTGCAAATTGTGGTCTCAACATTTGTCTACTTTCTTTCCATCCTTCGCCATCCAAGGTGAATACCCCATTGCCCAACAATGGTTTAAAGTGTGCGTGTCTGGTACCCAAGCCAAAGTCGTTAAACTGAGTTGCCAATACAGCCTTCAAGTTTTCAGGTTCGACTCCAACAACGACTCTTACACCAAACAAGTAAGCTGAGAATGTCTTGACACGATCAAACTTGTGGTATAATTTGCACATAAAGTCAACAATCTCACCTTTTTTCTTCTTGTCTTGCAAGTCATAGCCTAGTTTGATACCCAATGGACCACCTTCAGGGTAGACAAATGGTTCCATACATCCTCGTTGTCTTCTAAAGATTTCACGTCTAATGTAGAGCCCTGTAAAGTAAGTGGTAATTAGGAGGGTTATGGCTCCGTACCAAGTAAACAAGTGTTGGACAATAGCCAGTGGTAGGGTTTCCAAAGATATTGCCATAGTCAATGAAATAAAAAAAAAGGGTGTGTAGATATCTATGTTTATCGAGAGATATATTTATGTTTCGGAGTGTGTTTGTGTTTGTGGGTGTGTATATGTTGATTAAAAGAATATATCAAATGGGTATTGTATATGAGTATCTGGTTAATCAGTAATATTTAAGTAAAGCAAATAGACGAATTAGATAAAAGAAACTTGATAGAATTAAAACTGTAAGAAAGAAAAAAAAAAGGGAATGGTATGCTGTTATATATATATAGACAAACAACAATTTAAAAGTCTAGTGTTTCCAAGTTGTAAATGTTTTAAAATCTGAATGTGAAATTTTATTCTGCAAGTTTCTTAATACCAATCTTCTTTTGATGTTGCGGTATAAGGGTATAGAGAGTTGAAATGAGGGGGAGAAGGGGGAGAAGCATAATGTACATTGTTTACATTGGTTACATAAGTTATATTGGTTGTATTAGTAACAACAAAGAAAGGGTGATTGTCTGTTTTGTATATTATGCAAGGGAATGCTAAAAAAAATATGTTGCTTGTTGTTTTATTCTTTAACATTGTACAGAAATTTCAGTTAACAAACCCCTTTGTATAACATCTGGTAGCATCTTTATAAGCTCTAAGTTTCGTACCCCCTCCATCCCAATGAAGCAACAATTTAGATACAATAACTGAATAGATAGAATCTGTTCACTCCATAATATTCCATATGGACGACAACTCCGCAACTTGCACAAAATTTACAGTCATAAAAAAAAAATAAAACAGCAGTTGAAGTATTACTTCTGCAGATTACACAAAGCTAGAAAAGGAGCAAAGAAAGAGTTAGAGAAATAGAAAGCAAAAGCTTAATTTTTTGAGTTACACAAAACCCCGAAAAGAGAAAGCAAAAAAAAAAGCAAAAGAAAAGCAAAAAAAAATACCCCGCAAGAAAGATCTACATGTGCAATCAGACATCTTACCATTGCTACCAATTGTATACTTTTCTTTTACTCTTATTTTATTTAGTAAAAAATCTTACACTATAATCATGTAAACAAAAAAAATATGAAAAAGTATAGCAAAGAAGTATTCAGGGAATCGAATTGCTCAAGGTGAAATCAAAGGCTCATTACTTGCATGTTTATTACAAAACAAACACTGTCTACAAACTACTAAGGGATATAGTAAAAGATTGATAAAGAATCATTAAATGGATAGGAAAAAAAAAGAAAAAGAAAAAAAAGGGAAGTGTTGATAGATGCTTCAAACTATACCACATTCACAATGCAAATGTAAAGTCCAGTAGTAAACTCAATTACTTGTATATACTTCATTCCAACATGTGATGTTTCGTGTACTAATATAGTTTCCATCTTCTTATCGTCTATTGCCACTATTCACATGGAGCTCTCATTTGCGAGAAAGAAAAAAATAAATAATAATAATATCTTAGTTGCTTAATCTTGATTGACACAATTTTATAAGGTAAAGATGAAAGGAAACAAAACGTTGGAGTTTAATCGTGTACTTTTCTATCCCCATCATCCCCCATATTTTGTTCCTTCTTTTAATCTTTTGAACTTCAAATTTGTTTGTTGTTTGTTTGTTGTTGTTCGTTGTTGTTTGTTGTCAAATTTTTCACATGTCAAAAAATAAAAATCTTTTAAACCTTTTTTTTTTAAAAAAAGCCCTTTTTTTTTGTATTATAATTTTTGAAACATTACCCCATATCTAGTACTGCACATAGAAACAACTTTACACAAACACATAAAATAAGACAACGCCATCTAAGTAGAGATTTCATAAAGCTTTAGGGGGGGGAAGAAGAAAGATTGTCACCATTGCCAATAGCATCTTTCCCTTCCTCTTCTCGCTCCCCCCCCCCTCTTTTTCTCTCCACTATACACTGTTGAAGTTGAATAATCCTAGCATTCATATTAAGTTGTCTCTTGTTACACAAA
This sequence comes from Lodderomyces elongisporus, assembly GCF_030384665.1. NCBI lineage: Eukaryota > Fungi > Ascomycota > Pichiomycetes > Serinales > Debaryomycetaceae > Lodderomyces > Lodderomyces elongisporus. Next base: position 1,848,445 of record NC_083675.1, read on the forward strand.
TCGTTGTCTTTCGTATATTCTAAATCGTTGACTACTTATTCTCTAATTTACATTTCTCAATTCCTAGAACTAATGGGATATTCCTTCTCCTTTTATATTCTTCTTGCTATACTATTAATCCCATTAGTTCTGTTAATCCTTCCTATTATATCTTACTAGTCTTATTAGCATCAACTAGACTCTTGTCTTAATTAACTCTTGTCGATCTTCTCATTCAGCTTCTGATTGGTCAGTGTTGGTCGTGTGTATACCAAAGTGATTAAGGCTTACTCTTGGCAACCCATCGACCTTCCTTTGGGTTGCACTTCTGACTTCAATAATTTTGGCAACCCATCGACCTTCCTTTGGGTTGCACTTCTGACTTCAACACCCTCTCTTAAGCCTAAATCACTTAATCTTCTTTCTCTCCTACACACCTTGCCCTTAACTTCTCAAATTGTGGTTTTGGTAATACTTTAGTGAACATATCCGCTATCTGAAGTTTCGTGGGTAAGTATTCAATTAATATGGATCCTTCTTCAACCTTTTCTCTTATGAAGTGGAGTCTTACATCAATGTGTTTAGTTCGATGGTGGTACACAGGATGTATAGCATGCTTAATAGCACTTTGATTATCTTCATACAACTTAATACTAGTCATATCCAACTGAAAATCTTTGAAAACCTGCCTCAACCATTCAGCTTCCTTTGCACCATCACACAATGACATAAACTCAGCTTCCGTCGTACTTAACGCAATTGTCGCCTGTTTCTTGGATCTCCAAGTAATTGGACCATTAGCATATTTGAATACCAATCCAGAGGTTGACTTTCTCGACAATTTGTCATTGGCCCAATCAGCATCACAATATCCTTCTACTTTTGATCCTTCCTCATATTGGTAGGTAATTCCAAAATTCTCAGTGCCCTTCAAATATCTCAATACCCTCTTTGCTGCTTTCCAGTGAAGTTCCTTTGGCTCTTTCAAGTATCTAGATAGCACACCAACTATATGCGATATATCAAATCGAACTGTGTTTGCTGCAAACAACAATTTTCCAACTAGACTTCGGTAGTTTGATATGTCTGTTAGCAACTTGTGATTCTTTTCATCTAATGTTAAATCTTGATTCACCATTGATGGTGTCCTCTCAGGTTTGCATTCTTTCATGTTATATTCTTTCACCATTGTCTCAATATAGTCCCTTAAAGTAAGTTCAATTTTGAAATCACCACTTTGTTTAATATTTAAACCTAAGAATTTACTGACCTTTCCAAGATCCTTCATTTTAAATTCCTTCAATAAATTTTTCTTCAATAATGTGACTGACTCATCAGTGGTGCCTGCAATAAGAATATCATCAACATAAAGTGCAACAATTAACATTGAATGATCATCTTCCTTGAAATATAAACAGTTTTCCGCTCTGTTTCTAATGAATCCTAAATTTCTCAAAACTTTATCAACTCGTTGGTTCCATGCTAACGGAGCTTGCTTTAAACCATATAGGGATTTGTTTAATTTGCATACCAAGTCTGAACCTTTTGAAATCTCATATCCTTCGGGTTGTTGCATATAAATTTCCTCATCCAAAGTCGCATTAAGAAAAGCAGTGGTTACATCCATCTGATGTAAAAACCATTTTCTTTTGAGCAGCAATCGCCATCATAATCCTTAATGACTCATACCTAATTACCGGAGCAAAGGTTTCCTCATAGTCTATTCCTTTAACTTGACTGAAGCCTCTGGCTACCAACCTTGCTTTGAACCGTCCATCCTTTTTGATTGTGAAGACCCATCTACACGTGATCGCTTTCCTTCCTTTTGGTAATCGTACTAAGCTAAACGTCTGGTTCTCTGCATGTGCACGCAATTCCTCATTAATGGCTTCCTTCCATCGATTAGCATCTTTCGAATTCATTGCTTGTTTTAAAGTCTTTGGGACATCTTCCGTTATCATTTTCTCATTTTCTGGTGCAATAGAACTACTGGCAACATAGTTTACTGCATTCAGCTTTGCTATCTGTTGATCAACCAGTTTAGATTCACCATCACTGCCATCATCTAAATCGTTGTCCCTCTCTTCATCTGAATCCACTGACATACTCGAGTTGTCATCAACAATTCGCGAAATATCCATTCTTCTATCACGCAGATGATGTTCCATAGCATTTTCCCTCTCTGAAGATAAACTGGGTGGTAAATTGTGATCTCCTATATATTTGTCGTTAGTACGTAGGATCGGCGTCGAATTTCTAGTACGTTTATATCTTGAAGGTGTCATTCTGGAATTTTCAAATGAGAAATCGTCAAATATGTTATCAACATTTTCAAGCTCTGTTGACTGAATTTCACCATCAGATATATCCTTAGAACTCGCTGTTGCCGGATCCTCAATAGTTTCATCATCATCTTCATCATCATTTATGGGCTCATTTTGCATCTGATCTGTCTTAGATCCTATAACTAACGTGGAGTCACTACGAATTGGCGCAAATTGTATACCACCAGCACTATTCGCAGAGGTCACATACTCCCACGTAGTCTGACTGACATTGTCCGTTTGATAATACATCTTGTATTCATCAAATTTCACCTGACTCGACACAACTACCATGCGCCTTTCGGTATCAAACACCCGATACGCCTTGTGATCTGGATCATAACCGAGCATCACACACTTCCTCGTGGTGGGTCCCAACTTACCGTCACGTATACCTTGTGGAATAACCGCATAACAGATACATCCAAAAACCCGTAAATGATGCAATCCAGGCCTCTCATCGTACCACTTAGTATAAGGTATCTCATCATTAATGGCATGAGTTGGCGTGCGATTGACCAAGTAGGCAGCAGTTTTAACTGCTTCGGGCCAGAACTGTATCGGCATATGCGCGTCAGCTAACAAGGTACGTGTTTTCATCTGCAAGGTACGATGCATTCGTTCCGCGACCCCATTTTGATAAGAGTGGTGAGGGACAGTGAGTTGATGTTGAATTCCCTTTTCACGCATAAATTCTTTTAACTCATAATTGACAAATTCTCCACCATTGTCCGTACGAAGCATACCAACCTTGTAGATGCGGCCCGTTGACTGAAATCTCGTTTCAGCAGCTCGAATAAAGTCTATGACAGTCTTAGAAACATCGGATTTGTTTATAAGTGTCTTCACATGAACAAACCGGCTGAACCCATCCACAATGCTCAAAAAATACTTTGAGCCATCAATCGATCTATAGCCAAATGGGCCACATAGATCCGCATGCAAGAGCTGGAGCGGCTGAACTGGTATAAAGGTACTGAATTTTGGTTTAGTAGTGACGCCTTTCCCAATCATACACGGTTCACACAACTCATCCTGGCCACGAACATCAAGATCTTTCACAATTCTAAATTGGTAATTAAGACGCTTGAGTACCGCTGTGCTGGGATGCCCTAGACGTTTGTGCCATAATGCGTTCATCTGAGGGCCTCTCTTTTCCGCATGATCCTTCCAACCTACCTCCGTATTCACTTCTGCACCTCGTGCATGTTCCTTCCAACCTACCTCCGTATTCACTGATGCACCTCGTGCATGTTCCTTCCTACCTACCTCCTTATTCACTGATGCACCTCGTGCATGTTCCTTCCTACCTACCTCCTTATTCACTGATGCACCTCGTGCATGTTCCTTCCTACCTACCTCCTTATTCACGTTCGCACCACGTGCGTTTCATTTCCTCATGTCCAATGCGTGGCTTGCACCCAGTGCAGTCTCAGCACTTACCGCCATCTGGACCATTGCCGTTTTTCCTCGTGCCTTGTTTGCACTCTCACCGGATGTGACACCGGTCTCATTCCTTCTAAGCTTTATCTCATAGAGGTCTTCCATTGTTGAATCCTTCTTAGCAAAAAGATCTCCGCTATGGGTATCATACACATTAGTTCCTTCAAACGTTAAACTCGTTCCCTGATTCGTGGCACAGGAGATTGACACCAAATTCACGCCAGCCTTTGGCGCATATAACACATTGCTCAACGTAAGTTTCGTTCCATTCTGTAACTGAAGTTCCACTGTACCTATACCATGAACGTCAACTTTGAAACCACCAAGTCCTCGCATTTCATCTGTATAATATCTTAATGACTTGAACATGTTTTTGTCAAACACAAGGTGATGAGAAGCACCACTGTCTAAATAGAATTTGTTTACCTCCTTTTTAATACCAAGAAAAGCTACCCATCCAATATTTTTCCCGGGTCTTTTGTCTTTCCAAGGCATCTTTTTAGGTTTGTTATAAGGAAACTTGCGAGAAAATTCAGGACAATTTCTAGAAATATGACCTGGTTTCTGACAATTATAGCACTTCACCACACGTTCAGCAACAAAAGCATTTGCCGTAATTTCCTTGGGTTTTACCGTGTCTTTAATATGTGCTACCATAAAGGGCTCAACATTTTGTATCGTAAATTCTTCAAAACTGTCAGAATATTTTCGATTATAGTCATCAACAATATCCTTAATTTTGTTTTCTGGGATACCAGCCAATTTCAATGCAGCCAACTGTTGTAACACGAAATAAGCATCTTTTGTGAAATGACGGTAAACACGATGATGAATTTTATTGAAAGCAGACATACAGTTTGCAAGTACACTACCTTCAGCTGTCTTCCATGGTAGTTCATGTTGTTCACAAAGTAAATCAATAGCACCAAGTATAGTCACTTGACCATAGAGTTTTTGAAGTTGTAAAAATAAGTCTCTTCCTGACCCCTCGAATTCACAGGCCGTTATAAGTGGATTCCCGGTTACACTACTATCTAAGATAGTGCGAAGTAAATTATTTAATGAATCAACCAACTTTATTTTATCCTCTTCATTTTCTTCAATAATAGTACCTATGTCTCCATTCATGCAGTATTGGTATATACCAGTCGACGACGACCTCAACTTTACTGACAAAACCATCAACCATCCATAATAATTCTCAGCTCCTGAAAGTTTGTCAGCTTGGTTGAAGTTGGCAAGCGCACCAGGGTTGCTCATAACCTGTTGAAGTTGAATAATCCTAGCATTCATATTAAGTTGTCTCTTGTTACACAAATCGTTGTCTTTCGTATATTCTAAATCGTTGACTACTTATTCTCTAATTTACATTTCTCAATTCCTAGAACTAATGGGATATTCCTTCTCCTTTTATATTCTTCTTGCTATACTATTAATCCCATTAGTTCTGTTAATCCTTCCTATTATATCTTACTAGTCTTATTAGCATCAACTAGACTCTTGTCTTAATTAACTCTTGTCGATCTTCTCATTCAGCTTCTGATTGGTCAGTGTTGGTCGTGTGTATACCAAAGTGATTAAGGCTTACTCTTGGCAACCCATCGACCTTCCTTTGGGTTGCACTTCTGACTTCAATAATTCTTGGCAACCCATCGACCTTCCTTTGGGTTGCACTTCTGACTTCAACATACACATGCACTATAAATCCAAACTCCGAAGAAAGATGACGTGCATAGACACAAGTAAGATGATTACGTAATAGACAATCGGAGTTTACCTTTAATGTTCTGTTCTTTACAGTATAGTGTATTGTATTATGCTGTATTGTACTGTACACAGGAAATGAGGAGTTTTCGAAACGACTACTTGAAATGGAATGGAAACACTTGTTAAAGTACAGTCTCTCTCTTACTCTCTATATATATATATCTATAGCTAACTATATAGCTAGGTATATTTTGCCATCTTCTTATTTGTAACAAAACTAACATTGGATTTTGCAATTCCACCAACCCATACTTTCCTTTTCCAATTAGTCTCTAATCTTTTTTGCTGTAGATAACGAGAGAAATCGAAATTAAAGAACACAAATAAGCCTCTAGGATAAACAATAACCAACCGTTCAACCAAATAGAAACAATAAGACAAAACCAAAAATTGAAATAACGCAATCATGTGAAAAATATTTATTTATATATACAAAACCAAAAAAAAAAAAAAATTTCATTCACTCACTTTTCTTTAATTGAATGAAGATTCAGTTTACGTAATAGTTTCTTTTATTACCCACACTAGAAGAGAATTTTATATTTTATACTCGAACCAGGTACTTCTTACATCTTGAAGCAATTCTGTTCAACAATTCTGTTCAACAAGATGGGAATCGTAGTTTGAATATTATTTTCTTTATTACTATTGTATTATTATTATAATTATTATTATTTCTTCCTCAATTATACCTTACCTCACGTTTTCTTTCACATGCAATTGATAAAAAGATTTGAAAAGGGAGGGCTGGAAAAGGCATATTTGACAATCAGCCAATTTGACACCAGTTGGGATGGGTTTTTGATTAAACTTAGACTTGAGGGCAAAAAATCAAAAAAAAAATAAGTACCACTAATGGGTTACAATACAATAGCTTCGTATCGTTGTACAATCTGTTCCCACTCTCGTCTCTTTGTTAAATCCGTTTCATCCTCAAAATTCACTGCAATACCACGTAATAGCATATCCTTCAACACTTGTGCAACTTGTTGCGACTTATTCAGAATCATCCGCAATATAATCTGATTAATCAACTGATTCAATTGCTGTCTACTATCATACTCCATCACCGACCTCTTCAATAACTGCTCACTCTCATCCTTCATATCACCCATCTTATCAACATCCAATTTATTCAATATAGTCATTGGATCATAAAATTGATTAATGGACTCATCCAAATCACTCAGCTCAATCAACTGACGAATAAAATGCGGCCTCGTCATTGACTCATCAATCACAATATCCCACGTATCCTGATCTTTCAACCTAGTGGCAAACTCAATCGCTAATTTAGCATCATCAAGCTTATGAATCACCAAATTGATAGCCCTCTTATTCTCACCAATCTTACCCAAAAGATAAACCAACTCACTAAAATACTCTCGCAGTTGACACGTTTCAATTGCCAAATCAACATCATAATTATCATTATGCGTTAAAAAGGGAAGCAATTGCAATCGATTGAAATTGGCATATAGCTCAACAAGCTCATTTCCAAAATCTTGCACCATTGTCACATCAACTGATTGTAATCGAAACAAGTAGAAATAATTGAGAATCGCCAAGTTAGCTTGTCGAAATAACGGAACAAGTTGATGCGGTGAGATTTCCATTCTATGCTCAATCAAAATATCCATCGTTTGCATAAGCTCATCTTGAAGCTGCTGAATCGGCAACTTGTGCAAATTATCCTCACCACCAACTTGCAACTCAATAAACTTGGGAATCTCTGAAATAAAATTCAAAAGTAGATGATTCTGGTCCAAATACATGATAATGTTTTCATCTTTCAACTTGACCAAATATGGCACGGCACTCGCTTGCTGATTAGTCTTGTTATACAATTCAATTAAGCAAGGCTCGAACAACAACAACAGCAACAGCAGCCTGGACGATGTGTTATTCTCAATAACTTTTTCTTCCAAAATTTTTTGGATATTTTCAACATTGTAGACATCTATACTCCAAGCCGAAATCAAACTTTTCAATTTCGAACCATCACTGCTATTCTCAATCCAATACTTGAGTATATCGTCATATATATCCTTCGAAATTAATGTAGTTACTGGTATAACCTGGGTCAACTCTTCAACGTGGTTGCTACTGATAAATATTCTACACCATGTTTCCCAATTATCGACCCACTCTTTCAACTCCTCTTTTCCATTCAAAGATGAATTAGCTTGGTCCTCTTGCTGATCAAGTTCTTGTAAGTTACCTTCAACAGTTAATTCCCCACTTTCGTTATCTCCCACTGATATTGTTTGATTTAATGGTGGTAAAAGCTCAATTAAAAACTCAGCAGCACGTATCCACTCATCATCCCTCACAAGCGAATCAACATATTGTATTCCAAAACTAAGTCTCTTTTGCGGAGTCACCAAATGCTGGCCCAACTCCCATGCCTTGAAATAATTTTCCTTTTCCAAATACCACTCAAGTCGATCATTTAATTGAAACTCCTCGGCAATAACACCCTCCTTTGCACTGACAATAAAATACTTTGGGATAGTTTCCACATGGTACCCCAATCTAAAATCATTCAAGCCCAAATTTGTCACATCTTTCAACCCCAATTCTTGTTCAAACTCTACTTCACCAGTCATAGAATTGATAAGTTGAATTTCGGGGTTATGAAATTTCTTACGAGTAGACTCGTTGTTTGATTCAACAATGGTTGGCGGCTTATATATCAATACCATCCATAAATCATCTTTAAAGCTTGCAATACCACAAACGAGGTCTTCCAACTTGAAAATATGTTCCACTTCAATTTTCTTTTCATGAACTGATCGGAACGATAAAGATGCCGAAGATGGTAATATTCGACTCATTCCTGATGAAGAAACCGGTAAAACAGAGCCTTCTCCAGTTTCGAGATCATCTTTTGGCTTAACCGAGATTTTTAATGACCAAATATAATTTCCCCATGCAACAACCAAACGATCAGGATCTTCCAATATCATTCTCGGCCAATACAAATCACCTCTCGGTGCATCTTCCGGTTTCTCTACTTTTTTGATAATTTTTCTAGTACTGATTTGAAATAGATGTATCCCATCATCATTCATCCACACAATCAAGTCATCGCCAACTTTGTATAACCCAACAATGGGACCACCTGACCCCTTGGAATATACATAATCAGCTTTCTTACCCAACCATCCTTTAGTCGAAAATATGATTTCACCACTCATTCCACCAGATATGAATGACCGCTTTGAAGCATAGTTTTCTAATAAAACTACAAAATGAACTGGACGGTTGAAATTGTATGCAATAATATCTTCGGCATCGGCCAATGAGCCAATTACAACAGTCCCATCCATCGATGCCAGGGCAAAATATGTACCATCGGTGTATACACTCAACACAGAGGCACGGTGGGCTTTAAATGTTCGAATGGGACTAAAATCTGTTGCATTGCAAATGTGGATTATTCCAGAGTGCGTAGCAAAAATGAAATAATCATCCAGAAACGTAGAAGCAGAGACAGGGTCTTTGGTGAAGAAATTGGGAGGGAGTTGTGTCATTCGCGAGTACTTTAGTTTAGGAGGCTCTGTATCATCTTCATCATCATCCTCGTCTTCTTCATCTTCTTCATATTCGTCATCTTCGTCATCTTCATTATCATCTTTGTCCTCTTCATCTTCGTCAACCTCGTCTTTTTCCACTTCATTAACTTCGCTATTGCTATCAGCTTCTTCTCCTTTCTCTTTTTTGTCACCTCCATCTTTTTTTAATCTAGATTCTCTTTTCAACTCCTTCATCGAGTCTATTGATTTGCTTACATCTGAATCTTTCTTACTCGTTAAATCCAGGTCCCTTAATTCATTATCCGCATTGAAAATTAGTTCGTTAATGTTATCATCATTCAGGTTGTTTTCTACTGGTATTTTGCTTTGTGTATCATCACCTTTTTGATCTAGTAATTCTTCTTTTGAGCCATTGAATGTTGTTCCAGAATCTGTTGTGATGTTGATATTTCCTTGTTCTTGATCAATCGAATTGCTCGGCAGTATATCAAACTGCTTATTCTTTTCTAGACCAGCTGCTACCGGTACATCATTATTGTGATTATTGCTTTCATCTCTATCACTACTTGTCATCTTGAATTGTAGCGCTATGTGGTTTGTTGTAGTTATAATTAACCCTATGTTTCTTTAAATACTTATAAACCAAAGAAATGGCGGATACAATTATAAAACACTAACGCCGCGGGAAACTCGCTCAATCATCTACACTAACATATATCACTACATATATCATAACAAATACAATAATATATATTTTATGTTGAGACACAAAATTGAATTTTTTTCTAACTTTCGTTATCGCATATATTTCTATGTTTCGTTTTTCTTTATTTTTTCTTTTTTCTTTCTTCTTTATTCCCCTTTTTCCGCTTTTCGATTCTCAATTTCTTTAAACATCGCCAACACTCAATCTTTGTATACCGTCTTCCCTCAAGCAAAAATCCAATAAAAGTCATTGAACATGTTGGTTGCAAGTAAAGGTGTTCTTGTGAAATGCGATCCATCTATAAAAGCGCTTATTATCCAAATTGATGCTGATTCACCAGGGATTATCTTGGAAGAGCTCGATGATACGCATTTACTTATTCAACAGGATAAAGTGAATGTCGTCAAAAATGAACTAAATAAATTACTTTCAAAGAATATATATAACCCTTTCGAAGAAGAGTAATCTACCTTACTACTTGATAATTATACTATTTAATCGGTGAATCAAAATCCATGAAATGAAGCAATCATAAAAAGAAGAGACGAAAAAAGTCTGAAAAAAAAAAAGAAAGCAAAAGGCAAAAGGCAAAAGGCAAAAGGCAAAAGGCAAAAGGCAAAAGGCAAAAGGCAAAAGGCAAAAGGCAAAAGGCAAAAGGCAGTATGGTGTTGATTACCCTTTGCAAACACGAACTCATCTCAACAAAAAAGAGGTTTTCTCTACTAAGTGACAAAAATCTACATGAGTGATGGAATTCAATTTTCCTTAGTCTTTGAATTTTTTTATTGCCTTGGCATGAGTATCTGTATGTGTTGTTACTTTATGTACATTATTCATAAAACTTACAGAAGTGGGTCTATAGCTTCAGGTGAAACTCCTTTACCGCTCACTTCGACTGTGGAAGATTTTTCATCATTAGGTTCAGCTAGAATAAAATTTTCATTTTGTCCTATTCCATGATCAACATCAACGATTGGAGACAGTTCATTATCTTTTGGGATCTTGAAATCAACTTCAGCATCAACACCACTACCATTATCTTCCAATCCCAAGCCTTGGAGAATATCTTCATTAAATTGTTGTGCTTTTTGTTGGTTCTCGTCTTCATCATATAGATGCTGTATAATATCATTGATAAAGCCATATAATGCATCAACTTCCATGAGATCCTCTACCCCTTCGCTTTGGTAATCAGGTGGTAATGAGTTGAAAAAATGTTCATAAGCAACTAAAACCAAATTTGATAAGTTTTCCATCAAAAATTTGGTTACCACTGGGTCATCAATTATATTACGTATTTGATTGTAGTAATTTGGAATCTTGATAATTAAATTGTCTTTAAATTCAGTAATGGATTCCTTAGTAGGTTTTGGCTCATCATGTAACGGTTTGCAGATTTCTGTTGAGCATTGAGTAATGTATGTTGTTACCGCATTGTTTAGTTCCATTTCTATTTCTTGATTGGCATCCATCATATTGTTTATAACTTTGGGCACGGTTTTTTTCGCTAAACTGAAAAAAGCTCCAGTAACACTTTTCCCTTCAAATTGACGATTTCTTAAGCTATGCCACACATCAGAAATTCCACTTGTAAAGTCAATTGTATAATCGTTTCTGTAAAAATGAATGTCAAAATTCGCAATATGGTTACGAAGTATAATCAAGTTTTTCAAATAAGCTAATTGCCCCTCGTCTCGCCCCATATGGGCGATTGCCAATCGCAAGTATTCGTCTCGCAAAAGCTCGATTGAGGTATGGACAATGTAGTGTGCCAAGTCATCAAAAACAAATGAATTCACCAATTCATAGATGCTGGATAATATCGACAATGCCTTGGCGAGTGGTAAGTAGACATCTGGTAATAAGTTTTCATCAAAATCGATATTCAACTGGTTTTTCTTTGTGTCTTTGGTATGTGTTTGTTGTTTTCTATTGCCAATTTTCAAATCAAGAGGCTTTGGTTTATAGTTTTTCAAGTCATTGTCCAAGTATTTTTGGACTCTAAAGATTAGTCTGTTCAGCGTGTCATCAAGCAATGGCTGGAAAAGTACTCCATATTTGATCAAGTCGCTACTGTGGCCACTACTACCAGCTCCGCCAAAGCTAAAGTAGCTTTGTGCATCGATACTTCCATTATCGGCTTCCTCAAACTCATAATACTTTTGCAACAATGTTGTTAGCTCACATAATGTCCCAATATTAGATTCCTTGAGTACTAGTAATCTAATCACATCATATAAAGGGTCCATCACAACCTTTAAGTAGCTGTAAAACTCATCCCAAACAAATGTCTTTGTTTCCTCGTCAAACGAAGTGACAGCGAAAAACTTGATAAAAAGTGAATGTTCCTTCTCTATAATCTTTTTGAAATATGAGATTTGATCCTGGCATGCTTGAACCAAGTTTGTTTGCTTGTTTTGTGGACTTTTGTACAACTCGTTGATTGTAGATGTCTTATCGATGTAAACTTTTTGAAACTTTTTACGGATTTGGAAATAAAATTGCAAGATATCATTGAGAAGACCATTATACTCTCTGTGATTTATACATCGTTTAACAAGCTCCACTATCAACTCATTAAATGGTTCTTGGTTGAATTTGAGATAGTTATTAAACTCATTATACAATAACAATTCAATTCCAGCTGTTTTCTTTGGATCTTGCAAACTCCTTTCAACTGAATCGCTGATGGAACGTAGTTCATTATTGAGATAATTCCTGATCAATGTCAAAGCTCTTGTCATACACTGACGGAACCTGCTTTTGTATAATTCACTATCCTGAAAATTTTCATGCTTTTCAATAAAGTCTAATGAGCTGTCAAGATTGATCAAGATATCATTGATGAAAAATTGTCTCTTTTGTGTTAATAAATGCGAGCCTGATCTCGACAAGTTTTTTGTAATCAAGTCCAAATGCTCAAAGTGCTGCAAATATCGATGAATGTTTTCGAATTTCTTCTCATACTGTGTCTGTCTTTGGATTAATTCATTTGCAGCATTATCGAAATCGAGCGATTCGCTGATAATTTTTCTATACTTGTCAAACAAATCATCAACATTGACTAAAAGCTGGTCGGTTTGCGTTATAAATTGATCAAGTCGTGCTCGGTTCATACGAAGATTGCTTTGAAACCCAAGCACTTTGTCCAAATGTTGGTCATTAATATATTCGATATCGTCTGGCTTTAACACAGAATCGTAGTTGAATGAATTGAGGTAGTCCCTCCAAAATTGATCAGTAAATTCTTCATCAAGTAATGTTATATCCGCTCGTTTTCGTTCAAAATTTGTTTGTGTATGAGTATATGAATGTTTTTGTGCATGAGTTTGTGCTCGGTCTTCTGTGGCCTCGTCTCCATAAGACCAATCATCATTGATACAAACTGATTTGGATCGTGATTTTCGAAACGTTGTTGGTGTCAATTTTTCAGTTTCTTCATGTATAGTATTTACACCATTGCTTAAAGCAGGCACGTCATTGGCGATCTGCAGCACCACTGATTTGCTTCGAGCTCTAACCATATCAATCCAAAGGTTTGTGTATGTGTGAGTTTGAGTAGTGTTCAATGTCAATGAATTTATTGTATTTTTTTTGTTTTCTGTAGGAATAGGCCCCTAAAGTACCCTTGAGCTATCTGGACACGGAATCCAATAAAAAAAATAAAAAAATAAAAAATGGAAAAAAATAAAAAAAATAAAAAAAAAGAGAGAGAGAAAGTCGTGAACTTTGATTATCTGCCTCATTCTTCTTTCCATTCGATTAATTTTCTTCTTTTGGTTTTTTTTTTATTTTCTCCTCCTTGTTTTTTGCAACTACGCGTCTCTGCAACTTGAAAGAAAAAAAGAAGATGATGGTTGATCCAAGAGACAACAAAGTAAATGATGACGACTTGCTTAGTGAAGATTCATCTGATGAGTATAATAATCTAGTAAAAGAATTTGAACTTCGTGTGCAGAAACTAAAGGAAAAGGAGAGGTTAAAGAGGCAGAAACAGAAGCAAGAAGAGGATCAACAACGAGCACAAGGTCAATGGAAACAACACGATGATTGTGAAACTCCAAGAACAGAAGTTTATGCCTCTCCAGAGAAGAAAAAGAAGAACAGGGAGGAGAAGGGAACAAAACAAATTGGGACCAATATAAACGGTATATATAATGATGAGGAAGAGCAAATTCGAGCAATAAAGAACCGACAACAAACTAAACCATCACAATTTTTATCCAAATTGTATGATGCCAAACTAGCCAACCAGCTGGGAAAATTGCAAAGCATCGACTATGACAGAAGGAAGTTTCAATTTGATTTTACAAATTTGGAACGTGCGTCGCCAATGGAGGTTACCAATGACCTGTGCTGGCTTTCAGGTCATTATTTAAGAAGAAGGTACCTCACAAAAGACGAGCTCAAGAACTTGTTGCAGGAAACTGATCCTGAACTCAAGTTGCTCAAAATTGATAAGCTACTAGCCAAAACTCACAAAGAGAATGGGTATGCCGAACCATTGTATACTAACTGGGCCCTCGTTGCATTTGTCATTCTGAAATCGGATGTGCTTTACACCAAGCAAGACAAGAAATATATGAAAATCAAGATTGGTAACTTTGACCATAGCATAGATCTCTTGTTATTTGACGAGGGATTTGAAAGAAACTGGAAAATGCAGCAGGGAGACTTGATTTTGTTGCTCAACCCGATTATCAATAAGTATGAAATTAAAGTTGGCGAACAGAATTACAAATCTGGATTCAATCTACGAGTCGAAAAGACCAACCCCGAAAGTATATTGGAAATAGGCTCGCTCCGAGATTTTGGCCTTTGTCAATTCCGAAGAAGAAGTGATAATCAACGATGCTCAAATGTAATCAATGTCACAAAGCAATCTTTGTGTGATATTCATCTTGACATGAAATTCAAACAAAGCACACGCATGGAATTGAATGGCAGTGTCACTATGCGATCGCCAACTAAAAACAAAACCAAGATTTATATGAGTACTGGAAATGCCTCCTCATCGAAATCAATTTCATCTTCGACGAACTCGACATCAAAGACGGCCAGGTCACGAGTGCCTATTGGGTTCATCAAAGAATATAACGAAGACTCTAGCTTTACCAGTTCGGGAATGGGCAAGATAGATTTTCGTAAGTTTCAAGATCCAAAACTTCTTCAAACCCAAATGAAAAGGCGAAAGTTGATGAACGATAGGGCCAACGAACTACTAGAAAGGAAACTCTCGGGTATTTCTCATAACAATTCGATTGTGGAAAGTTTACACCTCAGTCGAGGAACATCTTCATCTAGAACAAGTACCAACCCCGATCGCCGTAAGGACATCCCATTTTCTTCATCAATGATTTCCAAACTAGGGTTTGATCCAACAAACCCTGAAAGTCTGCATAGACAAGCACCAAAGCCAGAAAAGTTGCAGGAATTATATGATCTCACATTAAAAACTTCAGCCAAGAAGACACTCGCGACGTCGATTGAAGACAAGCAGGCGAAAATGAAACATTGGAAAGAGAATCTTGTAAATTTGAAAAAGTACGATTCAAAGTTGCAGCAATCAAGTTTAAATGCTAGTCAATCAATTACAGGTATGATTTCAAAGAAAACAGTTGCTTCCCCAGAAAGAAAACAGAAACTTAATCGAGTTGTTTATGACAGTGATGAGGAAAGAGAGAATAGAAAAGTAGAGGCAGCTAAAATGGAGGCTAGTCTTGATGACAATGCTGGTGGCGATAGATGCGATAGTAACGATAATGATGACTTTGATGATGATGATGATGATTTGGATATTGAATTTGGGGGTGATGATAAAAAGGCAATTTATGCCTCGCTTATAGGTGGTAAATTGAAGTAGAACTATCTTGATAGACATCTATATAGACTGTTACTTTGTACACCTTTTCCATGAAATACCACTTTGTGATGAGTGCAATGATGTACTTGCTAAAAGTAGATCTATTCAATTCTAAAAAACAAAAAAAAGAAGAGCCTAAAAACTGAGAAAATTTAATGAAATAAAGAAACATAGTATTGGATCGTTGTTTTCAAATATAAAAAATCTATAACACAAATGAATGGATAAAATGTCAATTGTAAATTGTAAAATGCAAAATTGAAAATTGATGGTACTGAATAGTTCATATTTTTTTCTTCTCTTCTTTGAACTAGAAAAGAAACACAAAAAAAAAACACAAAAATAATTAAATATAATATAATAAAATAAAATTAAAGGACTATGATCAGCATTACTCCAATCCAACCCACACGTCACCATAATAATCAAACAAGTTTTGTTCTTTTTCGCTGAATTTGATCACGCGGCCTTCACGAATATCATCTTTTCCATCTTCTTGTAAACCACTAATGGATGAGTATGCACACCACATATAACTATTACAATATCTTCCATCCATGAGCCAGCCTCGTGTAGGTTCGTCCTCCTTGTTAGTTCCTTTATAATCATAATCAAATGGTGGTATCACTGCAGCACTGATACGTAGAGGTTCGTTATAAAATTCCTTGAATTGCTCAGCAGTATTCAAAAGCTTCAAACGTGCCTTGTGGTCTGCTTCTTTTTGGAAATCAATGACTGCTGCTTTCGAACAATAAACAAAACCAGAATTTATCCAAACAAGAGCATTGTCTATTTCGGAAACGTGGCCCGGGTGTGGAGAACACAATTCAGTAGCGCGATGTATCGTGCCATCTGGTCTCTTCCAATCTGATGGTGGTGTTATTTGACCAATAGCTGCTGCATAATTTGAGTCAAAGTAGTAATTTTCATTTCCATTGATGGCAAATGCAAGCCAAAAGATCTCCTTGTCGCCATGAATTCTTTCATTGACTGGCTGGTAGAAATTGAGCTGGAGCATCATGAGCAAAGAGTTGAAATGTATTCTTCTATTGAGCATAACAAGACCAGATTCCATATAGTGGAATAACCCATTGAAGAAATCATTGTCATATGTGTACTTGGTCATGATTGGGATATTGAACATGACTGAGTCAACGATTGATGGCGAAAGCTTTTTGAAAAACATAGAGTCTGATGGCGGACGAGTATCTTCGGAAGTACGATCTTTATAGAAAAAAGTACCTGTTTCCTTGTATTTCTCCAAGTTGAAAAAGTACTCAGGGTTTTGCATCATCACCGTATCAGCATCAATAAGCATAAATTCGTCAAATGAGTTGAAGAACGTGGCAAGGAATTTATTGGCAAAGCCTTTAAATTTTTCCTTGAAATCTTCATGGATGGCGTTATAGGTATTGACAAACCAGATCTCTTGTTGTGGTAAACCACCTTCGTGGGAAAGGTAATCGTCGTTAAAGAATTCGCGAACTTTTTCAAAAGATTTGGGTAGAGCGCCAATATTTTCACGAGCTGCACTGACAATTTTCCGTTTTGTTTTAACACTCAAGTCGTCGTAATAGACAATTTGGATTGGGAGGGTATTGCTCAATGCACGTAACAACTGGATCAACCTGACTGTTTCGTCAACGTGGTCATCTCCAATGGACAAGACTATACCCCTACCATTACAACTGTTTCTAAATTTTTGAAGGAAAAACTCGATATTTTTTTCATTTTGGTGTGTTTTGGTTACTTTTTGACTAGGGTCATTTGGGAGGTATTTGGACATTTGTGGGGGGCCATAGGTTCTTTCACCGGTAAATCTTTCATAGATTGGATTTTCGAGCGAAAGCCATGGGTACACTCTGTGTTCAAATGCTGAATGTTTAATTGTTTTAAAGTTTATGAGGTTTTCCTTTTGTGTGTATGTGAATGGAGTAACACCATTCTTGGTTTTGGAGACTTGGCTAATGCCTCTAATTAATTTGTGTTGCGTATTAATAAACTCATTTGTTTGTTTAATCTGGGTAGAGTTATCACTGGTCAAGTAGCATTTGTTGAACACTCGTAGTATTGAGACGTGGTCAACAATTTTCTGTTCGTACTCCATAGTCTTGGTCCAGAATTCATCGTACTTTTCACGAACAAATGCGTCAAAGTCGTGGTCGTCATCTTCGATTTTGTTGGCGTCTTTTGAGTTTTTTTCGGCAAAGTCCTTTTTGAATTTGTCCATATGGACACGTTTGTAGTCATTGTATTTGAACTCCAACTTATTTTCCAAAGTTATTTTTTCATTAATCTTAAAGATCCAGTTTTTGTCGTCCAAAAACAAGTTTTGAAAGAACAAGTCACAACGTTGTTGAAAGTCCAAGTTGCCAAAGATGGAGTCAATTTCGTGGTTGGCAAAGATGGTGTTGTATATCAGTGCGTGTGCATCGATACCTCTTTGGTCCTTTTCACTTGAAATGTGTTTTTGTAAAACCTTGATGGTTATATCGTCTTTAAATGGTTTAGTTTTGGTTTTGGTTTGAGCTGGTTTCTTCTTGTTGTTGTTATTACTAATCTTCTTGTCATTATTCTCTTTTTTGTTGTCTGGTGTGAGGTCTTCTTCGCCGGAGTTTGGTGTATATATATTTGATGGGTCGTACTGGTCGTATATCGAAGATTGGTCGAGGTTTGGTGTTATAAAAGTTGAGTTCTTTGAGTGGTAGGAGTAGTATAGCCATATATTGATGGCCAAGAGCCATAGACAAATTCCAGAGTATAGAAACACTCTTTGTTGAGATCTATTAGTCGTAATCTTTTCAATCATCCTTGTTTAACTCTTTAGTATTGATTTTAATTAAGAGGGGGGGAGGAGGAGTAGCTGATGGGTTAATCAAAAAGGTGTGTAGTGAGAGTTCTGCTTTTTTGATTTGTTGGTCTTGGGGTATATATATGTGTGAGTTTTTTTGTAATACTTGGTTATGTCTAAAATATGAAGCGAGTGTAAATAGTTGCACGAGGCGGTTTGGTGGAATGGTTTATAAAGTTGTCGTTTTGGCAACTTCTTGATAGGTCTAGTTTCCAACTCGTTTTCCTTTCTCTTTTCCTTTCCCTTTTTCTCTTGTTTGGTTTCTGAAAACAGAAGTTGCTGGTTG
Source organism: Lodderomyces elongisporus (assembly GCF_030384665.1). NCBI lineage: Eukaryota > Fungi > Ascomycota > Pichiomycetes > Serinales > Debaryomycetaceae > Lodderomyces > Lodderomyces elongisporus. The sequence continues at coordinate 1,867,203 of NC_083675.1, forward strand.
TTTTGGAAAATGTAGTTGTAAGTTATCAGCAATAAAAAGGAATTGGTGGTGAAAAAAAAAATGGTCTTTCAATTATTTTTCTTTTGCGAAAACTAACTCAAATGAACAATGAACAATGAACAATGAACAAAGAGCAAAGAAATGTTCAATGTGAATGTTGTAAAACGACTTTTGAAAGACAAGTTAAAGTGGAATGACAAAGGATGAAATAGCTACGTAAAGGAAATGGTTAAGTTACCATGGGAAAAAAAGAAGAAGAACATAATAAAAGAAACTGTGTCGAGGAGGCCTGATGCGGTTATATATATATATATGTGTGTGTGTGTGTGTGTAATAATGCAGGATAGCGTCTCTTCATCAGCAAGGATTGCAAACGCACAAAAATAAAAAAATAAAAAAAAAAAAGATTTAAAAATAAAAAAATGAAAACAAACAAAAGAATTAAAAATAAAAAAATAAAAATTAAATAAAATATTTAAAAGATTAAAAAAATATAAACGCAATCAATGCAGTAGCCACGAGATTCGTAGATTTTACTTGAAAATTTCGAGAGTTTAAAAAAAAAGACTATAGAATGTTTAAAATAGAGGAAGAAGAAGTAAGAAGTAAGAAGAAGTAAGAGTATAGAAGCAAATGTGGGACTAGTGGAGTTGTACAGAGATATGTAATTTCCCACTTTGCATTTCAGTCTAGGGCGTTTGGTGATTTTTTCTTTTTTTTTTAGCTCAAGGCAAACTAATCTCAAAAATATCGCAATTGTTGATTCGTAAGTGGAACCTATCTGTTGATATATACACATTCTTTACTAGATACTCCTTTTTGTAAGTTGTTGTGCAGTGTGAGACAAAAAAAAAAGAAATGAGAAAGAAACTTCAATGGCGTGTACATTTGGCAATTTTAAGTGCATTTACGGGTATGGGAGATATTTATTACTAAACCACGAAAAGTGAAGTAGAGAATGAAATAGGAGTCGACTTGTGTTTACTTGAGTCCACCATTGAGAGACACCCGCCCATTTCGCAATAACAACCACATAAATATTCGCCAAATAGGTTTAGGTGCTGCTTTATAACTACATTTTACAGGCAACCACACAATCCAAAACTTGTATGGTTGGTGCTACATTCAATACCAAATCCCATTTCAAATATCTCATGCTCCTTTGAATAAGTAACGTATTATATTTCATTGATAACAAAAAAAATAGTGTCAAGGGACTAATCATATTATATTTATAAAAAACCAACAATTTTACTGGACATAGATAATTTTGTTGTTCTTGTTTGTTTCTTGGTTAAAAGCAAGTAATTGTGTGTGTGTGTGTGTGTGTGTTTTTTCCCCTCTTCTTTCTAATTATTGATTTTGAGTGAATATCTAATAGACGTGTTCCCTAACCTATGTATTCTGTTATGTAAGGAGCAAAGAATTGAGCAACAGCCACGCATTGGATGGTTGTACCACCTATTTGTATATACGACCCACTCACGTCCTTATCTCTCATCTCTCTTTTGCACTTTCTCTGACTTTATTGCAAAGATAAAATAAAATAAAATAAAAATAAAATAATTAAAAAAAAAAAGAAATTTTTTTTCTCTTTGTTTTGTTCCGTTTTTGTCTCATTTTTGTCCTATTTTTGTTTTTTGTACACAAACAAAGTATGCAGCTATGGCTAAAAGAAAGCCCAAAAAATATATTCATATTTATTTTTCATAATCAATTAAAAAGAAACCGTTGTAGGTTTAAAAAGGGGAAGGTGAAAAAAGAAGAAAAGAAGGCTGATAAACATGTTATGGACAGATTTACAATGATAAAATGGTTAGGTAGTATTGAAAGAACAATAAACCAGCACTTGAATTGGCACTGCACTAGACGGATTTTAGTGATTGATTGTTACTTCTTTTATGGAGGGGAGGAGAGGAGAGTGGAGGGAAGCGAGTGACGATGTTTACCAATATGTTTCTAGCTTAGGTTGATTACAAACCATTTGCATTACTTTTGTAACATTCTCTTATTTATTCTTTTTGGAGGAGAGGGAAGAGGGGGATTTGGCTTAATGCAAGAAGAAAGATTAGCCATCGTCAACAATACTCTAATCATTTGCGTACAACAATACAATAAAAAAAACAAAAGCAAGGACTAGAGGAAGGAGAAGGAGGAGGAGGTCAAACTATTGAGCAAAATATACTTAACTCTGCATTGTACTTTATTATGTGTGTCTGTGTGTGTGTTATAAGAGGCAACGAGATAGAAACAAAGAAGTTGATCGCGTGTTTTTTTTTTATATATAAACTAAACTAGTGACTAATCGGTGACTAAATCTCTAGATTTAAGAATATATAGATATAGATATAGATATAGATATGTATGTATGTATGTAAAAGCCACAGTGGACTAAATTGATTAGTATTGGAATGGTTGACTTAAAAGAAAGAAAAAACACACACTTAAACTAACCAACAGTTATATAATGGTTATATATGAGCAATTGGGCACTAGTAACACTATTGGTAAAACTCCATCAACTTTATCCAATAAATGTAATAATGGTTTTTGAATCAACATTTGAACAATACCATATTTCTGTATTTGTTTCTTTGACAAATAAATTTTTGGACATTATTTTCAATAAGCTCACAAGTGACTGTTGAAGTAAATTTTGCTGTTTCCACCCCCCCCCCCCCGCCCAACACAAAAGCAGCAGATACGGAAAAACATATAAGCCATATATATGTATATATATATATATATATGTATATATACAAAAAGTACTTTACACTAACCACGTAGACCACAACTGGCACTAGAGTGATTAACAAAAGATTATCTAAAAAAATAACAATATAACAACTAAGCCTACTTTTTGTATGTCAAAGACTCAAAAAGAAAGAAACGAAATATTAAAGAAACAACAAAAGTTTTTGTGTTTTGTTTCTTCAATTCATTTCCAAATTCTTTATAACACCAAAAGCACTTGCAAAAGAACTTGCAAAAGAGTCTGGTGCCCACTTGTACAAAGATTGGGGGGAAAAATAAAATGGGAATATAGAAATAGAAAGATGTAAACTGCTTGATACTAAATTAGAGTTTTAAATTTCGCGCTCTTCTTAACCTGATTGGTATGCCAATATTCGTTCATTTGGTTCTGGGATTTTTGACGATTTCGGAGTTTGGGAACAGTAGCTGGCTTCCGAAAAACTGCCTATTCTTTTCATATATATATATATATATATATATATATGAAAGTGTGTGTGTGTGTGTGTGTGTGTGTAAACATATAAACGACTCAGCCTCCTTTGTTCTTTGTGAAACTTTGTACTACTTCTGTACAACTCCTTTCGCTAACAATCCATTCCTCTATTTTTTTTTTATTATTTCGACACACTCTTTGTTGTATCTCTATTTTCATCTCCTATTCTGTCATTTTTTTTTCCTTCTTTTGTCTTTGTTTGTTTAGCCTTAACAACCATTTAGTAATACGAAAGAAGAAGAAGATGATGTTGTTGTTCTTCTTCAATCTTTAGTTCTTCTTCTTTTTTATATATCTTTTCTTTCTCATCTCAAAGTAAAATAAGCGAGAGATCTCAAATAATTGGTTGATAAAAAAAAAGGGAGGCGTTAACACTAAAAAAAAAACAGAGTGGGAAAAAAAATAGGACAAGGATTAACGCCTCGCAAACTTAACCTGCACAACCTCTATTCGACTCCACTCGTCCACTAATACATTGACTACTTCAACAAAGTATCATCTGTATGAAAAGGAAGATACTGAAACTATCTATAATCGAGGCTTTTGCTTCTTGTATCTGGTTAAACACGCCTTTAGCAAGTGTCCACAAAGTGAAAAGAATCTCCCTTTCTTCCTTTCTCCCTTTTTATTCTTTTTTTTTTTCTTTTGGCAAAGACACAAAAATCCTTTATCGTGCACCTTGAAAAAAAACCAAAAAAAAAAAATAAAATAAAAAAACAAATTATTAAGAAAAGACTGCAAGATTGGCGTAATATTCTGCAAGAAAACGTGAAACGAGAAACTAAGAACGAGAAGAGATTAAAGATTTTAAAAGTAGTTTTGAGCATACCTTGAGGCAAACCGTTTAATTGGTTAGTCAATTTCTTTGAAGAACATACATCGATTAATTTGTCTTGAAGTTATGTCTCTTCTCTTTCTAACACCTAAACAGGAAGGAAAGGGAAAGAGAAATAAGGAGAATTTGATAGACTTGATAGACTTGATAAATATTGTGATACGCAAATCTTAATTAGGAGCTACCACGCATAGCTCGTATCGCAGAAACATCGCAGAAACATCGCAGAAACATCACTCGATTGCCATGATGCGATATACAATCTCAAAGACGCGTTGCTTGTAGCAAAAAAATATTGATGAGATTCAACGCTGATCATATCAACTCAACTTCACCAACTAGAGAAAATGGTTTGTCTTCTTCTTCTTTTATTATCATTTACGAAATGTTCCTTTTATAACAATCCTAAAATCATTTCTCCATCTCCTTCTTTTTTACAAAGAAAATGTTTTATTTCTTGTATGGTCTAATATACATTGTCATGTGATTTTATATAGAATATTACTTTAATGCTGTATTCGTACAATATTATAAAGAACTGATAAGTGCACGTGATATGTTGTTTTTGTGGTTGATAGAAAAAAAAGAGAGAGAAAGAGAGAAACTTACCACGTGGTATGTTTGTGTATACTATGCGTCTACACGCACGTGCCGTGCTTCTTGTCGCACAAATTCTAGACCACTTCAAGGGAAACGAACAACAAAATAACGAAAAGTACTGGAAAGTACTGAAAAGAAGGATGATAACAAAGAATTTAGTACCACGACTACTCCAACAACAATCAAGAATCGTTGAAGTTTTTCATATTTAACTTGGTTACAGATATTAAAAAGATGTAGGGTAAGCAATGTATGTTTTGTATATCAACATTTAATTAATATACGCAACTCCCTTTTTCTTTCATATACTAACTTAGGATCGATAAGTTAAAGTAATACAGGTTTTCACAATACAAAATGTAGAACCAGTCCAACATTACCTACTCAACAAAGTATTTATAGATTGACACTTTTTTTTTTGTTTATTTGTTGTTTTCTATTTGGTAAATGTTTTTCTCAATTCAATTTTGGTCCCTCATTTGTGTTTAGTTTCTATAATAAATTAACTGTAATATTCTTTAACTATTTGCTTCTTTTCAAAAAAACAAAATTGGAAACACACAAATCTCAATTGACAAGGTCTTTGACTGTATTTTGCTTTAGTTTAGTATAAGTTCATTTGTATTGGTTGTTTTCACTTTGGCATTATAACAACTCCATCTTGCAAGACTTGCAAAGGCTGAATGAAACACAAGCAACAGAGACTATAAGTCCTCCTTTTTCCGTTACTTCCCCCTTCCCTTCACCCTGTTCGCTTTTATTTTTCTGGTACCTTTTTTTTTTCCGCTTTTTATATCAATATTTTTAAGTAATCTCACATCAAAAAGAAATTTGCAGCAACTTTAAGCAAATCAGAGACAAAAAAAAAACAATATCAACGAGCAACACTTTTGATCTCTAAAGTATCAAACTTCCCCCCCCCCCCAGAATCTCACACGACAGCTTCTAACCATTCTTTACTCAATCCTCCTTCCCTTTTTTTTTCTTTCCTTTCCTTTTCTACACTTCTTCTCTGGTCTTTTTATTGTTGTTGGATTTTTTTTTTATATTCATTCATCACTACATTTCTTCCAACTTCAATCAATTGAAAATAGAGATAAAATAAAAACAGAAATTAAGAATATACCTAGAACAGACCAATGGATTTTTCAAGCGGATTAAGTACACTTTCCAATATTCAAGATTTGCAAAAATACAAACACTTGCTTGACTTGCCCATCCTCAACAGTTTGTCTACGGAACAAAAACTTAAAGTTGTGCAAAAGGCAATGCAGTTTAAAGATTTGAGACTGTTTCTTGATACAAAGGAAAGCAAGGCAAGTGATGAAAAGGATGAAGGAGAAAAACAAGAGGAACACGAAGCCAAAAAGAAAACAGAGGAGATAAAGAAGGATGGAGATTTCGATCTTGTCTCTGAAGTGTTCAAGTTTATCAATTGAAGCTTGCGCAGAGTTTGTTTTTTTTTGCACTGAGTAGAATGAAGTATGCTGAAATTAGCTAAATTTGAATTTGTATGTTTATTACAATGGATACGAAATGACTTTTTTGAAGCAAATTGTATTTGCATGTTGTTTTTTTTGTTTTTTTTAAAAAAACATTGTTATCATAGTTTATATTCCATTGGTAAAAGAGTATATAGTTTTACTCTAAAATATGTGTTTTGAAATGTTTATTGTAATCTTCTTTGAAAATTTAAAATTACCATAGTATACTTTTGATTCAAATAGAGTAAAGAAGGAATAGAGCTGTATGTATTACCAAGACTGATCAGAAATCAATGAGATTTTAGAAGAATGAGAGAAATGTAGTGTTTGTGTGTAATGTCTTGTGCCTGTCTAGTTAATCAATTGCAATACCTATATATAATTGCAATTGATACAAAGGTAACAGGTAAAGCTTTTTAATAGGGGAGGAGGAGAAAGAAGGGGAGGGGGATTGTTATAGTGCTCCATCAATAACATAAACCACTCCTTTGTTGTTGTTCTTGTTGTTAATGTTGTTGTTGATAATAACGTTTGGAAAAATAATGAAAATAAAAAAAAAGAGAACAGCAAAAAGAAACTGTGCCTGCATATCTTATCATGCAGCATTATTGCATATACCATTTTTTTTTTTTGACACACTTCACTAACCCTTATCGCTAATTCTCTCATTTATTTAATCTCACTATAAAACAGGGTTTAAGATACAACAGAAAGAAGGAATAGGGATTGATATGAGTAGAGACAAAATAAAAATGTAGCATTAGTCATCTTTATATGATAATTAAAAGTCTATGATCTTGACTCTTAAACTACTCCAAGTGTAGAGGAGGAGATAAAGAGAGAGGAGGCAAACTCAGTACAAAAAGTACAAGACAAAGTATTGTTAAAATGTTTTTCTAATAAATTCAATGTGTATTCTATTAAAGATGGTTTCTCATCACACGAATCGAAAAAAAAATATGTCTAATAAATAATGAAGTTTGTAAATAAGTATATAAATATAGGGGGGGAGAGGCAGGGAGGGAGGAAAAGTAGTTGAAAGGCCCAGCCATATCCACTTTTCTCTATTTTTTATTCCCCTTCTTCTTCGTCTTCTTCTTCTATGTGTGTCTCTTATATCTCTCCCCTTCCTCCCTCTCCTCCTCAGCACACCCACTGTCCACTGTCCAAAGTTGAATTAAATGCAGCTTGAGTGTAGTTTAAATTGAATTGAAATGAATTGAATATGTGAATATCTTAAAATATTGTGTTGGGGATCTGTTCACACACAAAAAAAAAAATACTCCTGCATTAGTAAACAGAGCAATAGTCCAAAAAAAAAAGTTGAATTAAATAGTTGTTTGCTTACAAATGCGATAGATCAGACTCATCTCATGTAAATCTTTCCACTACCAACAATGTTGCCTTGTTTAGCCTTGACTTGGTTGTGTTGCGTTCCAGCTTCAACTTCATTTTCAACTCCTTTATATGTCTGCTTCTTTAGTTCTAGATAAACAAAGTATGATAAGTCACAGATGAATAATAGGATCAATGGTATGACTATTAGTAGCAACAATGCCTTGGATACTGTAGTGGTTGTGGTGTGGATGACTTCAAATGTTGATACAACTAGCATTATGAAAGATGTGATAATGTGTATGATGAATATGAATATGGTTATGCGATGCACGTGTCTGTATGTTTTGATTTGTATTAATTTGTATTAATTTTTATATTATATTTTTGTTTGTTTTAGAAAATGATGATAGATTTGTTGTATTGGGTATAATACTGCCAAAGTAAGGTCGAGTTGTAGGTTAAAGTAGAGTGGATGCTATGCAATGCTTAGGTCAAAAGGGGATTTGCAATGGGTATTTATATCTCTGATGAGGTTGGTGAATATAATATCAAGGAAAGGGGAAAGGGAAAAAAATGAAAGTGATATCTTTTTCTTCAATGAATGGGTTGAAACGGGATTGAGATGAAGGGTTGTTGTTTTTCCTTTTTTTTAAAAGGAAATGTCTCCTGAATTTCTTGTGTGTTAAATGCAAAGTTCATACGTTTGATGCTATTTTTTTTTTCTTTTTTTTTCTTTTTCAACTTTTCTTTTGTTTTTTTTCAAATTGTATGAACAACAACAAGTATCAAACAATAAGCCAGAACTTTAGATTAGATTACACTAGATTAGCTGTTTAAATGGCAAGAAAAGAGATACCTAGAGGTGCAAATATATATATATTTATGTATACAATTTGCAAATGTACTCTGACTCTCAGTACCATAATATACCATTAAACTTTTAAAAAAACAAAAGTATTGCTGGCCAAGCTGCAACAATTTTGCGTTTTCGTATTAGAGTCACTACTAAAGAATATAGTTTTCATTTTGATTAGGAAAGATAAAAAAAAAGGAATATATTAAACTGAGTAGTCATCAAAGAGACGGTCCTTGTCCCACGTTGATCTAATATGTACAAGCACCCCTTTGCCTCAGTAAAAAAACACTTGAAAAAATTAGGCAAAAAATTTAGGCAGGAAAACATGTACACAATAATGTAAAGCCACAGCCGAGATTTCCCTTTGGTAAACAGCAAAGCAAAATAATAATTGATAACATTTTTTATTATAATAAATATAGTAAGAATTTTGAACTCTGGAAAGAAAGAAATGATAGAGTAGGAGCAATCGGAAAAACAATTGACCAGGTGTCTGGTTGTACTGGTTACCACTATTTGCAAGAGCAATAGTGGCTTTCCATCACTAGCATTGCCTTGGGAATATTCAAAGTGAATAGGGGAGGGTGGGAATATAGAGAGAAAGTAGAGAGACAGAGATAAGCAGATTGTTTCCTATATCATCCTTACAAGAAATTAAAAAAATAGGAAGAAAACGTTTGCCACCATCTCCTTAATATATCAGTTCAAAATGGATCCGGAGATAACCAAAGAATAAAAAAACATTTTTGTGCACGAGATTATAAGATTTAGGCTAAAAAAAAAAATAGGGCCAACGGTATTAAGCAATAACTACCAATGTAGATTACTACTACTACTACTACTACTACTACTACTACTACTTCTACTACTACTACTACTACTACTACTACTACTACTACTACTACTACTACTACTACTACCACTACTACTACTACTACTACTACTACAACTACTACTTACTGCTATTGTTACCATCACTCTTTTCCTGTTTTCTTATAATTCACCAAGTAGCCTTTTTGGGCAAATATTATAACTTATCGGGTCAAGGGAGAAATAAAGCTTGTCTGGATTGAACATTACTATTGATGGGCCCGAATTTTATTATTTATTTTTTATTTTATTATTTACGCATCGGGTAGTTTAGGAACAGGTTGATTGTAAGAAGAGAGTGATGCGGATCATACATCCAAGATTCTTTTTCCTTTTTTCTTTTTTCTTTTTTCTTTTTTTTTTGCTTTGGGTCAGGAGATATAGATTCACTTTGGTTGTTGTTCATTTTGGGGCTTTTTGGTTTTCCTTTTCATTCTTCCATATTGGATCTACATATGGAAAGGACAATTGTTTGATAGACTTGATGACATAGAACAAAAATAATACAAAGTTAAAAAAACCATACTCAAAGTTTAACCTAATTTTTTTTTCTTTAATTTCAACGTATCTGCACCAATCAAGGAAAACAATAGGAAAATAGAAAAAGTAGAAAACAAGATTAAATATTTATACATAGAGAGGGAGAGGGAGAAAGAGAGAGATTGGAAAAAGTTTAATGTAAGTAAAGTTAGAAAAAAAAGAAAAGAAAATGGCAATGGCAATGGCAATGGTAACTGGTGCGGCTCTTAACTTTATCTCCTACCAAAACCAAAATCTTCCTCCCCCAAAATGAAACTGTGCGAAAATTGAAACAAAAAACAAAACAAAACAAAAACAAAAAACAAAAAAATTTTCCATTTCCTCTTCTTTTCCTCTCTCATCTTGAACAAATATCAAATTCATATCCATCTTCATCTTGCATAGTCATCACAAGATATATATGCAAGACACATGGCTATGAAATGCACCAAAATTGCATATTAGACCATCCGCCTTACTTCAACATCCTTATGGCTCACCCAATTCTATTTTTTTTTTTTGTTCCTTTTCAAATCTGAATTCAATTAATAATTGAATCACTTCAAGAGTATGTTGAAAATCAAAAAATAAATTGCAACACCATTCTTAGGAAGCGGAACTAAAAAAAAGCTCATTGCAATTGATTACAATGAGTTGTTTTTTTGGGGGGTTTTAGCATTTAAAACATTTGCTTCCTAAAAATGGGGTGGTCATTTTGCAAAACTATATTATCTGATGATGAAATATCAAACAATAAACTTATCTACATTATTTGAAACAAAATAAAGTATATGTAAACAAAAAAACAACTATTCTGAATAATACAAATAATATAGTTTGAATACGAAATATGCTGTGTTCAGTTTACTAACTAATGTTTATAGAGGAGCATCACCCCAACCTCCCCCCCCCCAAATACTTGTTGAAAATTGTAATTTTATTACCATACCAGAGAATACTGAAATGAAAAAGGACAAGGAAAGTAACTGAAAAGCGAATTGAGAATAGAGAATAGAAGGAGCAAGGGTGGAGAAAGATACTTATCACCTGGCTTTATTTTTTTTCTTCTCTTTATTCTTTTTTCTTTTTTTTTACTTGATATAAAGAGACAAAGGAGTGGATGTTTGGCAAAGTTTACTTGTTCACACATACACTCACTTTCATTCTTTCTTTCTTTCTTTTCAATCATCCTCAATACTTTGTAAACTTTATGTCTTCTTTCAAGAACTGAAATCTCGTATCTTTGCGCAAAGTGTTTGTTTGTTAGTTTGTTGTTTTTTTTAACCCCAATTTATACATTTTCTCTCCTCCTTTTTCTTTTTTGTCTTTGAATTTATCTTGTCACACCCCCCCCCCCTTACTTGACTTGTTGCTTATAAAGTACAAGCAATGTATTTACAAAGAGATGGAAAGAACCTGTAAACAATATAAACTTGAACATGTGCAAATCTCCCATTCTTACCTCTTGAAAAAAAGAAGGCAAAAAGGGTGAAACGATAAAAAGGACATATTGTATGAACTGTTTTTCATGCCATTTTCTATCTATTTTGCAACCAAATTATTGGTGAGAATTACCACAATTAAATGAAAAAAATGAAATGGAAGAAAAAACTTTGCACATACACACAGACAAATATATGATACTAGATGTATTAAAACAAATTGGGTAAACCAAAACTTTTGTTGTCCACCTTTCTTTTCCTACGTGACACTTGAAAGTGTATCCACTAATCAAAGAAGATATACTCTAAACTTATTGGTGTTTTTTTTTTTGAATCTTCTGGTTCTTGTTCTTTACAAGCTAATGCGTATACTATGAAGCACGTGCAAGACAGGCTAAAAGGAGTCAAAAACATTCAGCCCTTCAGTCTTAGACTCCTTTTGTGTGTCTAAAATCAAAAAAAAAAGAAACTATTCAATCCCTATCGAACTCTCTATTTAAAATAATGTGTCATAATTATCTAACTGAGAAATGCCACAATAAGAACATCAAAAAGAAAAAAAAAGAAACAAGAAAATCTATACGATAAAGTATTTCTCCACACACACAATATCTGCGACATTGAGTACTTGATCTAAAATTTCGTGCATTTAATTTCAATTCAATTTTTATACTTTTCCATTATTGTTTTTTTGGTTCTTTCATTTTTCATTTTTCATTTTTCATTTTTCATTTTGAACCATCCAACCTACTATACTAACCCATCACAAATAAAAGCACATCTGCAATCATGAAATCAAAAGAAGATAATGTAGAAGTGGTGGAAACCACATCTACTCCAAGTCATCATCATCATTATCACCACCAACTGCACCAACTTCAGATCAACAACGATGAATCTTCATCGCCGCGCACGGCTCCTTCATCATCAGACACCACTGAATTTAAATGCGAATCCGAACCCGAATCTAAGTCTAAACCACAAACACTCACAGGTAGTATATTTCATTACCTCAATTTGGCATCGAAAAAACTAGACTCATTTGGCGTTGAAACAAGAGGCATCGAACGTATTGAGCCGTATGAGCGTGCCACCAATAGAAGCAAGCAGTTTTTCAGCGTAATGGGTCTCTGGCTCTCAGCATGTGGTGGTCTTTCTTCAATGTCATCTTTTTACTTGGGCCCATTGTTATTTGGATTGGGCTTGAGAAACACATTAATTAGTGGATTGATTGGCCACACCTTGGGATGCTTTATCGCTGCTTATTGTTCATTAATGGGTCCACGCTCGGGGTGTAGACAAATGGTTAGTGCTCGTTTTCTTTTTGGTTGGTGGTTTGTGAAACTAGTTGCATTGGTGAGCATCATTGGAGTTATGGGCTGGTCCGTTGTCAACTCCCTAGTAGGTGGCCAGATCTTGGCAAGTTTGAGCAATGGCAAGATACCTGTTTGGGCAGGTATCGTTTTGATTGCTGGATTCTCACTATGTGTTGCTCTTGGTGGAATCAAGCATCTAATGAGAATCGAAGCTTTACTAAGCCTACCAGTGAATTTCGCATTCTTATTGTTGTATGTTGTTGCATCGCAAAAATTCCAATACCTCACTTTAGACGATGTCAGCAGCGAAGATAGTGCAACGATAAAGGGAAACTGGTTAAGTTTCTTTTCCTTGTGTTATTCAATCACTTCAACATGGGGCTCAATCGCATCAGATTATTACATCTTGTTCCCAGAAACAACACCAGATATAGAGGTTTTCTTCATTACATTATTGGGCATATTCATCCCAACAACGTTTGTTGGTGTTGCTGGGTTATTGATTGGAAATGTGGCATTGACATACAAGCCTTGGGGAGACGCGTATGCAGAGTTGGGAATGGGTGGGTTACTAAACGAAGCATTCAAGCCATGGGGTGGCGGCGGTAAGTTTTTGCTCATTTTGATTTTCTTATCCTTAATCTCAAATAACATTATTAATACTTATTCTGCTGCCTTTGGTGTGCAATTGGCAGGTGCAGGGTTGGCCAAAATACCGAGATGGTTTTGGGCTATTGTGTTGACTGCAATCTATTTGGTGTGTGCCTTGGTGGGAAGAGAACATTTCGCTACAATCTTGAGTAATTTCTTACCAATGGTTGGGTACTGGATATCCATGTACTTTATCATGTTGCTTGAAGAGAATGTTATTTTCAGGACTGACAAATTTAAGTATTTGTACACAAAAGAGTGGCCAACTAGTGCAACAGACCAGAATCTAGACTCTGACTCAGGTTCAGGTCCGGCCTTGGAAATTAAGAGTGCCAGATTACTAGTTCCATTAAGAAGAAACCAGCATTACAATTGGACAATTTGGAATGATTACGATAAATTGACAAGAGGCTTGGCAGCAACTGCATCGTTTTGCGTTGGAGCAACTGGTGCAGCAGTGGCAATGTCTCAAACATATTGGGTTGGGCCCATTGCCAAGCTCGTGGGAGGAGAATATGGTGGTGATATTGCCATGTGGCTCTGTATGGGATTCAGTGGGATCACGTACCCAGTATTGAGATACCTTGAATTGAGATACTTTGGTCGTTAGAATATATATATATATATATATAGAGAGAGAGAGATACATGTATACGAGTGTGGAAATTAATGACTAGACTGCAAAAACCAAAACAAAACCAAGAAAGGAAAACACAAAATCACAGTTTTGCATATATTTTACGCCTCTTTCATTTCTTTATAACATGTCTATGCTGTGAGTCACTAATACTAATGTGGAAACTGAAAAAGTTCGTAAATTACACCATAGCGTTATTTTACATTTCCTCAAAAGAAAAGGGAGAGAAAACGAAGAAGCAAATTTTTTTTTCTTTCTTTAATCACGAAGAGTCACGTGCCAATTTATCTCCACTTTTTGGGTTCTGAGCTCGTAACTTGTTTTTTTTTTCTTTTAAGTTCTATTTAGTTATAGTGAGAATTGCGCTTGGCAAAGAAGACATTAGTTACAAACAATAGTAGTAGTAGTAGTAGTACTACTACTATTACAGCACAAGTGATTAATGTAAGCCTCCTTTCATCAGCTTTCTACATCTGACTTTATATATAAATTTCAGCACCATAGGTAGACGTTGAGTACATACTATTGGCAGTGACATAGAGAAAATTTCATCAACAGAATTATAGCCTTCCAGAATGTTCGGCCGCTCTATCTTCAATTGTACATAGATTTAGACAGTCGATTGTACGGCTCAAAGCCAGTCACTATTTCCTGCCCCGTTTTTTTCTTCAATTCTTTTTTTTCTTTTACCTTTAATAATTTTTTTAACTTGGGTGGAGGAAGGGGGGGTGGTGGTCCCATATTTCCGTATCGGATCGATTTACCTCCACCTATAACCATATAGTACGCGGAGCTAAACTGTTGCGCTGCACTACCTTGCACCGTCCTTTAAGTTCTCCTCACATAAGTGCAGTACTTTATTTTCCCTTCCCTGTTTTTTTTTTCGTCTCTTACAAAGATTCTCAAATAGGATATCCAATTCCGTCAAGAAAAACGACAACAACAAGGACAACAGCAGAAAAGTAAAATCTGGCATGGCAATATAACAGATACACTTGTTCAAGACATATACCTGATTTTGTAAAAACAATTAGTATGCTACAAATAGATGATGACTAATATGGTCAACTGCAAAAGAGCAAATAACAATAGAGAGGCTTTTGGTTGCAAAGTTAAGGTTCCCTTTCTTTTTTTTTTTGGTTTTTTGTTTTTGTTTGTTTTTAAACAATTATGAGTTGACCTGGTTATTTGCGTTTTGTCGGTTGCTTGGTTAGTTGTACGTTTTTATTCTTTGTTTTTTTTTTTTTTGTTTTTTTTTTTCAGATGAAGCTTTAAATCTGCACAGTAAGGGTTAAGCGCCAAAAACGCCAAAAGGCCAAAATCTAATATGGATACAAACAATTAAAATAGAACTAAGGTTTTCCAAAGCAGCCAATTGTCTTCTACTCCCACGTAGATCTACTTTCCTTAGGCCGTTGCACATGATATTCTAAAATAAAACATTTTGACTAACTACAAAGTACATATGAAGCTGACTCATCAAGATACTTTTTCTTCAGTTTCTTCCCTCTTTTTCCCCTCCACCTCAAGTACCCTTATGAGTCCCACTTTCCAATTTAAATAAAGCTATATTTCCCATTTCCGATTCTATTGGAGAGCCACATTACATTTGTCAGCAGAGACAAAAGAGACTTGGCCCTTTTTCAGTATTTGATTAGTGGATATATATATATATATAAACATATATACATATATATACACGTACTTTTCTTCATTGCAGCCAATTGCCATAAATAGTGCACCAAAGGAGACAAATACAAGGGTTTGCAAATATAATTTCAAAATCTACACATTAATACCAAATTTCCCTTAAAGATACCTTCCCTCTACATATTTAATTAACTGCTTAAAAAAAAAATTTAAAAGTAGGCACACACATACACACATACACAAGCAAACATGTCTTCAAAGTCGAAAAACGCTAAAGGCGAATTATTTGATGAAATGGTGAGCTCTATTCTTCCCTCGTACTCAATGTTCACGTCTACTGTTGGTGTCAATGCTACAGTACCAGAATCGGATCGTGATCAAGAAGATGAGAATTATGTTCCACCACCAAATTATGATTCTGCTAATACCGACTATCAATATAGCATTGCTTCTTCAAACACAGCTGCTAGAGCATTATCCGTAGTGACTCCACCCACTACTGTTGCTGCTTCAGTTTCAGTTTCTGCTTCAGCATCAGCATCAGCATCAGCATCAGCTTCTTCTTCCTCACAACCTCCGTCTGTTCCAACAAACGAACTAGCTCCTCTTGATACCGTGGCAAGTACTGCTTCCTTCTCATCCTCCAACCCTTTGATTGTGACAGATGAGTACAATTGGAAAGAAACAATTTTAGATAATGTCCACAGAATGCCCAATATGACGTTTGAGGATCACGTGCTTCCCAAATCAGTCGAGATCAAGATTTATTATACCAAGGATGTTGGCGAAGTTAACAAACAACCAGAGATGATTGATCCGTCACTCTTTGAGTATAAGCAAGGCGACTTGTTAAACGGGTACGTCACAATCAAAAACACCTCAAGTAAACCAATAAACTTTGAAATGTTCTACTTATTATTTGAAGGAAACTTTATGGTTTCAAATACAAAAGACGTTAAGGACCCGATCCCAGTAAAAATCCAACGATTTTTGGAAATGTTTGACTTTTATGGCAGTTGGAACGAGGCGCATATCAATCGGCTAAAGACAGATTGCGAAGATCTATTCCATGGATGCGTTGGAGATGTAATAGATCCTTTAGATGGATCATATTTATATTTTTGTCCCAAGAGAGAATTAGTGCCCAAAAGAACCTACAAGAGATTTTTCTCATTTCGCATTCCTCATAAGCTATTGGACTGTGTATGCAATGAGCACAATTTGTCACTGCACGTAGAATTGCCACCCACAATTGGATTATCCAGATGGGAATTGCGTCATTACCCCGAGAGGGCCAAATCAAAATTACAAGACCTTTCACTTTACGACTCTTCAGTCTCATATGGTGTTATGGCAAGATTTATTGGTCGAAAGTCGAAATGGGAACGAGAGTTTGGAAAATTTGAACCTCCTAGAAGAGAAGAAGATGCCAAGTTGGTCAACTCAACTGGTGATGAATACATCATTTTGAAAGAAAGAACAAACTATATTCGTGTAGTTGCTGAAACCAACTTGCATAGCGAGCTGGAAAAATTAATGAAGAAAGTGGAAAACAAGTTGCTATTTGAAAATTTGCTTGCCAGAGTTGCAGAGAGAATTGAACATGGCAAGCGAATGTTGAAGGTTTTGGAGTCCAGCAGCAACACACCAATATTTTCCCAAGAAACCGATCTTCTTCCACTGTTGACACAAACTGAAATTAACGCAGCAAAATGCAGGCAACTATACAAACCCGATGTTGAACATGTGCGAGACATAAAGTCAAAGATTAACCGCGATGATAATTATGAGGTTGTGATACCATATGTGAAAAGGTCTTTGACAGGAGATAAGATATTGGGTGCTATAGACATGACCACTCCCAAAGCAGAGTACCATCTCGACTATATCCCACCATTAAAGTTTCGTGATGGCGTAGAACTTCTGACTGCTTTAAATGTGAACCCTTGTTGGAAGTTAAATGTACCAATTAGTTTAACTGTTACCGATAGTTCAAAGAGCAAATCATTCAAACCAGTCATGATTAAGGAAATTTCCGTTGAGTTGGTTGCGCAGACCCTCAGGTCGGCAAAAAAACCAATTGCAGTTGAATTGAACCACGACTTGATGTTCAACAAGGCAACAAACAACCATCGTTGTTTCGATGATAAAGACACTTTCCGAGAAAATGTTGTTAAGCCATTACAGTTTCAAGCAAATGAACTCTACCAGTTATCGAAAAAAATAGGTCTCGACTCGTTTCGTATTGAAAGACAGCTTGTCGATGATATTAAATCCATTTGCCAACTAGAAGAAAAAGCAATGAAGTTGACAATAAATGATGTTAAAGTCAACAATAAACAATTCAATTCTAAAGATATCACATGGGAAGTCGACCCTCTGCAAACCACGGGGTCAGTAAAGGCTTCTACTAAATTAAATTTGTCATTAAATTTGGATACCATGAAGGTAAAAGGTTGTCCAATGGGTGGTAAGAACTTTAAAATATATAATGTTGTTAACTTAGTGCCTAATTTCCAATCCTGTTATATGAGCAGGTCCTATCACTTGAGCATCACTGTGATGTTTTCAAACAACGATTGTGCAAGAGTCAAGGTCCCAGTATTTATCGACAAAGTCGATATGGAATAATTTAGTGTCCTTTTATTTAATACTCTTTTCCATTAATTAATTGGTTTTTTTAATAGTTTTATTTTTCAACTTATTTATACATATATACATAAATATATATTATCACGATAGCCTTATAGATGATACTTAATAATAACTTAATTTCAATTTCTATTAAATAATAACAAAAAGAAACAAGAATAAAGAAAGAAAAGAAATTTATACCTAGTGTCTCTATTTTCTACGATTGGCTTTTTAGGTGAAAGATGGTATGTGTGTGTGTGTGAAGGGAAAGCTAGACGAAGTTAAGGCAAAGAGTTAATTAACGAGTTAAAAACGAGAAGCCGCTTAACTTTTGAATTTGGCGGAAAATATTATAGAGGGATCAAAATGCCAGAAAATAAAAAAAAATAACGAATAAAAATATTTGGCAGTCTAATTCTTGACAAAGAGAGACTTTAAGTTCTAAAACGTGGTTATTTGATTAACAATAAAGTAGATTTCAAACAACATCAGCGGGCTGAAGTTGGAATAAACTAAGTCTAAATTGATACCAAGGTCTCGTTTAGTATTTTATTCAACCACTGGCCGATAAACTTGTTAGTTCCAACATTCTCACTATTTTCCTCCCTCCCCCCACACACAATGTCACACCGCATCGCCGCCTTGAAGTGTTTCTGTCAAATTAATGCCACAATTTTGTATTTTTATTTTTTCGTTTATTTTTTTTTTATTTATTTTTTTTTTTTCAACTTTTTCTTCTCCCTTTCAAATCCATGCTTCGGAGGTTATTTCTTAATTTTACACTTGTTCTTCAGCAAGCGAAATTTCAATAGTTTTACACACTTGCAATAATCTGCACGGCTCTACTAAGAAATAAACCAGATACGAATTATATCATTTTTTCCAAAGAAAAAGCTAAATAACTAGATTCAAATATTGCAAAGTAAAGAAAAGAAAAGAAAAAAAAAGAAAGAAAGAATCAAAAGAAAGAAAAAAGACTCTTTCATTATCACGGGGGATAGTCTCACATCAAAAATTTCACCACCGTTTGATATCCGTCATTTTCTGCGTTACCTACATAAATAACTTTATTCTCCTTCACCCACACTTTTACCCAAACCAACAATGACCCCTAAGGCCAAAGAGACTAATTCAGATATCTTTGATGAAAGACTTGGCACTATACTACCGTCATACTCCATGTATGCCTCAACATTGGGGCTTGATGCCTCTGTTGCTGAAAGTGGCCAAGATCAAGATGTGCCTCCACCAAATTACGATTCCACCTCGGTACCAACAGCACCAACAGCACTAACGACTATGCCATCTACTCCAACATCATTGACAAGTCCAACCACCCCAGCATATTCAAATGGACTAATGTTAACACCAAATTTGTCGCATTCTTCTTTACCAAATTCGCAATCTACAAGTCCCGTACTACGACCGCAGAGTCCAGAAAGGGGCAATAGCAACTCGCTAGTTCCAGTTCTACTGGCTCCAGCTCTTGGGAGATCGGGAACTCCATTGATTGTTACTGATCAATATAGTTGGAAAGAGACAATTTTGGACAATGCTCATAGGATCCCCAATTTAACTTTTGAGGACCACGAGATTTCTAGATCTGTTGTAATCAAAATATATTATACCAAGGATATTGGAGAAATTGGGAAGGAGCCCGAGATAATTGATCCTTCATTGTACGAGTTCAAGCAAGGAGATTTGTTGAATGGATTTATTACTATTCAAAATACATCGGATAAACGTATTCCTTTCGATATGTTTTATTTGTTATTTGAAGGGAACTTTATGGTTGCCAACTCAGCCGATGCGAAAGATACAGTGCCAAAAAAGATTCATCGGTTTTTGGAAATGTTTGACTTTTCAGGAAGCTGGAATACCGGGTATATCAATAGACTAAAGTCAGAGACAAGAAGTGTGCATTATGGTGCCGATGATAATCCCCGCGATCCACGAGACGGCTCGTATCTATTCTTTGTTCCAAAACGTGAGATTTTACCAAATAGAATTTATAAACGGTTTTTCTCGTTTAGAATTCCTCGCAATTTATTAGACACAGTGTGTAATGAGCATAATCTATCGCGACACATGGAGTTACCACCAACTTTGGGGTTATCGAGATGGGAGACTGCACATTGCCCAGAAAAGGAGAGGACGAGGCTACGGGACTTTTCAATTTTAAATTCGTCAATATCTTATGGTGCAATGGCAAGATTTATTGGCAGGAAACTGAAATGGGAGAAGGAGTTTGGTAAATTTAAAGTTCCCAAAACTCGTTTCAATGCAAAATTGGTTAATCCTATTGGTGATGAGTATGTGATTTTAAAAGAGTTGACAAATTTTGTTAGAGTTGTTGCTGAATCCAATTCTCCTAGTGAACTGGAAAAGCTTATGAAGAAGGTTGAAAATAAATTATTGTATGATAACTTGATCAAGCAAGCCGACGAAAAAATTGAGCTGGGCCATCGGTTGATCAAAGCCCTGAAGAATACCAAGGCGGAGTTCAATTTTCAAGCGGGACAAGAAATGACTCAAGAAGAGATTGATTTGGCAAAAGTGAGACAAAGTTATAAGCGAGAAGTTGATACAGCGCGAAGTTCAAAGTCTGGTATCTTTTCCAATAAAGACACAGAATATTACGAAATGTTTGTACCCATTATCAAGAAACACTTGACTGGGGCGAAAAACATGGGTGTGCTTCAGGTAAAGACCCCCAAAATCGAATACCATATCTCATACATACCGCCACCAAATTTTAGGGAAGATGTGGATCTTAATTTGGCACGGGACTGGAACTTGTCGATTCCCATTGAAATGGTTGTCACGTCGCGTTCATTAACGGAAAAGTCATTTAAGCCACCTACAATCAAAGAGTTTAATGCCGAGTTTGTAGTTCATACAATCAGTTCGATGAACTACCCTATTGGGCTTGAGTTTAACCATGATCTTGTTTACAACAAGGTTCCACACAATTATAAAGAATATGAAGATAAGGATACATTCAAGAAAAATATCGTTCAGCCAATTAAAAAACAGCTTGAAGAGTTGCACACTATTTCGCACGTTTTGGGTTCGGAGAGGTTCCGTATGAACAAGCAGTTGCTTCATGATTTGACATCCATCAGCGAGTTGGAGGAAAAAGTGATGAAATTGTCTGTGTTGAATTGCAAAGTAAATGGCAAGAATTTCAAAAATGAGAATTTGCCGTGGGTTATTAAGAAAGAGCCGCAATTGAATACGATTACTGCAAAGGCATCATTTGATTTTAATGTAAACCTAGAAAAACTTACATTGAAAGGCAGTAGCAGCAACCCAGAAACAAAATCATTCAACACCATGAGTTTAGTTCCAAATTTCCAAGCATGCTATATGTGCAGGTTTTACCATATTAATATCAAGATACATTTAAGTGGAGGTGATTGTGCAAGGCTCAAAGTACCTGTTTTTATAGACAAAACTTAAGAGGGGAATTTTTCTTGTGAAGCACTTTCAGAGTGTTACTAAAGTGAGTAGATTTTGATAGACTAATGACTGATGATGACATTTTTTAAAGTTAGCAACGTTTTTATTTTGCTTTATTTTGCTTTATTTTGTTTCATTTCTCTTTTTCCTCTTTTGTTTCTTGTTTTTTTTAAAAAAAGAACGAGGCACAGTTCTATGGCAAGCCCGAATTACATTTTTCATGTAGAATATATCGTTGAATGCATGGGAGTAGGATGAAAACAGACCAAATAATTTACAAACAAACAAACAATTGCTAAAGGAAAGGGTTCTTTTTCATCGGTGTTTCTTTTCTTTTCCGTTTCTTTTGTTTTTTTTTCAAA
Organism: Lodderomyces elongisporus; assembly: GCF_030384665.1. Lineage (NCBI taxonomy): Eukaryota > Fungi > Ascomycota > Pichiomycetes > Serinales > Debaryomycetaceae > Lodderomyces > Lodderomyces elongisporus. The sequence goes on from NC_083675.1 coordinate 1,889,106, forward strand.
TAAAAAATAGAAATTCTAAAAATTGCATGAAATGATGTCACACTTGTAGAGGAGAGCATTAAGCATGGTAGATATTTAATGCTTGCCAAGTTGACCAGAAGAAATAAATGATTTTAAAAGACACAAGGGAGATGGTAAAGTTAGGGGAAAAGCAGTTGTGGTAATAGTAATAGTTGTAGTTGTGGTAGTTGTGGTAATAGTTTTGGTAGGTGTAGTTGATATTGTGGTTAGGAGAATGTTATTTATTGTATACTTTGCACGCAGCCCCTGAATTTCCGATATTGGCTTTAACTCATGCAATCACCTTTTCCATCCTCTTTTTTTTTCTTCTTCTTCTTCTTCTTCTTCTTCTATTATTTGTTTGTTTGTTTGTTTGTTTGTTTGTTTTACTATTAGTAGGTTCAGAGACCAATAAAACTGACGTCATGAGACTCGACGAAACATTGTTGATGCCAATAGCAATTGAGTCAATTGGAGGTCTCCTATATCGATGTCCACAATGTGATGTAATGCCACACCCGAATTTCAGATGAAACAGTCCATTTGGCAAGTGTGGTGTAGACTATGTAAACTATGTAAACTATATTGGATAGTGTATGTCCAAGTGTGTATTTTGGAGGAAAAAACGCTTTAGCTTGCTCTCTGACACTGTGTCATTCTGATTGTTTTTGGCTCTGTTGTCTGTATTGGTAAAATACTTAGAGAAAGAATTACACAAAAAAACCACACCCCAAAGTTTGGAGAACATTTTTTCTTCAATACTTTTTTTATTTAATTTTTATTTTATTTTTTATTCTTATTTTTTATTTATTTTATTTTTACTTTTTTTTTCGAGGGAAAATAAACAATTTCACACTTTATTTCAAAATGTTTACTTTTCTTTCTTTTGGGAGTGAGGTAGGGGGGTTGAAGACAAAACACACCACCAATACCAACCACTTAAGACTGACCCAACAACTTCTTTGCCCCCTCAATTCCAAAATAAATTGAAAATTGCTTGGTTAATGAATAGGTACAATTCGAAATAGCAACATTTGCTACCGAACTTTCAATTGTGGCTTGCAATACCAACAGCTCGCATCAAAGTGAAATTTTCTCTCTCTTCCATTCTCTACTGCTTTTTATTTTTTATTTTTTATATTCTTTATTTTTTATTTTTTTATTCTCTATTTTTTTTTTTTTTTGCAACTTTGCACCCATTTTTTAGGAATAGCAACATAGTAGAAAGTAAAGTAGACAGTGTTCTTGTTCTCCTCACAATAGAAGACTGAACAAAGTAGTGGAAATACAATTGCTCTTTATTTTGTTTTAATTTCTCCCCCCCCTTTTTTTATTGCCCTCTTTTACATTTATTTATTTTTATTTTTTATTCTTTATGTTGCAAAGAGCAAACTTAAATATTAAAGTAGGGGGGGGGGGGAAGAGGAGGAGGTTATTAATAGTGTTGGTAGTTGTAATAGTAATAGTAGTAGTAAAAGAGAAGAGGAGAGTTAACAAAGGAGAAGAATAGATGATCATGAAGCGCAAGCTTAAGGGTACCGCAATGTTGACAATTGCGGTAAAACGTGGCTCTTACCAAAGCAATCTTTGGAAATCTCAATGGCTCAATTGTGGAGCTGAATTTGGAATATATAAAGAGACCAATTCTTCCATCAATCTGTCTCTAGATCCAAATCTCAAATCTTCTTTTTTCTTTTTTCTCTTTATATCTTTTTACATTACAATCAATATCGAATACTTCTTCATCACAGCAAGAAATATAGATATAGAATAATTACTACAACAACAACTACATTTTTTTTTTTAAACAAAAAAACAAATAACTTCAAACTTACACAATGGGTTTAACCGACAAATTGAAAGGACTTAAAAAGGACGACGTTGATAACGCCAACCAACAAGCTGGTAAATATGCCGGAGGTAAGGACGGCCAAACAGGTACTGACTTTGCTCAAGAAAAATACCAAGAACGTTATGGTAACAAGTCTTCTTCTGGTACTACTGGTTCAGGCACAGGCTCAAACACCGGTGCTGGTGTAGGCAGTGGTGCCGCTGGTGCAGGTGCTGCAGGTGTTGGTGCTGGAGCTTACGGTGCAGGTCAATCCGGCTCCCACGGTACACACGGTACCTCTTCAGGTACTACCGATGCCTACGGTAACCAAACCACCGGTTCACATGGTACACATGGTACACATGGTTCAGATGCTTATGGTAATCAATCCACCACATCATCGTCTGGCTACGGTGACAAGTCATCCTCGACTGGTTACGGAAACCAAGGTTACGACAGCACCTCGACTTCTGGTCAACATGGTCACCACAGCGGTAACCACCACTCCTCAACTGGTCACTCTGGTACAGGTACTGGAGCTACCGCTGCTACTGGAGCTGCCGGTGCTGCAGCTTACGGATCATCTGGTCATGGTTCAGCAGGCCAATCGGCTGTAAACTCTGGTAATGCTGGTTACAGTACTACCAATCCATCTACAAGCAATGCACCATACGGTTCTGGTGGTGACGGTTTGCCAAGCAAAACTAGTGCTGGTGAATACAACCAAACTGCACACGGATCTCATGGTACTCATGGTACTCATGGTACTCACGGTACCACTGGTACCTCTGCTACTTCTGGCGCTTATGGTAATGAGTACTCACTGGGTCAACACTCTGGTACTGGTTCAGGTCTCACTGGTCACCACGATTCATCCAAGCATGCTACTGGTTCCAACTACAACAACACCCAAGGATCTAACTACGGTACAACAGGTTCAGGATACGGTTCAGGTTCAGGTTCAGGTGTAGGTGCAGGATCCACTGGTACTACCGGATACGGTTCTTCAGGTACATCAGGTTCCTCATCTGGCCACCACTTCAAGACTGGTAACGACACCTTGGATGCCAAGATTGCTCAATTGCCAGACCACTTGAAGGAGGAAGCACACCGTGAATTCAACAAGGGTTACGAAGCTGCTAAGTCCCAATACAGATCATAATGGTACTGATGTGCCAGTATAAATTTATAATTTATTATTTTGTATTTGTATTCTATTTTTATACAGTTTGTATACTTTGTTTCAATTGAATAAATTTAAAAATTTGAATTTGAAATTATTACTGAAGTTTAAAATAATCATATATTGTAAATGAAGTAGAGGAGAAAGTAGAAATCAAATGGAGGGCAGCATTTATAATGTCTATTTTTTTTTATTTGTCTGCCGGTGAAATTTTTTTAGCAAATATCAATATCCAATGTAGTTTAAAACACATAACAAAGCATTGTGATGATGAATGTTTGTAAAGTTTCAATGTTACCAACATGGTAAATTATCAAATGATTAATTGTAGAAAAGAAAAGGAAAAGAAAGGAAAAAAAAAGAATAAATGCAAAGAAAAGAAAAGAAAAGAATAGTAGAACAAAATTATTGGGTCAATGTGCTTTTTACCTTTTTCTTGTCCATTTTCTTTTTTTTTTTATCGAAAAAAAGTGTTTTTTAATCTATATACATTATTTCTATTGGTTCGTGACAAGTTGCTTTGTAATCTCTTCAAGCCCTTTCATAATCTTTTCCCCAATAAACTCTTCTGCCACATCCTTCCCGTGGTAAAAATTGACTGCTCCAATTAAACTGTGTACAAGCTGACCGCTAACTTTTAATTCACCACTAGCTTCAAAACTTGCTGTAGGGTCTCGAGATACCCAAAACATGGTTTTATTTAAATTTTCGACTTTGGCAAAATATCCAGCAGCATCTCGTCCGCTAAGTTCTTTCGAGTAGAGACTGCCCAACTTGGTCAAATCCTTACCTTCAATTTTGATCTTATCTGGAGTAGTTGATTGTTGATGTATAACGTATTTTGCCGTGTATAATTTGAGTAGCTTAGAGCCCATCACCGATAACTTGATATTGTATGGCTTCATTCCATTACCAAAGGATTTGTGAGTAATGATTTGTAAAGCTACATCATCGGGTATTTGATATTTCGAACCTAAAAAGGATTTGATCAGACTTAAGGTTTGGTCATTAGCTCCGTATTGCACACCCTTTTGGTTCTTGAATACCTCCTTGGGGTCTCTTTTCAAACCTTCTATCCTAGAACCGCTATGCAAGTAAATTGATCTCGTGAATGTCTTGTTGAAAGTGTTGAGAAAGTTGGAGGAGTTAAAGGAGTTAAAGTTGGAGATTGTGGTTGGCATTCTTCTTCTTAAAGTTTGTGTGCTTGAAAGCTGGCTCAGCCTGCTCTTCAAAAGGTTGTTTGATTGCACAACCGACCGTACGCTCATTTTCGTTTCACAGTATTATAAATCTCTTGTGTATCCGTCTTCTTCCAAACTATAGCTTGCTGAGTTGGATTTTAAATATGGTATTAGACGTTGACAACTATATGCGTTCTTTTCTTTACACTTTTTCTATTTTTTCTTTGGTTTTCGTTTTCGTTTTTCGTTTTCGTTTTCGTTTTTTTTTTTTTTTTACATCTGGTGAGAAATGCAACAAATTTTTTTTTTTATTACCCTCTTCATGTTTTTCCCTAACTGTTGATTTTTAACTGTGTGAAACAAAGAGACAATTTGTATTTGTATTTGTGAGTGCGAGTGCGAGTGAAAGTGTTTAATTGTTTGTTAATGATATTATACTGGTGAAATGCGAATGGTAGCGATACTATCACCTAAAGATATGTTTCTAAGATGAGACTCTCTCCTCTTCCCAGTCTTGATCCAGGTCATCTCAAATATGTACGACTTACTTCTGGAATAACTACAGCTTTCACATTCACAAATCCCATAAACTACGAGTAATTTATTCAACCAATAAGAAAAAAACAAAACACAAACATTTTAATATTTTACCTATAGTCACTGCATCAACTTTATTTTATTTTGCTTACACAGGATGGATATTTTCAGGATTCTTAGTAGAGGTGCCAGTATCAACAAGAAAAAGGATCAAACGTCTACCAACTCATCACTTATCAAACTGTCACTGCCGAGTACTGCGAATAAACATGAACATCTTCTTGATGAGGTCGAGAGAGAAACAGACTTTTTCAGAACAAAAAGTCACCGCAAACTGGACGAACCATCATCAAAAATCTTAAAGTCCAAAAACAAGGACGAAGAACGTGAATCTGTTGCAGAAATTGTACCTCCACTTGAGTTAGAAAGTGAAGAGGACGCAAGAGTTTTCCGAAATCTGCATAAATCGAAAGTTACAGGTGATGATATACCAATTCCAATTGGGTCATTTCAAGATATGATTGGAAGGTTCAAAATTGATAAAAGGGTGCTCTCCAATTTGTTAGACGCAGAGTTTGTTGAGCCAACACCCATTCAGTGCGAAGCTATCCCCATTACATTGACCAATAGAGACCTTATCGCGTGTGCACCAACTGGTTCTGGTAAGACTTTGGCATTTTTGATACCATTACTCCAACAACTCGTTTCTCAAAACGTGCTGAAAAACCACGGCATAAGAGGACTCATCATTTCACCAACAAACGAGTTGGCTGTTCAAATATTCCAGCAGTTGGAAATTATCTCCAAAGGTAAAGGTCTCAACATAGCAATCTTATCCAAGCAGTTAGCTGGTAAAATAAGTAATGACGTTGTCAAGGCCTCAAAATATGATATCCTTGTCTCTACCCCATTAAGACTTATCGATGTTGTCAAGCTAGGCAAAGTTGACCTTTCAAAAGTCACTCAACTTGTTATTGATGAGGCAGACAAATTATTTGATCATGGATTTGCCGAGCAGACAGATGAGTTGTTATCCCATTGCACAAACGTCAAGATTAGGAAATCCATGTTTTCAGCAACGATCCCTTCAGGTGTCGAGGAAATGGCTCACTCGATCATGAAGGACCCAATAAGGGTCATTATTGGCCACAAAGAAGCAGCAAGTAACACGATTGAGCAGAAATTAGTGTTTACAGGAAACGAAGAAGGTAAATTATTGGCAATCAGACAGATGATCCAGAACGGTGAGTTTAAACCTCCCATTATTATATTTTTGCAATCGATTACCAGAGCCAAAGCTCTTTTCCATGAATTGGTATATGATAAGCTCAACGTCGATGTCATACATGCGGAGAGAACCCCAAAGCAAAGAGATGAGGTGATCAAACGTTTTAAAAATGGTGATATATGGGTTTTGATAACAACTGATGTTCTTGCAAGAGGTGTCGACTTCAAGGGCGTTAACATGGTCATCAACTATGATGTACCTCAGAGTGCCCAGGCTTATGTACACAGAATAGGTAGAACTGGTCGAGGTGGTCGTTCTGGAAAAGCTGTTACATTTTTCACAAAGGAAGACGACAAGGCTGTCAAGCCAATAATCAATGTTATGAAGCAATCAGGATGCACAGATGGACTCAGCGATTGGATGGAGGATTTGGGAAAGCTTTCAAAAAGAGAAAAGCGAGCAGTTAAGACGCATGAGATTGAAAGGAAAAAGATTAGTACAGTACCGAGTGTTATTAAGCAAAAGAGGAAACAAAGACAAAATATGATTGAGGCTTCAAAACGAAGGAAGCAAGCCGAGTCAGAACAATAATGTAAGAGTATACATTACATATAATAGATACGTAGATATAAGTAAATTTTTTTTTTTAAAAAGTAAAGATAAACATATATATATATATATATATATATATACAAATAAATTTATAAATATTTATATAAAGTGCTAAATCTCAACTTTCCCACAAAACTTGTAAGCAAATTCAAAATTCAATTTGCAAAAGAATAGATTATTCTAGAATGTAATATACATGTTTCTCATCTTCATCATGACCAATGTCTTTTTTCTCTCCAAAAATTCATTCTTCTACTTTCTTCCTTAATGGTGGTGCGAGTTGTCCAATTTTGGGTAACCAAATAAGCTTCTTCTTCCAATGATTTCACCGAGTGAAAAGAAACCGACTATCTGGACACCGTAAACACCATATTGGACTGCTTGTTTAGTGTCTGGTCTGAATTTCTTAGCTTGCTCAATCAATTTTTGTTGTTCTTGGGGTGACTTGATGAGCTTCACAGCACATTGGTATACGGATTCAAATTGTTTCCCTGTTGGAATGCCCATGCCTTCTTTTTGAATGACATTCTTTGATAATTCTAAACCAACTTTGCTCCAGTAGATAGACTTTGTCACAAGTTCATTTGACTTGGAGATCAAGGAGTTAGCAAGACCAGCTGCTTTTGATACAATGGCGGACATGTCTAGTGATGTGTATGAATATGTGTATGTGTGTAGTTTGATTGGAAGGTAGTCTCTACAATTCAGTCAAAATCTCTCCGCCTATACTTCTGTTGAAAAATTTCCCACTAGTTTTTTTTTTTTTTCCTTTTCCTTTTCCTTTTCTCTTTTCTCTTTTCTCTTTTCTCTTTTCCCTTTTGCTTTTTCTCTCGCACAATGTCTGTTTTTCTCTTTCTCTTTTCGTCCTTCGCTTTAGCTTTAGCTTTAGCTCTCGCACTTTGTCTCTCTACAAGGGTTTGTGTTTACCAAATTTAGTGCCGAGTAATTCAAATTAGGGAAACAGAGAAAGCAAAAAAAAAAAATATAAAACAAAAAATAAAAAATAAAAATAAAAAACAATAGTGATTTGGTAGAGGCTTCCTGACCAATAAGATCATGTGTATCCTTCGTCGCTTTTACCTACTAAATTTTTATTATTTTTTTGTATTATACAAACAATCAAATAATACACCTTGATTCTTGATTCATTTTATTCTTTTTTTCTCAATGTTTCTTATATATATATATATACAATAAAGGTGTGATAGATGCAACAAGAGTACTACAAGAGCAAACATTCCATTACTAGTGAAATGCTTTACTAAAACATTAAAATAGTTTATTACATGTAAATCTAAAGTTGGACACCGAATCTATCGGGCCAAATAACTGGAGCAATTAAGCTCCATCCGTAAAGAATAAAACAAACCCATGAACTTACAATCTTGACCCAACTTGCAAAATAAGTTCTACCTACGGGAACAAAATCACCGTAATCATCTTGCTTTACATTGATTGTTAACAAGGTGGCCACGTATTGTGTCGCCATGAAAAAGATGAGATGGAATAAGGAATAGTTGTATTGAACTGAAGCCTTCTCTTCGTCTCCGGTACTTTCATCGTCATACAAATCTTGCTGCGTTAATGCACTCTCTGGTAACGACCCTTCGTCAACAGCTTGCTTAATAGCCTGGTATCTCATTTCGTTCCTAATCGCTGGTTGACTCGTGGTTGCCATTGCAGTAGATAATGATCCCGACCCAGTGGTTGCAATATCGTGCTCGGTGCTAAATGCAGAATTGGCAGCTGCTCTCGTTGTAGTATATGCAACAGCAATAAATGTGAAAAATGCTCCTAGAACAACACTGGCTGTTCTAGTCCCTCTCGATCTAATTAATGGATTACAGAATTTGTCATCTGGCTCTGAAGCTACTGCAGACATCACCAAATAGGTGCAGTAAAACACCACCATCGACGATTGCGCCAACCCAGCATGTGAATTGTACTCTTGCACAGTATTGTGGATCGACATTCCGGATATAATAGTGGCAAACACTACATTCAAGCTAATTGCAGTTTTATTCATTGAACAACCTTTACCGGCAAAAAACCAGTACATAACAATTGTTAATATGATACTGGTAATATACATGGTAAGCGTTCCTCCAATTAATAGTTTCTTCCAAAAACCAGCATCTCCTTCTCCCGTTAGCTCTTCCATCTCAATCTTTTCCAAACACGTTTCGGCCCATGCATGGGCAAAATCAACCAAGAGGATAAGACCAATTCCCAAAAATATCGTTGAAAAGATTATGGCAATATGATTTCCGTAAAAAACAAAAAATTCATCTGGTATGAGGATAAAGTTGATGAGTATAAAGGAAATCCAAGCGAATATTTTCATTTTCCAGGCTCCATTTTGTATTACTGCTCTTGGGTTACTTGTAGACTTGACATCTATAAGCAAAGCAGCCAATATAAGGTGAAGACATCCAAGAGCAAAATTTATCCTATGCACGGAAGTAAAGCTTATACATTGACTCCCATCGGGTCCACATCGAATATTTATAAATCCAAAGGATGCTTTTTCAAGTTTATGCACAATAAACGGGGACAACGCTATCCAGGACAAAAGTGAGTTTATAAGTAGTATTATTGCATACGTGATTCTCGTCATTATTGATGAGCTAAATGTACCACCAATGGATGTGCAGAATGCTGAGCACGCAGCTGCACCAAAGCACGATGCCAACGATGATATCGGCATCAAAGGTAGTGATATTGCTGCACCCATACTGCGGTTGAATTATTAATTATTTTTGGTTTTTCTGATAAAGATATTGTAATTGTTGTAGTTGTTGTAGTTGCAGTTGTTGTTGCAGTTGTTGTTGCAGTTGTTGTTGCAGTTGTTGTTCTTTATATATGATTCAGTTTACAAACAGGCAGTGCAAAGGTAAATAGATGGGTAAAGGAAGGGGGGTTAAGAGATTCGAGGCAAAAACGAAAAAAACAAACAAACTTCATATTGCGTTGTTTGTGGCTGACCCCTCATTTTTTTTTTTCGCAAATTTCAGATCTTCAGGCTACCAGATTTGATTACTAGAAAATTAGGGAGAGAGAAAAGTAACCAAAAATAAGAAAAAAAAAATCATAAAAAGATGAGATAAGCAAGGCTTTCTCCGATCGATTATTTTGCTTATCTAGACTAAGTGAAAAAAAAACATCATTAGCAACTATGTCATTTAGAAAAAGAGGCGAAATCGTAAATGGCGGCGGTGCTACTGGCAGTCCCGGTGCTGGTGCTGGTGCTGGAACAATAGGTGGCCCCAGAGGTATGCCAACTCGAGTCCAACAAGTACCATTAACAACCAATAGACAGTCTAGTTTCAGTACTATTGGGCGTCCCATCCCATCCTTATCATCCGTTTCTTCATCTAACTCTGCAATTCGTACTTCTGGTCCTACCCAACAACACAGAGTAGCATCGGTGAAGCTGCGAGATGCTATAGAGGATGACTTGTCTATACGAATAATGCAAAACCCTGGAGTTCGACCCTCGTTGAGCAATTCCCAACCAACAGTACTGACGGGCAGTTCAGATCTAGATAAGATCCTTTTGCATCAAGGATTGCCAATTGGAAATTCTATTTTGGTGGAGGAGTCGGGAACGACTGACTTTGCCACTGTATTGTTAAGAGCGTTTGCATCGCAAGGGATAATGCATAATAGGATAGAGCCAAATACTTTGCATTCGCATGTGATTGTTTTTGGAATGTCACCATACTGGTCAAATGATCTTCCAGGATTGTACAAGGGATCGTCGAGGGAGCAGAAAAAGGCCAGAATTGCCGAAAATGAATCAAAATTGAGTGTTTCAAATATTGCACACAACTCGAATGTAGCTAGAGATGAACTGAAGATGAAAATTGCTTGGCGGTATGGACTAAATAAGAAAGCTGAAGAACTGGGGAAGAATAAAGATGATGCAACAAACACTGCATACGAGCACTACAATAATCAATTCGACATCACTCAGAAACTTGTGCCTGGTCCTAGTCCTCAAGAAATCTCGTATGTTCCAATGTCGAGTTCAGCAACGGCCATTATTACCCAAATTGAGAGTATTATCAAGACCCAACTTAGATCCAATCCATTAAAAGTTATTAGATTAGTTATCCCAGGTTTGCTAAATCCATCATTATATCCACCTACATTTAGTGGCCCTACTGTTATTTTCCCATTCGTACATTCCCTTAGATCTTTGTTACGTCGATATGAGAACAATCTTGTAGTGATAGCTTCGCTTCCACTTGATTTGTTTCCGAGGTCCAGCTCATTAACTGGTATATTTGAAACGTTGTTTGATGCAGTGATTCACTTGCAGCCATTCAATCAAGAAATGACCCAATTGATTGAAAAAGCCTACAAAAACGAGCCCGCTAAAATCCAACAGGGTTTGGTGAATATAATTAAGTTGCCTATCTTATCAGAAAAGGGATTGATGATGGTTCATGACGGAGAGTATGCTTTTAAGAATGGAAAGAAGAAGTTTGAAATTGAAGTTTGGGGTATTCCAGTCGAACACGATTCAAAAGAAGATGAAAAGAGTAAAGTCACGCCCGAAGGTGGTCAAACTACCAAAAGCATTGATTTTTAGATTTTTAGATTTCTGTAGGGTAGATGTGTGTTTAATATATAATTTTTTTTTTATTTTGTTATTTCTTCCTTTTTCCACACCCTTGGTCTGAAATTTTGTAGAGGCACAAGTAAATATAGATTTAATTGTGCAGTGGATTATTCAAGTAGATTTTGACATTATCGTCTGCTTTATATTATTTCTTTTTATATTTTATACTTTTTTTTATATTATTTTTCATTTTTTCGCTGTTGTATTATATATCACTGCAATAGAAGATGATATCTAGTCTCCATTTGGTTGCAAAATCCACCAAACCTTTATATTCATTATACATATCACACTTTCTTTTATTTTTTTTTTCTCTCTCTTCTTTTCAAGTATTCTACACCACCATCAACATTGAAATTGTTTATAATTATGGAAGTTGCAAATCAAGTCCAATCCATTGATATACTTCAAGATCATGGCATTAATGCTAGTGACATTACCAAACTTCGCAGTGCTGGTATATGTTCTATTGCTGTATGTGTGTGCGTGCCTGTGTGTGTGGATGCGCATGTGTGTGTATATACATAGTGGAAACCCAAATTCTATATCATTTCATTTATTATTTTCTTCTTCAATTGTTTCCAATCCCTTGCTTGCGACATGACAATTTTTCAGTGATTACTAACAAGGTATAATTATAGACAGTTTTGTCCACAACACGAAGAAACCTTACCAAAATCAAAGGGCTTAGTGAGGTAAAAGTTGAAAAGATTAAAGAGGCAGCAGGAAAAATCAAGGTATGTAGATAAATATAAAATCATTCATATTACTCTGGTATAATACTAATCCATACCAATTAGACTACGGGCTTCATTCCTGCTACTATCCTAGCGGAGCAACGACAAAGAGTGTTTACGATAACTACCGGTTCCAAGCAATTCGATGAAATTCTTGGAGGAGGAATAACCTCCATGAGCATTACCGAAGTATTTGGTGAGTTTAGATGCGGTAAGACGCAATTGTGTCATACATTGTGTGTTGCTGCTCAATTACCAAAAGACCTTGGAGGTGGAGAGGGCAGAGTTGCGTACATTGACACTGAAGGAACATTTAGACCCGAACGAATTAGGGCCATAGCCAACCGTTTTGGAGTTGATCCTGATAATTGTCTTGAAAATATTTCGTACGCTCGAGCATTGAACAGCGAACACCAGATTGAACTTGTTGAGCAATTGGGCAATGAGTTGGCCGAGGGTACGTACAGCTTGTTGATTGTCGATTCAATATTAGCATGTTTTAGAGTCGATTATTCAGGTAGAGGCGAATTAAATGAAAGGCAGCAGAAACTAAACCAACACTTGAGCCATTTGACAAGACTCGCTGAAGACTACAACATAGCCGTGTTCTTGACCAATCAAGTGCAAAGTGACCCTGGTGCGAGTAGTTTATTTGCTGCGGCAGACGGTAGGAAACCAGTTGGAGGACATGTTTTGGCTCATGCATCAGCAACAAGGATCTTGTTAAGAAAAGGGCGAGGAGAAGAGAGAGTTGGTAAATTGCAGGACAGTCCCAACATGCCAGAGAAAGAATGTGTTTATGTAATTGGTGAAGGAGGGATTAAGGATAGCGAATGATGGTTTGGGTATCAAGATGCTCTCTTTTTATTTTTATTCTTATTTTTAGTTTTATTCTATTTTATTTTTTGGGTTTTGTTTCATCTTCGTCCGTTCCGTGAGTGCGTACAAGTGTGTATAAGTGTGCAAATCGGTGTCTCAATGAGTAAGTGAGTGAGTGAGTGAATTAGTTAGTTAGTTCGTTAGTTTTCCTAAAATGTAGTGTTCTTATTCTATACTTTAAAATTAATTAATCCCAATTTGGAAATGAGATTACTTGCAAGACGCGTTATTCATATTTTTGTGTTAACGAAAAAAATGTTTGAGTTTACAATTTTCGTTTCTTTCCCTTTCTCGCACTTTTTTTTTTCTCTCTCTCTCTCTCTCTGTTTCTTTATTTCTTCTTTTTCCTCATGATTTGAATGTTGTTATATATTTGCACGGTTCTTCTAGTTTTCTTTTCTTTTCTTTTCTTTTTTTTTCTTCTTCTTCTTCTTCTTCTTCTTCTTCCTTAATTTGAAGAAAGATATAGCTGGCGAATTCAAAATAAGAATTGCTTTTCACAGAAAACAAAATAAATCTAATAATAAACCAATTAGCTAAAGCTTTAGTCAACAATGTCGTCTTCACCACCACATGGCAGTAGTAATAACCATGATTTTGATTCCACAAACTACAATGGAGACTCCTTAGATCGAAACTCTGATTCCATATCCCAAAGTCAGCATCAACAATACAACCAACAACAACAGCTGCAACAACCACCTGCAGTCCCTTCATCACCGCTATTCTTCAATTCTTCTTCACAGCCAAATTCAGAAATTGGAAATTCACAAATACATAGGAGAAATGATGTATCATCACCGTTGCACTACTCCTCGTCGGTGCATCATACCTCAGATATGGGAAACTTTAGCTCTCAGCGTACTAGTCGTGTTCATGATGTTGACAGAATCATGAGAAGACATCAAAGAAGTGATTTAAATGACGGTGCTTCATCTCCTCTGCGTAGGACTTTTACGCAAAGATCCACACAACCAAGTCTATTATCAACATCATCAGTCATGAATACAGATTCAATGGAACCCGACGAGCCTGTGAGAGTCATTTGGGGTACCAATGTCTCGATTCAAGAGTGCTCAAATCTCTTTAAAGAGTTCTTGTTAACGTATAAGTACAAGTACAGAAAGGAAATGGACGGTAAGGACATCGAGCCAGAAGACCACGAGTTTTATTACCAAGCAAAATTGAGAACCATTAGAGATTTGGGGTTGACCAATCTCAATTTGGATGCTAAAAACTTGCTTAGTTACCCTCCAACCAGAAAGCTTTATCATCAATTGATCAATTACCCACAAGAAATTATTCCAATTATGGATCACACTATCAAGGATTGCTTAATTCAAATAATCAATGATGATACTGAAGGTGAATCAGGAGGGCTAGGTACTGGAACCGGTACTGGAGCTGGAGCTGGAACCGGAGCTGGGGCTGGAGATGGTGTTGGGGCAGCCTCTGTTGCTGCAACAGCAGCAGCTAGTCTTGATCAAATTGAAAGCAATATCTACACCATTCGTCCTTACAACATTAATATGGTTGAGAAGGGAATGAGAGAGTTGAATCCAAACGATATCGACAAATTGGTGAGTGTTAAAGGGTTGACGTTACGTTCTACATCTATAATCCCAGATATGAAAGTTGCATTCTTCAAATGTAATGCTTGTGGCCACACTGTGGGTGTGGAAATTGATCGTGGTGTTATCTCCGAACCAACAAAGTGTCCAAGAGAAGTCTGTGGTCAGACAAACTCCATGGTGTTAATACACAATAGATCGTCATTTGCCGATAAGCAAGTTATAAAATTACAAGAAACACCAGATTTGGTACCGGATGGTCAAACTCCACATTCGATCAATTTGTGTGTTTATGATGAATTGGTGGATACTACTCGTGCAGGTGATCGTGTCGAAGTATGCGGTATTTTTAGATCACTTCCGGTAAGAGTGAATTCAAGACAACGTGCATTGAAGAGTTTGTACAAGACATACTTGGATGTGGTACATATTAAAAAGATTGACAAAAAGCGTCTTGGTGCCGATATTACAACTTTGGAGAATGAGTTAACAGAGAAAGATCAAGAAGTCGAACAGACGAGAATGATTACCCCTGAGGAAGTTGCCAAAATCAAAGAAGTTTCTCAAAGAGATGACTTATATGAGGTTTTAGCCAGATCATTAGCTCCCTCAATTTATGAGATGGATGATGTTAAAAAGGGTATCTTGTTGCAATTATTTGGTGGTACAAACAAGACATTTAAGAAAGGTGGTAGGTATAGAGGTGATATCAATGTCTTGCTTTGTGGTGATCCGTCAACGTCGAAATCGCAGATATTGCAGTATGTGCACAAGATAGCACCAAGGGGTGTTTACACCTCGGGTAAAGGTTCCTCGGCAGTTGGTTTGACTGCATACATAACAAGAGATATTGATACCAAGCAATTGGTTTTGGAAAGTGGTGCCTTGGTGTTATCAGATGGTGGTGTTTGTTGTATTGATGAGTTTGACAAGATGAGTGATTCTACTAGATCCGTGTTGCATGAAGTTATGGAACAACAGACTATTTCTATTGCAAAAGCAGGTATCATTACCACTTTGAATGCACGAACTTCCATATTGGCATCTGCAAATCCGGTAAACTCTCGTTATGACCCTGATTTGCCAGTGACCGCCAACATAGACTTGCCACCTCCATTGTTATCGAGATTTGATTTAGTATACTTGATATTGGATAAGGTTGACGAGAAGATAGATAGACAATTGGCTAGACATTTGACCGATATGTACTTGGAGGACAGACCCGACCGAGTCACCAACAATTTTGTGTTGCCCGTTGAATTGTTGACTCTTTATATTCAATATGCAAAGGAAAATTTCAACCCGGTGATGTCAGAGGAAGGTAAGAATGAATTAGTTCGTGCATATGTGGAGATGAGGAAGCTTGGAGAAGATGCCAGATTCTCCGAAAAAAGAATTACTGCAACTACAAGGCAATTAGAATCTATGATCAGATTAAGTGAAGCCCACGCCAAGATGAGACTATCACCAACTGTCGAATTAATTGACGTTAAAGAGGCAGTGAGGTTGATCAAGTCAGCAATCAAGGATTATGCGACCGATCCGGTAACTGGAAGAATTGATATGGATATGGTTCAAACAGGTACAACATCACAACAACGAAGGATTAAAGAGGATTTGGTCAAGGAGATTATGAAGATTATTGAAGAAAATAATAACTTGATCAGATTCAATGACTTGAGTTTAAAGATAAATGAACGAAGTTCTTTTCGGATTGAGAATAATGATATCAATGATGCTCTAAAGCGATTGGTGCAAGAAGGTAAAATTGTCGAAACTGGAGACCACCACAGACGTACTATTAGGAAAATAGCCCTCATTTAGTAGCACAAGAGTGCGTTACGAGTCTTTCTTCTATGATATTCAATTTATATTCATAATTTAATGATTTACCATTTTTCTTGTCTTTTCTTTTCTTTTTCTTTTTTTTTTCTCTCTTTTTTTTTTTGAATCTTGAAACATCATTGAATACGTCTTTGTTTGTTATCTCTTTCTCTATTCTTCTTTTTACATTTCGTCTAACATTTTCTAATGCATTTCCTATTTCTCTTCTTCTTCTTCTTCTTCTTTCTTTTCCTTTTCCTTTCATGTTATGTTTTGTTTTTACTCATTAGAAATATTTAATATTCATTTTGTTAGTTTGTATTAACACATTTGTATAATCTATAGGAAATTACCTTGTAGCTTTCCTTGCACATTCTCATTCTTGATATCAACATCTTTGGTTTTCAGTATATTTCCAACTGTTGATCCATTTGTATATACCGATACCTCACCTTCTGGTTGCCCATAATCGCTTTGACCAATATTCTTAGCACCAATCTGAGAAATCTCTTTTGTACCAGCTTGAGTAGCGTTATTAGCCCCACTCTTTATCACACCAATTTCTTCTATTGTATCTTCATTTGCCATTTTTAAAAACTCCTCCAATTGCTCGTCAAATTCAACATCCACCATCAGCCCGTATTTCAATCTTGTGAAAGTATTGGCCAAATTCAATTCTTTTGCCAAATCAACAGGCTCACCGTTTTTTAATTTTTCAATAACACCACGTAATATTTCAAATTTTGTAGAGTATGATTTTTGCAACTGTTCAGTTTCACGACGGGCCTTGAGTAAGTCGACCATAATCGATGTAGTTATTAGTGCAAGAATAAGTGATTTAGTGGTTGGTGTCTTTAGAAGGGAGTAGAATTTGGGACGTGGACGGATGTATTGAGCCGATGACGTAGTCGAAGATGAGTTGTACCGACGTAGCTTGAGATTCACCCTGCTAAAGCGAAACATCATAGATAATGTTGTGTTGTATTTTGTAACGTATGCAAATTTACCGTAACTAGATGTTTATCCTTTTCGAATATGTGTATATCTTTTCTGGCAATGATGCAAACAATGTGCGTAGGTTTTCAATCTTTTGTGGGACCCACTCTTTTCCAATACAGGGTATATGAAAAAAAGAAGGCACGAGAAGGAGAGAAATATAGCTAAAACGCACATACACACACATATATATATATATACATATACATACAGACACTCTCATTCTCTCCATCCCCCTTCACTTCTATCGCTTAAAGAAAAAGAGAAATATATTTAAAACCCAGATTTTTTTCATTTATCATTAAATGATGCAAAAGTCTATTTATTACTCTTTAAATATGCTAAATAATGTATCTTTTCTATTAAACCACATCAAATCGTCTTTATAATCACTACAACCATCTCTGTAGATATTCTCAACAGCCTCTAATAAGTTATAATAGTTTTTCGATTTGTTATTCGCCAGCTTCCATTCCCTTATCGAGATCAAATACCATAATGCAGCCTTGCGAAGTCGTGTTAACCCCGCAGTTGATTGAATGGGCAATAGCTTTTGTTTATTAACGTACATTCCTTGTTCCTCGAGTGTCTTTCCTTCAATATCCAGTGGCGCTTTTGTTCCCATTATTTCGGAAACTTTGTAAAAACTTGCATTTGTATAACCGATTCTTTCTGATAATACAGCTTTAATCAATGAGTAACTTAACGGCAGCAGCAGCCATTGCAGCGCATTAACAGCACTCAAGTGTTGGCTAAAGTCGCCCAAAAGCTGGAGTAAGTACTTCTCTATAAGGTCTTGCCACCACCACGCAAGGTTGTACATCTGACTCATTGCCAATAGGAGTTCAACCACCATCAATTGGCTTTTAAAACAATAAGTTTTCAAATTGAATCGAGACTTGAAAGTATAGCACAAGTTGTCCATAAACGGCTCAATTATATCGTGTCTAATCTTCCTTAAAGTGTTTTTATCCGGTGGCTGAGGTCGCAGGGATGGATTTGGCATTTGTTGAGTTTGTGCCAAGAGGAGTGATACAATACACATTTCTTGCGCAGAGGCAACATATATCCATGCACGGTCATTACTATAGTCCTTTTTTACAAGATCATATGTTGAGTAAGCATATTTAAAATCTCGAAGTATTAACGACCAATCTGCAAGCTTACGGATTGACTGTTCTGGTGTCGACTTGTAGTAGAAATTCTCTGCAAAATTGAATGATGCAGGTGTCGATGGTATCGAGTGAGACGCAGATCCAGACGACGAGGAGACGGAAGAAAGTAAATTTGAATCACTATTATTGTTGAAAAGTTTCCTCGAGGCCGAGAAAAAACGACCAGCAATGGACTTTTTGGGTTGTAGAAATTGATCATCCCAAGCGCGGATTTTCGTTTGCATGTGGGGAATCAAATACTTGTTGATAAACTCATAAATGCTTCCACGGATTGCTGAGTCTAATGGTTTGGATATGTTCAAATTTGTACTTGGGTCCCTAAATGAAAGCCTTTGGATATCTTCTTCAATTGTGCAATTCTCCACAGTAGATATTTCAACATACTCATTGGATTTATTCTCAGCAACTGGTAATAGTGTGCTGTTAATGTTTAGTTTCTTTTTAATTTCAGATTGCGTAGTCATCACGTCATTGATCTTCACCTCACCTGGGTTGTAAACAACGAAAACATGCATTAATAAATCATCAATTTGGAAATATTTGGGGAAATTATAGTTTCGAAATTTAACAATTGACAGGCGCAAGTCGTCAATAGAGTCCTTTTCATAATTAATCACAAATAGGTGGCTGATGGGATGATTAAATGTTTCAAATGGTGTAATCCTGTTTGAAGTGATGATCTTGTCAAAGAATGTTAAATATAAATCATCTGCACCAGCGTCATTGTTTTCCAGAATGGTAGTTTTGATTTCATCTACGCCTATTTGATCTTTATTGGCCAAGTGACGAAGATATTTTTCTAATGATGATATACTGAATAGTTGTTGTAGTTGCGGGGAAGATGTCATTTGTTGGATGGGAGGTAGCGACCCACTATTTGAAAGCCTATCCGAGGAAGATGCAGCAGTTGCAGACGACACATCAGATGTATGTGCTGCTTGAGATGTACTTGCTTGCATCTGCTGTGCCGTAGAGATAGACAATAGTTCCAGTAACGTTGGCTCAAATCTCACGGGGAAGCTAGCATATGTCTTTGTGATTAATTGGTTATTGGTAATTTTAAACTGTTGATTTGGTATGCTGTATCTCACATTGTTTCCAAATGGTCTAAAGATCTGTAAGGCTGAAGTCAGCACATTCTTGAAGCCGGAGCTCTTGACATCGGTTCTGCTGCCATCATCATCATTTACATCAACATCATCAACGTCGCCTTCAACGTCATCAACGTGACCATCATCATTAACGACATTCTCAATGTCCTTGTCATTTTGTTCAAGAGCTGATTGGAGTAACAAGTCGGCATTAATCGTGGATTGCAACGAGATTAGGGGAGAATATGTATGATGAAGCAAATGCTGCCGCGATGTAAACGGATCCAATTCTCTTTTCGAAAAGTCCATTAAAGGCTAGTATTAAAATTAAAACTAATTAGAATACGTAAGAAACACTACTCTTGTCTATCCTAAATCTGTTGTGTTTATTCTAAAGTTTTTCTTCCCTTTCCTTATTCAAATTTTTTTTTTTTTTTGAATTCCAAATTAATTGTGTTCAAGTTGTGCTCAAAGATTCAATGTAAGTGTGTGGGTGTAGGTGTGTAAGTGATTGAATACTAATTTGATTCTACCCCAAAAAAACAATACATATGTCATTTATTCTTTATTTATTTTATATCCACGACATTACCTAAAAGTGCGACAAAGAAGTAAAGAAGTAGCACTTGCTTCCATCACGTGATACACATGAAGAGAATATGTATTGAAAATGATTGTGGTAACGATGAATAGAACGTTTGCTAGACACATCTCTTCCAACTATTTGCAAAAAGTGTAAGGAAAACAAACAAACAAACAGACAACAAGGCAGAAAAGAGAAAGGGTATTTCAATAATTTGTACATTAAGAAATAAAACAACGTCTTAGTTAGTGACTGCCACCATTTTATATTTGATACGTCTTTTGTATCTCCAATACCAAGCTTAATAAAATTTAGACGGCAAACCAGGGCGCGGCTTAAGTAATGTATTTGTATATACCAAGTACATACTGAGAAGGAGTCTTATGCTACCAACTAAAGCATAGTAAGTACACAATTGTCAGTAGTGAAGGAACGCGGTTGTACCTCCAAACTTTAAACTCTGAACTCTGAACTTTGAACTTTGAATTTTGAACTTTTTTTTTTTGTCACAGCTGACACTATTTATCGAGAGTGTTAAGCTTTTGTAATGTTGTTGTTTGTTTGTTTGTTTGTTTGTTTGTTTGTTTGCAAGAAACTTACTCCTTACAATCCATTTATGGTTACAGGGAAGAGTTGGTACTGGATTGGAAAATCACAGAAAAGGTCAGTTGGTGCAATTTGCAATATGCCAAAAGAAAAATGTAATAAAAGATAGAAAGCTAATAAAAAGGAGAAAAAAAAACAACAAAACCAATGCTTCTTCAATGCTTCAAGATGCAATGCTCAGCTCAGAAATTGAACTAACGTGGTATTTGTGATTTTGCAAGACATTCCTTAATATTCGTTTGTAAGACTGCTTTTGTTTTCAATCAAGACAATCAAGAAAATAAACAAAAAAAAAATTGATGAAAACAAATACTTTTGATAAAAAATAATAATAGTCAATATTAATAAGAACAATATATATATATAAACCGTGTTTTAAGACGATCGTTGTTTGCCGATTTAGTTAGACGATAAAAATGGATGCAATTTATATGTACAACAACAACAACAACAACAACATCTGTAGCGTGTACTAAAACTGGAATAAAAGAAGAAAAAATAAAAAAAATAAAAAATAAAAAAATAAAAATCGAAACTTGGAAAGAGAAAGAGAAAGAGTGCAAGAAGAAAATACAAAGTACTTAAAAAAAAAGAAAAGAAAAGAGAGAGAGAAAAAAAAAAAACAACAGATCAATAGAAACAGACAGCTAAACTCGTTGCAAAAGTTTGTCAATTTAGCTAAACTCCCCTTCAAAAGCACAACAAACTCACCGTCATTAACAGTAGTTTTGTCTCTATAGGTCCCTGCACCAATATATAAGACTACTTTAGAAGATCGCACTCTTTAAGCAAAACTCTCATTCAATCGCTTCAAGGGAATATTTGCGAAAGATACAAAAGCAAAAGGCGTCATAACAAAAGAGAAAGAAAGAAAGAGAAGAAAGAAAGAAAGAAAGAAAGAGAAGAAACAGGAAAATTTAAAGTAATTCTTTCTTCTCCTAATCAAACCTATTCTTTTTCTTACATTCGTTTATCTGTTCATTAATTCCATTCATGGTATGATCTACCCAATTTCACAACTCCTTATTACTAGGATTCTACTAATAGCATGCCTCTTCACCTTGGGAGACGCGTTGTCATTCCAAAATGTCACCCAACCACTGCTAAAATATAGCTCATTCGGCGATCGAATAGGCTTTTTTGGATCATTTGCTGCATCTAGCTTTTACAGCCATATAGGATCATCGGATTCTTTGTCCTTGCCCTTGTCATCATCATCATCATCATCTTCTTCTTCTTCTTCGAATCTACAGGGGTCGGATAATAATGCCAAAAGAGATGATGATGGTCTGGGAAGCTCCACCAACAACTCAAATTTATATTTGCAGGACAATGGCAGCGGATCAAGTTTGAAATTTGGCCAAGTCAATGGTGAAATAAAGCAAATTTTAAGAATCTCGGACGATGAGATTGTCATCAATGGTGATTTTGACTCATTCAATGGAGAATCAATCAAGAGCCCTTTTATTTACAACATCACTTCAAACTCAACCACAACCATAATCTCGGATAGTGACAAATTAAATGGAACTGTAAACACCGTTTTTGTTGACGATAATCTTATATATCTAGGAGGTAACTTTACATTCAATAGTACGGTTGGTGTCGCAATCTACAATACCAGCTCTAGCAAACTTCAATCAGCTTTATTTCAAGGATTTGGTGAAAATGCAACAATCAACACCATCACTAAAATTGTGGCTTCTGGTGACGAAAAAGATTCCGACGGTCAAGGCTCGATTATATTTGGTGGCAAATTTGATACCCTTGGTTTAGCAGACTTGCTTGTACACAACATCACTACAAATAGTACCAAAAATCATAATCTGTCTAATTCATCGATTGTTAGTGCAGAACAGTTGATTCCTTTACGGCATGGTGTTTTTACTTCTGTGAATGGTGCCGATAATGCCGAGGACTCACTCGTCATTTGTCCATCAGACAGCAATGAATGGGCAGCAACAGCAGGTTCAGGTGCTGAATGGAAGGTTGAATTACCTGATGAAATGAAGGGAATTGTTCCAACAAAGGCAAGAATCTACATACCAGATAGTAGTGATGGAGTCAAATTGTTCAGGATTTATACCTTTCCAAACAACGGTATTATGAATTTAACATATATTGACCCCTCTACTAATGAAGTTGCTCATTGTGATGCATGGTGTCCATTAACTGCATTTGATGACTTGAATGAGTATGTTGATAGAAACAGAGACAATGCAACAGATTTGAATGAAGACGACGTTTTTGTCGATGAAGAAGATGGAACCTTTTTTAAATATTATGATCCCGACACTATGACGAAAAATTTGGGATACGGCTCAAACTTCCAAGAGTTTGCATTCGTTAACGAGGTTGGTATCGATTCAGTGGGTCTCACTATATTGGAATGGTATGGTGACCAAGGCGTTTTTAGTGGGTTTGAATTGTACCAAGACGCCATAACTGTTTATGGTAACAATACCTTGAATGAGCCAAATTGTGATGACGAGTTTTCCAAGGAAAACAATAACTATGCTGAAATTGTTGCAGGTGACTTTCAGTCTGCCAAGTCCGTCTATTCGCAAGTCACAAATACAGATTACCTTGTTACGTTTGATACCGATGCCAAGATTGTGCTTTACCCAAATATCTCGTACTCTGGTGATTACTCTATCATTATGAATACCCCAGGATGCGCAACTGATAACACATGTTTGCAAAGAAGTATTGTTAATGTCACTGTTATCGATGGAAATAATCTGGTTTTATCGACGGACTTGATTTATCAAAACAACGAGAATTACAAATTTGACTATTTGTACTATGGTCATCTAACTGCTGGCGATCATGCCAATCGTATAGAAGTATCGTATCACGATTCCATTAATGCAGATACTGCAAACCCAATGATGGTCGTTGACAAGGTTGTCGCGGATATTGTTTCTTTGGACAGTTATTACGAGAGAAATTCGACAAACAACACTAAATCAAACTTGCGCTCCTATTTGACGTATACTGAACTCAATGGTTTATTTGAGTACTCTCTCGCCAACTTCACTGATTTTGATGAGAATTTGGTTCATTACAAAGTCAATAATAAGACTTTAATTAGTTTGAATAACACATTCGTCGGAAATTCCTCAATCAACGTACTTAGTGGTCGGTTCTCAAACAATTCAGAGATTAACGAAATTATCGTTACTGGTACTAATGCCAACGATCAAAATTACTTGAAAATCTTGGGCAACTTCGAATCAGATAGTAAAAATTTAACATTGACCAATAATAATATCGTCACCTTGAACATATCTTCCTACAATTCAACTTTGAATGAAACCAATATCAACCTTCTTACTTCCTTGAAAAGAAAGAGCAAAAGAGATACACAAACTATTTCTGGAGTATCTTTCAACGATACTATAGTGAAAATAGCTTCTGTGGGCGCTGGTGTTGTATACCTTGGTCAATTTTCTGCTACTGGTTCAGATGAATTTAAAGACTTGTCTAACAAGAATGAATCGACATCGCAAGCCAACAATTTTGCATTGTTAGTGAATAATCAATGGTATAGCTTTGGTAATGACTTTGTTGACGCGTCATTTGATCAGTTTACAAATGCAACGATTGATGGCACCGAGTATTATATTTTCTCAGCTCAAGGAACTATATTCAAAACATGGGACAATTCAAATTTTACATGGTCTGATCGTCAGCTAAACCTCACACAAGCCACACAATTATCTTCAACGCAGCAAATTTTAGGCGGAAGCGGCTTTAACATCATGGACATTTACTCACAGGACCAAGCGTATATCCAAAATGCCAAGTTTGATAAATTTGGAATGAACGTTGAGGCGAGTGGCGGTAATCGATCCTCGTTCATCTCTGAATCTTTTTATGTTAATGACACTTTAAGTATTGTTGCGGGAAATTTTGTCTCTGGAGATGTTGAAAAGATTGGCATCTTGAACAATAGTGATCCAACAAACTCAATCACAATACTTCTGGAAGATATTAAATGGGATAATGATACAGTGATTGAAACGTTGTACGTTGACAGCACTGGTGACTACTTATTTATCGGTGTAAATGGATCTGTTGAAATCAACAATGATAATGTTACTGGAATTGTGATTTACGACTTGGTTAACAATACATTTATGTCTATACAACCAGCCGCGCTTTCAAATAGCAATGGTGATCCAATCCACATTAACTCGGTCGTATTGTATGACGATGACGATAAATTACTTGTTGGTGGCGATTTCGATACCGCTGGTTCGCTTAGCTGTCCATCACTTTGTGTTTATGACTTGGTCAACACGAGATGGATCAACCCACAAAGTGATGCTGAGCAGTCGACTTCGGTCTCAGGTGTTGTTACAGATATGAAGTTTTACCTGTCGAATCGAGTTTTGATTGCTGGAACGAACCTCACGTTGAGCAATAAGGATGTTACATTCATGACCTATAATTTTAACAATGGCGCTTTCGATACTAAATCCTCGTTAAATAAATTAAACAAGGGAGTCAACAGGTTTATTTTAAATGATCGCTCTAATAGTGATTTGAGTGGCAGAATGATTGCACTTGGCAATGATTATATTGCTGGTTTTGATGGGGAGAATTGGAGCAATATCGATTCTGGAGTAGACTATGATACTAACTTTTACACTTTTAATGACATGAAATTGCTCACGTTGCAAAAGTCAACGTCTTACAACCAAACCTACTTTGACGATGACAAGATCCTATTGGTTGCTGGGACATTTACACTTGATGAATATGGGCTTGTCAATATGGCGTTATTCAATGGAACATCCTGGATTCCATACGTTTATACTACTTCGGTTGGTGACGAATCCCAAATCGGAGATATTCAAACTATTTTGATTAATGATGCATACAGATTCCAATCGAGTGACGATTTGAAAAACTTGAACAAGTACTTGTCAAAAGGTAAGGTTGTTGGTATCTCCTTGGCATGTGCCTTGGGCTCAACAGCGCTTTTGGGATTATTGTACATCATTCCGTACTTTGCCCTACTCAAGAATAGAAAAGGTTACGTGCAACGAATCCACGAGCTGGATATGATGCAAGCCGTCAACCCAGAGGATCTTCTACACGAAATTGATTTGCAGAGAGAAAAGTAAACGTGCGTAAACCTATTTCAGAGAAATTTTCCCACGTACTAAAAAATATTCATTTCCGTTGCTTTGTATGTGTGTGTGTGTATGCAATTTGTTTTTTATTTTACCAAATACCCCCCCCCCCCCCCCCCCCCCCCCTATATGTTTAATAAAGTAATACAGACTGATTTTCAATTAAAAAAGAGAAAGTACAATGCTTGAAAAAATGAACAAAACAGTGTAATTACCAGAAACCTAAAAAAAAAAAAAATAGAAGTGATTTATAAACATTGATAAATCTTTATTCTGATATATTATTAAAAGATTTTCGTTTTATTCGCCTTCATTATTTTATCTCTTTATTCTTGTCTTTTAAGGGGTTTTGAGGTAAGATTGAGTGCTGGTTTCAGTTGCTATTCTTGTGCTTCTTCGTCATTTGCATTTTTTTTCTTATCAAAAACCTCGTCTTCATCATCCACATCATCTGCGTCGTCAATGTCGAATAGTCTTTCATTGCTGGTGGTTCTTGTTGAATTGCCAATGACTAGATGATCAGCACCTAAATCTTCAGCATCGTCGAAATCACTATACTTGTGTCTAAAGATTTCGTGATCATCATCATCATCATCATCATCATAATTATTCTTCTTCTTCTTATTATTATCAGAAAGATTTTCCTGATCATGATCAACATCACGGTGGTATTGTGAACTATACCTAGCACCATCTTGTAATTCTTCATCCACATCTTCGTCGCCATCTTCGTAATCACCAAATAGTTCATCATCTTCTTCTGGGATGTTTACGTAATTTCTTCTTCCCGTGTTTCTCCTAAACACAACATCTCCAATCTTATTCAACAAAAGTGAATCTATTTTTCTCACAGTTTTCAATGTAGCCACAACACCTGCTGCAACAACAACGCCCCCTTTGACAATCCGGTTAACAACCACATCAATTTTGTTGTCCTCTATTGGATGGAACCCATCGCTGAAATCCTCTTCATCCAACCTAATCAGTCCAAGCCTTTGGAAACCTCCGTTTCTTTTGATACCACGATCGTAAACAAACCAAGTAGCAAATACAAACACAACAATCGGCACAAAGAGTAAGATAAACAATTTGCCTCCTTTGACATCGCGTCCATAGTATTCATTGAATTCTTTTTGCTTACCTGGACAAGCTTTTGGTTCCCATTTGTCGAATTGTTTACCTCCAACACAAGTTGAAAGAGGGATTTTTCGGTACCCAGTACTATCAAAGTATTGAAATGCATCGGGTTTTTCGCACATGCTCTTTTTTCTATCACCTGCTGACATCCCAGGAACAAGCTTACATGTGTTATCCAGTGGATCTCTAACGTAGTTATAATCGCATTCGTAATCGCGTCGAGTACATGGACAAACACGAATTTGTTTATACGCTTCTGATAAAGGAGCTGGGCCAATAAAACAATCGTTTTTGTTGGACAATCGACGAAGATACTTGGCCTCGTGACCAAAAAGACACTTGTCTTGGCCTTCGGGGTGTATGGGTGACCAATATTCGTAGTCATCCAGATCCGGATGGTCTAAATCCAACTGGCACTGACGAGCATATATGTTGGTAAAATCTATGGAGAACGATAAAGTTTCGCGAGAGTCTTTTGGATCAACAGCAAAAATGAGGAACTTCCTAGATGTGTCTGTGGGCACAGTAGCCAAATCAAGAACTTTAACTTTCTTGTCAGAAAACTTGTACTCCGACCATGTCTTTCCTTCGTCTAGCGAATAAATAATAGAATCAGTGTCATCGTTTGCACTTACAAGCGCCAAGATTGTTCCTTGATCGCCAAACTCCCAGTGATAAACACCTTCTTGAACTTCTTTCCAAGTAACTCCACCATCAATACTCAAAAATGTCGCAGCTTCATTGTAATCCGTCAAGTATTCTCCAACATTTCCCACGCCAATAAGGAACCCAGTAGCTGATCCAGACGAGTAAGTATCTCTATAATCAGCTCTTTCCGTAAATCCGTGTAAATGCAAAGCACACTTGGAAAGCGGAGATCCATTGCACTTGTATTTCACACCTTTAGAGTCTGTAGGTGGAGGAATAAAGTAGCCCCATTCACTTCCATCATTTCTAGACACTTGTGTTTGCAACTTCTTGGGAGCCTTATCCTCTTTGTAATTTGCCACAATGTTTGCAATTATTAACCCTTCTAATCCCTCAATCTTATCAAAATCAACAAACCCAACATCATTACGGTTGACATTTGGTAATGAGGTAACAAAGTACGTACCATTCGAATTAGACTTGAGCAATGTGCCGTATTCAAAGTCTCTCTTGGAACTGGTAGTCACGTGCATAAAGATCGAGCCAGATGTTGAGTCCAACACAGTGTACGCCTGGTGAGCTTCAACTTTAAGGTCATTTGGGAAATCAGCATCTGCAAATGTTTTACCATCCACTGTTACCTTAGCCTCCAATGATTTATCTTGAACAACTGCAACAACCACATAATGGCCAGTTACAGCATATCCTACAATATTGTCAAAAAGTTTTTCTGGATTCTTCTGTCCATTGATAGACCACAAGCTTCTCAAATTGTTGTCTTCAACTTTTGTGCAATATACCAAGTTCTCTTCTGGCTGCTCAAACACAGAACCAACATAGTCACATGTAATTGCACCTGTCATCAACTCCTTAAAACTCTGACCACCGTTTGTTGTATAATACGCGACAGGTTCACAGTTGCCTTTAGAACAATCAGACCCAATCCATATGAATTTATCAGCATCTGTTTTGTGGAATGCGATTGGTCTCGAGATCTGGCTGCTTAATTCAGCTGGTATCTTTCTTCTCTCGAATAAAGCACCACCATCTTGCGAAACATACATATACTCAGAATCTGTCAAGAGCACCACTTGACCTGATACTGGACCTGTAAAAAAGCCCAAAATTCTGTCATGAACAGGAACTTTGACAAACGAAATACCACCATCATTTGAGATATACGCCCGGTCTTCACTAGTCTTTAAAACTACATTATCGGCAAGCTTATCGTCATCGGTTCCAACATATGCATATTGCGATAATCTTCCTTCAATCTCGTTCAACTTCACAACAATTTTTGAAACTTCACCACTATTATCATCGCCAGGTTTGTTGTACTCTGAACACTTGAATTTCTCCATAGTGGCAAAATCATCAATCTTCTTACCGCCCATATTACATTTGTCTTCTTGAACCAATGTCTTATCATAGATTTCAAGCACACTACTTTTGCTTGAGCCACAAAGAGCTTTGATTGCAGTCGGATCTGGCACGCATTTCTGCCCATCTCCTTTTTCGCTTGGCATAAATCCGATTGAACATTCAAAGTCAGCCTCTGTACATTCGCAA
Source organism: Lodderomyces elongisporus (assembly GCF_030384665.1). Classification (NCBI taxonomy): domain Eukaryota; kingdom Fungi; phylum Ascomycota; class Pichiomycetes; order Serinales; family Debaryomycetaceae; genus Lodderomyces; species Lodderomyces elongisporus. Next base: position 1,918,265 of record NC_083675.1, read on the forward strand.
GGATCATCAATGACTTTGATGTCTTCAAACAATTTATCGACAGAGCATTTTGCATCGGCTTTTCTCCTTCTAAATTTCTCCCTGTGACCATAAACACAAGTAGGGGATGAATCCTCATCTATTTTCCTTGCTGTCCATTCTTCAAAATCAGAATCAGAACATACCTTACCATCATGGACATTTGCAAAATCTACAAAATACTGCACCTCTTTTGCTCTTGTATATCCCTGTTTACCTTCTTCTGGTTTCACTCCCTCAATTAAAAATTTACGCGATGTTCCGTCCAAAGTTGTCAATATGTCAAGCACAAAGATGCCTTCTTCTAACTCAACCTTTTCCCAGCTAAGTCCTTGGTCAAGTGAGAAATAAAAATAATTTGCGGGACTCTCTTGTTTTACACCGTGGTATGGTACAGCCATAATGATATTTCCCTGATCACCAAACGAAAACACGCATGGGGTATCAATTGCAAGATCCCACGAAGCACCTCCATCTCTTGAAACATAGGTGTTCATCTCTTCATATTTTCCAAGGTGTTTCCCTTCGGATCCTATACCCATCAAAATACCAGGTGTTGGTCCAGTAACAAACTTTCCTTTACCGCTATATTCGCTAAATGACCAAAGATGTACTGAACACCCGTCAGCAAGTTTGCACTTTTCATTATTCAGTTTAAGTAGTTGCCAAGTATCACCATCATCAAACGAGAATTTTGTCACGATATCTTTTGCGAAACCTCCGCCTAACAAGAAATCCAAGAAAGAATTCAAGTCATCGCTATCAGACTCTTTGTCCACCGCAGTATTGGCTAACCATGCACCGTCAATATTCTCAACCTTCATGACTATTCCTTCTGCAATATTATCAAGTAATAGCTTATAGTGGACACCGCTCGAGTCTGATCTAAATAATTTCGCGACATCTGACATCTTGCTACTATAGTCTGTAGTTTGCACAAAAAAGGATGATGGAGACGAATCCAAAAATGACATCACTCCATATTTAATATCCACTTGCAAATCAGCTTTAAAGAAACTTTCACCGTCACGAGACACGTACATATCAATCTTTGAATTCTCACTAAACTTGTCCAATTTTTGCACAACGGTTAAAAAGCTTTCCTCGACTTTAATATCAATTATAGCACCGCTTCCAGACTCATTGAGGTCAACCACGTTTTGATCCTTGCCAAAATTGTCTGACCTAATGAGAGTTGATCGTACAATATGTTTGTAGGAGTTTAATTCATTAACCGCGCAATATATGGATGATACCTTGGCAATTTGAGATTTGGGATTAGATCTAGCAAACCGACAAACATGAGCTTTAATTGGTAACTCTTTCGATACGGACCTGAACCCATCAGTAGTGTAATGATACTTGTGCTCACACCTGTGCGAGTACTTGCCCGAGTCTGGGCATTGGTAATTAGAAATGATCAATAAATTAGAGTCAGCTGCGTTGAACTCAATTGATGGTACTGAGGCCATTCCGTTTTCTTTCAACTCATAGATTGGTGCATCAAACTTTTTCCACGATTTTCCTTGGTTTTCTGTGTAAAAATGGGTCTTTGTGTTTGTCATGACAAATGCTCTATCCTTGAGAAAAGGATCAATTTGAAATGAGACAACATGCTGGTCCTTAGTTGCACCAACCTCTTCAAACAGTTTCCCATCATCTTGTGAGATCCAGAGTCTATCATTCTTTAAAGAAAGTATAGTGGGTGAGTCATCAAAGTATTGCATTGCAGATGGTAACACATCGTGAGTCGAGAGCCTAACTTCGGGTGTATATGCTGCTCCACTAAGGACAAACAAGTAGGCTAATAGCACTATAGGGTTATATAGCCATTTCATAGTTTTCTTTCTTTTTTTTTAATAAAAAAAATATAATTTAAGCAAAAAGTATTAATGAATGGATGTTGAGTTTGGTTTCTTGCTTATTGGAAAATTATAGATTCAATGTGACTACTAATTTTGGCTCCATGCGAATCCTCTCTTATTTTAGATTCTTGTACTATTGTTCTTTTTTATTTTGTTTCTTTAATTTTTATTTTGTCTTTTTCCTTTGCTTTCTGATAATAGAGTCAATTGCCAAAACTCTCTTGTTGAATTTGTTGCAAACACTTGTCAGTGATATATTTATATATGTTTCTTACCTCGAAGCAATCGTAGGTTTGAATGGATAATAAATAAAGGAAAGAAAAGAGGGGTGAGAAGGGCGGCAACTGGACTCTGGGGAATTGTGGATAATTATTCCGCTCGACGAAAGAAAATAAAAAATAAAAAATAAAAAAATAAAAAATAAAAAATAAAAAAAATTAAGAGAATTAAACATAACCCAAAGTAATTTTTTTCAAGTACAATAACAGGGCTTAGAAGTGAAAGGATGTAAGAATTTTGAGAGATGGAAAACCACGACAAATAGAAATCATAATTGATTTTTCACCTCCACATTAGATGGTTTATATGTCGATGAATTTTATAAACTTATTTTATCAAATACTTCTTCATTAGTTCATTAAATTCTATTAGCACATACAAATATAAAGATATATATATATATATATATATGTTTATCTATATATGTTCATGTTCATGCTTTGTTCTGCCAATTGCAGTCAAATCTAAACAACAAGACCTATTTGTTCACCCTTTTTCGTTATTCTTACATTACAATTCAAGTCCAAATCTGAATATCGATTTAAATTGAAGGTGTATGCTAGTATACTATTGCTAAATTTCTCGATATCTTCATACTGTATTCGTAAGATAATTGCTTTTGATGTTTTCTTGGCCATTATGTCGAAGGGAGACGCTTCTCCAATTAAGCCATACATTTTGTTCAAGCATGACATAAGTAGTGTATGCCAGATAGGAGTCGAAATATCAATCTGATCAAAAAGAGTTTGAATCGAAGAATCTCCAAGTACCACTGGATCAGGATATCTACAAAAAAAAAAAATTAGTAATGTTAGTAGTGGTTCTTGGTAAGAGTGTTGGACTGAGGAGCGGAAGAACAATATGAAGACAAGACAAGATTCACATACACTTCAAGGCTAAGATAATACCATATCCTCTCTTTTATTACTGTTGGATTTTCGGCTATAGACTTGTTTGTAGTCATAATACTGGGTTGTTGTTGTTGTTGTTGTAGTCGTTGCTGACGTTGTTGTTGATACTGAAGATGAATTTCATTACTGATGAGACAAGTAAGATTTATCGCGACTCTTGTGCAGAGATGGAAAAGTTCTTTATGGACCAAAATTCACTGTGAAACGAGAATTGAAACGTTAACAGAATGAAAATAAAAAAAGGAGAAATAAGAGAAAATTATTTAAACATAAAAGTTACTCGTTCACCCAAAGTCGTGTAGTTCATTCCTCCACTGCATCCCTCTCCCCCCCCCCCCCCCCCCCCCCCCCCCGGCGCCGCCCGCGCACGAATTTTGCACCCAATTTGATTTTAAGTTTCTGTATTAGTAAGGTGAAGCAGACAAAGATAGTGGCGATGATGACGACTGTTTAAAGCTTATCTGTCTCTTTCAATTTGATGGATGGATCTTGATGAAAATTTCACTAGAAGAGGATGATTCGTAGGTAAGTAAGGAAGAAGAGATGGAATGTTCGGAAAAATTGGTATTCATCTCCTCTTGTTGTATCATTGTAGGTTCCAATGTAGGTTTCAAAGCAGGTTCCATTGTAGGTTCCATTGTAGGTTCCATTGTCGGTTCCAATGTAGGTTCCATTGTAAGTTCCATTGTTGGTTTTAAAGCAGGTTCCAATTTCTGTTCATTCGACTTTTTCACTTTGCCTTTACTCCATAACATTTCTGGACTCATTGGACTATAAAAACACCCATCATTCCTGGATATATAACTGTACTGTAATGATTCAACAGGTATTCCCCCATCTGGAATGGGATTTCCAGTAGGGATCTTTATTACCGGAATGATTCTTGCAGGCAACATTGCAAATTTTTTTGTTTCCAGCTCCGATTGATTCATTTGCAGTGGCGTCATTAAAGACGAAACTTCATTTGAACTCGGCGGTGGTGAAAACAAGACACGTGTCTTCTCTTGATCCATGGTTGCTGAGGGAGGCAGCTGGTATACAGGCATTTGTGGTTGTAGCACTACAAATGCGGTTATGGGATACATAAGACCACTTTTTGGCTTGAAAGTTGACCTTTTAGTACATTTCTTCTGGTGCAAAAGCAAATCCACCAATTCTATATTGTACCGAAGACTGTGACGCAAAGCCATAAGTTCTTCAATTTGGTAGACCTTCTTGTAAGTGTACGACATTAATCTCAGAAGTGACCTTAAATAACTGCTTGTTTTACTTGCAATTTAAAAAACAGGGGGAAGATGAAAAAACTCAAAAGGTTAATATAGAGAATGTGCACAATAGGTTGGTTAAATAGTTCTATGTTTTGGGTTTTATGTTATGAATTGTGTAGAAGTTTTTACGTCCTGCTAATCTTTAGCTTTTGCACCCAATTTTTTTTTCGCTCATTTAATGACAAAAAAGATGAAACTTTGAATGTAAAAAAACAAACAAAACAAAACAAAACAACAAAACATATAGTAAACACAAAGTACAATAAGCATATATAAGCAAGAAGAATTGATCAAAATCTCTAATATTCATTTTTCTTTAATTTTTCTTTCTCTTCAATGTTACGTCCTGGACTTTTCGTTCGATTGTAAATTTTGTCATTAAACTTGCTTTTCTATTAACTTAGTTTTCTATCTTAATTTGCAAAACATTGTATTACAAATTTTGGTTACAGCAGCAACTTTCTCTACTCTATCAATATTAGTCTAATTTGCTGTAGTATAAGCTTTGTTGAGTGTATCTATTTACCTTCCAGAAGGCCATTACTTTCTAATCGATCGATAATTTTGGAAAACACTTTGTCATAAACATCATTGCCCCAAAGGGTATCCATATGCTCATACCCATAGCACTTAACCACTTCCAATTTTTCGTTCATCATTGGATTACTATCAAGTATCAATGATTTTGTCAGCTCAACATCGACCAATATATCCTTATCTCCAAAAAACAACATCATGGGTACATCCAAATGGTCACTTATGGGGAAAGGTGTAACTCTGGTTCCCTTTTGTCTACAATCTGCCGATATCGATGATAATCCTGTTAACCCACACGAACCAGTTTCATCAAACATTTGAAAATAACCGGACTTGACAATCTGATACCAATGAACTATGGTTTTTACCGAAGTGTTTGAAAAGAGTTGAGGGTAACCTTTCATCTTTTGGCCTTGACTGATATTATCGCCCGTCCAACCAAACAAGATCTGCACCGCTTTATCAATAATTTTTCCATGGAGACGAGCCCCAAATATAGTAGCCCAAAATGGAACACTAGGGAGAATTGCTCGTTGGCCGAAAAAGCTGTAAAGAAACGTATTATCTGCAGCTGTCTGGTCTGTGATTAAACGAACGATGGAATTTGGCAGCTGTTTAGGTATAATCGCCGGCGATAATCCAACAAATAGTTTAATTGTACCATTAAGACTTGGGTAAAGACCAAGACTCGCGAGCAATTGCGAACACCCTTGCGAGAACCCGATATAGATGATATCTCGAGAATGACCATGGCCAGCCACACTATTGGATACCAAAGTTGTTGTTGAACTGGAGTTGAGGTGTTGTGGTAATGGTGTTGAAGACTGTGTACTCTCCTCCAGAAATTCACCACCACTGTCGTTATCGCAATTACCATTTCCATTTCCGTTGCCATTGCCATGAGGGTCTTGATTTAGATTTCGATTCAAATACTCCTGCACCTGATCCACATACTGGCCATTACGCTTGTACTTGTAAAAATCTTGAATATATTTTAGACTATCTGGTACATCAAAATATGCCAATTCATCGAGCGAAAAGTCCCAAAATTCAGGACTTGCAGATGACAATTTCAAATGTTTTTTGGAGTATTTGTTGCCTCGGTTGTTGCCCAACCAAACTTCATAGCCAAGATCAACAAGCAAAAAGGGTAGGAATTTTTCTTTCGAACTGCCCAATACCCATAACTCGGAGTTTGTCATCAAGCCATGATGGAAATAAACGATTTGTCCCGAGGACGAATGGTGATCAGTAACATTGTGCAATTTCTCCAACTTGTGAATTACCAATAAATAGCCATCTTTTGTTGTGACAACGTGATCTCGCGCTCTGTATCCATATTCTGATACTATATCATTAATGTTTTTAACTTTTCTGCACTTTATGAAGCGTTCAAGGCTAATACCCAATGAGCTAGTGATGTAAAGGACACAAAACTTGAAGATATTGAAAATTGTGGTAAACAACGATACGTTGTGAATTGTCATGCTCTTTTGAGGTATTAAGTGGAAATGACTGTAAGTAATCGGGTTCCTGAATATTTTGCAGTCAACTTAATGGTTTGGATGACACAACTATATATTATAGTTTCCAATGGAGAAGAAGGAGCAGGCAAAAAAAAAAAAGATTTACAAGAAGAAATGCAACCTGCTGATATGCTCAACAATAAAAGTAACTTATTTACTTAAGTACTATGCACTTATCTTAAGCAGGTTGTACTTGGTATATTGGTGTTAGAGAAGATATTGCAATTGCTTGTTGCTATTCTAGTTGCTGTTGCTGTTGTTACTGCTCTCCTATTGTTGTCATTTTTTTTTTTTTTTTCATTTAACAACCATGGACTTATCTTTGATGTGTATATGTTGTGTATTTTTCAGGTACGCGCGTGTATTGCAGACGAGAAACGAAATGCCGTAGAAATGCAAAAATAAAAAATGAAAAAGAAACCATGGAAAATTGACAGAGAATCACATGTAAGCCTACAGCATACGTTTGGTATGAAGAAGAAAAAAAAGGTACATCTGCACAGATGAAATTCCGAGCAAGTCATCTTCATCATAAACCTTGAATATACATTATTCGAGTCGCTAGTACACTTACGTCATATTCTTTTCAAGATCACACTCAAGATAACACTTAGAATAACTCTTTAAATACTTCTATATACACTTTCAATTAATTTGATTATATGGCTCCTCAAGTTATCTACGACTATGCCTGGGAAAGAAGTTCTTGCTCTTCTCTCTCCTGCTGGATTCTTTCAGCTTCCAATATATGCCGCTCACTTGGCTTGTTCAAGACGTATTCTCCCTCACGAGTTCTTCGTAAACTTTCAGGTATATACTGAGTATCCTTAACACTCTTGATTGTATTATATCCATCTTTTGGGTAATGCAAATCGTCAAATTCCTCCTTCGTCAACCCAACCAATCTTTCCTTGACCCACAACTGACTTCGGCGGAAATCTGTAAACACATTCTCTCTGCCGTCATTCCACCTGTAAAAGAACACCGAGTAGAAAAGAATCGACCCACCTATTAGTGTTCCAAACCATCTCGAACCAACATTTAGCCGCTTATTTGTATCAACTCTCCTCAATACTTTATATTGACCAGGATATAAATCGGAAGCTGGTCTTGCAGTGTAATTTAATCTTTCCATCGTCTCATTAATCTTTTGATACTGAGTTGGTTGCTTTGGAATAGAAGAAAAGCCCAGAGGCAGTTGCCCTGGAAGGTCAAATTCCGAAGGGTATCCTTGAGCAGGACGAGCATCGGACGGATCATATGGATTATAGGGTGCCTTTGGTGGTGTCCATCCTTTAGGATTTGGACGCCTTGAAAAATCTTCGAGCAGAGGGTTATTCGAATTAGACATCTCCACCTATCAAAAAAAAATAAAATAAAATTGTAACTCAGTTAATTATAAAAAATGAAAAAGAAAAAGAAACAGCAAAAATGAAATGACAAAAGCGAACGCAAAAAGTGAAATCTATTTCAAAACAAAACGTGCTGATCAATGGAGCATGGACTTAGATTGTCAATGTAGAATGTTTAGGGGAAGATAACCAAGAAAATGAGAGAGAGAGAAGGTTAGGATTAAAAAAGGGCAATAGTGTTATTTACTAGAAGGTGTTGATGATATCGCTACCACCTAGGGACGAAGAAGAGCCAAAAGTCTGATAAAGTTATTCCTCTTTTTTTTTTAAATTATTTTTTATTTTTTATTTTTTATTTTTTATTTTTTTTTCGAGTTGTTTGAATTTGAGGTTCTCGGATAGTTTTTAATTTGTGGGTATTACATTCACAAGATGTACGATTGGCAAGTGCGTTTCAATCTATACCTAATCGATCGATCCATAAATCTATTTACAATCCTTCCAAGTTTTTTGATCAACGTCACCATCATTTAGACCTACACAATAGACTACGGCAATGTTGCATAACTTGAGAGACTTTTTCTCTCTAGAGGCATTGGATACTAGACTTGCACCTTCGTCGAATTCTGCAAAGAAACAACAGGTTATCAAACGAGCCTCGTCTCCTTCACGATTGTCGAGTTTGGAGTTTAAATTTTACTATGTTGTATTTCTTATTGCTGTGCCGCTGATGTTCAAAGCAGCAATGGACGCTTCCAACGAATCAAATCCAAACTATCCACGTTTTCAACATCTACTTAGCCAAGGATGGCTTTTTGGCCGCAAAGTAGACAATTCCGACCAACAGTACAGGTTCTTTAGAGATAATTTCCCATTGCTATGTATATTGATATTATTTCACGTTGGGTTGAGGAAAACACTTACTTTGATGTTTCAGATACGAAAAAGGACATATTTTGACTTGGCATTTGGGATTGTATTTTTAGTAGGGGCACACGGAGTCAACATTTTGAAAATTGGCTTCCATTTGACTATGAACTATTTGATCGGAAAGTTGATCAAGGATAAAAAGACAGCCATTTGGGCAACTTGGATATACGGTGTACTGACATTGTTTCTTAATGACTGGTATGGAATGACAAGGTATGGAATTCCGCTTTTGGACCAATCCTTCAAAGGGATTATTGCTAGATGGGATGTGTTTTACAACTTTACTTTGCTTCGAATGATTTCATTTAATCTTGATTACATTCAAAGAAGAAGTGCTAAGTTAAAAGAAAAAGAAGAAAAGAGCTTAAGCGAACAAATGCGCGTCGTTCGCAATGTCGACAGCTACAACAACGTAAACATAAACGTAAACAACAATAAAGAAGAAGAAGAAGATGATGATGCTGCTGTTGAGTTTGACTTTGACGATGACAAAAGTTTGGCCAATTTAGATGACAAAGGGCGTCTCAACGCGCCTTTGCCTTTAGAGGATTACAATGCTTTCAACTACTTAGCTTACGTCACCTACGCACCATTGTTTATTGCTGGTCCAATAGTTACATTCAACGATTACATTTACCAATCAAACTATCAACAGTCTGTGACTGTTAAAGATTATAAAAGAATATTTGTCTACTTTCTCAGGTTTTTATTTTGTTTATTAACAATGGAGTTTGTGTTGCATTTTATGTACGTTGTTGCTGTATCAAAGACAAAAGCTTGGGAAGGCGACACACCATTCCAGATCTCGATGTTGGGAATGTTCAATCTCAACGTTATTTGGCTAAAACTTCTTATACCATGGAGGCTTTTCCGCTTCTGGAGTCTTCTCGATGGCATTGACCCACCTGAAAACATGATTCGCTGTATGGATAACAATTTCTCAGCGTTGGCATTCTGGAGGGCATGGCACAGATCTTTCAATAGGTGGGTTATCAGATATATTTATATACCTATGGGAGGAGGAGGACACTATAGAATCCTTAATAGCTTATTGGTGTTCAGTTTTGTTGCAATATGGCATGATATTGAATTGAGACTTTTGATGTGGGGTTGGCTAGTTGTGCTATTCTTGATCCCCGAAATTACCGCAACAATGTATTTTGCAAGGTATAATGAGAAACCATGGTTTAGGTATTTATGTGGTCTTGGTGCGGTAGTCAACATCTGGATGATGATGATTGCTAATCTTGTTGGATTTTGTTTGGGTAAAGATGGCACATTGCAACTTGTTAAGCAGATTTTCCATTCCATTCTGGGCATTTCCTTTTTTGTCACGTCGTCTTTTTGTTTATTTGTCGCATCACAGGTGATGTTTGAATTGAGAGAACGTGAAAAGAGAATGGGAGTTGATGTGAGATGTTAGTGTTGATTGTTGAAAGTTGGAATTTATAGCTGTGTAGATGTAGTTCCTGATTTATTTCAATGGCATGACTAAAACTTTTGGTGTTTTTTATTATTTATAATGTTCGTTTGCATGTTGTTTTCGATCTTAATTTTAGTTCATTGTGCTTCTTCTTCTTCTTCTTCTTCTTCTTTAGTTATCTTTTCGGTAGCACGAGTTTTTTGATTTTATTTTATTTTATTTTCCTTTTATTAAAACAAAAAATGTGGAGCTAATCATCCTTAAAACAACCTATTTGAGCTTTTTCTCTTTATACATGCATTTATAAAAGCAAATACGTACACATACTCATACACATACTCATATATATCTATATCTCTACAAACACTCTTTAAATTTATCAAAAGTTCAAATTACTTTTCTTTTTTCTTCAAAAAAAAAAAGAACAGAAATATAATTATCCCATTTTATTCAAAAACAAAAAAAAAAAATACATTCACAATCATGGCACCACCCGTTCCAGTCTATAATCTAGAAGAAATCCGGCATCAATACAAGGACCAATTCGAAAATCCACAACAGTACAAATGTCATTTGAAATCTCTCACACAGCATGAATGTACATTTCGACCTAGTTCTGCTGGAAATCCAATTCCTGAGTTTATTTGTTTACCTTTCAAAAGGCTATTTCAGCGATGTCTAATTCCAACTATAAGAACGGGAACCAATGGAGAAAAAATTAGAGGAGAAAAATGGGTCAATATTGAGGTAACAGATACTGAAACAAATAGTGATTTGTTAGAGAAAGACTCGAAATATGCAAATTACGTTAAAGACTTTTTGAGCGCAGAGAAGGAATTGAAGGAAATGTTGGAGCAGGAGGCCGAAGGACGAATATAGAAGTGTCTATGTGTATTGGCATATTGTTTGATGGTGAGTAAAGACAGTTCTACTACTATAAATCGATTCCCCACAATATAGATAAATTAAAAAAGTTAACAAATAAAAGTTAACAAAAACATATAACAATAGCATTGAAGCAAAGATTGAAAGAATGGATTTCATCTACTGTTTCTTTTGAACGTGTTTCTCCTCGACTCTAATATTGTGTTACAACTATATAAATTTATATGTCAAGATATATATATACATATATATAATGTTTTGAATACAACCCGAGTTTTTTCATAGGTATCAAACCTCTTGAATTCGTACTCTCCCTAGTAGATATCTTTCCAAAAAAAATAAATAATCAAAACTAATCTTCGTATGTTGATCCTTCAGGTGGTTGGGTCAATTTCTTATTATTTGGCGACGCCATACTTTTTCTCAACTCTAACAATACAGTCTCCATACTATACGACCGTTTCCAATTCTTCAAAGTATCAAACTCGGCAGCAATTACGTTTCCTTGAGAATCGACACAAGGTAAGTTGACTTTCGACACAAACTTAACTTTTGGTGGTTTCTCTGGATACTGTGCGTCACATGTAATACTTAGCGAGTAAATTCTATTCTCGTGGTTAGAGTGAGGTGGTCCAATGATGGTACCGTTCCAATTTGTCATTGTGATATCATCTTGATTAGTTAACCCATACGATATGGATTCTGCGCCTAATCCTTTCTCTCCTTTTTCCAACTCCTCCAAGAGTTTAAAATTTCTTGGACTTGTCTTGACGTTAGTATAAAAGACCTGAGATTATATTTTAGCTACTATCAAGGTTACATACATTTTGGACATGATGAAATGTGTAAATACGAAGCTTGTAGGGAAGGTATTATTGGATCAAACGATTGTACAAATGTCTAACTTTTGAGTGAGATAGAATGTTAGACTCAGAATTAAAGTGAGAATGTACTCGAAAATGTATATGAGAAAGCGTGAGAAGGAGATAAAGAGAGAGAGAGAGAGAGTGTGTGTGTGTGTGTGGGAGGGTGAACCTCCACCGCATTAGGAAACATGTCGCAATAGTAAGAGATCATAAATGTCTTTTTTTTCCAATTTGCGACAGAATCTGTCTCCAACTTCTTTTCACAAAATTTGAGGCTTTATTATTGTTTACTAAACTAAAACAAACCGTAACAACGAATGCAAACAAAAAAAAGCAGCACTGTTTCATAACTACATACATTAATGTCTGGGACAGCATCTTCACCGTTTGTTGATAGTCCGTCGCGTACTAGAGACGTGGCCAATGAATACCATCGAGAAAATGCCAAAATCAATTCAGACTTACAAATATCCAGATTAGAGTTCCAACTCAAAACAATGCAAACTGAAAAGAAACTATGGCAGCAAGAGCGACAATCTATAACTAGCCTGTTTGAGAGCGAATTGGAGAAGAAAAACGAAGAGTTGAAGAATTTAAAGTCAAACTTTGACTTTGTTTATAAGCAGAATCAAAATTTGGAATCGAAAGTGAAAAATGAAAGCGAAACTTCTGGTAAAAAACTTCAAAACTTGACTAAAAAACTCGAGGAGTTACAAGCCAAGTATGATACGTTAAGCACCAAGTATCAGAGCTTAACCGATAAAAATGACAGACTAATACGAAAGCATAAGCAGGTTACACCTGACTGGAATAGTCAAATCAAAATCAATGACGATTTGAGTAACAATTTAAAGGACAAGTCCAAGATTATTGAAAGTTTACAGCAGTCAAATAAAGAGTTTGTCGATAAGCTTGAGCAGTACACTGAACTCTTTAAAAACGACGACTCCTTATACAAAATAAACCAGAACTTAATGAATAAAAACGCTAATTTGCAGCGTACAAACAACCAGTTGCAATTAAAGATTGATCAGTTGCTTCAGAATAAAACATCAAATGAGTTATTACAGCAAAAAAATATAAGCTTAACAAACAAACTTGAACAGTATGAAGAGATGCGTGTCAAATGCTATAAGTTAGAGATTGAAAAAGTGGAACTTGAAGCTCGTTTCAATGAGTATTTCAACACATTAAGTGCGGGTATAGTAGATGGTGATGGCAAACAAGGAAAAGACGAGGAGGAGGATGATGATGATGATGATGTTGACGAAGTAACAAAAACTATAAAGGTGAAAAATTTTGTGCAAACATTCAAGGATGTTCAGTCGCGATCATTGGCATTGAGTGAGAAGTATGACTCAAAAGCTCTTGAGGTTAACGAGTTGAGACAAGAACTCGAAGACTCCATCCATGTGATTGAAAATGAATACTTGCCCACTATCACGGAGTTACAGGAGAAGAATCAATCTCTCTCTACGCGGGTAGCTGGTTTAGAGAGAGACAAACTCCTTGCATCGAAAGAAATTGAGGCTTTGCGACTACAATTGAAGGAAATGGAAAATTATATTAAAGCAATCCAACCCACTATTCAAAATAACATCAACAACCACCAAAACAGAAACCAAAACAAAAACAACAATAATGATAATGACGATAGTAATAATAATAATAATAAGGATAGAAGTAGTAATAGGAATCCCTCCATTGCTGCTAACACCACCACCAACAACAACAAACAAATGTCAGAATATATTACAAACTTGGAGAAACTAATTGACGATTATAAACGCAAAGTTGATGAGTTGCAAACTAAACTAGTTACTCAGCACGAATTTGATCCAATGCCCTCTAATAAACGACGCCACACCGAAGAGACAAATCAAAACTCATTCAGAAAAACTGTTGTTGACCTTGAAGCAAGAAATCTTCTGCTTTTAGCAGATATCAAGAGTTTGGAAATGGACAACAGGATAATGAGGGAAAATTTGAGCATCAAGAAGGTTGTTGACACCAATAATGAACAAATCAAAATCTTGGAATTCAAAAATAATCTACTTGCTAAAGATCAATTTGTGAAACAGGAGACTTTGGATGCTTTGAGAAAGGAAAATGAGGGTTTGATAGCTCAGTATGTTACTAAGCTTTCAGGTGATGAGCTTATTCCAAAGGCGCTTTTTGAAAGGCAAGAAGATGACAAAGCGAATCTTCAATTGCAAATTGAACATCTGGCCAAGAGATTGCAAAGAATGAAAGAAGTTTTCAAACAAAAGTCGCGCGATATCTTGGTCGTTATTTCCAAGTATTTTGGCTATTCTATAGAATTCTTGCCAAGCACAATCAACCAAATGAATTGTCTACTAGATTGAAATTGGTCTCCAAATACATACCAAAAGAAAAGAATACCTACTTGATAATTGACATCGATAATAAGACATTAAAAGCATATGGTGACTACGAATTTAAAATGTTATGTGAAAGTCTAGCTAGCCAATGGGTAACAAAGAGCCAGTTTCCATGTCTCTTGAGTGCCTTGAATTTGAAACTATATGAAATGTTCAACTAAAGGAACTTAAAAAAAAAATTAAAAAAAAAAATTAAAAACATTAAAAACGAAACAGAACAGAACAGAACAAAACAAAAAAATAAAACAAAATCACAAGATGGAAAAGTTAGGCTTCAAGTAGCTTCACAGAAACAAGGCTAAGAAGTTCCCTTGTCGATTTCCCGTAATTTTTGGGGTCTTTATTTATTGTGTTGTAAATCCGTCCTTTTGTCTTTTCAGTTTAGCGTCGAAATTCTTAATACATATCTCTTGTTCTTGCTTCGTACCGTATTGTCGAACGTAGTTGTATAACCAGCCCCAGGCATCGCCGTTATTTTCGTCTGCAGCTAAACTCCTTTCAAACCACGACTTTGCCTTTGTAAATTTGCCATCTTGCCAAAAAAACACCCCAATGTACATTAGCATTTCTGCAGAATTATTGGTCTTTTGTAAAGCATTAACGAATTCGGGTTTCCGAAGAGACATTTTGGAAATCATTGATAAGTATTGATACCAAATAAATGCAACATCAGGGAACTGCTTAACGTTTTTGCTTGCAAGACTTTGAGCTGCTGTGATGTTATTTTGACGCTTTTCGAGTTGTACTTTGGCAATTGCCAATTCCGGAGAGTTTGGTATTGATAACATCGCCGAATCCAAGATAGACCTCGCTCTGATCAATACGT
The DNA here is from genome assembly GCF_030384665.1 of Lodderomyces elongisporus. Lineage (NCBI taxonomy): Eukaryota > Fungi > Ascomycota > Pichiomycetes > Serinales > Debaryomycetaceae > Lodderomyces > Lodderomyces elongisporus. The sequence goes on from NC_083675.1 coordinate 1,933,353, forward strand.
TTTGCTTTTCCTCTAGTTTGGAAAGTGCAATCCAAAGGTTGACCACTTTGGGACAGAGCCTTGTTGCTTTGGTCGCAGCCTTACGAGCAAGATCCCAATCACCGGAGGTTTCTAAAACTTGAATGTACTGTAAATGTATTTTCCATTCTTTGGGGAAGTATCCCAAAGCTTGTTGACACTTTTCACTGATTAATGTGATGGGTGTTTCAGAATCGCAGCGTAATATGTGAATGTATTTATACCATAGTTTGGAACTGGTAGTTGGTTCATGATGGACTATCAGCGAGACAAATTCTTTGGCTTTGTCAAGGCTTCCATAATTGAATTCGAATTCCACTATGGCAAGTTTTATTGCGTCGTTCTGATCTAGTTTTGCATAAGCATCCAAAAGTATTTCACGAGCCTTGTCTACTCCAATGATTTTGATAGAGTCCTCGGAGTATGCAAGGTAAAGATCAACGTTTAATGGGTTGCATTCAATGGCTCTTTGGTAATACTTTAACAACAAAACGTTATGATTATCACTAGGAGAATTCTTTATAGCAGCTAATAGTTTCTTCCAAACATGGATATCAGGTGATAAATCAACGATATAGTCGAAAATAAACAACGCAATCTCCTTTTCATCTTGTTTTATAAATCCAGAAGCCTCATCTATTAATGATGTGAGGTAATTTATCTTATTTTCCTCTGCTTCTGCTCCAACTCCTATCAAAGCTCGTTGGGAACTTAAAACGCTCGTTATTAAAGCATTGCTAGTTTTAGGGAAGCCTTCGTTAAATGATTCTATAGCCGCGTTGAACCACTGGCTTTGAGGTAAGTCTCTGTTTTCCGTTACAGCTTTATTTGTCAATCTGCACAACTTTACCGGCTCGATATTAGAATGCTCGCCTTCCTCTAATTTGCATGCAGCAAGCCAGACTTTGATATCGCTATTCAATGCCTTTCGTGCATTGTTCAAGTACTGTTTTGCCTCTGAATATGAGGAAAGGTTAATTAAGCCCAACCAAAATTCCCACTCTTCTGGGCAGAGATCAACGGCTTTTGCAAGTAATTTTCGTGCCATGGCTTCATCCGTCTCCATGTCAATGAGTTTTTTCCAAAGCTCAACACTCTTTGGTAAATACTCTAGTGCTCGCATAATGGTTCTTTTTTTGAGTCTATCGTCATTTTCAAGTTCAAATGACTTGAGCCACAACTTTTCAGATTTGTTGCAAAAATTCAAAGCTTCTTTCAATATTGCCTTAGCACATTGTCTATCATTAAAATTCAATCGGATATTTTCAAGCCATACTTCTTCATTTCCCGGGATAGTACGGCATCCTTGTAATATCAAATCTCTAGCTTTATCAAAACACTTGGCTTCTTCTTCAAGGCGCGCTGAGGAAATCCACGAGCTAGATTTGTATGGTTCGCTTTTTCGCAAAGAAGCAAGAATCAATCTTCCTTTTTTGATGTCAGCGAATTTTGCGTCCCTTTCGGCCCCAGCTAAGTCCATGAGATCTAAAGATTCGATTGAGCTCGGGACATTATTTTTTTGGACATTTTTCACGGGGAAAAGAGCGTCCAACTGGGCTTTCAATGCATGTGTTTTATCATTAGCAGCCAGGTTTACATTCGATGCTCCTATGTGACCCAAACCGTCAATCTTATTGGTTCCATTAAACTCACCACCAACTCTGGCCAAGATAGAATCAGGTGCTGCATAAAGTCGCTGCAGCTGTTGATCAAGTATTCGCTGTCTCTTATTCTTTCGTGTCATATCTCCAGCTTCTGGAATCAGCTCCCACTCGGCTTCAGTTAATGTCGCCAATTGTCTTTTCAAATCATTAAATTGAGGCCTTTTAAGATTACTTTCCTGGACTGCTGGTGACTTTACCAATTGCGAAGCTTTTCTTTTGGCTTGCAACTTCCTCTCAATTTCTTCGTATACTCTATCCTCTTCTTCTTCCTCTAGGTCACGTCTTCGCGATGTTAGCAAACCTTGTTCGTTATCATTGTCGAGGTTGTTAAACTCCAGGCCAGAATTGTCATTATCATCAACATTATTATTATTATTTTGGTCTTTATATTTATTACTCTTGTTGTTGCTTCTGCTGTTGCTATTGACTGTTTCTATTCCTGTGCTAAAGCTTACTGCCCCTCTAGCACTACCAGCAACGTAGCCCTCTGGCGCTTCTTGATCTAAGAATGCCAAGCGGTTCATTTCTTTTTCATCTATTTAGTTGGTTTATTTTGATGTTTCCCTCGTTTTATGTAACACTCTCTTTTTTCTCAAAAAGAAAACTAAGAATACTGATTGTTAATTTTAATTTATCCGTTCTTTTACTTTATAATCAAGGTTATGAAAATCAATCGAGTCTACTTACGTTTCGGTTGATGATTAATAATGGTAGTATTTGATGTTTAAATGTAGTTGCCCTAGATCTCGCAATTGTCGTAAAAAGTTGAAGAATATTCGTGATGGTACCTCAATTACTCTTCACCCATGTTAAGTGGCTTGGCATGTGTTTCTCAGCTTTTATAGAAGCTCTTCTTCCCTTGTCTCTTTTCACTCTTTTCTCTCACTCTTCTCTCTCTCTTTGTGCTTTTTTTTTCTTTTTTTTTTTTTTTTCTTTTCGGTTTCGTTTTGAGAATTCAGTTTTGTACTTCAGAATTTTTCACAACTTTCCACCATTTCGGGAAACCTCATCACTTCTTGAGAAAAAGGGGACCTACATTCTTTATCTCTTTTCTTTTCTTTCTTGTTTTCTTTTTCTTTTTGTTTTCTTTTTCTTTTTGTTTTCTTTTTCCTTTTTTTTTTCCACCCTTTCTCCTTTTATTTCCTTGCTCTTCTTTAAACATCATTTAATCAAACACAATATGGCCAAGAGAAGTGCTGAAGAAGATATTATTGGTCAGAATGAGCCAAACACAGCTGTAAAGACCTCCGAAGGTTCTCTTCCCACCACATCCAGTCAACACACTGTTACTGGAGACAAAGATGAGATGGATGTAGGAGAGTTTGAAGATCCATACGGAGATGATTTCGAAAGTGACGAGGAAATCATTGAGCTAGATGAACAGGATAATGACATGGATGTGGAAATGGATGAAGAACAAGCCGAAAGGAAAATTGAAGAGTTGGAGAACAAGGAAAGAGAGCAGGAACAGGAACAATATGAATCCTCCATATATTTACCACACAAATCGAAACCTTTAGGGCCAGATGAAGTAATGGAGGCCGATCCTACTGTTTACGAAATGCTACACAATGTTAATTTGCCTTGGCCTTGTTTAACAGTTGATATCATTCCCGACAATTTAGGTAATGAACGAAGAACTTATCCTGCCACTGTGTACTTGGCAACTGCAACTCAAGCAGAAAAAAGCAAAGATAACGAGTTGATTGCCATGAAAGCATCAAGCTTGGCAAAGACTTTGGTGAAAGACGACAATGATGATGATAATGACGACAATGACGATGACGATGATGATGATGAAATGGATGCTGACCCAATTTTGGATTCTGAAACGTTGCCATTGAAGCATACCACCAACCGAATCAGAGTAAGCCCTTTTGCTTCGCAGCAATCTGCAGAAGTGCTCACTGCTACTATGTCTGAAAACGGTGATGTTTACATTTACGATCTTGCTGCTCAGTACAAGGCTTTTGACACTCCCGGTTTTACAATCCCGAAATCGCTGAAAAGACCCATCCACACGATACGTGCACATGGAAATGTTGAAGGATATGGTTTAGACTGGTCTCCTTTGGTGAACACGGGAGCATTGTTGACTGGTGACATGTCTGGTAGAATACATTTAACAACCAGAACAAATACAAACTGGGTAACCGATAAGACACCTTTTTTTGCGTCGCAATCATCTATAGAGGATATACAATGGTCTACAGGAGAGAATACAGTCTTTGCAACTGCAGGTTGTGATGGGTTTGTCAGGATTTGGGATACAAGGTCTAAAAAACATAAGCCAGCAATCTCAGTTAAGGCATCTGATACTGATGTCAATGTGATCTCATGGTGTTCCAAAATCAATCATCTTTTGGCGTCTGGTCATGATGATGGTACATGGAGTGTATGGGATTTAAGAAACTTTACTAAACCTAACCCATCACCCGTGGCCAATTACAATTTCCACAAGGCTCCTGTAACATCGATCTCCTTCAATCCATTAGATGAATCTATCATAGCCGTAAGTTCTGAGGACAATACAGTGACATTATGGGATTTAGCCGTTGAGGCTGATGACGAGGAGATATCACAGCAAAGAAAGGAGTTAAAAGAGTTGCACGATATTCCGCCACAACTATTGTTTGTACATTGGCAAAAAGATGTCAAAGATGTTAGATGGCATCAACAAATTCCAGGATGTTTGGTCTCCACAGGTGGGGATGGCTTGAATATCTGGAAGACAATTTCTGTTTAGTTGAATATATATTAAAAAAGCCAGACAAAAGTAAATACTCTTTTTCTTTTTCTTTTTCTTTTTCTTTTTCTTTTTCTTCTTTCTTTAGCTTTTTGGAGACCTTTATTTCAATTTTTCTAATTTTGTAGATTTTAAGGGAGAAAGCAAAAAAGTGAGTGGGGGGGGGGGGGGGGTAATGGAATTGTATCCTTCAATTTTTCTTCGTTGTTTTGCTCTTTAGTATCTATCGTTTTGTTTTCTTTCTCTTTGCAATTTACGTAATGTTCTGCTGTACTCAGTCAACTTATTTTCTGTCTCTGTCCAGAATCTATTCGAATTTATTATTAGATCCATGTATTTCTCATAAATTGTCATGGATTTGAGTAACAACATCGTATGCCATGTTTGAATGTCAGTTATTGCATTTTCCCTTGCTCGTAGAATATCAGGTACGTTTATAATATTTGGCCTAAAATTTCGATTCGATATGAAGGTATTGATCTTGTCTATTAATGATTGGTACCCCATTTGTTCAAGCTCAACCATTGCCGGGTATTGAGCAATGATATCTCCGTAATATAATAGGAGCTCTTCCTCCTTTAGCTGTTGTGCAAAACTTTCCTCCTTATTCTTGTCCTTGTCGTCATGTTCGACTTTATCATTTTCAATTTTGTTATATTCTTTTTTGAGATAACTGTTTATCACTTGTTGACATTTCGATTTGATTCGAAGGTCGCTAATCAACTTTTCAAGTTTCTTGTAATCTGGATTCGAGTCATATAATTTATTTAGACGCAGGTTGAGGTCATTCAATTGTTCCACTAAAGATTTTGGCTTTTGATTCGCCAATTTAGATTTAAGAGTTTCCACTCGGCATGATAGTTGCTCGATAGTATCATCCATTTTGCACAAATACTCAAAGCTGCACCAACAGATCTAAAGTTCTAGCGGTTGTGTTGTGGTGACTGTTTTAAGGCGCGTTTGATAGAGAGTATTATTAGCATAGTTAAAAAAAATTAGAAATTAAAATAGAAAAAAAAAAAAATCAAAAGTAAAGAAATACCCGAATAAAAAATGTATATTTTATCTATCCATATACTTATTATATCTAGAGAAACAGTTTTAGAATAAAGCGTTTAAATGGTTACTTGAATTTTTAATTCCTTGGGATTAGCTTAAACTAAGCTGTGTGTATGTGTATGTGTATGTGTGGAAATAAAATAAAAAGAAAAATAGAAAAGAAAAGAAAAGAAAAAACGAAGAAAACAAGCATCTATTCCTCTTCGCTACTGCTGCCATCATCATGCGATTTACCCCCGCCCATCAATTCTTTCAAGCTCCGTGGTCTACCTGTAGACCCTGAACCTATTCTCGTTGAATTGAAGGAATTCGATATTTTGCGTTTAGAATTACCCTCATCGATCTTGATTCTTTGGAACCGTATTGACTCAACCTCACTATCATCAGAATCCGACAGATCTTCAATTGCTCCCCAGTTGCCATGTCCTCCTTGCTTTGCAGGTTTTTCGTCACTCAAAACCTCTTCAAGCTGATCCTCTAAATCTTTAAAATCGTCTTCCATTTCCATAATCTTGTCATCAAGCGTACGCTTTGATTTCTGTCCTTGGCTGTTTGATGATTCATTCTCTTTTAAAGATTTTTCTTTAATAGTTTCATTGGGGATAGAAATATTTATAGGAATATTCTCATCGCCAGCTCTATCAAAACTATCTACTTCGTTCTCATGTTTAATATTATCCGCATTGTTAATGAGCTTCTCATTACCAGAGTCACTCCCTTCGTTAGCATCGCTCACGTCATTGATGCCATTGGTTTCGTTGGTATCTGATTGTGGCTCTACAGATACCGATCTTTCCTTACTGGTGATGTTTTTGCGATGTTTTTGAGGAAATGGTCGTAATGGTGATGTTTGCGGTTTTGAACCAGGTAGTCGCTTTCGATCTCCTCTTATAGGTTTGGCTTGTGACTTATCTAATTTTGGTTTCAACGGCTCGAGCTTTAAAGTTGAACCCCCTGCGTATGTTAAAATATATTGTCCATTTGTGTTGAGATCCGCATTTAATTCTTCTGCATTGTATACTATATCGTATTCCCCGTCAGCTAAGCTCATATAGATGTGTAAAATAGAACTTGTCAAATGGTCAAATGGTCAAATGGTCAAATGGTCGAAGTTTCTTGGTTGTTTTCTGGAGTTGTACCAATAAAAATGTCTTTGTTCAGCCTATATCCCTTTTTACTGCTTCACAGTTACGCCGATGTGTTATACTAATTTTCAATGTTGGCCAAATATTTAGCGCGCGGGGCGTCAAACTCCTCCTCAAGCTCTTTTGTATAAAAAAATTAATAAACAAAAAAAGGAAAAAAAGGAAAAAAAAGGAAAAAAGGAAAAAGGAAAAATCAATGAACCTTTACCACCAAGAATTTGCTCCTAAATCCAGTTTTTCTATCCTTTGTAAGGTCGTTGACTCTTGTAGTATTTATATATATGTGTGTGGTTATGTTGCTCTCTTTGGATTTCAAATTATCAAACCTTTTAAAATACAGAGGTTACTGTTAACAAGGAATCAACAATACAAGTGGAAATTTCATTCAATATATAGGTATTTTCTTTTCTCAAATTTTTTTGTGATTTCGATCAAATTCCATACCAAAAAATACAAAAAAATTACATAACAATTGATACGCCATAGACGTACAGACAATTACAATTTTTTTTTATTTTGTTTCTTCTTCCTTTTTTTTCTTTTCCTCTTTTCCTTTTGATCAATTACCAGATTCTATGTAATACTTCTCAAAAACATGTTGGAATAGCCTTTCTTATAAAGATCGTATCATTGGCGAAGTTGTGGGTTAGAGCAAAGAGAGACAAGCGGGACCTTGGTTTGTCGTCAAATGGCTGCAAACGAGAGTTAACATGACACAAAACACAGTCGCAAAGCAAACAGATCAATTTCTTGAATCCAGCAAAGGAAAAAAATATAAAAAATACAAAAAATATAAAAAATATAAAAAATAAAAAAATTTAATAAAATAACAAAGGGACTACGCGATTTCAAAAGCGGTGTAGTAACCACAACCACTGAAATACACCCACCCACCTTCATATTAAAAGATCATCTTTTAACCCACGTTTACATATCAATGCCACCAGTTCCGGTCAATTCTACAAGCCAAGATTATTATGGTGTTCTTGAGCCCAGAGTCTGGCTTCTTTCAGCAGGTCTTGCAGCTTCAGCTATTTTTTCTTACAAAATATATCGACGTTACTTTCGACGAATCAGATCGATCCTTGATTTTACACCAGAGGCGTTGGAGAAAAATCACAAGCTCTATGGCTACGTTACAAGAGTTGGGGATGGCGACAATTTTCGGTTCTACCATACACCTGGGGGTTGGCTCCTAGGCTGGGGCTGGTTGCGAAAAGTCCCATTAGATAATCGACGTATCATGAAGGATGAAACGCTAATGATCAGACTCTGTGGAGTAGATGCTCCAGAACGTGCGCATTTTGGTAAACCTGCGCAACCATTCAGTGAAGATGCTTTATTATGGCTAAAAAACTATCTCCTGGGACGATACGTGACGGTTACTCCATACAGCATCGACCAGTATAAACGGATAGTTGGTCGATGTCAAGTCTGGAAATGGAATGGGAAAAAAGATGTTTCTGCTGAGATGTTGAAAAATGGCGTGGCCATTGTTTATGAGGGTAAGGTAGGTGCCGAGTTTGGCGATAACGAAGATCGGTATAGAAGTTTAGAGAAAAGAGCAAAATGGTTAAAGAGGGGTGTATGGTCAATTGGTAAGAAAATGATGACACCTGGAGAGTACAAGAAAGTATATTACCGAGGGGAATAATATTTTCTAGACATGAGTTTGATTTTTTTTTTTTTTTTTTTTAGGATCTTAAAAGTTAGAAAACAAATAGTGCGAGGAAAGGGAATTGAAATATGTATTGCATCAAACTACAATTAGCTTTACATCTCCTATCCTTTTATCCTATTCTTCTACTCGTTTTCAATATTTTAAAGAACAAAAATGGGCAAAAATTCCTTTTTTTTTTTTTGCAAAGAAGAACACTAATCAAGCAATTCTGAAACTGCTTTGGATAACGCTTCAACGTGCTCCGCGGTATCTGCTTCAGCATATACACGCACAGCATCTTCTGTACCAGAAGCTCTAACAAATGACCTAGCTTTTGGGTATTTGGAAACGAGCTCATCAATCTTGGCTTGCATTCCGTCAGGTTTGACTAATGTTCTCTCGGCATTGGTGGTTTGGAATATGGTTCTGTCAGGAACTACAACCTTGGTCAACTTGTTTGGTAAGTCTGTATATGCCTGGTTCCATTTCTCTGGAGTAAGATCCAAATAATGGAGGATTATTAATACAACTAACAAATCTGAAATAGCATCTCCAACAGTTTGATTGATCAATTTGCTAAACTCTTGTAAAACGCGAATTGCCCTTTTCTCCTTGTCATTCTCTAAAGCAGCTTGATATGCAAATATTTTTTTTTCTGCCTCAGGGCTAAAAACAACGGTGCCATGTCCGTTGGCTTCAAAGTATACACCAATGTCAAATTTTTCAGCTTCGTGGTGCAAATGCTTAACACCCGTCGATGTACAACGCACTGGTAATTTCAAGACCTCTTCGACGTATTTTGAAGAAGATCCATTGGCGTATGCGGTTTGTACAATTCCGATGTCTAGGGTTAATTTATCTGCATCAATGTTTTTAAACAATTGTTGCAAAAACAAGGCAATTAATGTTGCAATCTTGTCACCATCAAGAAGAACAAATTGCCCTTGCAGGGTTTGGTAATAACAAATCAACCTATCCGCATCGCCATCGAATGATGCATACAATCTTTCTGCAACAGGCTCGACATTTTTGGGCAATTTTTGGTTGGTCTTGACAAAGTCGGCACCACATTCATAGTTTAAAAGATCCGGCTTTTTGTAGGCATCATTAACAACGGTAAACTTGATTTCGTGAGCAAGATAGTTTTTCAATAGCTCTTCAATTTTGGGGGCACCAACACCATTTGCTGCGTCAATAGTTATATCAATAGCGTCCTGAGTTTCAGACAATTTGAAAATCTCCTTAAAAGAATTGGCCAACTTTGTATAATACCCATCTTCATTAGCAGGACCAAAACTGTCGTCATTATAAGTTCTTGTAAGGTAGTGCAATTCGGGTGTGGTTAGTAAGCCAAAATCTTTGTATTGTGTACGAGGAACACTTTTGAAACCATCAATTGTAGATTTAGTCAATCTCTCCGAACTCTCCCTTGAGTCACGAGCAATGACAATTGAACTCTCGGTGTTCAAGTCAATTTTTAATTCTTCAATCAATCTTTCCACTGTGCTTACTAATTGGTCATGTGAGGAATTTGCAAGTTCAGTAGCATAGTGTTCCCATTTACTTTCAAGCATGCTTCCCAATGGGTCAACGACTTTAACACCATTATCTGGAGGTGGGTTATGTGATGCTGTAATCATAACACCAACAGTCTTGCCGCCGAGATATTTGGAACGAAGTGAGGCTAAAATCCCCACTGTGTAATTGACATAGTCGAGGTACTTTGCATCCATACGAAACCCAGCCGTACCATAGGTAAATTTGATCCCTTCTGGCTTTGCATGATGTGCCACGTTTGATTCAATCAACTCAATTAAGGACATTGATAATATTAAAGGTGTGATAATTATGTGATAGTTATGTGTATTGATATGTGCTAATTGTGAAGAAAATACTATAAAAAGCAATGCTAAAAAGGAGAGTTGCAACTAATGGTAACTTCAGTTATAATTCAATTGGAATCTGCTTCTGATCTCGTGCGCCATATAATTTGAGTCGAGATTTATAAAATTAGTTTCATAAAATAGACAGGAAAGAACAAAAGCAAAAGCAAAAGCAAAAGCAAAAGGAAAAGAAAGAGAAAAAGAAAAAGGAAAATAACACAAGCTGCGCAATATAGGGAACCTTTCAAAGTTTTTTTTGGATTGAAACAATTATTGAAAGCAAAAGTAATTTTGGAGGATTTAAGAGCGAGTCAAATACACCCCCTTCTCCAATTGTACTATTGATTCCACTGGAGCCTACAAACGATTTCCAGTTCAAATATGACCAGCGTGATACGTTTATTTACTCGCAACAAGTCTTACAAGGTTCCAAAGTACGAGAAGTCTACAGCTCCTGCTTCTGCCAAATCCAAGACTACCACTAATACCCACACAACTAATTCTACAACTAATTCTACTTTTTCTTCTTCTACCACTACTACTACCCATATAAATAATAACCATAATTCTTTTTCTTCATCATCGATAATGACGAAACCAACTTTTACTAAACCAGGTAAAGACTCGCCTTTCGTCAAAGAGCTCATCCAAACGGGCCGTCCTAACTGGTCAAAGGCTCCTCCCCAATTGAAGCAACGATATAATGGGATTTTCCTCATACTTCTTTCTGTGCCAGTGATTTTCATTACCACGTACGAAATGGTTCAGAGATTAGAGGGCCGAAGCACAAAGAAAGTGCAACAAGGCGAAAGACGTGAAGACGGGACAAAGAGGGAATTCTCCGAGGCCGAGAAATGGCAAGTGGAAAAACAGAGTTTATCTACCAAAATATTTGGTAAGGATTTCTTTCTCGATGGGTTCACCAGTAACACACTCAAGCAAGGAGATCTGGAGATTAAAGAAAAGACTGAAAACTAATAAATGGATAAAGTCAGATTTTATAGTGAAGATCTTTCCAAAGACTTTTCCCAGTTTCTCCCGTTTCTTTCTTTCTTTCTTTCTTTCTCTCCCTCTCTCCTTCTCTTTTTTCAACTTTTCAACCTTTTGTTTTCATTTATTTCCGGTTTTTATATTTGATTTTTTTTGTTTTTAGAAAATGAAGAAAAAGAGAAAAGAGTGTTAAAATTTTATCAAATTTACTTTTTACTAAATTCATGAATTCGTTGGTATTTAATGATTAAATGATTTGGTCCTGCCTTCAAAAAAATAAATCATCTAAAAAAAGGAACAGAAAAACCAGAGTATCACTTCCATATAGGTCGTGACTCTGATAAAGCCCTTAGCAAATTTTCATCGTCATACCGCGACCCTAAAGAAGAAGGTGGCCGTTCGGGCGATGTGCTGTTATAGCTCAATCTTCTAGAGTATGTCAAGTTTGGAATGTTCATTTCGTTCAAAAGTGAGTTTGGTCTACCAATAACAGTGGCTGTGGAGCCAATTCTTGAACTATAATCACGAAAAGGATTATTCTGTCGACTATAAGGCGAAGATTGTATATCATTCTGGATGATATGGTGGTGATTGGTAGAATGAGGACTGTGATTTTGGTTTTGACCTTGTCTTTGACCTTGTATTTGACTCTGACTAGAGCCTCGGCTTCTACCTCTTTGCTTATAAGGTGATTGAAAAACCGGATGCGATGCATTGATTTCAGGGATCTTGGTGTATCCTCTTCTCTTAGTGATGACTGGGTAGCCATGTTGTATGTAATTTATAGATATTCTTGGTAATCTAGAAGGTTTTCTCACACTTGAATTGAGTATGTTTTCAAAGTAAACGTTCGCATCAAATGTTGCACACCTTTCTCTATTCAGTTTGGCATCAGCAACGTTTGAAGGTGCGGGTGGGCTACTTACTAAAGTTCTTTCCTCAATATCCTTGTTGTCAATCTTCAATGCTTCAAATGCGTCAACAAGCGTGCTTTTCAAATTTTTTCCTTGGGGTTTTACATCCTGCTCGTGATCAGCATTATGATTGTTGTCATCACCACCATTATCACCATCATTCTCTTCATCATTATCATCCTCATCACTATTATTAAAATTATTTATTTGATGAAATGCATTGTTTTTGTTCTTATGTTTGATCTTGATGTTCTTTTGAAAAAAATCAATCACTTTGTCCTTCTTTTGAACACTCAAAGGAATTGTGACAGTTTCAACATCAACATTGAAATCAATCCCCAACCCATTACTAATGGGCCTTTCGTTGTTTAATGAAGAGTTGCGCGATCCTATTTGGAAGGGCCGCAAGCCGCTACTCGTATTGCGTTTCGGTAGCTGAATGGTCCTGGTAGAGCTTTCGATGGACTCCGTTTTGGCTTTGCTTTGAGTTATTAGCTCATTAACTTCCATCCATCTTGGTTGAAGTGTTTCGTAAAACTGAGCGACAATACTGTCATCGGTGATGATGTTTTCTTGGATTGCCTTTTGAGTTAACTGTATGGAATTTGAACAAGCTTTATACTTGTCTCCAATTTCGTCGCCAGCTAAAGAGAGTGCCTCCGCACTCTTTGCCGTATCCAAGTGACCAAACAACTCAATTAATTTTCCACATTCATGCGTCGTCTGTGCTACTAAATAGTTGAACACTTCGTTCCAGGTGAGATCAATGGATTCGTGTTTCATTATTTTCATTTGCCCCTTAAGGAAATGCCATTTGTCCAACATTGTTTCGTATGCAAGCAAGACTTTTTCTTTGGAAACAATAAATGCAGAATGCGAGCAAAGTGTGTTGAACTCCTCAATCTTGGATGGAACAATGTCTAATGATATATTTAATGGGGAAACCTTTTCTTCAAGTAACAAGTACTCTTCATATATGTTCTCGTCTAAATCATTAAAGGTAGGTAACTTTATTGATTTTGATACGGATGGGGATTGGGGTGTACTTGTAGTTGCTGATATTATTGTATTGGAATTTGATGCCGAATTTGTGGAGTTGGAGATAAACATACCGGATGTAAAATTATGTACTTGCATTTTTGACACAATGGCATTCAAACTGAATTTAGGTAACACTTTTCTAGGACTAGTTAATTTGTAAGATCTTAATTGCACTACAATGTTTATGCAATCCTCAATTTCATCCTTCAAAGATTTGATCACCATATCCATTAGCTCATGGTAATTGATAGCAATGTCTAGATTTTTTTTGAGCATAATCAGTGATTTCTTTACATCAAGTAGTAAATCGCTCGATTCTTCAAATTTCCGTATTAGACTCTGATTTACTTGAATGTGCGGATCACCATCTGTATCATAATCTTGATTTTCAAGCAAAAACAATAGTCGTGATATGATTGAGTCGATGCTGTCCAAATTTCGTAGCAAATCAATTACAGAAAGTTTACCCTCCAAGTACCAAGGTAGCATTTCATCGATGTCTCTTGACACTTGGCTAATTTTGTTGGCCGTGGAGACCAAATCATTTAGATAAAGGATTATGTCATCCAAGATTTTGTTGATTTTAAATATGTCGTGCTGCAGTAGCTGCACCAGTAACCTCTGGTTAGGTGCGGTGATGTTTATTAGCTCATCAAAAAACGAAAAGTTTGGAACTGAATTGAGCAAATAAGATAGTTTAACAGTAGTTGATCTTCCAGTAACTGAAGTCATCCTAGCATTTTATAACTAAGATTGTAAATAAATGAGGATATTTTGGTTTGTAATGCTGTATTGATAAAAATCTGGATGAATGTGAAAGCTTCTGGATTTATAAACAAAGCAAATGTATTTATTGCTAGATAGATCGATAGGTAACAGTACAACAACAACAACAACAACAACAACAAGAAGAAGGTATGTTTTAATAGTGTTTTTCTTCCTGTTTTCTATTCTTTTTCTTTTTCTTTGCTTAATAAAATATCTTGTATATATTGCTTTAAAAAGCTTGAGGTTCTTCAAAAAAATAAACCTCTTATTATCTCCTTTGAAAATACTGATCTTTCAATGGATTGAATCGTTGTTGATTGCAACAAGATTAATTGAATTTGATACAAGAAAAGAAAACAAATAGAAACAAATAGTAAAGCCGCTGTCCTTGGGGCGTCTCGCGAGACTTTTGTTTTCCTTTGTCTTTTATGTATATTCTCTTCTTCCTCCTTTTTTTGACTAAACATTATAAAGTGACACAGACACGATATAGATATATAAATATCAGAAAGAAAAAACGGAAAGAATTGAATGAGAAAAGTGTCTCAAAATTTAATAGTGTCATAAGCCTATTTTTGACGACACTGATGTGAGTTTGTATCTAAAGAGCAAATTGTTACACAAAACCACATCTGTAATTTTCCAAAAATCAAACCAGGAGATGAGTATTGTGATTGAAAGTAGTAATACCCAGCTCATACCTGCCCCCTCTCTAGCATACCACTTGTACATCAATAACAACTACTACAAAGAAAAAAGAAATGGGCAAGGCACCAAATAAGAAGTTCTCAAGTAAATCAAACCCTACTGGGGCAACTGTTGCTGCTGATAAGCATCTTAATTCCGTCTTCAAGTTCAACACCAACCTTGGTCAGCATATTCTTAAAAACCCATTAGTGGCACAAGGGATCGTAGACAAGGCACAAATAAGACCCAGTGATGTTGTTCTAGAAGTTGGTCCTGGTACTGGTAACTTGACTGTGCGAATATTAGAACAGGCAAGGAAAGTTATTGCCTCCGAAATGGATCCTCGTATGGCAGCTGAGTTGACGAAAAGAGTTCACGGAACGCCACAAGAAAAGAAATTGGAGATTCTTTTAGGTGATTTTATGAAGACAGAGTTGCCATATTTCGATATATGTATTTCCAATACTCCATATCAAATTTCATCCCCATTGGTATTCAAACTATTGAATCAGCCCAATCCACCAAGAGTCTCGATCTTGATGTTCCAGCGAGAGTTTGCCATGAGATTGGTATCAAGACCAGGTGACGAATTATATTGTCGTTTATCTGCCAACGTGCAAATGTGGGCAAATGTGACACATATTATGAAGGTTGGTAAGAATAATTTTAGGCCCCCACCAAAAGTCGAGTCTAGTGTTGTTAGAATCGAGATCAAGAATCCTCGTCCAAATATTGATTTCAACGAGTGGGATGGTCTATTAAGAATTGTGTTTGTGAGGAAAAACAAAACCATTGCTGCCGGATTCAAAAGTCTGAATGTGATTGATATCTTAGAAAAAAATTACAAGACATGGCTTGCCACTCAGGCAGGTATTGAGGGACTGCAGGAAGACGCAACAATGATTGTTGATGATAAAGCAGGATTGAAGGATGTGGTGAAACAAAAGATTGAGAAAGTATTGACCGAAACCGGATTCTCCGACAAGAGGGCTGGAAAACTAGATCAAACTGATTTCTTGAAATTGCTTTACGCTTTCCACCAGGTTGGATTGCACTTTGCATAGGTAAAAAATAGAGGGTAAATTAAATAAAAAAAAAACAAAAAAAAAGGAAAGAAACAGAGATATTTTACATTCGATTACTACTGTTATTACTGTTATTACTGTTATTTTAAACATTATTAATATTATCAACATGATTATTGTTGTGCAATTTTATCCTGTATCTTGTACTCTATATTCTTTAAGTTCTATTAGCCACAATATAATTTGAATCCGTTTAATTTTTTGAAATTTTCTTTTTGATTTTTTTTTTTTTATTTCTATCAAAAATCTATCTCCGTTTTGAAGTCTTTGCTGTAGGGTCCTTTTCAATCACTTCGCCAACACCGCCCATTTCCTCCAAATTGTCTTCAGCAACAGACACAGCCTCTCTTCTTTCCCAAAACCTATCCTCACAAAGTTCAAAAGCAACCTTCTTCAAATATTTACCACGCGCTTCCCTATGACTTGAAATAGACCATTCCAAAAACTGTGCGCCTGTACGAACATAGAAAGCACGCAACGATTCAAATGGTTTGGGATGTGGTAACCATGGTCTGGCATCGGGGAACTCATCAACTTCTTCCAGGATATCTTCTTCCTCTTCTTCCTCTTCTCCCTCTTCTTCATTTTGCCCGTTTTCAATTTCGTTCTCATACTCATTTCCATCATCATCATCATCATCATCATCATCGTCGTCATCATCACCCTCATCGTCCTCTTCATCTGAATCTTCCTCAATAGCCCTGTCTAATTCTGACAAGTCTTCCCAAAGTACTTTTACACCGTCCAATTTACCCAAATCAATAGCATAAAAGGAATCAAGATTAAATTCCTCTTCGCCTCGCTCGTATATACCTCCAAATATGTACAACACATCATCAACCACACATGTTGTAGCATTGAATCTTGGATGTGGTAATTGATTCATTATTGGGTACTCAACAGCATCTTTTTTCTCAGCATCATCAGCATCACCATCGTTGTCATTGGCTGATTGCCCATTCTTTGAAATATCCTTTTCATTCTCATCGTCGTCATTCAAATTTGCTTTGGCCAATATCGAGTTCAAAATATCTTCCAAATCTTCATCTCTGCTCTTTTCTTTTATTGCTTCTTTCTTCTTCCTCTGAGGTCTTAATGATAAATTGTACCATCTATTATTTTCAATGTGGTACGAATACAACTGGTTATAGAATTCTGAGTCCAACTGCTCTTCACTTTCTTCAAAATCATAAACACCACCAAATAATATTCCTCTATTCTTATGATAAACCAAAGAACAACCTACACGAGGTGATGGTAATTGGCCCTGTTTCTTTCTTCTCTCAAACCTGATACCCTTTGGATCACTTTTCATCTTCAACACCCAACAATCGTTCAACACTTTACCCTTTTGTAGACCCTTTTTGGCTTTTACTTTGGTATATCCACCATATAAAACTGCACCATCAGCACACGGGATAAAAGAGTGACCCGACCTAGCATCTGGAATAGGATGGTTTGGAGGAAATTCAACTTGTTGCCATTTAAACTCGGTAACGTCAAAGATCCACACATCATCCAAATACGTAGTCATTGTCCCCAAATCTCGAAACCCACCATGCATAATGATATAGTTTTTCCACACTGCTAATCTATGTCCAGATCTTGCAGATGGACCCTTTTTCTGATCGAGTTTTTGCCATTCCTTGGTTTCAGCATCTAGAATCCAAGTATCTCCATAATGATAAAATGTAGATTGTTTAGGAGATGAAAATTCTCCACCAAACATTAACATGATCCCGGAAGGATGCGAGACCATTGCATGCGAGGAGCGCGGTAAAGGTGCATTTTTCGAAGTGATTTTACGCCATGTGTCATTATCGACTGAATATGTGTACAAGTCGTTATAAAAATGCGATGCTTTTCCATCATTGGTTTCACCACCAAACAAGATAATTTCTCGTTTATTATGGAGAGGAGAAGCCACCATAGTAGGATTGAGACGCTTTGTAGGGTGTTTCGCAAGTATTTCCACCTTGACCTCGTTGAATGCCTCTTGCTCCTTGGCGTAATTGGCCAAGATAGTGTCGATGTCATCATCATCATCTTCATCCTCATCTCCCCCTTGTTTTTTGGCGAGCTTCTTTCCCTTGAGCTCGGCCTTAGTAAGGTTCTTCTTTTGTTTCTCTGCAGCACGAGCCTTTTTGGCCTCTTTGCTTTTCTTATCCTTCTTTGCCATCTTTTTTTTTTGGATGTTCTATATTCTTTTCGATTGAAAGTTAACCTGAATATTGGAGAGGAAAAAAAAATATGGGACTTGTTCTAGAAAGGCTTGATGAAATGGCTGTGAAAAATAATCTTTGAGCATTATTGTGTCAAGGCAAATGAAAAAAAAAAAAAATATTAAAAAAAAATATTAATTATTAAAAAAAAATAAAAACATTAAGGAAAAAATCACATATAAATTGGTTTTTAAAGGAAGGCCGCGATCTCAAATCCGGAGATCACAACAACAATCTCAATAAACACATAAATCGTACTAGTCATAATAACTGATCAAAACAATCATACTGGAAGTAAGGTTTCCATATTATACCATACCCGTGATACATACTAGCTGGTTTGTAAACCAATTTTTTTTCTCACAGCATATATATTTTCAATTATCAACAGTCAAAAAAAAAACCACACAATGTCATCCAATGATTATTTTACAAAACAAAGAGATCTACTTCTACAAGATATAACAAATAACTTGACCCAAGTCCATAAGAACCTTGAAACACTTAATAGGTCAATGAATGAATCGGTACAGATTGGAAAAGAGTTTGATGATGTGGGAAGGTTATGGAGTGTGTTTTATGATGGAATGAATGAATTAAAGGAGAGGCAACTCGAACAAAACAAGAATGCGTCCCAGACTCATCAAGAAGAAGAAGAAGATGACGATTAAATGTTATAATACTTTCTGAAACACATCACAATTGATCTGGTGTGTTTTTTTTCTTATATATCTCATTTCAATTATTGTCCATACTTGATGCTTTGAAAGCCGAGGTTTATGTGCTGTCACAATAATTTGATAAAGGAACAGAATTAAAAGAATGGAAATGGAAGCAAATGAAATGGAAACAAAATGAAAAAGGAAGCAAAGAAAAACAAAGAATAATAAAAATTATCCAAATTAGAGATTGTCACTGACGGTTACTGAATTAAAGGAACACACAACATTGACAACAACCAGAGGTGTGGTAATGTGTAAACATCCGAGCACTGTTTCAATGGGCCAACAACTCTTCTTTTTTTTTTGTGTGTATGTATGTTGTTTCCAATATTTTGTTCTTGGTTGAATGATATAAAAGAAAGATTAGCTTTTAGTTCTATGACCAATTCTGTATTGCAAAGTATATGCAACCAATACAGCCATTCAATAAGGAGACCAGTTACTTATATTTAGATGCTGGACAAGGGTATCTACAAATAGAGTCTATATGTTCACTAGGTTTTCTTTTCTTTTTTTTTTCTTTCAATAAAACAAGAAAGAATAAATTACTTTTAGTAGTCTACAAAAGAATGCTTCATGTGAGAAAAACTTTTAAATTTTTTTAGCTCTTTACTCTATTCACTATACTAGTAATACTGTGTTAAAACTGTGGTCAAACTGGGTTTAAACTGCCCTTTGAAGCAATTGGGTGCGGAACATCTGCTTAGAAACACTTGTGGTGAACGATGGATGGTCCAGATTCGTCATACTCTTGTTTTGAGATCCACATTTGTTGGAAAGTGGACAATGAAGCCAAGATGGAACCACCGATCCAGACAGAGTATTTTCTTTCTGGAGGAGCAATGATTTTGACCTTCATTGAAGATGGAGCCAAAGCGGTAATTTCCTTTTGCATACGTTCTGCAATACCTGGGAACATAGTAGTACCACCAGACATAACAATGTTACCGTACAATTCCTTTCTAACATCAAGGTCACACTTCATGATGGAGTTGTAAGTGGTTTGGTCAATACCAGCAGCTTCCAATCCCAAGTCGGCTGGACGGAACAAGGCTTCAGGAGTTCTGAATCTCTCGTTACCAATGGTAATGACTTGACCATCTGGCAATTCGTATGATTTCTCGATAGCCGATGATTGTGATGAGGTTTGCATTTCTTGTTCAAAGTCCAAAGCAACATAACACAATCTTTCCTTGATGTCTCTAACAATTTCTCTTTCAGCAGTAGTGGAGAAAGCGTAACCACGTTCGGACAAGATCTTCATCAAGTAGTCGGTCAAGTCTCTACCAGCCAAGTCAATTCTCAAGATACCGTGTGGCAAGGAGAAACCGGCGTAGATTGGGACAACGTGGGTAACACCGTCACCCGAGTCCAAAACAA
Source organism: Lodderomyces elongisporus (assembly GCF_030384665.1). NCBI lineage: Eukaryota > Fungi > Ascomycota > Pichiomycetes > Serinales > Debaryomycetaceae > Lodderomyces > Lodderomyces elongisporus. Next base: position 1,953,337 of record NC_083675.1, read on the forward strand.
TACCAGTAGTTCTACCAGAGGAGTACAATGACAAGACGGCTTGGATAGAAACGTAAAAGGCTGGAACGTTAAAAGTTTCAAACATGATTTGGGTCATCTTTTCTCTGTTTGATTTAGGGTTCATTGGAGCCTCGGTCAAAAGGACTGGGTGTTCTTCTGGAGCAACTCTCAATTCATTGTAAAAAGTGTGGTGCCAGATTTTTTCCATATCGTCCCAGTTGGAGACAATACCGTGTTCAATTGGGTATCTCAAGGTCAAGATACCTCTCTTGGATTGAGCCTCGTCACCAACGTAGGAGTCCTTTTGGCCCATACCAACCATGATACCTTGGTGTCTTGGTCTACCAACGATTGATGGAAAGACGGCTCTTGGAGCGTCATCACCAGCAAAACCGGCTTTACACATACCGGAACCGTTATCGATAACCAATGCAGCTACTTCTTCTATACCCATGGTTAGTAAATCTATCGATTAAAAAAATGTAAAATGTAAAAATGTGAAAATGTAGAAATGTAAAAATTAAAATTCCCCTTAACCCTTCTGCACAGTATTATATTAATCAAGCCCGATCATTATAGTGTATACCATTTTGTTTTTGTTTTTGTTTTATTTTTCATTCTGGCCATGTCTCGACACTTGTGAAGAAGAAGAAAAAAAAAAGAACAAGAGCAAGACAAAAGGTAAAACCAAGAAATAAATAGTATAAGCAAAACTTAAACAAAAAGGAAAGACAATAGAGTCCAATAGTAGATTGGATAGTGTTTGTTGTTGAATTGATATGAAGGCAAATTGGGGTTATGGGGTGAGCAACGATTGGATGAAAATGTGGCAATCACTCACTCACTTAATCAATCAATCAATCAATCAATCAATCAATCAAATTGAGTTTCATCGGTGTCGACGTAAACATACCTCCGTCCATTTTGAATCTATGTTGTTATAAGTATGAGGAAAAGTTGGGGGGGTGTTAGATGTAAAAAATGAAAAGTATCGAAATGAAAAAAAAAATGAGCGAAAGAAAGGGATATGGTAATTTAACTAGGGAGAAAGAAAAAGGTGTTGAACGTGGATGGAATACGAGAGAGAGTGGGCGAGAGTGAGAGAGTGAGAGAGAGAGTGTGTGTGAGCGTAGGAGAGATTGAGATTGAGTGAACGAATGTGAGAGACTGAGATTTGTTGTTGATTTTTTTATTTTAATTTTTATTTTTTTTAATTGTTTATTTTTTTGTCAGCGATTCCAAACTGCTACCAGAAAAGAAAAAAATTTTAAACCAAAAAAAAAAATTAAATAAAAGATTAAAAGGAGGAGCGCACATACATAGATACATACATTAATATTGGGGAATTAGTGGTCCATACTGCTAGCACTACTCTAACAACCAGTACACGAGTGGCACTGGTAGGAGAGAAAAAGACAAAGAGAAAGACAAAGACAAAGAAAAGTATGCGCAATTAGATTTAAAGTGTTTCGTTGGCAAATAAAATAAAAAATAAAATATAAAATAAATTTCAAAAATAAAAATAGAATAGTGTCTCACGGTTAAAGATTACTTGTCAACTTACTACTGGTGTATGGATGTGATTTGATAGTGATGCAATCAATGATCCGTGTCCACTACAAGAAATCGAAAATTGAAAAAAAAAAAAAAAGATAATAACAAAAATATACATATAAATATATATATAGCAAAGTGATAGAAAAATACATCTACATAGATAAAGGTATAGAGATAGAGAGAAAGAGTGTGTGTGTATGTGTGTATGTGTGAATTACACTAATGTCGGCTATTTTTCAAGCGACAAATGAAAGATAAAGTGCAAGTGGCGATGTTGGTGGAGGAGGAAGGTGGTGGTGACGGTAGTTTTGATGATTGTAGGAAAAAGTGGTCATCCACCACTCGTCCTCTGTCATTCATCTTTTGACCAACAACAGTATTTCTTTCAGCCGATCTAATACCCATCGAAACTTGTTAACAATCGATTACTATTATATTGATTGCACAATTAAAACTTCAAACGCAAAATCCAATACAAAAAAAAAACAAAAATTAAAAAAAAGGAGAAGAGAACCAAAATGAAAGAATGGAAAGAATGGAAAAGGAAATGAAAAAAAAAATGTCGGCTATGTTTTGTTTGTACTTTTATGAATTACTCTGTTATTAGTTTTTGGTTTTGTGTTATGTTGTGTTTTGTATACTTTGTATGGTGTACTTTGTATGCTCTTTATTTTTTTTTCTTCTTGTATGAGAAATTTCGTCGACATTTTCTTCCCCTCTGTCTCTCCCCTTCTGTCTTGGGCTCGTCTCAATCGATTTTGGTGGCACAAAGATCAAGACTTCAATTGTTGCAAATACAAAAGAAAAAGAAGAGGACAGACAAGAAAGCAGAAGCAATTGAATATCGCTTATGGTGTAGAGGAAATATCGTATCAATATATATATATATATATATAGCACATTCTTTTAACCATTTTAAGGGTAATGTGAATTGTACAATCTACGTTATTCTTGGAGCTGTTTCTGAAAACTAGCAACCCGTAAATTTTGTTCTATCCTAGCAAAGAATAGTAAAGGTGTAAAACTCTTTTGTCTTGTATTTCTATAGCTATGACCATCATCAAGTTAAAAAAAGGTTGTATACTGTCCCACACACAAGCAATAAGAAAGGATCTATTGGATCGGATGCTATCATATATATATATATATATATATATATAAATTACACGGTTTCAAGGTGACAATATTACTATAACCTGGTTTACGGCAAAAGCAATGGTGGATGCGGTGCGAGATAAAGAAAAAAAAAAACAAGACATGACAAATCAAGACAATAATGTGTGACTTGCGACAAAAATAAATAAATATTATTCTTAACACCGATACAGTTAAATGGAGAGAGGGGGAGGAGCAGGAGAGTACACTAACAAAGAACAAAGGCACTTAAAGATCACTTTTAATCACGAGCCATCAACCATCAATCATCAAGCAATACTTGTCATTCTTCAGAGACATAACACATTGACTCTCAATCAAATAGTACATATTATTATATTGTCACAGACTCCATATCCAGCCTGTTGAGCTATATTTTTCAAACAAGTAAAACGAAAACAGGAATAGCATTAGGCATAAGAACAGAGACAGCAATAGAAAAGGAAGATTAGGAAAAAGAAGAAAAAGGCAAAAGGCAAAAGACCCCAATAATTCCAATTACAGTATCATCTACATCAATCCATAATGTCATCTTCAGTACCATATGATCCATATATCCCCAATCAAACAACGGGAGAGCAGTCCAACTCAAGGACAGCCGCCATCCAAGCAGTATGTTTTACAACATATTTAATTTAAATGAATAGGAAAGCCAAAAAAAAAAAAATAGATTGACTATCCATTACTATACGCATTAGACTTCAATACTAACAAAACAATGTTTGTTTGTCTTTTTTTCTAGCAAATTGATGACACAGTAGGAATCATGAGAGACAACATCAACAAAGTTGCCGAGAGAGGTGAAAGGTTAGACTCAATCGAGAACAAAACTGATAATTTGGCCATCAGTGCCCAAGGTTTCAGAAGAGGCGCCAACAGAGTCAGAAAAGATATGTGGTGGAAAGACTTTAAAATGAGAATGTGCCTCATTCTTGGAGTTATCATTGTCATCATTGTCATTGTCGTGCCCATTGCTGTACACTTTAGTTAAAGTAAAAGTGATGAAAGAATTATAAAAAGAAAGAAACCAAGAAAGAGGGTACTAAAGCTATAGGTTTGGTGTCATTACTATTGTGTACCTCATTTTGTTTTTCATCTTCATACTTACATTCCAGGTTATATACGGTGCTTTATTCAAATTTTCATGTTTTCTTTTTTTTTTTTGTTTGTCTATGTTGTTTGTTTTTTTGGTTCTATTAAGTTTCTTTAGTTGTTGAAGATTATTAAACACGTAGAAAGACATCTCTGACTGATAACCTCTTATGAGTATTGATGAGAATTTGAATTTGAATGAAATTAAGAAGAAACAGACTGTGTGAAACAAGATGAATACACGATAAGGATTCAAAATGAATCGAAATTGGGTCTGCACAAGATCATGTGAGTTTACTAGTGCTTCACACACACACACACTCTCTCTCTCTTACACACACACACACACACACACACTCTCTCTCTCTCTCTCTCTCTCTCTCTCTCTCTCTCTCTCTCTCACCCCTCCTCCTCACTTTAGTAAAAAGAAGTCAAAATTTCTAGAACCACTATTCAGGGAACGAAAAGAAAAACTACAACAAATTGCGGAGGAGTCGCTCACGTCAGAATACAAAACTTCGACTTCTTTCGCTTGCTAATTCTTCTCTTACTCAACTCTCTCAACCAATTCTTTTTTTTATCTTTTTAAACCTTTGAATATCGAGCCCCACATTGCTCCTCCTATCAGCTTCATCAACACCCAAATCATACTCATTTCTATTAACAAGACCTTTTTTTTTTGTCTTTATTGTTCTTGTTACTTAATTGCCCAACTACCCAAGGAAGTTACTACCGTTCACAGTCAAGCATAAAAAAAAAAAACAGAAACCCTTTTCTTTTCATTTTATTATTAATTTCCAAAGAATGTTTAGACAATTACTTAGACCAGCCTCCGCATCACTTGCTCGTACCCTCATTAGACCATCTGTTTGTCCATCCCCACAAACACTTCGTTGTTTCACCACCACTAGATTCAACTTGGCTAAAATTGACACCCAATCACAAGCATACCCATACTTACACGAACAAACCCCAGTTGCTGAAAAGTTCACTGAAGAACACGAATATGTCAAATTATACGAAGATGACTCTGCACTCGTCGGTATTACTTTATACGCCGCCGATGCTTTAGGCGATGTCACCTATGTCGAATTACCGGAATTGGGAGAGACTGTGGAAAAGGGAGACAAGATTGGTGCAGTAGAGAGTGTTAAGGCATCAAGTGAAATTTACTCACCAGTATCCGGTGAAGTTATTGGCGTTAATTTGAACTTGGAAAGCGAGCCAGGTTTGATCAATGAAGACCCATCAGTCGAAGGATGGATTGCACAGATCAAAGTTAGCAACAGAGAAGAAGTGTTGGAGAATGCCGAATTGATGGATAAAGAAGTTTACGAGAAGTCCTTAAAGGAATAGATGATTGGTGTACCTCAATCTTTTGTTTTACTATATAAACAATGGAAACAAAATAATATATGTATCATATCATTTTAAAAAAAAAAAGAAACAATGAATGAATGGATGAAAATAACAAGCATAAAATACACAGTATCATACTAAGAAAATTAACAAAATAGTTCTACAGACTCGCTTTGCTAATTCCAATATCTAAAAAAGATTACTATTTGATCTCTATTCTAAAGTATGTGTAACTATATTTCACTTATTTATATATATATTTATGAGTATATTTTCATAAATTTGTATATGATGGTTGTCTGACTTCTTCTACAAGTCCAATTTTGACTTTGTGCCCTTTATCACACCAAGAACTGATTTAGGTACATACTTTGGAATAAAATTGTCTTCATGCAACATCTCAAAACTCTCTGTTGCATCTCTTCCGGCAAAGTTGAGGATTGACTGTGCACCACCAGGGTGACTCTCAAGGAAAGAAGACAAATCAACAACAACATTCTGGATTATACACCAACAATCGTCAGGCTTGTTATGCTTAGCTACTTCTTCTGGAGTAAATTCCTTATCAGGAATCGCAAAAGCCGATGCACTACCTTTCTTGGAGCTTTCCTTTTTCTGGTTGGAATTAGAATCTTTGCTCGTAGTTTTTGAGTCAGACTTAGCTTCTGATAAAGCCAGCTTATCACCTGATCCTTCGTTATTCATATCGATAATAATTTTGCCATTTTGTGGGTCAATGTGTAAATTGATCATATTTAATCTGTTATTAGCACTGCTTTGGCTGACTCCATTGCCTCCAATACCACCACTGGTACTTAATTTATGCAAAGCATAACTAGAAGCTTGATCTGCAGAAAGTCTACCGTAAACAACACACGCCAAAAGAGAAGAACCACCCAATCTATTGTGGCCGTGAACACCTCCAGCAACTTCACCAGCGGCATACAACCCTTCAAATGGCTCACCGTCTTCTTTATCGGTCAAGACTTGTGCCTTATCGTTGATCTTCACTCCACCCATAGTGAAATGCAAAACACGTGTAATAAACGAGACATGGTACTTGCCATCTGACTTGTACTCAAACGGTGTTGCTGGAAAATACTTTTTGCCAAATGGATCCTCAATCTCACCCTTTGCTGCCTTATTATATGTATCTAATTGACTCTTCAAGTCATCTTCGCTACACCCAATCTCTTCGCACAATTGCTTACCAGTAACTGTTCTCATAAGATTTCTTTGTGTGTAGTGTTTGATATGGAATGCCAAATTCTTTTCAGATTCTTCGCTCAAAACCAACCTAATAGGTCCATTTCCAGCCTTGTTTTGTTTCTCCATCTCGCCAGAGACCCAATCCCTTGTTCCCAATTCATCAACAAATCTTTCACCTTTACCATTCAACATTATTCCACCTTCACCTCGCAATGCTTCTGCACCTAGAAATAAGAATCTTGGTTGTTTCTTCCCGGCAATCACATCCTTGTCGTGGTAATCAATTAACCCAGTGGGGTGCACCTGAACTTTATCCATATCAATTCCAACACCGTGGTTTTTCATAATAATCTTTTGGCCATCACCTGTAGCATGGTTACCATTAGTAGTAGGCAAATCAATGATATCCGGTCTATACTTACGCAACAAACTATTCTTTGTGAAATCTGCAGCATATCCACCTGTTGCCATAATCACTGGTCCATATACATCCGACTTTGTCTTGTCTTGTAAATTCTTGTACTTTACACCAACAACTTTGGTATCTTCTCCATCAGCCTTAATCAAGTCAACCACCTGACAATTTTTCAAGATCGCAACACGTTCAGGCTCATCCTCGCTCAAACTCTCCAACTTTTCCAATAACTTGTAAGTTATGGCCATACCGGGGAATTTCGAGTCGTGGCCACGATGTGTTCTAGGTTGCGAATGTCCACCTAATCGAGAGACAACAGAGAGGTCTAACCCAAATACTTCCTGAAGCCAGTGAACTGCGTCAGCAGATTGGTAAGTGAGAACTTTTATCAAATCAGGATTGGCTCGATCCTTAGCCGTCTTTAGCGTGTCCTGGTAAAACTGTTCTACTGAATCCTTGATATTGAGATTCACTTGGGTACGTGTTAATGCACCATTGATACCGGAAGTAGCTTTACCACTATTACCGGAAAGAAAACCCTGCTTATCAATAAGAACAACATTGGCACCACGTAAGTAAGCTTGATGAGCAGCTGATAGACCAGCAAGACCACCACCAACAATGATGATTGGATTTTGTGGGAGTTCAGACATTATTTAGTATTTTTTTTTTATAAATAAAATAGGGAGTTGGTAATAGAATGATTGAAATAACGTTTAAGGATCTTGTTCTGTTTGGTTCAATGTTGAATTGTTTATGTTGCTCTTACTTGAAGAACTAGATGTATATATATATATATATATATATATATCTTTACATTGACAAATATGTAATATTGTCTGAAGTTCTTATCTGATTACCTTATAATTGTCCGTGATTGGGGGAGATTCCGCTTGGAGAGAGAGAGAACAAAAAAAGTGTCTGAAAATGTAAAAATATAAAGAGATGGGGACGCTATTAAACAAAAGTGTCAGACACAAACTTTTTTTTATATTATTTATTTTTTTCTTTGTCTCGATTTGTTGTGGGGAAGTAATTTAGGGGGTAGCCAAATATTTCATTTTTATGTCTGTTTTTGAGGAAATCAGACATTTTTTTTTTCTTTTTTTTTTCTTTTTTTTTTACTTCTTTTTGCTATTTAATAATCGATATCGAGTTTAGTGCTCTCGATATTGTCACAAAAGAGTATGTTTGAAAAGTGGGTAAACTGAGTGGGGGAAAGTCTCCAACTAGAGAAGAATTTCTCCACACCGAGTAGCGAACAATGCCGCTCCTAATTAGTCTGGTATGGGGTTCATTATTGACCCCCCCCTCCTCCCTTCCCAGAAGAAAAACAGGTGATAAAATGCATATCTACAAAATGGTAAAATACCAAGCTGCTTATAAACTATAGGTTTGTTTTCCCCCTCTAAACCGTTTACTTGACAAAACTTAAAAAGTAAAAAGGAAAATAGTGCATAAATGGACAAATGAAAAGAAAAGTGGAAATTGGAAAAATAGAAAGATATTCAAAAAGATGGCGGCTTTGAAATCGCCACATCTTTTTCGCTAGACAAAGATCCGACACAAATAGCAGGTAGCAAGTATATTGTGTAAACATATACCCGTGGAAACAAGTTAAACTACAAGTATTATATGCTGTGTTACTACAAATGTTGAAAAGGATTATCCTATTCAGCGCTTACTCTTTTCTACAAAACAATAACGCTTTTCATTTTGCAACATTAAATTTTATAAATAAACAGGTGTTTTCTTTTTTCAAAAAAACAAGTTAGAAAAAAAAAACTGAATAATAAATAAGCTATATACTTGTATCTTAGTGACTTTATATATATATATATATATATGTATGTATGTGTGTGTGTGTGTGTGCACCGGGCACAAACTCTTAAAGCTCATCTCTTCCTATCTAATGTGAAATATACTGGAAAGCAAAAGAAATGTCATTATAGTTGGCCTCATCGGCAACTAATGAATCCTCGTTACTCTTTAGCCTATCATGTTTGATATGATTCCAGGTAGTGGCATCACCATAAAGCATAGCTGGCGCCTTGATAGTTTGCCCTTTATCCTTGTGACACCTCTTACAGTTGTATGTATCATGTGTATCACATTCGGTATCTGGTTGGAAAAGAAACAACTGTCTCAAATTATCTGCACTAAAAAGCCTTTCAACATCCTCTTTCTCATCAACAACACATGAACTAAGCGACATTTTCATTGATTGACGCTGGAAAATCTTTTCTTCGATTGTTCCCGTAGAAATAAATCTATAGATAAAACAGTCCTTCTTTTGGCCATCTCTCCATACTCTGGCAAGTGCCTGTTGGTCAGAAGCAGGATTCCAGTCTGGATCAATGAGAACAAGACGATTGGCTCCAATAAGATTGATACCGCATCCACCAGCCTTTGACGATAAAAGGAATATAAACTCAGCTCCATCTGGATCGTTGAATCTATCAACCAATTTCTGACGCTTGTTAATATTCATCGTACCATCTAGTCTTAACGCACCATACTTTTTATATCGGCACATTTTTTCAATCAAATCTAATGTTTGTGTATAATTTGAAATGAGAACAATCTTATCGTTAGTCTCGCGCTTAATCTTGTGCAAGAATCGCTCCAATACTTGAAATTTCCCACTGAACCACGTTTGAATCTCTCGGTTTCTACCTCCCCCACCATGACCATGAATCGAAGAAACATAATCCTCGGGAATCAAGTCATCGCAACCTTCAATATCATCCGGTAAATTCAACAAATCGGGATGATTACACAACTTCTTTAACATACCAATCGCCTTAAGAGGCTGCGATCCTATTCCCTTTAACAATTTCTTGATCTCTGGCGAAGTAATGAAATGATGGTATAATTTCTTCTGCATAGGCGCTAAACCAGTAAATAGCACGTACTCGTATTTAACGGGCAAATACTTGGACAAGATATCATTTGTCCTTCTAATAATGAACTTGGAAACCAATTGCGATAGTTCGGACAATTTTTGATCACCCTTCTCACGCTCCTTATCGGTGGCATCGGCATCTCTGCCTCGCAATATTGCATTTTCAAAATTCCGTCTAAAATCATTTCTTGTACCCAAATACCCAGGATTGGCAAAATTAAGCAATGAAAAGTACTCAGATAAATCATTTTGAATGGGTGTACCAGATAATATCACTCTCCTCTCGCACCTCAAAGAGTTCAATGCTGTGAAAGTTAACGAGTCACCGTTTTTTAATCTGTGACCTTCATCAGCCAACATTAATCCAACTTCAGTACCGGCCAATTTGTCAACATTTCTTCTCAACGTCTCATACGATATAATCAACACTGGCCTCACGATATTCCTTCCCTGCGCGGTTGACCACTGTTGCAAAGCCAACCCCAAATCATTGGACTTTGTACTTTTCCCATCAACGGCAAGTGGTGTCAACACACCTTCACCCAACCATTTAACAATTTCATTGGCCCAATTTCTAACCAATGACGAAGGACAAACAATAATACATTTTTCAATCGTCCGCTTCCCTCTTGGCGATTGACGCAACAAGGTCCACATCAAAGTCAAGCATTGCAATGTCTTACCCAACCCCATTTCATCAGCCATTATACAGCCCTTAGCTCTAGGGTCTTGAAGACCAGCAGTACATCGATACAAAAATTTCACACCAGCAATTTGATGCGGTCTAAGGATCTTGGCCAATTTGGGATCAATAACAACAGGCACATTGGGGAATTTACGCATTTGTTCCTCGGGGTTAGTTACAATACCCAAGATCTCAGCCAATGATCTATGTGTCTTTCTCCTCTTTGCTGGTCGTTCTTCAATTCCAGAAGATTCAGATGATAACGGAGGAGAGCTCAGCAATGCTGCACCTGCAGCACTCTCAGTAGACGTGTCTGCCTCTTTATCCTTATCCTTCTCTTCTCCGTTCTCGTCTTCAATTTTGGGTATCACATCTACAGTAGGATCATACAACACTATAGCAAACTCACTCATTGGATCGTGTAAAGCCCTTGGTGGAAGAATTGGCCGAACCTTTGTGCCTAATGGCGGTGGCGGAACTGCTCTACTAATCATCTCCTCTCTTTTGGCATTATCTTTCTTGAATGGCACTGTAAATGATTTTTTGAATTTCGTTTCATTTTTAGCTAGATTATCTGAGTTTATCAAGGATCGTGGCAATAAAGCCCCAAATTTTTTCCTGCGTACAATTTCACCATTCTCATCAACTGTGTTGTCATCGTCATCCCGAACAAGTTCTATGTCGTCAACTGCATAGTTTGTATACTTTCTAGTAGACCGTACGGGCCGATGTGGTAATCCATTCGAAGAAGATAACATAGATGATGATGATGATGATGATGATGATGAGCCAAAACCTGGATCGGTTCCTGGACGCGTCTTAAATGGAACCTTGAATGCTCGTGCAAGACGTGCTGATGAGTCAGTAACCTTTGGTGGTCGCTTATCCTTTGGTACACCTGCACCGGAGCCAAGCGGCGTTGTAAATTCTTTTAAAGGCTTCCTTACTGCCATTATGATTCAGCTGTTGTCTGTTATTATAGAAGTGTGGCAAATCTTGTTGATGCTAACAGAAAGGATGAGAAAGTACAAAGACGCGCAGGTTCTATTATCAAACAATTCAAAAGGTTATTTTTATTTTTTTTGCTTTCTCTCTCTGTCTCTCTCTCTTTCTCTTTCTCAATCTTTTTTTCTCTGCTTTTGCTGCTTTAAAATGAAAAAATTGAAAATTGCATATACAAACAATTATTGTGGTTTCTTATCTGAGCCGCACATTGCTAAATTGATCTTTACCAGAATTTGCACATAAATACATGTACTTATATGTATCTATAGGTGTTTTCAAATAAATTTTCTTTGTTCGTAATCACAATTCACAATTGTTTTGATTCCATACAAATATACATTTCTCAATCTTTGAATAAATTTTAAAATGGATCAGATTCTAGCCAAGGCCTCAAACCAAGCTGTGTCTTTTGCTATCCGCTCGGGCATCTCCCTTGCCTCCGGCTATGCCATTAAGACAATCTCTACTTTTCTTTCACAGATCCCTGCTTCTGCACAACAACGAATTGAAAGTAAGAGGTTAAAACTCAAGACCAAGATTGATATTATTAATATTACACTTGACCTTATTAGACTTGCATCTGCTCGCGGAAATACTGTGCTTGAGCATACAATGGTGCTCATTGATGATCTAGATTTACAATTCACTGAGTTTGATCACAAAATTGATGAAATAACGAGAAACTTGACGGGTGGCAATGAGGAAAAGAGTATTGCAAAGGTGGAAAAGTATATGGCTGAATTGTTAGCTGAGATCAACGACGCAATACCCATATTAAATATGAGTTTGCTTACTTCTGGTGTTAATATGAATGGAAGTGTTGATTTCACAAGTAGTACTGCTGGGATATCACCAGGAAGATTATTGCAAGCTGCACAGTATATAACTACTGACAATAAGGAAAAAGGACAAAACCATGAACTTGGTGTGGTTGGTCCGGTCTTTGATTTGGTTACTTACACTATATTTTACAATCCAAGTCGATTGAAGTATGTCAATGATGGCAATAGTGGTGTAGTTGATGAGTTGAGCTATATTTCGTGGAAGGAGACATTTGCTCGCACTTCAGTAAAAATAATCTCGAAACGAGGCGAGGAAATCCAAAAGGGTAAGCTGAGTTTAAAGTATAGTTACTCATTAGAGATTAGAGAGGATTACAACGATGGCAGGTATCACGATGAAGATGATAAGCCCATTGTGAAAAAATATGACTTGAAGTCAATCCAATCGATGTTCTTTACTGCTTCAGGTAAACTCTTGCGTTTGGAGGGAAGAAATTCTCCGGTGTTAATTTTGAAGCTTGTTAATGAACAGAGTGACGAAGAATGGATAGCTTTTGGGGAATTGCACCATGGTGAGTTTGACGACGATGATGATGATGATGATGATGATGATGATGAAGAAGAAGAAGAAACCGATGGATCCAATAAGAAAAGTAAAGAAAGCAAGGTAAAAACGATAAAGAAAGAGAAAAAAACCAAACTCAATACGGTTTCTAAAGAAGCAATAAAAAATAGCTCCCTCTCGTTACTAGAGTATACACTTCGTCTCGCAAAGCTTCAACAGACTGAACAAGCCAGTATCCTTGACACTCCGGACGAAGTGTTGAAACTCTATTTGCATGATCAAACAACAACAAAAACAAACCTGGAACTACCCAAAACTTTGACTCATAAACACACGGAAGCAAATAAAGCACAACTCACTGAAGAGAAAATAAAGATGGACTCCAACATTCTGCGAATGAAACATCTAGCAATTGATTCTGAGGCATTATGAAAAGCGAAACAATACAATCAAACAAATGGTTTATAGTAAAAAAAAATTTGTACTTCCAACCTATTCTGGCTTGCTCTTCATTATCTACAAAAGAGTACATACATCTTAGTATGTTTCTAAAGAAGAAAAAAAAAATTCTAATATAATCTTGTTACATAGAAATTCAAAAACGAAAAGGAAAATAAAAATAAGAGAAAAAAAAAAAAGAATACAAGAATAAAACGTAGAAAGTAACTAATATGCTGTGTGTATTTGTCTATAGATATTTTATTTCTTTTGATATTTTCACTCTCTGTTTTTTGGTTTACCCATAGGAACAGCAAAATCTCGATATAGTGGGATTTCTTCGTTATAAGAACTAAGAATATTCTTGTCAAATGTGTTTGTATCAATACTTAATCCAGATTTCAAATTGTTATTGGAATTGATGCTATTGATATTGTTATTGTTGGTATTTGTTTTAGTATTCATGGTGGTGTTGTTATTATCGATGTTATTATATGCAAAACCGGGCATTGTACCAAATGTCAAATCGCCTAACAGAGGACCATTAAGTGGATCAAACGAATCGTTAATGCTATAGTTGTTGTAGCTATTATTGTTATTATCATTGTTATAGTTGTTGTCGCTATTATTGTTATTATCATTGTTATTGTTGTTGTCGTTGTCGTTGTCGTTGCTGTTGTTGCTGTTGTCGTTGGTGGTAGTTATATTGTTATCGTGATTGCTGTAGTTGCTTTCGTAAATGGCGTTGGAATCATTATAGCTTTTGCTGCTGTCAAAATTGTAGAAATTTGGTGGATACGACGTTGTTTGATCTATTACGTCATTAGGATTGTTTGTGTCAAACGAGTTATTTGATTTGTTAAAGACATTATAATCATCTAATGTCTCTGGTTGCTGCTCCTGAAATTGATTTTGTCCTTGCTCTTGTTGAGGTTGTTGTAAGCTTGTGAAGGACTGACTATAATTCAGAGGTGCCTCGTTGATACTATTCAACTCAGATTGTTCTTGATTCTGCTTGTCTTGATATTGGTTGTAATCGTCTTCATGGTTGCCAAAGGCATCATCGTCAAATGATTCTGTATACAACTCACTTTCAATCTTACTCAACTGAGAGCCAAATTTGGAATTGGAGCCCAACCCTGTTTTCCCAAAATGATGGTGGCCTGTAGCATGGTCATCATAGTTCAAGCTCGAATGCGAATGCGAGTGCGAAAGTGAATAATCGTCATGCGTATTGGTGTTACTGTTATTACCGCCCGATGGTGGAAATGCTGTAGAGTTTGTTGGGAGGGGGAAACTTCCATTCATGAATGCATTGTTCAGATTTGAAAATGCATTACCCATAAAATCGAATGAGCGGGATGATGAATTCGAAGCTATTGATAATACACTTTCTGGACGTTTAGGTCGCAGCTGCTGGTAGCTGTTGTTATGTTGGTAATGGTTGTTAAGGCTATTGTTGCGATTCAAGCTATTCTGCGGTGGTTGTTGTTGATGTTGTTGTAGCAGTTGAAATTGCAGTTGCAGTTGCAGTTGCAGATCTAGTGTTGATTGTAAAGAGCTTTCCGAGCTGTAGCCCATGTTGGCAAATTGAGAGTCCTGTCCGGGACGCATTGGTGTTGGTTGGTATGGTAAAGTCTTTTTAACTTCCGGTGGCATTCCCAGTAATGGTTGGTTTTCATTATCAAAACTTTGGCCACCAATCAAGGGAAATAACGGAAACATATGATCTACAACATCAACCTCGTCGGGACTCATGTGTAGACTATCCAATTGTGTTGGATCTTTGATATCAAAATAAGTGTCATTTGGAGGATTGAACGATGATGATTCATTATATAATGGATATTCTTGTGATTTGTTCTCCGGTTGTTGTTGCTCTTGCTGCTGCTGCTGCTGCTGTTGTTGTTGTTGTTGTTGTGTAAAATCTTGTAGAGGTTCCTTTTCAACTCCATTTGTCATGCCCAGAAAAGTCTGATTCTCTTTTGCATTTGTAGTTGCATTTAATCCATTTGGTGTTGAAGTGTTACTGTGTGTATTTATATTGGTATTGGTATTTGTATGGTTGGAGTTTGCGGGACTCAGTCTTGAGAACAAGTCAAAGAGACCACTCTTGGTGTCAAACGGCATGAGCACATCTTCAATGACAAAATTGTGATTAAGTTCTGGATTGCCAACTTTGGGCGAAGTGAGCAGAGAATGATTCTGGGGCTGGTTGTTAGCGTGTGGTTGGTTTAGTTGGTTTAGTTGGTTTAGTTGGCTGCTGTTGTTGTTGTTGTTGTTACTTTTGGTAATGGAGCCTGGAGAGATGGGCTGTTGTGCTAAGCTTCCTGGAGAGCTATCACTGGGATTCGAATTTTGTGATGAGGATGTGTTTGAAGTGTTTCTCCATCTTTGCATATCGTTATCCAAAAGTGACTTCATCTTGTCTTTGTCGGTCAGGTCTTTGCCATTCTTTCTACTGATGGAACCTGTTGAGGATGATGATAGTAAAGAAGTTGAGGGTGACGATGACGAGCAAGTGCAGTGATGGGTTTTGTGACAAGCACAGCCAGACAGATGGGCAGAAGGTGGTTTACCCTTTTTGCCACAGGTGCAAGATACGTGCAAGTTCTTCATCTTTCTGTTGTCTCTGCAGTGTGAGCATTGTGTGGCTGGTCTTCCCTTTGGTTTAATCATGGTTAATGGTTGATCTGTATGGGTGCAAGTAGTAACTTGGTGACCTCTTATACACCGTTCGCAAGCGTATTTAACACCGTTAATCAAGACCATCTTCAAGTTTTACAAACACGGAAAACAACTTAGGCTGAAGTATTTATACAGCAAAAAATGAACAATAAATAAATTAAAAAAAAAAAAACAAGTGGAAAAACAGAATGAAAGCAAGAATGATCTAATGTGAAAGGTATTGGGAGGAAGCTGGGTGGGTATGCCTGTAACACTATTGGATTTTTTGAAAGGTTTTTTATATAAAAAAAAATAAAAAAAATAAAAATAAAAAACTTAACAAGTAAAAAAAATAAGCAAAAGTCGATATTTGACCTGTTGTTACTCTGAATATGTACTTGAAGTTGCGGTGAAGCGGTTATACTATAGTATACTGTTACTATGATGGTTGTTCAAATAGTGTTATCGAATAGGTTGGTATATCATCTGTTAATTTAGAACTTGTAAAATTGTGTAAAAAATTCGATTATATATTTTTCTTTTTTGTCTTTCTTCCCTTTCCCTCTCTCTCTGTACATACCAGTCACGTACTTTGGGCCAGTGCTTCTCTTTTGTGTGTGTGTATTTGTTTGTCTAGATGTCTTAATAAGCAAATTGACATTAGAATGTAATAACTTATGTAATTTTCTTAGTTTGTATTATGTAATACTTATAAAAATCTATTTTTAGTGGTTTGTAGACCTATATGCAAGGCAAGGTCACAACTCATAATGAAACCCCCAATTTACAACGAAGCCTCTTGCCAACATTTGCAATAATCAAAAACAGGAAGAAAAGAAAGAAAAAAAAAAAGAAAAAAAATAGATAGAAAAGCAAAGAACAAACAAAGGGCTAAGGGGAAAGAAAAAGAGTATAAAACAGTAGTTCCAATCTTACCAACGGCTAGGACTTTGTATTGATTTACTTTTTTTTTTTTGTATATTGTTTCTTACCAACTTTCGGTCTGTGTTTTTCGCTTTTCACTATTTTCTTCTCTATCTGTTTTGTCCTGTAATATTATCGCAAGTGCACCATTTGAAGAGAAGGAAGTCGAGAAGAAGGTCGGGATGGACAGGGGAATGGACGGAAGATGTGAGTACCTGTATTTGTAAGGTGAATGGCAATAATAACGCATACGTTAGAAAAGATGATACTGCATCGAGTGAAATAGAGAGATTGCTAAAAGGTCAAGGTGGTGCTCATCTCGAACTAGATTAGATGTCATGCTTCTTCTTCTTCGTTGTCGTCGTCGTCGTCGTCGCCATCATCTTCTCCTTTTTTTTTATTTTTTTAATTTTTTTTTAATTTTTTTTTAATTTTCTTAATTTTCTTAATTTTCAACATTTCGCATAATTCGTAAATGAGAGATGGAGAGAAGGAGAAAAGAAGGAGAGGGATATACAAAAATAAAAACATGAAACGATGAGGATGATCCAAATGATGCAAATGGCAAGAGCAAAGTATAGTTATTGGAGATCTCTTCCTCCTTTTCTTTCTCCTTGTTTTTTTCATCCTATGGTTGACTCCACATTTTTTTGTCGGCCTTGTGCAATTAGCAATTGGTTTTCTTCCACGTTGCTTTTAACTTCATTTGCAAGGTTGTGTGTTCTTGTTGATGTTGCTGTTGTTTTAGACCCCTCTGTTTAGATAAAACCAACCATATTATTAACGGGTCCAAACGGCAACAGCATACCATCGCCATAACCTTGTATTGCCTCAACTTTAATTGACTTAATCTCAAGATAATGAAATTAAAATACAGCCAAAAAAAAAACAGAAAGAGAAACAATAGTATACAATAGTATACAATAGTACACAATTTTATGCAATTAGCTTGAAAGCCTTATCCTCGAAAGCCGCGACGTTCTATGTACTCTGACAAATTCTAACATTGTGAAATTGGTGGGGTGGTGGGGGGGGGGGAGTTTCCGGATATGCCGTGGTCTCCAATTTTCAATACACAATTGCATAACCTATATGAAAACAAAAACGTGCAAGTTCATCTTTCTATTCCACCTTCCATTCCATCTACCAGACCTTATTTTTCCTTACTTTTTATTGTTTTTGTTTGTTGTTGTTGTTTTTCTTTTCATTTATTTACTGTAGCCACTTTACCCGATCGAAAGAACTTGTAACTTAACTTTTCTTTCCTATTCCAACAGTTCTACCTCTTCTTACGACTACTCTTGGTCTTTAAAATATATTTCGACTTTGAATTTGTTTTTTTTTTTGTACGATAATTCAAGAACCTCCTTTTTGTTTCATGGTCGTTTCCTCTATCTCTTTCCCTTTCCATCTCTAACCTTGTTCCTGAATATTACTTTCGGTTTTATTTTTTAGTGTGTATCTTTGTTTCTATCTATATATTATTAAGTCGCTCTACGCTATTGTAATATAACCATACTTTTTCTTCTTGTTGTTGTTCTTCTTCTTCTTCTTCTTGTTTTATTTGTCTATTCTCTTTCACTACCAGACCTAAAAACTAGATATGAATAAGAGCTATTGATGGTGGTTAAATTTTAGAGCCAAGAAAACATCCGCGTTTGTCTCTTTGATCAAGCTTCACCTTTACCAGTACAACAACAAATTGTCCTTAGTTATGAACCTCGCCCTCATTGAGAGTGTTTAAACAAAACGCCTGTTCTTTTTTGCTTGCTCTGCCGGAAGTGTAGGAGGAGGTGAGAAGGGGGCGGGGCGATGTTGCAACAACCTTTGAAAGCTCAACCCAAGTAATTAATCCGATTTTGTAAACACACATACATTGATATGTTTATATATATTGTAGCCGCTTCACACGGATAAATTTTGCAGATGCAACATTCTGTAGCCCATTAATGTTTGCCAAGTCTTTTTCCTCTTTTTTTTTGACAAAAGTAATCAAGCAAATTGAGGATTCAAAGGTGAAACTAAAAAAAAACACAAAGCAACGAGCTATTACAAAGAGGAAAAGTCCACTAATCTCTAACCAATGAAAAGACACGAACGAACAAATACAACAGAATTAAAACTGCAAGACTAAAAACTGAATAGAGAATAGTAAAAAAAAGAGTGAAAAGATCAGAGAAGATCAGAATAAGATCAGAAAAGAAGAAAAAGAAGAGAGAATGGAAGCAAAATAAGAAACAACATTGGTTAAACTTTCGACAGATTAGAAAATATATACCAGTGGTTTGCTATCACGCCACTTATGAGTCTATTTCGCCTAGCTACATAGCTACTACTATTAATTGCTAATACAAAGTTGAGCTTAAAGTTTTGAGTCTTTGAAAGTAGGAGTAACCATTGGCTGGTATACTCTGGAATACAATTTATCTTCAGGTGCAAATCGACCCGTAGTAAATCCTCTCGCGTCAACATAATCCAGATTCAACTGGTCAATCAGAGTAACTCCCAACAACCTCATATTCATCTCCAACTCCTCTTTTAATATCTGCATCGCTCTAATGACACCATCGTCTCCATATGTCGACATTGCATAAAGGAAAGGTCTTCCAATACCAACACCCTTGGCACCCAAAGCAATGGCTTTCAAGATATCTGTGGCTCTTCTCACACCTCCATCAACATATACTTCAAAATTCTTATCCAAGTTCTGCTCCTTCAAAATAGGCATTAATTCAATAAGTATCTCTATTGGAGGACGGGAGAACTCTAATTGACGACCACCGTGGTTCGACAAGACTATACCTTGACACCCCAATTGTGCTGCTTTCACGGCATCCTCAACACACTGAACACCCTTGAGAATAATGGGCATTTTGGTGATGGACTTGAACCATTCCAAATCATCCCATTTCAAACTAGTATCAATAAATGACGAAATGGCACGCGCAGCACCTTGGTCACGTATAGTATCCTCACCACCACCTTGGACATGACTCAAATCTTCAAAGTCCTTTGTTCTCATATCTTTCTCTCTTCTACCCAATTGTGGAGCATCCACAGTAATAAACAAACCTTTGCAACCTCTCTTTTCAGCATGCTGCACTAATTTCTTACAAACCTCTTTATCTGCATTCACATATAACTGAAACCATTGTGTTTGCTTGTTTGTAGCTTGGTCAACAATCTCATCAAACGAACACGAGGCTAATGTCGGAATCATTTGTATAATATCCTGCTTGTCGCATGCTCGAGTGAGCACTTTTTCTCCATCTGGATGGCCCAATTTACCCAATGCCGTGGCAGTAACATAGAATGGAGCTGATGTTTTTGTACCCAACATTGTTGTTGAAAAGTCGACATTGGTCACATCAACCATGACTCTGGGCTTGAACCAAACACGATGGTATGCCAAATGGTTTTCACGCATTGAGATCTCGTCATCACAACCAGACGAGTAGTAGCCCCATGCGGTCTTTTCCATGGTGTGTCTAGCAACAAATTCAAAGTCCATAAGGTTATACATCTGGCCAAAATTAGGTTTGTTTTCAACACGTTTCAAGCGTGCAATCTCCTCCTTGGGAATAGGCTCGCCATCCTCATCTAGCAATACTTCTTCATATTCGGCCTCGTCGTCGTCGTCGTCGTCGTCATCATCATCATTGCCAGAGGCGCCTGTAGAAGAGCTTTTTGTTTCATTAGGTACTGGAATTGGATCCATATCGTCTTGCTCATCATATTCGACATCGTACTCATCAACAACATTACCTGATCCACCATTGGAAACAGTATTTGCTTGTTGTTGTGCTTGTTGTGGTTGTTGTGACTTTGCTTGTCCTTTCTTTTTTGGAACGAGTTTCTTTTTTGGTCCCATTTCCAGTGGTTTTCTCTTTTCCACTTCACCCTTGTGGTACTGTGGTTTCAAATACTTCTGCAACGTATCGGAAGGATGAATTGGGTCAAATGCCTTTGTTGCATCCTTTCCAGCATATTTCAAGATTATGCCTGGTCCTCCAGGGTGCTCATCTAAGAAATCCGTGAGGTCATATGCCTTATCGTGGATAATAACCCAGCAATCTTTTTTGGTGTTGTGTTTTGCAACTTCTTGTAATGAAAGAACCATTTCAGTGATGTGGATGTACCGATCTGCTCTGTTGTATATTATTTTGTTATGCTTTGTTTAATTCTCCAGTTTTCTTGTTCTTATCACAATTTGCTGCTTTTAACAATGTCTGACAAGGATTGTAAACTGGATAAAGAGATAATATACATATATATATATATATATCAGGAAATGGTCTTTAAATAAAAGATGCTGTCATTGTAGTATAGATTTTTCTTGTTCAGCCAACTTGTGGAGACAAGCGGGTCCCCAGTTTTGTATATATGTGTGGAGGATCCAATAATAGCTACTTAATTTGTTATCAATCCTCCCTTTCTGCATTCTTTTGTCCATTTTTCTTTTTATCTTGATGTACAATTGCTAATGCTGAAATTTAGTGTCTGTGTCTGAATGGAGGAAGTGGCTTATAAGCTTTTTTATTTCTGTCTGTTTTCTGTCTGTTTTGTGTCTGTTTTCTGTTTGTCTCTCTCTCTCTCACATAAATAGCTTTTGTTTTTTGCGTTCTGTCTGTGTCTGTTTATTTTTCTGTATTTAACTTTGAATTGTAAGAAATAGACATCTCCCAAAAAAAAATTTTGGCTTGCTACATCTTGACAGTTTAGTGTCTGACAGAGTTACAAAAAAACAAATTAATTTTCCCGAGATTTTTAAAATTTGAAAACAAAGTTTGAAAGTCATACAGTTGTTATCGTATTACCTTTCCTGTTGTCATTTTTTGGTGTCTGAAAGAAAATTAGGAGGTATTGTGGGGGTGGGAGTGGGAGTGGGAGTGGAGGTGGGGGATGGTAGGTAGGTAGATAGGTAGGTAGGTCTTGTGGGGAAGAATGTGAGCAAGTGGGGAGTTGAAGTTGAGGAGGGTAAGACTAGCTTGGAAAATTGCTCGGAGTTTTCTGTTTTTTTTTTGGGAAGAGAAAAAAAGGGAAAAAGAGAAGAAGTAAAAGAAGAAGAAAAGAAAAGAATATGACTTATATTTTCTATAATCCTATGAGATGGCGGTAATATAATTTGACTTCTCTTGAAAGCCTTGTGTAAGGAAGAACACAGTTGTTTAGTACTGGGAGTCAATGATTTTATTTTTTTTTTGCTCTTACGATCTTAGTGTGGGGAGTTGGGGGGTAAGAAATTCATTTAAAAAGCATTTATCGAGTTACTGCCTTTTTTGAATTGTTTTACTTTCAATTCTCAAGCTAATGAAGGCTCTCATAGAAAAAAAAAAATTTGTGTTTCTTTTCTTTTTTTTTGCTCCAAAACCAAACTAAAATTGTTTTTTTGTTTCATCTTTTTATCTGCTAGCCTTTATTTTTCACAGCATTATTTACAACTAGGAGAGTTTTGACAGGTAAAAAAAAAACAAAAACAGAATTTATGAAGTAGCAAATCGCTTTTTGATGTTTCGTTGAACAAAAGAAAAGGGTATTTGTAATTGAAAGATGTTGTTTGTCAAGCAGTTGTTGTAGACCCCACACGCGCAAGGCTTAATAGAGTAGTTGTACTCGATCTATTTTATAGATCATTACTTTATCGTTTACAAGTTTTATTGTGCACTAAACACATACATCGTTGTTCCGTTTATAAACATGGAAAAGTTCAGTATAATGAGTAAGTGCCTTTATATTTAGGCAAGGGGGAAGTACACAAATAAATTTATCTTGGCTAAGAAAAGTGTATAGGAACATAACCCCGGTACGAGTATCAAATCAGTTATACGATGCTGAAGACTATATACGACAACAAGATTAATTGTACTGACAAACAATTGAAAAGAAAATTTTGCCACGACCACCTATCTTTACAACAACAACAACAACAATGACAATCACAATGACAATCACAATCACAATGACAATGACAAAAACGACAACTATATATAAGAGGTGAGATTTCATGAATTCTAGCATTTACAAACTAGTTCCGTCCTGTTTTCTCTTCTTTTATTCTGCGTTGTCAATTCTTGTATTCCAACTTTCACAGTTCATTTCAATTATCCTTTGTACATTTGTTGCTTATCATTTATTTATTTATTATTTCTTTTGTTTCTGATTTTATTAAACATTTCTTTGTTTATGATAAAAGATGAAGTTGTTTGTTTTTGCAGTCCTTCCTATTGCACTTTATGCCACTTTAAACGCATTATATACAACTTGGTTGCCTACAAACTACCGCTTTGACAAACAAGTTCTCCACACTTTAGTCAAGGAGACATTACAAGAGCATTTAGACGAAAAAAATGCTACTGAGATCATGGTTAATCTTGGTGCAAGGTTGAAAACCCGGTACCCAGACATTGTCAATGATTTGAACTTCAAAGATTGGGTGTTCAACAATGCTGGAGGTGCAATGGGTACAATGTTTATTCTTCATAGTTCCATTTCGGAGTACTTGATTTTCTTTGGTACCGCCGTGGGCACCGAGGGTCATTGTGGTGTTCATTTTGCAGATGATTATTTCTATATATTGAAAGGAGAGCAAAGAGCGGCGTTGCCGGGTAGCATGGAAGCCGAAGTGTACGTTCCTGGAGATTGCAACCATTACAAAAGAGGTGCAGTGAAACAGTATGGGATGGCTGGAGAGTCGTGGGCATTGGAGTTGGCACAGGGATGGATCCCATCCATGTTGTTTTTCGGATTCATGGATACTTTAACATCTACATTGGACTTCCACACCTTCTACTTGACTGCATATTTCACTGCAAAGGATATGATCAAGAATCTTTTGAGAGGAAAATTCTAGATTCAAAACTGTCAAACGCGGTGGCGGGCGGAGTAGTAAGTAGAAAGAGATATATAACAAAAAGTACATATTGGAAAAGACGTTTATGTATATGTATATATGTATATATGGTCAATGTGTATTTGCAAGGGTAATATAAATAAGAAGGCGCTACCAAAATTAACACGTAAGGAAATCTTTTTTTGCTTTTTCTCGCATTGAATCAGAATAAAATAAAATAAATAAAAATAATAATTAATAATAATTAATAATAGACGCGTGTCAATAGTTGTTGGTAGGAAAGTGAATGTTTATTGAGTCGATTTCATTTTATTGATATTGTGTTTTTTTTTTTATTATCTATCTAATTTATTTTGGGTAGCTACAGATTTCTTACAATACGGCAATTGGGATATTTTGTATATAGATTTTGACCTAGCATTTAAGTTTAATAAACATTCCATATCATAAGTTATCGAAAATAGAAATTGAAGAATAAACCAGTCAGTAATGAAAGAAAAGTTGTTATCTTATCGTTTTATAAGATCAGTTGACAACCTTTTCTTTCCATTTATTGTTCTGGTACTTGATTCCTATTGTCGTCACATTCACATTCACATCAGTATTCTTTGCTTTTTTTTTTTTCTTTTTTCTTTTTTCTTCTTTGGCAGTCGAAACCAAAGCGTAGAGGAAAAAACTAGCGCGTACGCACACGACCCCCTTGCATTGGATTTCGTTTGTAGTTTATTTGTCTTTGCAAAATGTAGAACAGAATACATGTGTTGACAATAGGTCGGATAAGACACAACATAACCAGTTATTATGACAAAGGCATATAAATAGAAGCCTCAGATCAATTAGTGGTAACATACTTGAAGCTAAAGTCCCGTTGTCTCTATAATTCTTAGAATGAAGGTCTTGTTTCCAATTGTAGCAGAGAGAGAGTGTGTGTGTGTGAGTGTGTGTAAAATAGAGTAAAAAAAAAAAGACAAAGGAGACGTCGACCATACGCGGGACTTTCGTCTATTTCCCAACTTGTCAGTGAGTTGTACAGTCTACAAAAAACAAAAATATTGCGAGAAAGAGTGAGAAATTTGTTTTTTTGTAGAACTACTGAAATGTAGAAATGTCCCAAAAAGATTGAATCTAGTAACTTCCTTCAAGTTCTAGTAGTGGTCGTATCCATATATGAGCAAGACTCTTTTAAAATCTCTACACATCTTCCTTCATGATATATATAAAGAAAAAAAATCTGCTTAGATCAAACCAACGTAAACAAGATTTGTTTATCAAAAGTTTTTTTTTTATATTTTTATATTTTTATATTTTTATATTTTTATATTTTTATATTTTTTAATATTTTTCTTAACATTTGATCCTGTTCCAAAAAAAAAAAAAAAAAAGGATCAGAAACAAGTTTACAACAAACAAACAAACAAAAAGCGAGAAAGTGGAAGTAAAAGTACAAGAAAAGAACAAGGTAAAACCCATCTTTACTACTTGTACAAATAACCAACCATCAACACTGTCAATACTACTACTACTACAACAAACCCATTGCTTTTTAGTTTTACGTGTACTTTCACTTTTTGCTTTTAAGCCAATACAAGTACAACAATAATTTCATAAGCCATGGTTGCGTTGTATGACAAAGGAACCCTTTGTTGGTTACCAGATGAAACTTTGGGGTGGATCGGAGCAGTGGTGACCTCAAACAAATTGGAAGGCAGTAAACACATTATAGAATTACAACCTGAAGTAGGGTCACTGCAGGATAAAAACAATGACGATGGCAAGAGTAACGTCATCACAATAGAAACAGACAATCTCTCTGAAGATAATGAGAAGTTGCCACCATTGAGAAACCCGCCCATTTTGGAGGCAGCAGAGGACTTGACAAGTTTATCATACTTGAACGAACCAGCAGTGTTGCAAGCCATCAAGTTGAGGTACTCACAACTACAAATTTATACATACTCTGGTATTGTTTTGATTGCAACAAACCCATTCCAAAGAGTAGAACAATTGTACTCACAAGATATCGTACAATTATACGCTGGAAAGAGAAGAGGCGAACTAGACCCACACCTTTTTGCCATTGCCGAAGACGCTTACAGATGTATGAAGGAGGATAACCGAAATCAGACTATTGTTGTGAGTGGTGAATCTGGTGCAGGAAAAACAGTCTCCGCCAAGTATATAATGAGATACTTTGCCACAGTCGAAGAAGACGTAAAGCAAGCCGTGGGCAGTGAACACAAGGCACACATGTCACAAGTTGAAGAGCAAATCTTGGCGACAAATCCAATCATGGAGGCGTTTGGTAATGCCAAAACCACAAGAAATGACAATTCGTCACGTTTCGGTAAATACTTGGAGATCTTATTTGATGAAAAGACATCGATTATTGGTGCTCGTATTAGAACATACTTGTTGGAGCGTTCAAGATTGGTTTTCCAACCTGCAACTGAAAGAAACTACCACATTTTTTACCAGATGTTGGCAGGTATGGATGAAGAACAAAAACTTGAATTGGGGTTAAAGTCCGCAGAAGATTACAACTACACTAATCAAGGTGGTCTCGCCAAGATTGAAGGAGTTGATGATGCAGAAGAATTTCAAACTACAAAGGATGCATTGTCCTTGATTGGTGTTGATGACACTCAACAGCGCCAGATTTACAAGATTTTAGCTGCTCTTTTACATATTGGTAATATTAACATTGCAGCCACCAAAAACGACGCCATCCTCTCCAGCGACGAACCTAGTTTAGTCAAGGCGTGCGAGTTATTGGAAATTGATCCCGTCAATTTTGCCAAATGGTGTGTAAAGAAACAAATCACAACGAGATCAGAAAAGATTATTAGTAATCTCAATCACAGTCAGGCTCTTGTGGCGAGAGATTCGTTTGCCAAATACATCTATGCCGCGCTATTTGACTGGTTGGTGGACTACGTTAACTCTGACTTGTGCCCACCAGAAGTTGCTTCCAAAGTAAAGCTGTTTATTGGTGTGTTGGATATCTATGGTTTTGAGCATTTCGAAAAGAACTCTTTTGAACAGTTTTGTATTAATTATGCCAATGAAAAATTGCAACAAGAGTTTAATCAACACGTGTTTAAATTGGAACAAGATGAGTATATCAAGGAAGAAATTGAATGGTCGTTTATTGAGTTCGCCGATAACCAACCATGTATTGATCTTATTGAGAACAAGATGGGTATCTTGGCTTTATTAGACGAAGAATCAAGGTTGCCAGCAGGAAAGGACGAATCATTTGTTGAAAAAATGTATCAACATTTGGACAAACCTCCTAGCAACAAGGTGTTTAAGAAGCCGAGATTTGGCAACACTAAATTCATTGTTAGCCATTATGCTTTGGATGTTACTTATGATATGGACGGTTTCATCGATAAGAATAGAGACACGGTTGGAGAGGGTCATTTGGAAGTCATGAAGAACTCCAAGAATGAATTACTTCAAGATATCCTTTCCATCATTGATAAAAATGCTGCAGCATTAGAGGCCAACAAGGCAGCAACGTCGTCAGGCCCTCCAAGGGGTAAAATTGCCAACAAGAAGCCCACCTTGGGTTCAATGTTTAAAAACTCCTTGATTGAGTTGATGAAAACAATTGACTCTACAAATGCGCATTATATTAGATGTATTAAACCCAATGAAGCTAAAAAGGCCTGGGAATTTGACGCATTAATGGTGTTGTCGCAATTGAGGGCATGTGGTGTTTTGGAGACGATTCGAATCTCATGTGCAGGTTTTCCTTCTAGATGGACATACGCCGAGTTTGCTGACCGTTACCATTCTTTGGTTCCATGGGAGTACTGGAAGGATGTTTTAAGTGGCAAAGACGTATCACCCGAAGCAGTTAACAAGCTATGCAATCAAATTTTAGCGTCAAACTTGGAAGATAAGGAGAAATACCAATTGGGTAACACCAAGATCTTTTTCAAAGCAGGTATGTTGGCTCAATTTGAAAAGTTGAGGGCTGACAAGTTGCACAGATCTGCCGTCATGATCCAAAAGAATATGAGAAGACGTTTCTTTAGACAAAAATACCTTGATATTCGCAAGTCTCATATTGCAGCTCAAAGTTTAATTCGTGGTTACGTAAAGCGAAGACAAATGCAAGAAGAAAAAGAGACACGTGCTGCGACATTATTGCAAACTTCCATTAGAGGGCATTTGGCTAGACAGCAGTATAAACGCACTCTTTCTGCGGTTGTTGCTTTGCAAAAGGCTATAAGAGGTTTGGAAGCAAGAAAATCATACAAACAATTGCGTTTGGAGAAATCGGCAATAACTATTCAGAAATCATGGAAAGGTTTCCAAGAAAGACAAAACTACAACAAGACTTTGAAATCCGTTGTTATTATGCAATCGGCATTCAGGAGGCAATTTGCATATCGTGAATTAAAACAATTGAAAGTTGAGGCCAAGTCTGTTAATAAGTTGAAAGAGGTGTCTTATAAATTGGAAAACAAGGTTATTGATCTTACACAGTCTTTAACTGCCAAGATCCAGGACAACAAGAAATTGATGGAAGAGATTCAAAACTTGAAAGAGTTGCTTTCGCAACAAGGTCATGCTCATGAGACATTGAAAACCAAGGAATTGGAGTATAATAATAAATTTGACGCTTCGCAGCTCGAGCATAAAGAGGAGGTTGAGGCATTAAACCGCGAACTCGAGTCTATTAAGTCCGATTATGCATCAGCGCAAGCAAAGATTGAGCAATTATCCAAAGAACAGCAGGAATTGAGACTGGAAGTGCAAAGAACATTGGAAGAGTTGAACCAAGCTAAAGGAGATCTTGTTAAGCGTGATACTATTGAAATAGACTTGAAGACTCACATTGAGCAATTGAAATCTGAATTGGCTCAATTGAATAATCCTAAGCTCCGAAACTCAAGTAAACGCCACAGCAGTCAAGGGATTGCCAGAAGTGCTTCCAACTCCATTGATAATCCGAGACCTGTTTCTGTCATTGCTGTTTCTAACGATGACAATTCCAACATTGATGATATTAACGATGAGCTTTTCAAATTATTAAGAGATTCACGCCAGTTGCACCGTGAAATTGTCGAAGGATTGCTCAAAGGTCTCAAGATACCTCAAGCTGGTGTTGCTGCAGACTTGACGAGAAAAGAAGTTTTATTCCCTTCGAGAATTATAATCATTATCTTATCCGATATGTGGAGACTTGGTTTAACAAAAGAGAGCGAGGATTTCCTTGGCGAAGTTTTGTCAACAATCCAGGGTCTCGTTACCGTGTTGAAGGATGATGACGTTATCCCACACGGTGCATTTTGGTTGTCCAACACTCATGAACTTTACTCCTTTGTTTCATACGCTGAGCGAACAATCATTGCCAATGATACACTTTCCAATGAAATGAGTGAAGATGAATTCAATGAGTATTTGAAATTGGTTGCCGTTGTTAAGGAAGACTTTGAATCTCTTTCCTACAATATTTACAACATGTGGATGAAGAAGATGGAAAAGGATTTGGAGAAAAAAGCAGTGTCAGCAGTGGTGATGTCGCAGTCCTTACCTGGCTTTATGGCGCTGGAAAGTTCACCCTTTTTCAGTAAAGTTTTCTCGACTAATGTCACATATAAGATGGATGATATCTTGTCTACATTCAACTCGCTATACTGGTCGATGAAGAGTTACTACATTGAGAATGAGGTGATTGTTAGTGTTATTACTGAGTTATTGAAATTTATTGATGCATTGTGTTTTAATGACTTGATAATGAGGAGGAACTTTTTGTCATGGAAGAGGGGTTTGCAATTGAATTACAATGTGACTCGACTTGAAGAATGGTGTAAATCCCATGACATTGAAGATGGGTCTGCATGTTTGATTCATTTGCTACAAACAGCCAAGCTTTTGCAATTGCGTAAAAACACTCAGGAGGATATTGACATTATTTACGAGATTTGCTATGCCTTGAATCCCGCCCAGATACACAAAACTATTGGTGCTTATAGCTCGGCGGAGTATGAAACCCCAATTGCGCCTTCAGTAATGACAATCGTTGCCGAAAAGACCAAAGAGAGCACAAACGATGATTTGTTCCTTCAAATGTCTGCCGACGGACATTTTGAGGATCCATTCAGAAGCATAGAATTAAGGCCGTTCTCCAGAGTTGAAGCCTACGTGCCAGCATGGTTGAGTTTGCCTGTGATTCGCAGAATAGTTGAATTGGTGGCAAAGAACGCCTCAGTACAGGAGACACATCCTGAGTCTAATGGTGTATAAAGAATTTAGTTAATCAATTGTTTTGTTCAATAAATAAATATATAAATACATACATAAATACACCTAGATATATACACATATTTAAAGGGCTTATCATAATAGCATTAAAGTATATCTACCCCCCCCCCCCCCCCCCCCCTCCTTCCATTTATCCCCAGACCCATATCTCACTAACGTACCAAATCCAATCTTTGTAATAAATGACGGAAGCATGTGTACTTTATTCAAAATTAATATCTTTAGTTCATGGTCTCGTTTGTTCCTTTCAACTTCATTTGCAAAGCATGTAACCCATGATTCTTAAACTCATCATCAAGAGCTCCATATACTAAACGATGTCTGCTTGGTAAATTCAACCCATTAAATGCTTCGCTTTGCATTTTTACAAAGAAATGAGATTCCGTAGTGTTGGTTGCGCCTCGTAATCCATGATGTCCTGCATGCTTGTGAGAATCGTTTCGTACCTCGAGAAAAGTCGGCTTAAAATTTGTCGTGAGCTTGTTGGCAATCGATGTCTCTATTGGACCTTTCGTTGACACTGATGTTGACATGGATTTAATGCAACGTCTGAACATGTATTAATGGTGAAAATTGTTTGTGCAATATTAGAATATTTAGTTTATGGTAGACACGAATTTATAGTATGTAAAAGAAGAGTTTTATATATGCGATAGTAGAGTGATAAAATTTGATAATTTTGTGAGATCTCTCAGATCTCAAATCTTAAATCTCCAAAAAAAAAAAAAAAAAAAAAAAGAAAAAATTCGGGCCCTACACCTCGAGTAATTCCTCCGACATCTTTGAGCTATACAGACATTTCAAGCTAGTTGCAAAAGCAATTATTACCTTACTTTCACTGTCATTTTTTTTTTCTTTTCAATTTGTCCTTTCCCCTCCTTTCCTTTTTTATTTTTATTTTTACTTTCCACTATCCACCACCCCTCCCATACCTTTTCTCCGCAGCTCTTTTTTTTTGTATCCACAACATGCTTACATTTGCTCCGCGCTTGACCAGAACAACTTATTACGGTTTTCGCTGTTGTTTTTCAACATCTCTCGGGCTACGGGAACCTAAAATCGAGACAGTTGATTTAGCATATGAGAAATACCCATATGAAAACTCCACCAAGTCACCATTAATCTTGCTTCATGGTATATTCGGTTCCAAAGCAAATACACGCACAGTATCTAAGCAATTGGCAGAGCGATTGACGCGAGACATTTATGCTCTTGATCTTCGAAATTTTGGATCAAGTCCGCACGCCAAAAGATTGGATTATCCCAGTTTATCTGCAGATGTGGAGCAGTGGATTGACAACCAGGACTTTAAAGAAAAACCCATTTTGGTTGGTCACTCTATGGGTGCCAAGACTGCTATGGCATTGGCATTGAGAAGACCAGAGTTGCCTAAATTTGTGGTGAGTGTGGATAACGCGCCAATCTCATTTGGCAACACTGGGTCCAAGTTTGGAAAATACATTAATCAATTGAGAGTTGCATTGGAAAAACACAAGTATAACGATATTAAGGATGTTGATGCCGAGTTGGCAAAAGTGGAGCCAAATAAAGTTATCAGACAGTTTTTGCTCATGAATATGAATAGAGGTAAAAAGAATGAACCAGTAACTTCCAAGATTCCACTAGATATAATTGGTGATGCAGTTAATAAAGGTTTCATTGCCAGTTGGCCCTATGACTCTAACGTTCAAAGATGGACTGGACCTGTTTTGTTCATTAGGGGTACTGAGTCACATTACGTACCTGATGAAGTTATACCGGAGATTGCTGCTCAGTTCCCTGATTTTGAAATTCGTGATATAGAGAGCGGGCATTGGGTGATTAGCGAGAAGCCAAAAGAATTTATGGATGTCTTGCAAGAGTTTATAGAAAGAAAGGAAGACGATTAATTAGTAGACTAATTTCTAGATGTGATGAATTTTATTACTTTCAATCATATACAAATAGGGATACATATACACTTGTGATATATGTATATATATGTATATGTATATACATATATATGTGTGTGTGTCTATGTGCATACCATACTTGCTCATTATATATCACTTACTTTAGCGGTTCCGTCGCCTACAAAGTCACCATAGATATCGAATCTTCTTTGATAGTGGACTGGAATACCTTCTCTAGCTTTTGGCAACAAGCTCTCATCCAACTCGGCATACAAAATCTCCTCGCCCTCACCAGCCTCGGCTATGATATTACCCAAGGGGTCCACAACTAAGGAGTGACCATAAGCTTGGTAGCCACCACCTTCAACGTCTCTCGCAGGTGAGCATAAAACAACAAAAGTTTCGTTATCCACTGCTCTTGCGCGTGCCAAGAGGTGCCAATGTAAGGGACCTGTAGTTGTGTTGAATGCACCTGGATAAAACATGGCAAAGGCATTATTTGGACTACGTGACGCAATTGAGGCCAATTCAGGGAACCTGATATCGTAACATATTCCCAAACCAACATTACCATACTCACCCAATTTGAAGACGGTGGCTTTATCGCCACCAGTCAACGTAAGAGATTCTTGAAAAGTAATACCGTTGGGGATGTCAATATCAAACAAATGGGCCTTGCGGTGTTTTGCAATTATTTTCCCCTCGGGGTTGAATGTTAATGAAGTGTTGTAGATTTTACGATCTGGTGATAATTCAGGTATAGATCCACCAATAATGAAAACACCATGTTTCTTTGCAAGTGAAGACAAAAGTTCGGTTGTCTCACCCTTTGGAATCGATTCGGCATAATTGGCAAATTGATCTACCGCGTACGGTGAATTGAAACACTCCGGTAACATAACTAGATCAACCTTGGGTGTTCTAGACGTAGCATCTTCAATGAATTTAGTGACTTTGGCGAGATTTGCCAGCTTATCTGCACCGGCTTTGAGTTGAATAAGTGCGATTCGCAATGATTTTGAAAGAGGAGCCTTGAGGACTGGGGCAATTGACATTATGTGCGTTGCTGATTGGAATTGAGTAATAGAAATAGGAAAAAGAAATAGGGAAATGGAAATGGAAACGTAAAAGAAAAGAAGAAGGAAGTTTAAAAAAGTGTTTATGAATTGCCGGAAATTAAGATTAGTCAGATATACATTTGTTACAACCTTTTTTTCTTTTTGGCTTTTGTTTTTTTCCCCCTCTGTCACATTGCGACCTAAGATAGGCGCATTGTGCCCATATTTCCACAAAGTGGAAATGCGTGCCAGACTCAAAATTAGGAGTTTCTGGTACTCCACTCATCTTGAGTGTAAATAGTAGAATATAAATACCTGACTAAAGTCGCACCTTAGACTTGAGTCAAATATATAGAAACATCGATAAAATACACATTTTACGGTCATAACAACTATAACGCAACTCCGTGAATATTCGGGAAGAGTGACGACTCCCCCGAATGCCTTCACTTACGACTTGTATGAGATAACTTACACCTTACACTTAAGAGCTTTACTATAATCATAGTGTATTCTGACATAGTAACACTTTATCGGAATGCACTCCTTCTGCAATAAATCTATTCGCTGGTACTAGCTCGCAAGGTAGCGAATTCTAGTGCACAGCAGTCGCACACTTACGAAGAGTAACGTTGCTATGTGACACCCTCTTTGTGTTGATATAAATACTTTTCAATTCCATTTACTCACCTATTTAATTGTAGCACATTGTTCCCATTTATCAACTATCAGTCAACGGAATTACGTAAGCAACCGATAAAGTGTGGCATTTTAATACAAAGTAAAAAAAATAAAATTGCAAATGCTATAGAGAATAAGGGTGTTTGGATTCGGAGGCAAGAGTGAGAAGAAGTGGTTAGGAAGATATAAAGAAGATGGTGAAAAGAAGGAGTAGATTATTAATACATTGATTGAAATCTTATTCTCCTAAGCAAACTATAGCTCCCACTTTCTTGCCATATTTTCATCCTTTACTCTACATACAAAGGCTCAAGTAAATACAGTAGTATTATTCCGCTTCTTTATTTTCTTCCCTTTCTTTAAATATTATAAAAGTGCATTCCCTATTTGGCCTCTTCATCTTCGAGTGTTGTTGAGTCTTCCGAGTTTATATTATTTTGCCGCCTGTTCTTTAATTGCAAATACAAATAAATCGTTGAAACAACGACACCAAACCCTGCCAATCCCATACCCATTCTATATGCGTTTTTCATGCCCAATACGGTTTTGTCAAACCCGGTCTGCATGTCCTTTGTTGTATAGTATTCCACTGTTCCAGCAAATCCTAATCCAATCGAGATCGAGTAATTGACAAATGTCGACACCAAGGAGCCTGCAATACCTTGCTGATGTCGTGGTAGGGCCGCGCTCATCAATATGACTGCCGAGGGAAACGACATGTCCATTCCGATTGGTTGGACGAGTAAACTAACAAATTTCTGAGCCCAGTAGATTTGACCTACTGGTCTAGTGCCCATGATAATTATCCCTGCTAAAAAGGCAATCATGGCAAAGAACATCACCAAAGCCGAGGGTAGTTTTGTTAAAAGGTAAGCGGCAGCAATTGCGGCAATGATACCTACTGGACCCGCAGGGATATTCTTTACTGCTGCCATTACAGAACTATCATTGTCAACCAATAGGGCCCATCTGAATTGATAATACAACCACACACCAAAACAAGACCATCCGGCACTGATACATGCCAATATAAAACCAGTATCCCCTTTGAGAACCTCCGGCGGCACTAATGGGTCCTGCACGCGCTTTTCAATAAAGTAGAAAGCTCCCATACAAAGAAAACCAGCAATAAGTAAAACGTAGACGTAGACCTTGTCCCATCCAACATTTGGGCCCTGATTGAAGGCAAAGTTGATAAGCACTAAACCACTGACTCCCAGTATTGATCC
This sequence comes from Lodderomyces elongisporus, assembly GCF_030384665.1. NCBI lineage: Eukaryota > Fungi > Ascomycota > Pichiomycetes > Serinales > Debaryomycetaceae > Lodderomyces > Lodderomyces elongisporus. The sequence continues at coordinate 1,988,084 of NC_083675.1, forward strand.
CCAGTAATCAAAAGAGCCTTTTGATTTGCTGCCTATCTTGTTTGGAATCACAAAGAACGCAATGCCTGCAATGACTATACTGACAATTCCACATACCCAAAATGTCCAAGGCCACCACGCGACATGAGCAAACATACTACTGAACAATGCTCCTACAATGAACCCGTTCGGTGCCACTGCACCAAACAAGGCAAAGCAAACGTTTTTTCTGAATATGTTTGGATAGAAATTGCCAATTAGGGCTTGTGAATTGGGCATCATAATTGCGGGACCAATACCTTGTAATCCCCTCATTGTGGTAAAGAACACTACTGATTTGGTCAATCCAGCAAAACCAACCAAGAGTGTAAATATTCCAAACCATAAATAGCCGATGATGAACATCTTTTTGTATCCAAACATATCTCCCAAACGGCCACTGGTTAGTATAAAAGTACCCACAGTTAGGGAATAAGCAGCAGAAAACCATGAGATCTCTCCTGGTTTGTCTTCTACTCCAAAAGCTCTTCCCACGATTACCATTGTAGGCATTGCTTGTGCGTTCGCGGCTTGTGTTAAAAGTTGTGACATGCACATTAAGAAAATGAAAGCTGCCTCATGAGGGAAGGATATCTCTTCGAAATTCGGTTGACTGTGGTATACTTCCTCACGAGTTGTTTGTTTGGAAATGTTTTCTTGTTTTTCATTTCTTGGAGTTTCCGATGCGGCTGAGTTGGCATCAAGATCTAGTGAATGGTCAGACATGACTTGTTTTCTATTTTGTTTTCAATTTTGTTTTCTATTCCAAATTTATTTCTTTTATCCTGTCTTCACGTCTCCTTCTCCTTCGTATATTATTCTATTATTGTGCTTATGAGTATGTGTATCTAATTGAATGTGCTTTCCTTGGGAAATGTTCTGTGCAGTGTTTTAGTTCTACCACAATGAAATACTGTAGAAGCTGAAGTTTGACAAACGTAGATTACAATCATTTAAGAGCATTAGCCGGGATATACATAAGTATATATATATATATATATGGTTGTAGTTTTTTTTTTTTGTTGTGGTTGTTATTAATACATGCAAATGGATTATAGCAGATAAAATTTTAAAAATTGGAATTAGCCTGGAAACTTCTTTTGTGATTTGATGTATGTGTTTCAATTCGATAACAACAGCAATCGGTACACGGCGCGAGCTCTCGGAAAAGATTCCGGACCAGCAAACAATTATTAAACCTCAAAATTAAACTCAAAATAAAAAGAAAATATGACAATAAAAAACAAAACATTTAAACCACAGTTCAAGAAGTTATAGTGAAATTAACATCTAGGGATGAGTGGAAAAAGGAAAAAAAGGCAAAAAAAAAGGAAACAAAAAGAAGGAAAAGGAGGGAAAGGAGGGAAAAAGAGGGGGTTCCATTTGACGCAGTATGATCTTCCTTGTTCATTTCCTCTTCTCCTTCTCCTTCTTTCCTTCTCTACTTATCGGAAAAGCTATTATCCTACATTTTCTTTCACGTCATTTTTTTTTTGTTTTGGAATATACTGCCAAGGGATATCATTTTATTGTTCAACTATATGTCTATAGCTCTAAGTGGTACAGTACTATGTGGAACAATATGGTAATGTTATGAGCAATGAGTAATTGACATCAATTCTTACATTGGCAACGGTTGAACTACTAGACCTGTCTACTTCTGTATTAACTTCTACTGTTCAATGCCGCACTATTGTAAGCATTAATCTAAGAAAGGGAAAATTAGCAAAGTTTTTTTCTTTCTTTGTGCTTTTTAGTTTCTTTGCTCGCGGAGAGACATCGGTTCTCGGATCGACCAATATACCATGTATATATGATAAATGTAAGTAAGATGCAAAGAATAAGCTAACTTGTAATTGTATAGAGGAATTATATAGAAAAATTAAAAAAGATGAAAAACAGAGAAGCATGTTGAAAAGTCTATGGTTACTTTATTGGTTCAAGTTGTGTCACTCCAAAGTAGCACATACGGCTTTTCTTTGTGTATTGGAAGTTACTTTGAAGAAACCCAAAAGATATATAGTTCAAAATTGTATAACAGATAGAGTGAAAAAAAAATAGTAATAATAATAAAACCGTGCTGAGTTGTGAAAACTTCATAAAGACGTTGGAACGAGATCAGGAAACCCAACCTCAAGTTCTAGATATGAATATTTATATAAAAAAAGAGAATTAACATTATCTAGTTCCCGCTGTTCAAGTAGCTTTGCATAATAGGTGCCAGAGTCCATGTAAAATAAGTTCACTTTATGGATGGGGGTGAATGTGGGAGTAAATTATAGATCAGTGCCGAAAGAAAGCAAAAAAAAAGAAAAAAGATAACGAGAAAGAAAAGGGGACCTAACACATACACGTATACGTAAATACCCTGCCTCTAAATACCTCCACACCTATACCATCCCACCACCCCTCATTATTTCCATTTCCTCCCATAAAAAAAACACATACTCACTCACACACTCACTCAGGCAGACAACCCACTTTTAGAGAAAGCAAAGAAGAAAGAAAAGAACACCCAAATCCATAATTTTTCCCACATTCCCATACATGTTACATCAACCAATCCAGTTTATCAAGTACACAAGCATTCAGGTATAACACCACATTGCTTATCAAAGAAACCTTTTCTTTTTCTCTCAATATTTTACCGCTAAAAAGTCCACATTAATCTCTTTTTTCAAACGGATCTAATAAAAGCCCCTTTATTTGATTCTATCTTTGCTTTTGTTGCTATTTTGGTGTTGTTGCTGTATCTTTCTGCACGATTTGCAGACAACCAAGATCTATTACAGACTAGCCAATAATCTCAAAAAAAAGAAAAGAATAAAACAAAAATAAAACCAGGAAAGAATTGAAAACAATAACAATCAACTTATCTCATAGACTTTTCAAACATTGTCTGGTTATCGATCTTGTGTGATTGGATTTAAGGAGTTTTGTTTAATTTACCAACAGAGAACGAAACAGAAAATAAAAACAAAAAAAAAAGAAGAATAAAAGGAACAAGAAGAAAAAGAAAGACAGGATTACAAATGAGTGAGATTGGTTTGTCTGAAAGCGATTTGCCACTTGCAAGAAGCAACCATAGTGACAATAATATTGGTCAGCCAAGAGTACATGACGCAAATGAAAATAAGAAAAGTATACAAGTTTCAACTACTTTGAGCCTTTTGGAAGCAGAGGTCAATACCACTTCTTCTCCAAAAAGTGTTCCATTTTATTTCTCTGATTTACAATCACCCGAGATTTCTCTAAACAATGTTAACCATGCCGAGTCCTTACATGCAGAAACAACTCATGCTCATGAAACTATTAGTGCCTCCTCAACTTCGTACCCCTTGAATGTCTACCAAGAGCAAAGTTATAACTTTTCGACATCTACAAGCTCAACAAGACACTACTCTATATCAGCCATGGCAACATACCCCACAGGAGAACAGAATGGCAGCGACAGTTGTAATGCTAATAATGTTAATGGTAATGGAAATAGTAATGGTAATGGTAGCGGTAGCGGCAACAATGAGTATGGCTGTAATTGTGCGGCTAGAGACACGTTACAAACAGCAAACTCTTCTTTTTCAGAAGAGAAAATACCCCCTAATTTACCCCAACGATTCAGAGTAGAGGATCGTTTCACTGATTATCTGAGCAAAACAGCAGTTGCCAAATGGTCTTCCGATGAGCTAAACTTTTTGGACCCTCTATTGATCAACGAAGGATACGATAATTCTGGGCTCAAAAATAGTGGGTTTAGTCCTCAGCCCTATTTTCAATTTTCTGAATCAAATTCTACTCCAAAATTTCAGAAAACACGCGATACAAGAAGCAGCACCAATAACAATAGCGTCAGCGGTGAAGAACGTTGGCTTCGAGCTTTGCATAACAACAATTTACGCCAACCTTGTAATCAGTTGGAGACTTTTTCTTTAAATTCAGAAAGTGAATACTATGTGAATGTTATCTCAAATCTACTGAGTGAGTACCGCCGTTTCAAATCTCCAACGGCATCAACAGAACACGGAGGTCTCTTACCTGCGCTTTCCTACCCTGACGATGTCGACGCACAAACATCATACGATAGAGAGTTTATTGAAACTGCAGAAGTTACCTTCAACACTGCCATAAATACTACTACCAATACTGCCAACAATACATTTTCCAATTCAGTTGCGTCAAAAAGTGGGAAAGAGCTCAGAAGACGCGCTTTGCGTACTAATCTCTGGCGCTATGAAAACTCGCCAGGTACTCCTTCCCCATTGAAATACAACATGGACTTATTGGTGATTCCTTCGTCACCAATATTTCATTACAAAGAGGCTAACAATAAAAAAAACTGGAAGATTTACAACCCTAATAATACACCTGCAGATGTTACTCCTAATAGATCACCGGCTGATTTACATGGTAAACAAGAAAATACAATAGTGGGTGAGAATATTGGCAATTCTTTTGAAAATGAAAAATATGAAACTACAACGAAAACGAAAAAGAAAAGAAAAGATCACTTTTCAGATGCTTCTGCTGAAGAAGAGGCTATGAGTTACAGACCAGTCCGCAAATATGTGCGTAAAGAGTTTGCCCAGCGTCCTTTTGTTTACCCGGTCACTTTCAAATTCAAATTGCGCAAAAATGCATTCAAATCCATTATAAAATTGATAAAGAAAACTCCAACAGCTCATAGAGCAGGTACCGCGTCGACTTACTCCTTTACAGCAAGTCAATCTTTGACTAGAGACGTCACATCTCTTTATGAAATATACGATAATAATGCAAAAGAAAATATTCCTGCCCCTTTTACAAAAGAGTTTATGGATTTGCAATATCACAAGTTTATTCCATTAGCACAGTTAATACGACTTCCAAATTTTCAATTACCAAAAGGCCAAGAATCCAACTACCAGCCTGATCTGTTTACACAACGATCCCATTTTCCAAAGAAGCCCACTAGCGGTAGCTTGGGAGCTTTCAGAATGAACCCTTCAAAGGATGTTGGTGAACAACAATACGATCGATACTATTCCAGATTGAACATTTACGAGCTTTCCCAAATTTTGGAATTGCACATGTACCACATTGATTTGACCAAGGAGATCGAATATCGAGTTTTGGAGATTTTTGGTAACTATTGTGATTTCAAATTGGGTCATCAAACTTGGATTAGAGATACGACAAAGGTGAAAAGACGTGCACTAATTGAGCAACTATATAGTTATTCGTCAATATTCTATCCAGAGATTGATGAGTTTAAATTGGAGGTGATAATCAGAAGAGGAAGTTATAGTTTGATGCAGTCGAGACTAAGAAGAGAGAGGCGGATAAAACAAACTCGGCTGTAAAATTGGAAAAAAAAAAAAAAAAAGGAACAAAAAGAAAAAGAAAAAATACCAAACTAATTCAAATCAATTGAAAAGGTGATGGTGCTTTTGTCAATTTGTTGTTGATGTTTTTTCTCTATTGCTTTAGTTTTTGCTTTGATGCTATGATGCTATATTCTGATGTTGATGTATTTTATAACCTCAGTGAGGATCTAACGAGTATAGTGAATTTGATAAAAGTTATTAAATACAGATTACTGAGTTATCTTAATCTATAGTGAACCCTACTAATTCTTTTCCGTTCTTTTCCGTTCTTTTCCTTTCTTTTTTTCTTTCTTTTCTTTTCTTTTGTTAAATTGAAAAGAAAAAAATTCACTTTTGCCAAGTCTATTGAGATAGAGAGAGCAGTTCAAAAATAGTATTGGTTGGAAATGTTAAGATTTTCACTCTATGAATTAATTCTTTGGTATAATTTATTCTAAAGGCTATTTATCAGCTGGTGAGTGCATGATTTGGGTAACAAATTTTCCCAGGTATCGGGTAATACAAGCTACTGTGAGCACTTCATTCTTGATCGACGTGGTCATCAAATGGTTCAAGATGACATGGTTTGGTATAGCCAGATGGTAGGCTTCCTTGTTTGACGCATAGTATGAACTATCGGCACGACGCAATGGTGGTCGTTTATAATTGTAGCTCGAGCTAATGGAGGAGGAGCCTGCTCCTTGCTGCGTCATGGTTGAATTGAGTGGTGGTGGCCCAGGTAATGTATTTGATGAATTACTTGCTGAATTGGGCAGGTTTGAAATTTTGTTGAGAAGAACATTGTTCAAGTGTGGTGGAAGTTGTGGTGGCTCGGGAAGCTCGTAATCGGCAGGTTTCATCTTAAAGTAGTCATAGTTTACAAACATTTCGGGGATTTCGCTAGAATATTCTAGTTTCTCCACCTGACTGATAAAAGAATCTGAGTGGGAAAGCTCATAAGGTGAAAACTGTTGTCCTTGAGTTTGCTGTTGTTGTTGTTGTTGCTGAATTTGCAGGGAGTGGCTAAAATCGGATTGATGGTAAGGGTAGTTCGACAGTTGTTGCTGTGCTTTATGTTTCTCTTTCAACTCAGCTTCTCCTTCGTCGTTGTCATTATTATCATGATCATATGCCATTGCGTCTTCGTTTCCTTCATAGTATTCTACATGTTCGAATTGAGAGCTTCCTTCTTTTGAGATTTTCTGGAGAAGTTCATTTGATTTTTCCTGAATCTTCTCCACTTCGTATTTCCCAGCCAATCGTGGCGTTGTATATGACAGCGATGTGTATGCGTTTGGTTGCTGATGTCTTGGTGATTGTGCCGTCAAGTCTGGGTTCGAGATGATATTTGCATCATAATCGGTACTAGCGCCGATATGGTTTGGTTGGTTTGAGCTGTGGTTAAACAAGTGTGTATCATCAATAACCTCGAACCAGTTGAAGAACAACCCTTCCTGGTCGGTGGCAGTTGGTAATTGGTCACTAACTCTATATTCGTTGTTGATTATATACAATAGCTTGTGTACGCCCAATGGTAAATTTATTGTCGTGTTGTACTCATTCGGGTGTTGTTGCAGGGGTACAAGCTTGATGACATCACGCCAATTGGAAAACGATCCAATTATGGATATCTTGTTGATGGGCTCCTTGTTGCTGTTGACCCATTTTATCTCAATAGGGATGAGGAATTGCTCTTGGTGGGTGTTGCTCTTGAACTGTTTGTTTCGACCTTGTTTGGGGATATTCTGGTCATTGTTCAAGTACAGTTTGTTGTGATTGTGTTGACTCAAGTTTGGGAAATAGCTTTGTTGTTGTTGCTGATGGTGCTGGTGCTTATCGGGGTTAGGTGAAGGAGAGTGAGCCGATCTGGCAACTGATGCAGCAGACATCATTCGTGTTGTGGTTGTTGTTGGTGGGGGTGGCGGAAGAAAGGGTGCTGATGGTGATTTTTGTTGTTCTCTTTCATTGGCATCTTTTGGCAGGTGAGTATTTGAAGCTGGCATTTGGCTGCTGATTTTGGTGAAATCAACTTTGGAGAGATCTGGGGTTGGTGTTTGGGACAAGGGGTACTCATATTCTTGTATGTCGTCCGAGTCCTGGGTGAATGGGGTGTCAAGGTCCATATGGTCAATTGTTTCGTCGTTGTTTTCAGGGGTCTCTGTAGTGTTGTATTGGTGGGTTTCATTTATAACTTCTTTGTTTGTGTTGTTTGTGTTTGTGTTGTTTGTGTTGTTGTTAGTTTCTTCGAGGTAGTTGTTATCGGGAAGAATGTTTCTTGATAATGAGGCTGGTTCCTCAACCAAGCCGTCATTGACTTCATTAAATTCGTCCTCGATAAGGCCACTGGAGAATTGGTTGTAGCTTGGGTTCAGTGTTTGTGGTTGTATTTGTATTTGTGACATTGGTTGTACCAATGTGTTAGACGCACTTGGTTTTGGTTGTTGCTGTTGTACTACTTGGTGCAAGATGAGATCGCTGAATTCTTCGTCAAGTGAGTTGTTATTCTTTGTTGTGCCTGCTGCCGATTTTCTGACTTGGCTCTCAGCGGATGCATTGGACTTTCTGGTAGATAAGGTGTTTATCGACTGTCCCTGGTGATGGCTATAGTGGCCGTTGGTAGAAGCGTTATGACCCATGATCTATAGTATATTAAGATTCTGCAAGTTGAATGTTGTGATTAATGCAAAAAGAAACAAAACAAATATGAAGAGTTAGTGGGAAAATATGTGTTTGTCAGATGAATTAAGAATGAAAAAAAAAAAAATAGAAAAAAAATAAAGATGGAAAATGATGGAAAATGATGGAAAATTGAAAATTGAATATTAAGAAAAAGAATTTGATGAATGGTGTAACGTCTGTTCTAATAGTACAAGCTTATGGCTGATATTCTATGTGGCATATATATGAGTATAGAAAAAGGATCAAAGGAATGTAGTGACTTTGAAGTTGGAAATTGGAAGTTGGAGGAAGTTGTTGTGGGTGAGTGTGTGTGTGTGTGTTTTCTATTTCCTTTGGTAGTATTAGTATTTAGTTGTTGTTGGTGGTGGTGTATGTTTTGTTGTTGTTGGGGGGGGAGGGATAAACAGAGTGGCTGAAGGAAGGGTATGTGATATAAATAATTTGGGAGTTGCCATTTTTGCTCTTTTTTTTTTTGAATCTTTTTTTTTTTTTGTAATATAATTAATTGTCTTGTTTCGTTTTGTGTAATTAAAATTCAATCTTGGTTTTTCGAGAAATTTGTTTGACCCTTTGTTGTTTTTTTTGTTGGCTTTGGCTTTGGCTTTTTTTTAAGTTACTTTGGGATTAGTAGCAAAGAGGTCTTTTCACTAGAGATAGTATAGAGATAGTATAGAAATGTTTGTATTGTTTGGTTTACTAACTAAACTGAATTGTAGTATTGTTGGTGTAATCTTTCTGGTTGAGAAGAGAATTATGTATTGCAAAGGAAAGAAGAGGTGGACGAGTGAGTTAGTAAGTAAGTAACTAACTAAGTAAGTGTATATGTAGAAGACAATTAGGCAAAAGCAATTTGTAGACAGTGGGTATATATGTTTGAGGAGTGATAGTTGTGGCAGCCATTCAAAGAAGAAGAAGAAGAAGAATATTTAAAAAAAATACAGATTGAATATATCACAATTGTTTTACTCGTGAGAAGTAAGAGCCATCAACACTTTCTTATCTTACCTTCAATATACAATCAATGGAAACTATAGTCTTACTCTTTTTCAAGTATGGTATGACCAAAGAGAGAAGATTGAAATGGGAAAAGTGTTGAGAATGTTGGATGAAAGTGGCAGCAAAATTTCAAGTGATTCTTCTTCTTCTAATTCTTCTTCTGTTGTATTGTGTATCCTCATTTTCCTTAATTATGACGTATTGTTTGTTACTACTACTACCACTACCACTACTCCTGGTGCTGGTGCAGATTGTTTAACAAAAGGAAGTAAAGAGGAGAGATACACACATACATTTCTTATTGTCTCTTTTCTCACGCACCACAAATGGAAAAAGTTAAAGAAGAAGAGGAAGAGGAAGTGGTGGTGGTGGTGGTGGTGCACGGATTAATTTTAATTTATTCTCTGTTACTCTGTGTAAGTGTGTATTGTGTATTGTATTGCATTGTATTGTATTGTATTGTGTTGTATTGTGTATTGTGTATTGTGTATTGTGTATTGTGTATTGTGGGTTTCGATGGGGGAAAAGGAGGGGAAGAGGAGTGGTAGCAACTTCAAGTATTCTCCGTTCTGCTCTGCTCCGCTCTGCTGAGTTGCTAACTATTCCTTCGTACTGCTCTCCGCTTAATCCCGCTTTTTCTTTTTCCATTCTGTTTTTTCCGTTGTTCCCTTTCTTTTCCCTTTTTTTTTTTCTCCGTTAATTACTCATTGCCGATAGTACCACCACTATCATTACTTGATAACTGAAGGCATAAATGAAGAGATAATTACATTACTACTTCCTTTTTCGTTCTTTCTTTTTCGTTCGTTCTTTTGGTTCCACCATTACATCATCATTATGATCTTTGGTTTTTTTTTTTATTGTTTGTTTTTTTTGTGTGTGTGTTTTTTTTTGCTTTCCAACTTTTCTCGACATTTCCTATTTTTCTTTTCTCTCTCTCTTTTCTCTCTTTTTTTTTATTTTGCGACTTTTTTCTGCATGCAATCCGTGATAACCGACAAGATACGATTCTAGATTACCGGATGCTTCTGATCAAAGCAATGATCAAAGCAGTGATCAATACCACACACTTTGTTCTAATGAACCATACTTGTGATAAGACTCAAACTGGAGTAATGATATGGACCGTTCATTCCCTTTTTTTTTTCTTCTTTTTTTTTCCCCCCTCTGTTCCTTATTTCCATATATTAAATGATGAACCCCACCCTTCAAACTCCGTCCGCTTTCTTAGAGCCCAAGAGAAAGAAAATAAAAGAAATGAAAAAATTTAACCAACTCAATTCCACACAATTTGTGCCGTGAATATTTTGTCGCTATACCTCCGTCACTCTTATTTTGTTTGTTTCCGTTTATCACAAAAGGAAGAAAAAAAAAAAAAACAACAACAATAAAGCACAGATTTAAGAAATATCACAAGAAAGAGAAATTGAAAGAGAGTTAGACATCTAGATATAGGAATCAACTAGTTAGACTAACATTGCAAGCCAAGAGTAAAGAGACAAAAGATAAGAGACAAAAGACGCTCAATGATATCATTCCTCGAAAAATGAAGAACAAAGGTTCTTTCAGAGAGAGAAAACAAAAAGCTTGATCTTTTGTTACTGCTTCTTTTGTTTTGTCTATCTCCATAAAGTTACTCCAAGAGTGAGTATACAAAAGTTTTTAAATTCCTCTTTATTTATTTGATAATTTGTATGTGTTTGTGCTATTGTCATATATTTTGTATAATCTTATAGTGGAGTTTACTTTGACTCAATTTCTAACAAATTATTTATAAACTACAAACTTGTCCCTTTTTTCAGTTCCTTTTTTTTTTATTTAATAAAAAAACATTGAAAACTTTTGCTCAATAACTTACTCTCTCTGTCTTTTACAAAAGCATATGTTGATTCAAGTGGGAAATATATGTACCAAACAAAAAAGACATTTGTATGTTGAGAGTCGATAGCTTCTTTTAAAGACGCTATGGATCTAGAGCTGATAAAGCTTTCTAATGATGCTACCAACTGATTTACACTCAACTTTATTTTAATTAATTTTTTATTTTTTTTATATTTTTATTTTATTTTACTTTTTTGTGACCACTATGGAAAGAAGCATTAGGGAGTAGGTCTCGGCTAATATGGTTCGTAATCAGACTTGAAACATATTTGATATTCAAAAGAAAATCAAACTCAAGTCCAAATCCAAATCCAAATCATTCCAGTTTACTAAATTAACTACACTTTTATATTCTACAAGAAGTAATATATAAAACTATACTACCAAAAAATAAGAAACAGAAAAAAAAGAAACAGAAAAAAAAGATTAGTTACAACTAGAGATTTAAAGAAGAGACCACAAAGGGAAAAAGAAAGTAAAACACAAGAACACGAAACGAAACCAATAGACCATGTCATGGATAGGAATAAAGAAAGCCGTTAATCGAGCTGGTACACAGCTCATGGTCAAGACAGGCCAATTGGAACAAACTATTGATAAGGAGTTTGAATACGAGGAAAAAAGATTCAAGACAATGGAGACAAACCTGATCCAGTTACAGAAAAGACTACGCACTTATCTTGATAGCTTGAAATTGCTTACAACATCACAAGTCAATATTGCCGAACTACTAAACTCATTCTATGGCAATGAAGCTAACACCAACACTATGAAACCAAGGATTGACGAGTCCCACCATTTCCCTCCTCCACCTAATTCTCTTCCTTCTCATCATCATTACCTGAATTTAGCTAGTGAATACTACCAAACACTAAAACTCTTGAACGACGAGTGTGTAAATGAGTTGGAAAGACCCTATAACCAAACTGTCCTTAACCCAATTGCAAGATTCAACTCATACTATGTCGAAGTGAATGAGGCCATTAAGAAACGAAACAACAAATTATTAGACTATGACGCAATGCGAAACAAGGTAAAGAAACTTGTTGACGCACAACACAGTGATCACGACGATTTTGAAAATAAATTAAGAGAGTCTAATGAGGAATTAAAGGACTTGGAAGACAAGTTTGTTGAGATCAATAACCAACTAAAAGACGAAATACCCAAATTGGTCAATATGAGAGTTGCCTTTTTTGATCCTAGCTTTGAAAGCTTTGTTAAGATCCAACTACGCTTCTTTAATGAAAATTACCAAAGACTCAATGAATTGCAAACAAAATTGGATGCTCAAACTAAACAAGATTATGTCGAGGGCAAGTTGGAAAGTAAAATCGATGATGTTTTAAACAAAATGAGAATGCTAGATATCACAGGAAGTACTGGATTCTAAGTAGATAACAACTATTTGCTTTCTATCTTTTATTTTCTGTATCCTTATTTTTCCTTTTTTTTTTAAAAAAAACTCGGAATAGTCGGCCACCACTAATAGCACTATGTTACATTCTACCTTTTTGTTTTCATTACTACCAATTCATTTCCGTGTCCATGTCCATCTTCATGTTTAACATATTCTTTTTCTGATTAATATGTAGCATTTGCTTCGTAACGCTCCGCTAACCTCTCCTTTCCCCCGAAAGCAAGAAACTGTGAACGATAATATCTCCTAGAAAACTCGAAAACCGCAACCGAAACCGAAACCAAAACCAAAACCGCAACCGAAACCCAAAACCAAAACCAAAACCAAGATAAAGAGAAGGTAAATATAAGAGAGAGGGAAACAAACAAATAGAAATTAAGAAAAAAAAAAATCAAAACAAATTATGAAAGAAATAGTCATAAACAATTATCTATGATACATAGTAGTAAAAAAAAAGAGGCAAAAATTATAGCTGGGGTCATCTATTTATAATTGATTTATTGTTGTGCATTTGGTCCAACGTCACGTAATGCACGTATTTACATTTCCGGTATTTTTTCTCTCTCTCTCTCTCTCTCCTACTCTTCTACTCTCTTTATTTTCGCTTCATATTAATTTCTTCTACAGTTGTGTAAAAAAAAATTTCCAACACGCGCTTATCTAATCTTTGATTTTCCAACAGACGAGAAGTGAATGTGACAAAAAAATTATTATCATATGAGCATTGGAGAACCACACTTGTTGTAAGAAAAGGAAGAAAAAAACAACAACATACAAATATTTACATATTAATTTCGGATCTACAACATAGCAAAGGTGGATACTTTCAGTAGTTATGAGCAATTGAACTGCAAGAAGATTCTAAAAGTATCGCGTAACTCACAAGATTAGCAAAGAAAAAAAAAACAAAACAAAAAGCAGCTATCAACCAAAATCTTTACAATTCCCCATACAACCTTTTCAATTCACCGATTGACTTTTATTTATTTTTTAAAAAACTTTTTCCCCATAGTTTTTTGCCATAGTTTTTTGCCATTCCCTTTCTTTATATATATATATATATATACCAGTGGAGACAACAAATAACTCGATTCCTCCATTCTTTCCTTCATCTCATTTTAACAGAACGCCTCATATTTTGCTCCCTACATAAACCTTGAAGGATGCTCAAACGTTTTACCCTTCATGGATATCAAAACCATAGTGGGAGCACAACATCGTCCAAGTTGCCTCCTATATTTGCTGACTCCTACTGGCAATGGTACCTCGAAAGCTATTTGCAAAATGACAAAGCAACGACAATAAAACATACTGCATACTCATTAACCAAATTCACAGACAAGTCACCACAAGTCATAACAATCAAGAGCTATTTTGAAAGTCAAAAATTACCCGTACCGAGTAGTACCCAGATCATTGCTATATTGAAATCGCCATTGACCGGCGAGGACTTGAACAAAACTTATTATATACTACGAATGTTCCAGTTGTCTTCAGAAGGTTTATTTCTAACAAATTCACGAATAGACAAGCTCGGCAACAATTTGAAATTTGTTGGTGCTGAAAATTGGGATAATGTAATGTGCTATATGGATGCCTTATTCTTCGCCATGTTTGCCAACTTGGAAAGTTTCGAGCCGATTTTATTTATTCCAAACCACAATGACAAGTTGATCAATCAATTATCGGCACTAATGAGAGTTTATGTCTCTTTGTTGCGCCTGGGCTATTTGATCACTACCGATCTCACAGCTCGAATATGCGAAGGCTTAATGAAACTAGGATTTGCCGAAGCATTGAGTCACAAACAGCAGGACGCCGCAGTCTTGTTTGAGTTTTTAACAGAATCTTTGAATATGCCATTATTGACATTCAAGGTTGATATCAAACACGGTGGCAAATTCAACAAAAAAGACGATGAAAAATTTTCAAAAGAAAGGATGCTTTTTGTGAGTATACCAGGCGATGACGATAACAACACAATACTTGCGCAAGAGAAAAATTATGCCGTTGCACATGTTGAAAATAAGAATGGTAACTCTGGTTCAAGTATCACGCTGGATGAAAACGACAATGAAAACAACAATGAAATTGACAATGGAAATGAACCTGAAGAGATCTTGCTCGAAGAGTGTCTTGAACACTATTTCAACAACTCCATTAGCGTTAAAAGAGAATTGGAACGTCGAGCATCACTAAATCAAGTACCAACAATTTCAAACTTTGCAAATATTCCCGAAGACTCGCAAGTTGAAGTACTTGAAGAGAGACCAAACAAGCCTAGCTTTGAGCAAGTTGAGCAAGTTGAGGATGTTGATGAAATAGTCAAACTGAATGACCTGTCGGACACAATAAGCAAAACTGAACCGACACGAGTTTCTGTAAGGACAAGATCTTCAACATTATCTATATGGTCACTCAACGACAATAGCAGTAATAGTAATGATATTAATGGTAAAAACGATAAGAAAATAGACTCGCCAAAAATCCGCGAGGTCAATTTACCAGCCTGGATGTTTTTGCGATTGTTGCCCTTTTACACCGATGATAATATAATGTCCTCGGAATTTGAAAGCATTGCAAAATCATCCAAGGATTTTGCTCACAGAAGGCCGGTGCTTCCCATTTGCCTTAAAAGATACCAGTTTCATTCGGGTGACGCCTCCGGTGCAAGATCTCGCAAACGCATAATCATCCCACCCTTTATAGATCTCCCCGACTTTGTTGCCGATGATGTTGACGGACCATCGTGTTCTTTCAGATTGATATTGGAGAGTGCAGTATGCCATCGTGGTAATTCGATCCTGCTGGGTCATTTTGTTTCTGTTGTACGCAAGAATATCAAAAGAGTTGACCAAACTGAGGAAGAGGCAGAGTCAGCAACGTGGTACCTTTACGATGATATGAAAAAGACATCGAGAGTTGTGGAAAAGACATTTAAAGATATCTTTAGCACAGAATGGCCATATATCTTGTTTTACAGATTAGTGTCAACAAATGACGATAGTGGTGTTTCTTCAATGAAGAGTGGAATTACACCGCTCAATGGGTTTAAGGCACAATACTGGGGAGGCCAAGGACAAGGACAAGGACAAGGACAAGGACAAGGACAAGGACAAGGCCAAGGACAAGGACAAGGCCAAGGACAAGGACAAGGCCAAGGACCAACCCAGAGCCAGACTCAGAGTCAAAACTTTGCTAATTCTAAACCTGAAAAGTTGACACTTTCGCCCATTCTTTCGGCAGAAACAGAAACTACCATCGAAATACCGAAACGAAAATCATCAAAGAAACAGAAGCAGGCCAATGAAGACCCAGTATCTAGCCTATCTCCCAATGACCCCAAATTTGTCGACTTGCGAAAACAGTTTTATTGGTTCTTTACCGATGATTCAAAAAATTACTATAAAGAAGAGCCTATGAGTTTTAAAGACGGGCAATCACAAATCAGTTTAAGCCCTCAGTTTCGCCGAAACAGCCAGTTGAGTAATCTTTCCAATATGAGCAATTATCAACTAGATCAAACTTTACTGAGTGGACCTAGCAATACAAGCGTTTATGAGACTGCGGGCCATCACGTAAACCCTTCGAATGTTCCTTCCTTATCAACGACAACTTCAACGCAAGCGCCAACAACCTATATGGAGCCACCGCCCTCTTTTCCAGATAGGCATTCAAGTAGTTCGCGCGAAGGTTCCTCGAGCCCTTCAATCTGGAAAAAAGCAATGAAAAGAAGCCCCAATGTTCGATTAGACTCTAGCGAGTCCGTTGGGGAATTACACAAATTGGTATCTCCAATGAATCTAAATGAAACCAATGATACAAATAAAGAAGATTCAAGGAAATCCACTTTGCCTCATACGTTGCGGACTTTACAAGATGAGCAAAAGAAACATCATCATTTATTTCATAGATCAAAAAATAGACGAGAAGCATACAAAAAGGAAAAATGTGTTCTTATGTAACAAATACATATTTGAAAAATTACGGTTATAGACTATATTAGACTAGCATAGAGTAAAGCATAGAAATCATTTTATTAACTTTTTCCTAAAAACATCATTTAAATCATTTGATTGATTATTTTAAAAGTTCTTCTTTCTCCTTATTAAATAAATAAAAATTGTTTTGAATTGCATCTAGTTGTTTTATTTTTCATTTCTTTTCTTTTGTTTTCGTTGATTTTATTCTTCACTTTCTAAATCCCAAAACTTTATTATGAATCTGCGATTATTGCAAAGGTGCTTATGTACTCACAAAATATTTGAACCACTTCACTGACATTACGAGCAATAGTAAATATCACCCGATATACCAGCTGCTGCGATACTAGATGTTTTCAATGGCTGCACAGCAACACTCTTTATAGGACGGTCGCTCAATTTCAATTTGAGCTGTACTTTTTTCATTTCCCAATCCCAGAAAAATACAAAGCCTCGTGAATCGCCACTCATCACCATTTTGCCATCGGGTGCGACATCAATCTCAATTCCATAACCCGCGTTATGGTGGCCTTTGAATATTTTCTTTTTATTCCATGAGTATTTCCCTCCATCCAACACTTTTATTGTGTTGTCCATACTTTGTAAGACAATATGTTTCGAGTTTGGGCGTTTCTTCACTGATGGTATAGAGAAAAGAGAGGCTCCGGTTATGGCTTTTGTAGGCGAGTTGACCCTCCATTTCCAAACTCGCATTGTTTTGTCATCGGCTGTAGAGATGAAACCTTCATTGGTTACTAATATGTCATTTATGGAACCAACGTGATGGTCGTAGATTTGTAAAGGTGATTGAAGTTGAATGGACTCAATATCGAAATGATGGATTTCGTGGTTGGACAAGCCTGCAATAAACTCATTTTCGTGCTCGGGACGGAACCGAACAACATTGGGAACGGAGGATACTTGAATTGTCTTTATCACATTGCCAGTTTCTGTATCCCATAAACGTATTATTTTATCGTACCCACAACTGAGGAAGCGATCACCGGTGGAGTTGAAGCAAATATCCTTTACGGCAAGTCTATGTCCACGGTAGATTCGTGCAAGTTCGAATTTTTCATCCTTTTGTCGTGCCCTCCATAATTTTATTAAATTATCGTTTCCACAAGAGAGTAGTAAATGGCCCAGATGTGGAATGAATTGTAGCTTATTGACACCTTTGCGATGTGCGAGAGGAATAGTTTGTACAATTCCACTTTTGGGAAAACGCCAAGTTTTCGTAGGTTTTCGTAATTTGTCTTGCAACTTTGTAGGGACTTGAAGAAGTGATTGATGTTTTAACACTTCGTCTTCTGAGAAACGCATGAGCTCTGAAGTAGGCTTGAATTCATAACTTGCGTCACCTTCACCGTTATCGTCACGTTCATGTTCATGTTCATTTTCATCATCCACATCACCATTTTCTACTTCGCTTTTCATTGCTGATCTATTAATATTTGGTGCTAGACCATTTTCGTGTTCCGTGTCAAATGCAGTATTTACTTTTGGTTGGACAACAAAGTCGTCAGTATAAGAAGTCCATGGATCATTACCTTTTTCTTTTCGACGACGTTTGAGTTCTTTGGCTTTGCGTTTGGCTTCTTTACGTTCTTCTTCTTCAATCTCAAACTCTGATTTTAAATGCAATGGAGTTGGCAGTTGCTGTAATAGTGGCGACGGTGATTTCTGTTTTAGCAGCAGCAGCAGCAGCAGATGTAGCAGTTCCACTTCCACTTCCACTTCCACTTCCACTTCTTTCTTTGTTACTTGGAGTTCTCCATTTTCTGGATCTTTTTCAGAAAGTCGTGCTTTCTTACGTATAGGCTCTACCTTATCACCAATATCGGAATGAATGTCATCGATAATTTTGTTGGAATCTTCGTGACCACTGACAGATCCATTCGTTTCATTATCTGAATCAGATGCATAATCACCAACTAAGGACATCATTGATTTCGTAAAGAAGAAAGGAAAAGAAAAGAAAAGAAAAGAAAGAAAATTGTGAATGGGGCGAAGAGAGGTAATGGGAGAAATGGTGTGGTACCTATCTAGCTTTATGTTCCCATAAGCGCAATGAGCATCGCGATATCGCGCACACATTCGAAAAATCACAGATCTATATTCACTAAGAATACATTCAACTCCTTTTCCATTTGCATCTCAAATTCAAAATTTCAATTTGATTAATTTATTTCTACATTCAAAAATCTAATCTTTATTGTTAGTAAACATAAAAAGTCTTACAATGAGCAAAAGGCAAATAGAGTCAGATTCCGATATTGATGTCAGCTCCACTGATGAGTCAGATACCGAGGTTAATGAGCAGCAACAAAACGAAGATGTCGAGATGGAGGATACTGTTAATGTCGACTTTGATTTCTTTGACTTGAATCCAGATGTTGATTTCCATGCAACGAAAAACTTTTTGCGTCAATTGTTTGGAGATGACCATGCCCAATTTGACATTAGTGGATTGGCTGACTTGATCTTGACCAAAAACTCGGTCGGGACTTCTATTAAGACCGAGGGTGAACAAAGTGACCCATTTGCACTTCTCAGTGTGGTCAACATCACCAACAACCGTACCAATACAAGTATTGAAAAACTCATAGATTATTTGATCAAAAAAACTTCTAAAAACATGGAGCTTAATTTGGTGTTGAAAAAGTTATTATCCACCAAGGCTGGCGATGCATCATCTCCAGAGCCCAGAGTCGGCTTGATAGTTAGTGAACGGTTCATCAATATGCCAATCGAAGTTATACCACCAATGTATAAGATGTTGCTCGAGGAGATGCTGAAAGCCGAAAACAAAAGTGAGAGGTTCGACTTTGACCACTACATCATCATTTCTAAAGTTTACCAATTAGTGGATGCAGTGGAAAAAGATGACGATGAGGATCATAGCAATAACAAGGGTAAGAAGAGAAAGACCCCAGTTAACGAACCTAAACAGATTGAGATGGATTACTTCCATTTGGAGGACCCTATATTAGAAGATAATGCCGTTAGCAAAGGTATTTTTGAATATGATAACCAGAACAAGCAGGAAACTGACTCGCGAAGAGTGTTTACCGATTACGGGATCGATCCAAAATTGAGTGTTATAGTTCTCAACAAGGATAAATTGGCCAAATCAGTAGAAGAAATGCAACAACAATTCCCACCACCTAGCTAGTTTTGAATTTGATTTTCTGCAACTGCGAAAAATAAAAGTAGGGCAAGGATGAGAGAGCATGTTATGATAACAGAGCTTTTTATAATCTTAGATAGTATGGAAGTTAATAAATTAAGAACAAACAACTTAGCAAACAACTTAGCAAACAACTTATTAAACAACTTAGTAAACAATTTTGTGAACAACTTTGTAAACAATTTAGCAAAAAAGCATTCAATAGTGAACTATGTATTTTTTTTTCTTTAATCCGTGTGTATCAGGTACTGCACAACCCAAGACTATGCCAAAGTAGTTTTGTGTCTCTACTTAATCTCTGAAATTTTTAGTATTTTGTCCTTTCATTACATGAGCGAAAAATTTTTTTTTTTGGGAAGAACCGAACGAAGAAAAAAAATAAAGAAAATGAAAAATTTGAAGTCCATAAAAAAAAAAAAAAAGAGAAAGAAAAAAAAAAATTTCCAAGCTGCGTTGTAACAATAATTTGATTTCATCAACCTTTGAAAGCCAATAATAGCAATCATGCCACCAGCTCACAAAGGCCATGCCTTCCGTCCAGAGAATGTTCTCAAGCGTGCCCGCGACTTGATCGGTGTAGGTCAAAAAGAGGCCGCTTTGGATACCTTGTACGAGTTGATTATTTCAAAAAGAATTCGTTATTTGCAAGTTGAAGATCTTGAACCAATTGCAGATTTGCTTATTGAGTTAGCTGTTGAACTCAGAAGAGGAAAATTGGCCAAGGATGCTTTGCATCAATACAAGAAGAACATTCAGCTCAACGAGCATGGGTTAGAGTCTGTGCAAACTATTGTGCGTAAATTCATTAGCTTGGCCGAAAAGAAGTTGGATGAAGCTCAAGCTCAAGCCGACATCAAGATTGATCAAGAGGAAGCTGCAGAAGAAGACTTGGAAACTGCTCAAACTCCAGAGACTATATTGTTGAGTGCTGTATCTAATACTGATACTGCCGATCGTACAGAGAGAGAATTGGTTACTCCATGGTTGAGATTTTTGTGGGAAGCTTTCCGTGCAACTTTGGATATTTTGAGGAATAATTCTAAATTAGAAGTTACCTATTCTGCTATTGTTAATCAAGCTTTCAAGTTTTGTTTAAACTTCAAGAGAAAGGCCGAGTTTAGAAGATTATGTGAATTGTTGCGTGTCCATATGCAATCTGTTACTACTCAAACCAAGACTTCTAGTAACAATGCTATCGATTTGTCTGACTTTGAAACCGTGCAACGTTACTTGGAGCAAAGATTTGCTCAGTTAAACATTGCTGTTAAGTTGGAGTTGTGGCAAGAATCTTTTAGATCTGTTGATGATGTCCACAC
Source organism: Lodderomyces elongisporus (assembly GCF_030384665.1). Lineage (NCBI taxonomy): Eukaryota > Fungi > Ascomycota > Pichiomycetes > Serinales > Debaryomycetaceae > Lodderomyces > Lodderomyces elongisporus. The sequence goes on from NC_083675.1 coordinate 2,008,906, forward strand.
ATTGATCACAGCATCCAAAAAGGCACCTAAACCAACCATGATGGCCAATTATTACGAAAACTTGGCCAGAATCTTTGCTGTTTCCGACAATGCATTATTCCATGCTGCTGCTTGGAACAAGTTTTTCAATTTGTACTCCCAATCACCTATGGCTACTGACGAAGAATTGAAGAAGTACGCTTCAGTATTTGTTTTGTCAACATTGGCTATTCCACAAAGCGCCATCCACGATGCCGATGAGCACAGAACCAAGAACTCGAAGTTGTCATCCTTGTTGAACTTGTCGCAACCACCAACCAAGGATGGTTTGACCAGATCCATTATCACCAGAAATGTTTTAAAATATGTTGATGAGCCAATTAGAACTTTGTTTGAATTATTGCAAGGCGGTAACTTCCACCCATTATCAGTCAAGAAGCAAGTTGTTGAACTTTTCAAAATTCTTCAAGCAGATGAGAACTTCAAAAAGTATATCCCTACATTGACTGAGGTCATCTTGTTGAGAATTTTCCAACAAGTATCTCAAGTATACGATGTTGTGAAATTGAACTTTTTAACTTCTCTTGGAGTTTTTGAAGGTCTTGAGTACACTTTGACCGAATTGGAAGTTGAAGACTTGATTGTTAATGCAGTCAAGGATGACTTGCTTGCGTTGACAATCGATCATGAAGCAGGCGTTGTTAACTTCAAGTCCAATCCATTTGAAGAAACAACTACTTCATTTGCCAATGACTTGCAGATTTCGCCAGCCGAGTTGGTTCGTTCCCAAATCAGTAAATTGGCAGCTACTTTAGCATCATCAGTGCAAATCATTGATCCAAGCTATGAGCGTCGTCAACAAGAGGCCAAACAGGCTGCTTTGCAACGTGCTGTTGAAGGTTTGATCCGCGAACAACAGAGACTTGCTGATAGAACTAAGATTCTTGAAGAGCGTAAACTTGCAGCTGAGAAACGTAAGCGTGAAGAAGAAGAGTTGCAAGCTAAATTGAAACAAGAGAGAATTGCTGCTGAGCAAAAAGCCGAGCAAGAGAGATTGATCCAAGAGCAGGAGCGTAAGAAGGAAGAGAAATTGCAAAGAGAGAAGGAAGCGATTTTGGAAAATGAAAAGAGAAAGCTTGCCGAGGAAATTAACGCCAAGGGTATTATCAAGGTTGATATGAACAATTTGAAAGATTTGGACAAGTCCAAGTTGCAATTGATGCAAATTGAACAATTGAATAAAGACAGAAAGGAATTGGAAGAGAAGTTGAAGGGCACTGCTAAGAAGGCTGATTATTTGGAAAGAGCTTTCAGAAAGTACGAGTTGAAATTGTTGGAAGCTGAAGCTCAAAAACAACAAGGCTTGGAGCGTGAACAATATGAGAATGTTAAGCAGTTGAAGGTTGCCAAGGCTAAGAAAGACTTTGATGAAGCTATCCAGGTCAGAGATCGTCTCCAACGTATCATTCCTGATTATACCAAATTCAAGAGCGAGATTGATGCCAAGAATGCCGTTAAGGTTGCGAAATTGAAGGAAGAGGCTCAAGAAAGGTTTGAAAAGGCTAAACAAGAGAGAATTGAAAAAGTCAAGAGACAACGTATTGAGGAGTTGAAGAGTAGAAAAGAGAGAGAACGTAAAGCACAAGCCGAGGAAGCTGCTAGAAAAGCACAAGCCGCAGAACATGCTAAGTTGAAGGAAGAATTGAGAATTCAAAGAGAAAAGGATGAAGAGTTGCAAAGAAAGAGAGACGAGATGGCTGCCGCCGCTGCTGCCGCTCAAGCTGAGCAAGAAGCCAAGCCACCAAAACAAATGTCGTATTCTGAAAGAATGAGATTAAAGAGAGAAGGTAAATTGCCATGAGTGACCTAGAATCCAGCTGACTTTTGCTATTCCAGAGAAACAGGTTAGAACACGTGTTTTATTTTTCTTTCTTGAATTTTCCTTAGTTATAAGTATGTAATGATTAATCTTTAATTTCGAGTCAGCATTGATCTTTTCTTCCTTCCTTTTTTCTTTTTTTTTATTTTTTTATTTTTTTTTCATTTTCATTATTTGTTTCTATTCTTTCATCTTGCTCTGATTAAGTTTTCTAATACTTGAAATCTCTATATGTTGTACAGAACCATTCCTTCCTTTTTTTGGGCATGCTTGGTCTTGCACTAACCAAGTTTCCCAATTCTGTTTATATTTTTTAATATAAAGTTTAAAGTGATTACCTCTTCATTGATAAATCAAAATTAGAACGGAATGGGAACATGAATTTTGAAAGTAGGAAACTATGAAATTAGCGAAGTAAATTTACTCAAGCGGGGAAGAAACAAACAAACAAACAAAAGAAAAAAACAGTTTGCTTGTGTGAGTAGGTGCAAGTATGGCTCTATATCCCTTCTTGCAATTAAGCCTCGTCTAAGAAAGCGGTTAATTGCTTGATCGCATGAAGGATCACATGAAGGTTTCCAAACAATTACAGAAAGAAATAAAAAATGAAGAAACCAATAATTCTTAATAACAATAGAAATTTCTAAAAAAAGAAAATATATATAATAGAATGGGTGCGAAAATCAAACTATAATAAATTGCAATTAATTAATGGTCCTATTTTGAACACATATTAAATGAATTTTACAAATGTGCTGATTTTGCTTGTCAATATCAGGATACTAACCCCTGATTGTTTTCTTTTTTTTTGTCTTTAGTTCCGTCGAATCTTTTGATTCTATCAAAAGATAGGTAATCTTATTACATCAAAAGTTTCAATTAATCTTACTACTACTACTTCTATAGTTATTGCTAATACTGCTAATACTATTGTTGTTGCTACTAAGACCGGTTCATTAATGACGGGCGCCAACAATTTCACTACTCAAAATGATTTGGCAGTTGACGAATCAAGTTTAGAAAATTTTGAAACTGATAGGATACATTCCTCAGAGGTACCATCTCAAGTCTTGAAACCAAATTGTGATCAGTTATTGAACGACAATAGTGAAATGGAAGCCATTTCTGAACAAACGAGTACACTGGTAGATTTTTCGTCTGTTGTCGATATAACATCACTGACAAGGTCTTTAGGCGTGGAGCCTACAAAATATCCCCTTATTCCAGAAGGTGTCGTTGATAATCATCTGGGTAACCAATATACTGACGTCATTGCCGAGATTAAGAACACAATTAAATCTGGTTTTGATTTAAAGGTTACTATGATTATCATTTCCCTTACTTTAAATTACCATTTGGAATATAGTACCATGCATAACCTTTCCAAACCGGATTGGGTTAAATTGTTTAAATTGCTTTTTAAGAATCTTGAAGGGATCATGGATCAAATAATAATGCTCGTGGATAATGCTATACCATTGGTGAGTTATAATGAAAAGTATGAAAAGAAAACTAGCTACTTGCAAGGAGCACCCATTAGATACTACCTTTCAGTTATCAAAACTAGTAGCTATCAAAGTCTAATGAAAGATGCTTATCCTATTTCATATACTGATATTTGGAAAGCTGTAGATGTTACATACACATCCAAAACTTCAATGATTAGTGAAAGAAAGACCTCACCAAAGTCCAAGAAAACTACGAGAAGTGAAAATACAAAGAAAACATGTATAGTCTGTGGAAAGTTTGGACATGATTTGAGAAATTGTTTTAAATTAAAGAATGCAAAGAGACGTGGATCCATTGTCATTGAAAATGGAAAAGTTTGTACTTTGGACAATAACATGTTGAAGATTGGCAAGGGTGAAAACATGATTGATAAATATCCGGAACTTTTTACAAAGAAGAAAAACTCAACAGTGTACAATGAATTAGAAAATGAAACCAACAAGGAAAGTTCAAGTGTTGGGGATACGGATGAAAAAGAAAAGATAGTGAAATTGAATTGTGCTGAAAGATCCAACCTCGTTCAAAATAGGAAACTGAGAGTACCAATTAACGAACCAACCACACTGAAAACCGCCATCTCTAGTCCCATGAAAAAATTCCTGGAAAATCTGAACTCAAGTAGCCACAGAAAAGATTTTGATAAAAAATTGTTGATCTTGAGAGGAACCGGCGAAGAACCAATGCCAATAACTACTAGAAACACAAACCGAGATATTTTGAAAGCTGGGAGAATTCAAGTCAATCCACCATTGAGAAATGTGGCGGCTGCACTCAATGACCTACAAGTTTGTAAAGAAGACGCAACTAATGTGTCACATATATCAAAACAGGAATCAGAAACTTTGCCTGCTGCGGTAACTACAAATTTGAGAAACTTACCGAAAATGAATTTGGGAGCCTTAAAGGGTGATGCATTAGGCTTTTCGGATTCATTTACGACGAGTGATGAAGTTCCCGAATTTGTAGAACCTATAACTTGGGGCAAGGTTCTTGAAGGTTTGGAATTAGTGTCAACTAAAGGTAATCCTGGGCCTTCTGGATGGAAATATGCCGGTTATTATGAATCGAAATATAAAGAAAGAAGTTTGGACGATTCAGTTTATGGAAACACATTGATTGATATACCTTTAGAAGTATTTCTCGATATAGACCCGGACTTTAGAAGCTACATACAGGAAATAACTTCTTGAATGCCTGAATAGTAACATAAATTGTGCCATTTATTACTTTCAAAATATGAAAACGACCAAATATTTCATTTAATGTTATTATGCTGCTCACCAAGTATTTTGTATCGAAAGTTTTCTACTTGCATTGACTGACGCTTTTACAAATAGTAACACTATTCACGTATATTGTGGAGAAGTACAATTTAACTATGAAGAGTGGTTATTTGCAATTCCTGGATTTTATTTCACTTTTGAAATTTTTGTTCTTTTCGTTTTTTTTTTTTGTTTGTTTTCTTGTTTTGTTCATCAGATATTTATATATATAATTTATATATATATAATACATCTATAGCTATATATAATCGAGTCAATGCTATGCGTCTGTTTTTGCTGACAATTTTATTAAACTTTATAGTACTAGCTGTAGAAGAAGTTTTATTCAAAAGTGTTTTGGTGGTAGCGGTTAGACTACCAAAGATTTTATATAGCTATGGAAACTCGAGTATTTTGAATAGGATGACAAATAGGCTGAAAACAAAAGAAAAGGAAAGGAAAATGAGAAGAAAGAAAGAAAGAAGGAAAAAAGGAAAAATAGGCTAAGTCTGTTGTCTACTCAAGGATTTAATTGATGAATCGGTAGATATTTAAAGGACAAACGATTGACCGAAGTGAGTCAAATGCTAAGCTAGATTTTTCACCAGTAAGAAAATGAAAACAAAAAACAAAAACAAAAACAAAATTTGGTCAACCTTTTATTTTATAGTCACATGACCATTAGCAATGGTTGAAGACTTTATTGAACAAATATAAGAAAAAAATGTAAGCTGTTGGTTTGTGGGAATAGCCTATACTTGCTAATTTTAGATTGAATTTGGTAGCGATATCATGGAACAGACAAAAGCCGCCGCATACTCAGAGAGTCTCGGTTAATCTACTGAGTATTCCGTCTATATTTTTTTTGTTCCCCCACCTTTTGCAAGCTTTTGCTGTACCATTTATTTTTCGTTTTATTCTTAAAATCTCATAATTTTTTTTTTCATTCTCTATTTTTTTCACTTTTTTGCTTTTTTATTTTACCTTCTTCCATTTAACATTTTCAAGTTACTCTTCATTGCTTTACTTTACTTTACTTTGCCTTGACGGTATTCGACTAAATAATTCACATTGTACAAAATATGTCTAAAACAGTTACTATCATTGGATCATTGAACTATGATTTAGTCACATTCACAAAAAAAGTACCTAAAGCAGGTGAGACGATCCAAGCAAACTCATTTGAAACACACATGGGAGGCAAAGGATTGAACGAGGCTGTTGCGGTTGCGAGATTATCGCCTCCTCTGGGCCACGTGCAATCCCGTATGATTGGTTGCGTTGGAGCTGATGATTTTGGAAAAAGTCTCAGGCAGTGTCTTGTTGACTCTGGTGTAGATGTATCCAATGTCAAGACGATTGGAGGTGAATCATCTGGTGTAGCAACTATTCTTGTTGAGGAGGAGTCAGGGGAGAATAGGATATTGATTACTGCGGGAGCCAATGGACACTTGAAACCTAGTGATGAAGAATACAAGTCCATCTTTGAACTGGACAAGGAGGATAAGAATGAATATGTTGTTTTGCAGAATGAGTACCCTGATACTGCAAAGAGTATTTCGTGGCTAAAAACAAACAAACCCAGTATCAATATAGCCTATAATCCTTCACCATATCGACCAGAATTAGTAACACGAGATATCTGGTCGAAAATTGATTTGCTTATTGTTAATGAGGGCGAAGCACAGGATGTTGCCAAATTGCTTTTACCTGATTTGGACTTGGTTGATAGTATGGAAGGTGTGAAGACGTTAGCTGTTGAAATACAGAAGCTTTTGAATCAAAATAATTTGAAAACAGTGGTTATTACTTTGGGAAGTAAAGGATGTATATATTACGATGCACAATTGGACGAGCCTCAATTTGTGAAGAGCAGAAAAGTTGATAATGTGGTTGATACCACTGGTGCTGGAGATACATTTTTTGGTGGACTCGTTTCAAACTTGGCCCTTGGCAAAACTTTAGCACAAGCAGTTGAATTCGCTACTGCTGCTAGTAGTTTAGCGATCCAGAAAAAGGGCGCAGCTGAAGGTATACCAGAGCATAAAGACGTGATACAATTACTTGGTGAATAATTATTCGCTGATGAGCAAAAGAAAAGATAAATAAAAAAAAAGAGAATAAAGTGGAAAAAGAAAACATTAAAAGCAAATCAATTGAACGGCTGTATCTATCTAATCTACGCGTACATATACATATATATATATTTATGCATATACATATGTCTATGCACAAATACATCTGGCCGGACTAGGCCTTTCTTTGACGTGCACCGCCAACTTCTGGAGCAGGAACTGGGGTAGCACTACGGCCGCTTACATACACATACTCATTGACTTGAGCTGCAACACCGCCTTTGACCGACTTGACAATTTTTGCCTTCTTTGACAGGCTTTTTCTGTATACATCGATGTAGAATGCAATGAACAAGACCAAGTAGGATGACAAAATGGCACATCCCGAATAGGCTGCCAACATTGTACCAGCACAGTCGCCGCAAACAGGCAACAAGTGTGCGTGTTTACCAAAGTAAGTAAAGACAATCTTTTGGTATGAAGCAAAGTAGACAAAGCCCAAGTCCAAGACAAATTGGATGATTTGGAAACGTGTGACCCATTCTTTCCACCAAACTCTAATACCTCTTGCAGCGAGGAAGTAGTACCAGTACATAACAACGTGTACACCCAAGTTCAATGAGATTGGCACCCATGAAATCGAGGTAACACCAATCAATTGGGTGTAGCACAATAATGCGGTAGCGCCGTGGTGGTAAGTGTGCAAGAATGTCAATTTCTTTTGCTTAACAACGAGGAAAACGGTGTCGATAAATTCGAGAAATTTGGTGATGTAGTTCAAGTAGTAGAGACAAACCAATTCCTGAGTCCATGCATTTGTTGAGCAAATGGCGTAAAAGATGCCATGATGGTAGATCATTGGCACTAATTGTTCAACCATCAATGTCAACAAGGTCAAGGACAATGTGGTCAAAAAAAGGTTATGGATTTGGAACAACCCGTTTAGCACAAAAGGTTTGATACCAAATTTTTTAAAGATGTAGTTACCACCAAAAATAACAATGTAGTAAGTTGTGATTGCCAATGCAACTGGTGGGAATGTCGAAAACGGTAATTCGCCTTCTACAAACTGGAATTTGGATGGAACAAATCTGTCACCAGTGGCCTTTGAAACCAACTCGTTAAAGATTGGCCAAAGCTTGACACCAAATGGAGTGTCCCAAGAGGGAGTTGGAAACGTCATTCTTGTAAAAGTGATATACAAGGTATGAATAAATAAGTGAAATGTTTGTGGAAACTAAATGTTAGCAAAACAAAATCGTAGACGCTACTGATGGTAGTAACAACGATGAGGATGGAGATTGGTATATATATATATATATGGAAAAGATGTTACAAAAATTGAAAAAAAAAATACTTTCTCCTTTGCTGTTTTTGTCTCTTTTTCCAATTCTCTATTTATTTTTTGATCAAGCCTAATAGTGAGTTCCCCTATTTGCAAGAGAAAAGAGTATGGTTGTTTCTTTGTTTGTTTGTTTGTTTAAATTTTTCTTTTCTTTCTTTCTTTCTTTTTTTTTTTACTATTGACTGTTGATTGTTATTGTTGCTCAAAAAACGCGAAGACGTGAAAGAAAGAGCAGAGGAAGCCAAAGAAAAATAAAATAAAAAATAAAAAATAAAAAAAAAAAGAAATGTTGAAGACCACAAAAATGCAGGAGGAGGAGGAGGGGATGAGGAGAAAGGAAAATAAAAATAAAAAAATAAAATAAAAAAAATACAACAGACTCAGACTTAGAGAGTTTCAGAGCGAGAGACAACATGTGAGGAGTGAACAACAGGATGGAGAACAATTGGTAGACGAAATAAAAGAAAACAACAATCGACACGTGCAGTCCTAAAGGTTTGAAATTGTTCAAGCGGCTGTATTGTTAGAGAAAGAGAGAGAGAGAGAGATTAATGATGAGAAATGCAAAGAAGAAAGAAAAAAAAGGGGGGGTGAAAGGAATTCGAGCGGTGAAGCAAGGAAGGTTCAAGTGGTCATCCTGTTAGTTAGTCTATATCCGTACAGAATATAAATCCGAAAAAACAATCTCTTCCATATTTCTCTTTGGTATAACCGAGGAAAATATTTATTGATAAAAACAAAAGTATCAGCAGCTGATTGATGCTCAAATTCAATACAATAAACAAAGCCTCATCGTATGCTATAACTAAAGAGGACTTTGTATAAGAAGTGAATTGTTTTTTTTAACAAATGTTGTTTTTTATTTTATTATTTTTCGTCTTCTCAAGAAGAATAGAGGAAGTGTATTAACTATAGATCTTCTCTTATAGTGCTACTCCCCTATATTTTTTTTTTTCGAATTTTTTTTTTTTGAGTTTCTTTATATTCACAGTTGTCCCCTTTAATTTCGAAATCTGGCTATGGTTTTAGAATTGGTTTTGGTGCTAGTTTTGACTTTTGACTTTTGGCTTTTGGCTTTATTACTTTTGTAAACTGAAAAAAATTGTTGGGTCTATAATGACTCTTAGTCAAGGATGTTACTCTAACATGACGAGGACCGCGTTGACTCTGAACCAAAACTACGGTGTACTAAATTCAGATCAATTGTAATGCCGCAAAATCTTGACAAAATCTTGACAAACTCTTGACAAAATCTTTTTATTAATCAAAAATTTTTAATTAAAAACTTTCTTCTTGAGTAAAATGAAGAAAAAAATTATAAGTGAAAATGGAAATGGAAATGAAAATACAGAGTGGGTGGGGAAATATTGCTGGGAAGTGCAAAGTATGTGGATGAGGATGGATGAAAAGAGAAACAGTACATATTGGTCTCACGTGCAAAATACAAAACAATAAGTAGTAGCAAATTTCTTACACCCACTACAACTCCTTCAATATATCATTTCCTTTGTCTCTGCTCCTACAAACAACATTCTACAAGTTTAGCAACAGATTTACAAATGTCCTTATCCTCTCGAGATTCCTCCGCAAGTCAGTCTGATTCTTCTAACGACGAATGGTCGTCGTCGGAGGAAGAAGAAGAAGAAGAAGAAGAAGAAGTGCGTGTTACCCCCAAGTTCATTTCAAAGAGAAAAGACAAGACAACAGCTGGACCTAATACTTCCGGCAATGGTACCTCTGACGAAACGAGTGACGAGCGCAAAAGAGCAGCTCTCTTGTCTCGACTAGACAATATACAAGAGAAGGGAGAGGAGAAAACAGAGGACAGCAAGGAGAGTGACATCCATCAAGTCGATGATACTGACGATTTGGATCCAGAGTTGGAGTACGAGAACTGGAAGCAACGCGAAAGGGCAAGATTCTTAAGAGACCATTCAAGATAAAGCCATTGCAATTGTAATTGTAATTGCCAAAAGAAAAAACAAAAAAAAAAAAAATTCCCTAGGTAAAACCTGAAATGCCCTAGAAAGAACCCCTAAAAAGAAGTTAGAATAGAACCCAGAAATAAGAAAAGAAAAACGCATAACAAATTATAAGCATCTTAATAGCACAAGTCATATAAAGGTAATTTTGGAACAAGTTTTGTCTATCATCTCAACAACCAATATATATATATATCAAAAGCCAATGAGTGAATCTCAACAAGCAAGGGTTCATCAAGATTCTTGAAAGAATAAATAAAATATTAATATATATATATATATGTATATATATAAAATTTTGTAAGTGGAAAAAATCAAATTCACGCACTAAAGAAAATACCCAGAACCGAACCAAACCAAACCAAATTAAATTAAATCAAATAACGGGAAAAGTAAATCACAGAAAGTACAAAAGTAAAGACTCAAGACTATCTGGCATTGTCGAACTGTATTGAGCTTCTCACGACAATCTTAGGATTTTTACAGAGGCATACTTGACTTTTTTGATTTTCTTTTTAATTTGAAAGTTATCGTTATGTCACTAATTCCATTACCAGAGTCACTAGTTCCATTTTTAGAGTCATACCTTCCAGCAGAAAAGCACAATGGCCCGTTTGTAACTCTTACATATGCACAATCATTAGATTCGAGAATTGCAGCCAAAGTTGGTGTACAAACCAAACTTTCACATTTAGAGACCAAAACAATGACCCACTATTTACGATCAAAACATGATGCAATCCTAGTAGGAGTTAATACTGTACAAGCAGACGATCCAAAATTGAATTGTCGATATGGGAATGAGCTGCGGATCCGACCCGTGGTTCTTGACCCATATAGGAAATGGAATTTCGCAAATTCTCAATTGTGCAAGATTTGCAAAGATGGCAAAGGATTGGCACCAATTATCATAGTTGATGAGCTGGTGCAACTAGGAGAAAGCAAAAATGATGAGGACGCAACAGAATTGAATGCATTGGGAGGCGAGTATATTGCACTACCCTTGATTGAAAAAAGAATGAGCAATTGGCAGCTAATATTTGACAAACTATACAAAAATGGATTGAAAACGATAATGGTGGAAGGTGGGGCTACTATCATCAACGAGCTTTTACTTAATCGTGATCTCGTTGATAGTCTTATTATTACAGTTGCGCCAGTGTTTTTGGGAAAAGAAGGCGTTGAGGTCTCTCCATCAAAGGAAGTAAGACTCCAAAATATATCCTGGTGGTCGGGCATCCAAGACAGCGTGATGTGTGCGCATATACTGTAACATAACAGCTAATCAAACTATTTTGGCTCAATTTATATAATTATAGAAACCTGTTAAATGTATACAAACATCGAGCCACAACTCTATTGCGTTCTTTATATTGTAAAATATCTTTTACTTTTTTTGGTTTCAGGTTTCGAAGAACATGAGGTGTTGTAGATTTTATTTCCATATAATACATTTAGAATTTTAAAACTAATCTTTTTAATCAAATGCGTTATATATATACATATATATATATTGGTCTAATTGTACATAGTAGATGGTTTACACCACTTTACTGTTCTTTTCTTTTCTTTTTTTTTTTCCTTATTATTATTACTATTGTGCTTGAATCAACTTTTCTTTTTACTTCAACGCTTACAAACAAATTCTGTATGATGCATATCGTCCTGACGTTTCCGATCTTCTAATGATTTTAACAACCTCGCCTCTCTTCAACCCCAAGTATCTAGCCACTGGGTCCTCCCTCTGTATTCTTGGCAACTGCGACTCTTTCAACCTATATCTCTCCAACAATTCCTTCTTCTCCTCTCTATTCAATTTGATATGTTTGGGTACTAATTCGTGATGCGTGATATTGACAATCAAATCCGTCTCTTGGAATGTCTCAATACTAGCTGGCTGCACAGTGGGGATCAACTTGTTCGCACTTGGTGTAATGCTATTTTGATAAATGAAAATACCAACTTGAAAATTCTTTTCACTAATATGTATACAAAAGTTTCTCATCGTCTTGATACCAACTGAAGGTTCATCGCAAAACTCAACCCAAAGTGAACCCATTTCAGGAAATTTGTCCAATTGCTCCGCAGTAGGTGTAGCTTGGAAACACATGAGTTTACGTTGTGGGTAACCCATCGAGTCACAAACTTTTGCACGGAATTCTTCCAATGTCATATCGAGTTCCTCTTGGGATATATAGTAGCCCTAGGAGTGTGTTGTTAGTAAAAGAAACTATACTATAAAGGGATAACACATAAAGGCTGCATTCAAAACGGCCCTCTTCTGTTTTGTTTTGTTTTGTCTTGTTTTCTTTTCTTTCCTTTTGTTCTGTTTTGTTTTGCTCAAGGGTGTATTTCTCATCTCCTATATCCCTTAGTCACTGTCAAAAAAGCTGAAAGCCAAATTCATGGAAGCAATAACAAAAAAAAAAAGTCGGTAGAAATGCAACGTATACTTGATGAGTATACTTGCATTGTCAAATAAAAGAACATATAAAAAAAGATGTGGAAAAGAAAACAGCAGAAAGGAAAATAAAAAAGAAAAGCAAAGCAAGGCAAGGCAAAGACAAATTGAAACATACTCTATCCCTAACCATTTCCTTCACTGTTTTGAACGTCCTGAAAAGACGAGAAATGGCCCTGTCGTTGTCATCCATTGTGATTGTATATCTATTGTGGTTTGTATTAAGTACGGGAAACTAGTAGTTTGTAGGAAGAAGATGTTTATCTGATATCAGTTTTGTTGATCCCAATGAGTGTGCCTCAGCTCTCTTTCAAACTCTTGTGTCATGGATATTTTTCAGTGTCGTTGATGGAAGAGAAGAGACGCAAAAAAAAAAAAGTAAAAAAAAAAAATAATATATATACATATATTTATGTACACATAAAAGGAAGCGAGAAAATGAGAGGAAAACAAAATCCTTCTGCGTAGAAAAAAATAGATACTAGCTGAATTACGGTCGTGTAAATTGGTACAAGAGTTTGTTTGCACCTTAGAAGTTTATTAGTCCTACTCGCTTAGTATACCATTCTTTTAATAGATCTACTTAAAATTACTGATCAAACTTTCTTCGGTACCTCAATTCAATATCAGTACTGCTCTTCCATATCTTGGTCTTGATGGTTTGCAAGGTCATACTGTTACTCAATTCTTGACCGCGGCATTCCAAAACTAGCCAATCTGTAGGCTTCAATTTCTTATCGCGCATCTCCTTGGTACTACTTTCAAACTTATCAGTAAGAAAGTGGAGGATCTTTGAGACACGCAACATGCTATGCGAAGTAAGCTTGATACTGCTTTCCAATGCCGGGAGTGACTTAACTTTTCTTTGCGACCTACCTCCTATCCTCACATGTGGTGGAAGATGTAAATAATCCGTCTCGATTAACTGGAACGTGATTTTGGGTGGCTCCTTAATATTGTATCTACTATAAAGTATTGGTTGTCCTACCCAACGTGGTACAATACTTCGTAGGTCATTAATCAACTGCAAGTTTGGAACCTTGCTGGTGGCGAGTTTGCTTACTTCGCCGACATTGAAGCAGAAGAGATCACGATAATTGCCCAACTCGGGTGAATGTTCAAACACAATTATATTCATATCCTGAGGTAACTCTGCAGTTGGGATCACGGGGTAATATTTAAGTTCATCATCATCTAAATTGTCATTGAGCCGGGGGTTGACATGATCAATTCTCAAAACCGAATCAACTAGTTTATTATTGTTATTGTTGTTATTACTGCTGTGGATCCCACTAGATCTATCTTGGTAAATCTTTTTATTTGTTTGTAATAAATTCATTATTGAATCGTTATAATCGGCAATTTGTCTCGATAATGTTTTTTCTGAAAAGTTCATAAACTCAGCCAATGGCGAAGATTCTGATATTGGTACATCGATGACACTGGTATTTGTTGAGGTTGCAGGTGAATGCTGATTAGAGATCCCACTCATGGTGGGTAAATTGCGTTTCAGCAGCGACTTTTTGCCCCAATTAGTCAATCGCCTTATACCGCTGCCAACGCTGCCACTACTAGCCCCGGACGCAGCTCCAGCTCCAGTCCCAGATCCAGATCCAGATCCGGCTCCAGTCCCGGAATTACCAAGATTGGCAATATTGCTCATATTGCCATTTTCATCCAAATCTTCCAATTTTGGAGTCGCAGTTTTGTGTGCACCACCACTAACCTTTGAATGGGTATTGTTACGAATTTCGTCTCTTACTAATCCATCAAATACCCATTCATATAACGTATAACCTTGAAAGATTGAATTCAACAAGATCAACCCTAAATGAAACCTATCGTCATTTGTCACTTTGATTTGATTGTGCTTCCCGAGTCTTTCCCTTTGAGAAGGTGAATCCACTGCGAGAAATGGGTAATCTTTGATTAAATCGTCGTAATATATTTCTACATTCATTGCTGATGTTTCTCTTATAGTGACCATCAATTTGCCTGCCTTGATCTCTACTTCGCACCAGTTATTCAATGTATCTGACTTTTGCATGGATTGGAACAATGTTTCCATTTCCTTTGTTCGAATTTCCAACTCTTTGCCATTAAGGAGTTTACCCTGTCTACTAGGCAAATGCTTCAACTCGCGGCATATGAGTATATCCCATACTTTGATATCTCCATTGAGATACAACACCATAATCTGTCGCTTGTTGTCAAATAATCTTTTCGAGACCACGCTTCGTGGCACTATTTCGTATTCTGCTGTAGCGCGAGAGTTGAATGGGATAATAATGATTTGATCTGCTGGTAAAGGGTTTAGAAGTATTTCCACAGGTATGAGATCTAAAAACTGAGTTTGCTTGAGTGAGTAATTGCCATTCGTACGTTGGTTTTGGTTTTGGCTTTGAGTTTGGCTTTGGCTTTGGTTTTGGCTTTGAGTTTGAGTTTGAGTTTGGCTTTTATTTGTATCATTAGTTTCATTAAATGTGGTTTTCAGTTCGGTATTGTTTAGATTAAGCGGGTTTTCAAACTCGTGGTCTTGTTTGTAACAATTTATAAACTCTGTTGATGGACCGCCGCCTATATTTAAAAACATTGACAGGAACTCCTCCGTGTCTGAGTCATTCAAATCATCTAGCTCGTCATTGTGGTCGTCAAAAGTTGGTGGTGTACCGGTATATTTGTTATTTGCATTTTGGGAAAACGTGCTTTGAATATCGTGTACTGTATTATTGTCAAACGAGAGTTGACTTACCAAATCGCAGAAATGCGAGTTTATGTCGTCTGGTGGCGATGTTGGAGAATGGAGTTCATTTAGCACCGTGTCATCTGGTCCAAAGTGTACATCTTTGGATGCAATGTATTCTTCGCAGTTCTTCAAAAATTGATATTTGGAGAGAAGTTGCGTGTTTGGTGCCACGTATCTATTCAAGGATTTATAATCTGAGGCAAAGATTGTTTGATTATGGGACTCGAGGCATATTGAAAGGATGGGTGAGTTGTTGCTTGAAACCACTGTAGAGATTCCCAACTTTTCATCAAGTGCTGCTGTTTCGCTGGTTGTGAATGTTTTAGAGTAGTAGGTCTCTGCATCAGTGTTGTTCACGCTGCTTTTGGTGTTGTTCACGCTGTTCTTGTTGTTGTTGTTCATAAATAGATTCGACAAGTCTGTTTTGACAATGTTTCCATGGTCATCTCCCGAGTAGAAAAAGTTGAGGGAGTTGGTATCGGTTGAGCTTAGTGACCATACGGGGTAGTCGTGGATATCGAAATTTTTGTAAACTTTAAAGGTTCGAAGGTCCCATAGTTTTATAGTTGTGTCCGATGAGCCGCTCAAGATAAAATTGTCATTCATTAGTAAGCATCGGATATTATCCTGGTGGCCAATGAGTTGCCTTATAAATTGTGTTGATGCTCTTGTGTCGTACAAATTGATTGTTTTGCTGGGTCCACCAGTGCAGATAATGTTGTGGTCATTGCTTGCCAATGAGTAGATTGATGATGGCACATTTGTTAAAGTGTGATTCTCTATGATTTGTAAAGGTCTGAGTATGTTTAAGTCCCAATTGATGATGTTGCCATCGAGACCGGCACTGACTAATTGTGAGGGACATTGGGAAGAGTACGAGAGTTTTTTGATATAATCTGTGTGTATGTTGGGTAATTGTATTGGTGGTGGTGGTGAGGTGCTATCGACTAAAGTTGTTAAGTCGGTGATTTTTATTGACAAGTCCGAGGAGCACGATGCGAGTTGTCTTTCGTGGTTGATTAATTGGAGATCATTGACCCAGTCAAAGTGTAGATTGTGATTTCCTACAATTTTGAATCCCTTGGGGTCGTATGCAGAAGTATTGTATGGTAATGGGTTGGATGAAATTGCGGTTTCTAGTCGGAGTAATCTTTCATCGATGTCGTTGTAGTCTAGTGATGTGGAATCTGTGAAATTAGATTGAGATTCAGGTTGATATTGATCTTGATTTTGATCTTGATCATTGTGACTTGTTGGGTCTTGCCATACTTTAACTGCACCGTCTCTACCGCCGGTGAATAGTGATTGTTGTGTTTGTGAGTATTGTATAGTGTTTATGGGTAAGATGTGATTGTCTTTGTTATTTGTATCTCCAATGACGTATGAGAGACCTTTTTTGGTCTTTAATGGTGATTTTAGTTCATATGAGCGAGTACTGTGGGCATTCGATTGAATTGAGCTCGTTTCGTTGAGTGAAAGCACACTTGTGGACATGAGCGAGGTATTTGTGAAAGAGAGTAAACTTTTGTATATGTATATGTGTATATGTGTGTGTGTGCTTGTATAGATATAAATAAATGTCTGAAGTTGTACTTTAATATAATAGTCAATTGGTGTGGGTTGGACTGGTCTATCTGTTTCTTTCAACACTTGCTTATTTCAATTTGGTGAAATAAAATCAATCAGTCGTGGATCTATAACGGAATAACGAGCATTGACAACGGGTAACGGAGATAGAGCAATTTGCATTTTTTCTTTTTTGTCTCATTTTTTTTAAAAATTTCTAAATTTTGCTTTAATGTTAAAGAAAGACAAAAGAAAGACAAAAAAAAATTGGACAAAAAATAAAAGAGAGAGAAAGAGAGAGGAGGAGGAGGAAAAGGAACTCAAGGGTAAATACTCATAATCTTCAAATTTAGTTTAGTTTAAATCAGGTTAATCCAACTCAATTGAGCCAATTTGAATTCTGTTGCAATTGGTTGAAATTGAGATAGAATTTAGTGTGTGCTTTTTGTCACAGTGCGACACACACTGGACGCTCTGTGCCCTCGTTTCCGCTAAGTGAATATTCGGAGAATATTACACGACATGGGAAACTTGAAAACTTCAAACAAGATGAGTTAATACAAATAGGAACGAGAAGTGGTAAAATAAACTTATCACCATTATATAGAATTATCGGTTAAATACATAATTTATACGGTCAACTACATTGAACACAAATCACTAGGTGAACGTGCAGAGTGTATACTCTCACGATTCTCCTTAGTAGTGACTTTGTATGAGACAATTTACTCTCTTAACTTATGAGCACTGAGACCTTTTTAGGTGCGATCATTGACAATTACACTTAGTTGGAATGTAGCCTATCAAGTCACGAACTCAAACCGATGCTCAGCAGTCGTACTCTTGTCACAAGTGACAAGTGCTATGCGACACTTTTTTATGAAAACAAAAAAAACATAAGGGTAAAGAGTAAAATTAAGAGTGTGCGCACGGTTAGTTGGCCAATTGCTTAGAGCGAGTAAACATACTGGTGTTCTCGACAAACTAAAGTTGAAGTTGTAAATGTAACATACCTAGATATATATATATTGAAAGGTAATACAATGTTTTTGCAACCAATACTTGGTTAAATAATATATATATATATATATATATGTATATATGCAAAGTAGAGAAGGTATGAATAGGAAGTGAACAATCACTGGATTGTTTTCTTTGTCAACATGGTGACAATATTAAAATTTTTATAAGTGTCATTTGTCCTTGTCCGTGTCTTTGTCCGTCTTTGTCCGTATGTTGACCGATTGCTCTACAACTTACAGACTAAAATGTCACACAAAGTTACGGCCATAAATTGTACTCTTTTTGTTCCAAACGGTTGTTTCTCTCTCTCTGCAAAATTCAGAGAGAAAACCTAAAATAAAGAGAAATAAAAAATAAGATTTAATTTTGTAATAAGTACACTACTAAGCTTAGACTGTGTTTGACTTAACACTACCTTATATTTTTTTTTCCATTTATGTTTTATTTTTTATTAAATGTTTTCATAATTTTATTGGCAACAAAGTTAGACAAACAAAATTGAAAGTTCAATATAGAGAATAGAACTTGTATTGATTTGTTCTTAATTCAAATGTAAATTCCATTTTCTTTTCTTTTTTTTTTTTAATTGTCTGCTGGTGTAAGTGGGTAGGTGAAGGTGATCATCCTCACTGAGTATATAAAACATGTGGTATATATAATGTTATAGAGTAAAAGGATGAAGTAGTTTCTGTGTAAACTCTCCGTATAGATGGCAGCTACTACAACAGCAACAAATTTAAATTTAATTTAATCAAAAAGGAGAAAGAGGAGAAGCAAACAGTACGAGAGTAAGAGTAAGATACTATTGTGGAAATACCACACACACACACACACATACATACAAATATACTACTACTACTACTACTATTATTATTATAATATGCTACCAAATGTATTATAAACGACTAAAGTCTTTTTTTCTCTCTTTCCCCTTTCCTCACCCCACATAATATCATTACTTGTTGATCACTTTCCCATATTATTTGAAATTCTGCTCCTCATCCTCATCCTTCTTCTTCTGGTTACCTCTTTGGTGTGCTTCTCATTTGTTAAAGAGCAAATTAGTAGCCAACTACAAAACAATAGACTCTCAGCAAGAATATAAGAATAAAACAACAAACAAACTTAGCAATATCATTTCCATTGCTCAGACTCTTTGTCTCTCTCTCTCTCTTATTTTTCTTACTCTGTTAATAATCTCCATCACCTGATGTTGGGTGGTGGCTAAAACAGCATAATAGCTGTTTCCTAATTGGGAATACACACTCCACATTTGACTACGAATTTTTTTGTATTGTTTACTTTTTTTTTTTAGGGGGGTGGGGGCGAGGGGGGAGGGGAGAAGGAAAGTTGTAGAAAGTGTAGTGAGATCTCCACTCCACTTTTTGTATTTCTTTTTTTTTTAACCAATAACAACAACAACACCCACCACCACGACTACCACTACTACCACTACTACCACTCGCCCCCCTCTCTCCTTCTCCTATTTAATTTATATTGTGTTGTGTATATTATATATTATATTTTCTTGCTTGCTTTTTGGTATATATATATATGTGTGTAAGGGTGTGTGTGTGTGACCACCATTTAATAATTTATTATTCAACTTTAGTATGGCCTTGTTTTTTCTAAAAACAGTATAAGGAGAGAGCGCCACTTCTTATGTAGAATACTGTAGCCTTTGTAGTGCAACATAATATACAACACAATACAGTACAGTACACTACTAATCATTACCAACTACTATTAACCACCAAAACCCCTCTCTTTCTCTTTCTTAATTTTTAACTAATTTTTTTTTTTTACTCCTTGCTTTCTTTTCACTTGGTATAAATACCTTTAATTTTATCGTCCATTTTCCACCACACTGTTTAAAGCTAATACCCTCCTTCTCTCTTTCTTTCTAGTTTCCCTTTTCTTTCTTTCTTTCTGGTTTAAGACTTCTATTCCTTTATTCTTTTACTTATTCTCTACCGTTTCTGTTTCTGTTTATTTTATATTAATTTCCTTTTTCCTTTTCTTTTCATATACCATTGAAGAAAAAGATTAAAAAATTAAAAGATTAAAAGACAATAGACAAACAAAAGACTAGTACTCCTACCTCCCTACTCCTATTTTGCAACTTTGTGATTATTTCACCTCAACATTAAATTACACTAATATATATACTTATCTAAACACAATTTACAAGCAGTGTCCAAGATGAACTATCAAGACGCCTACGTTCAAGACAAGAAGAGAAAATTGTCTCAAGTCATGGACAAGGATGCCATTAAAGAGACCATCTTGAATGTAGAGCAACAAGAAGACTTGGAAGCATTGATGGAAGAGCACGATATCGACAATATCGCCACCCACGCAAGTGAGTTGGAGACTGAATCCGTTGAAGAGTTGCAAGCCAAAAATAGAGCACTCCTTGTTATTGAGGAATTTTTGCAACAAGAAAATTTGGAGTTGAAGAAGTTTAACAAGGAGATTTTAAAGGAAAATCAAGTTTTGAAAAATGTGTTGAAGAATGACTTTCAATCAAACTTTAAGTACATCAAGAAGGATTATTGAGCAGATTGAAGTTTTTCTTTTTCTTTTTTTTTTTTAAAAAGAAAAAGTACACAATCTTTTACCTTTGATGTTTTTTTATTTTTAACTTTAACTTTGATTTTGATTTTGATTTTTTCCTTTTTTTTTCCATCTATTGAATACAGAATTTACAAGAGTTTATTGATGATTAGTGATGATTAGTGACGATTAGTGATGATTAGTGACGACAAGTGATGATTAGTGATGATTAGTGATGAATTGAATATAGTTTACAATTTTTTTTCTTTCTTTTACGAATATACGAAGCATAGTTTCTTTTTAGGTACATTTTTTGTAGCTTTAATCTTTAGCAGCCTTTATCAATCTTGACACTGCTCCTCATTTTTGGTTTGTTTATTGTCTCTACCAATCTTTTCTTTTTCTTTTTCACTTTTAAAACTACAAGCAAGTACAAACATGCTGCAGTAAATATCTAGACTGTTTCTACAAGATATTCACCTAGAGTCTTGTGGCAAACGGTTTTCTTCTCGTTGATTTTGTATCCCATTATATACACATATATTCATCATACTTCCTATAGGTACTACTTGAGACTGTCGCCAAAAAATGAAAAAGTTAATTAACTAATTACTTTTCCTAATTGGGATTAAATAAGGAAGAACAAAACAAGTCTTTGTGTGATTAACGCGCGCACACAGAAAAGGAAGAAAAAAAAAAAGTTTGTATTGCATTTGGCTAAACACCAACGGCTATATACTATATATACTATATATGCAGTTAATAATACAATATTGTTCCACAATAAGGTGTAAATTATTTCTCAAAAGTACTTGAAAAAAAAGATTTCGCGTCTTGTCAGTTTCTATACAACCTCCTTTCCCGAGACGATTTAAATTAAAGATGACGATGCCGATGGAAAGCATCAGCCAGTTATGATATGTAGATGTCATTTTAAGATCTGTCAATTTTCCTTCAACTTCAATTAAACTTCTCCTTCTTTTTTCATTCATTCATTTAATTACATTCATTCAATCAATCATATCGTTTTTCTTTCATTTTCTTTTTTTTTGTTTCTTCACACTGTATTCAATAACATATCGTTTAATCAACCATTTTCCCACCAACGCTTTCCACTCACTTCAGTATAAACAATGTCAGCTTTAACACCAACCTCGACACCTACAAAGAAAAGAGTGATTAGAGATATATCAAACACTTTTTTAAAAAACAACAAAAATGAATCAATACAATTACCACCTACACCAACAAAAACCCCTATAAAAAACAAAAGAGTACGAGATTACAATGACGATGTTGATAATGAAAATCAAAAGGAATTTCCACCTTGTAAGAAGAAGCTAGTGTTTACCTCTTCCTCCTTCACCGCCACCAAAAACACATCAGTACCTAGTACTCCTCCTAAACCACTCTTGACTCCAACCACCTCATTCAATTCCCTCAACACATTCAAATCTCCTTATTCACAAGCCAAAAGCTTATTCCAAAGAGGCTATCATGACACACTATCCAGAAACTGCTTGATTGGTAGAGAAAAAGAAGCTCAATGCATCAATGAATTTATCCAACAAAGCATTGAAGTACGAAAATCAAATAGTTTATACATATCTGGTCCACCAGGTACTGGGAAAACAGCACAAGTTAACCTAACCTTGAGTCAACCACAGTATCACACTCCAAAATTAAAAATCGTTAATATCAATTGCATGATGTTGAGAAACCCTGAACTGATTTTCCATGAGATATATTGTGCCACTGTAGGCAAATTAAGCATATCCGTATTGAAGAAAAAGAATTTCGATGATTTTTACCAGCTACTTCACGAGGGGGTAGACACCAATTCCAGTATCGAGCACTTGATTTTGGTATTGGATGAATTGGATGCATTATTAACTAATTCTCAACAAGTTTTGTTCAAATTATTTCAAATTGCAAACTCAGATTCACAAATGCTGACATCAACAAGAATTAAGGTTTCCTTGATTGGCATTTCCAACACTTTGGATTTGAGTGATAAATTCCTACCCAGATTATACAATAATAACCTTGTGCCCAAAGTATTGCAATTCTTTGCCTACAAATGGGAACAAATCCACTCAATTGTGTGCTCCAGATTACAACAACTTCCAGTACAAGTGTTTCAACCTCGTCCGCTAGAATATTTATGTCAAAGAGCTGGCTCTGCCTCGGGTGACTTGAGGAAGGCATTTGATATGTGCTACAAGGCAATCGAGCTTGTTGAACTTGAAACAAAAAGACAGCAATGGAATGCAAAACTAGAAAGATTGGAAAAACAAGATGGACAAGCACAAATCCCAGAGCAAAACCAAAACCGAGAGCAAAACCGAGAGGAAGAAGCAGTGTTGAAAAAAGTGTCCATGTCGCACATTGGAAAAATCTTTGTAGAATACTCCTCACAGAAATCAACAAAAGACTTAAACATGAGACAACTAGCCATCCTTTGTCAATTATCTAATTTGGCAATGGAAAAAGGCACAGCTGATCTTACAATCAACACATTATACGATTACTTTCAACGCCAACTGCAAATGAAGCTGAACATAGGCGATATGAATCGTGGCGAGTTTATTGAAATGTTGGATGTCTTGGAAAGCAGCAATTTCATCATTTTGGGCACCACCGAGAGTGGCAATGCGAGACTTCGAAAAAACAATAGGTTTAGTGGGAATAATGACTGTGGTATGAAATGCATCAAGTTGAATATAGAGCATAAACAACTTGCCGACGCAGTAAAGAATGTGCCATTGTTGAATAGAGTATTGAATAGTAAAGTTAATTAAATCAATTGCATACATATAAATATAAATATATATATATACATATTTATTAATTTCCAGTTAAAACTTCTCTTTTGTTTTTACATCAGGCACATCCCTGTTTTTTCCAACCTTCTCCAACAATTCCTTCTTATTTTAGTTCCTTATTGGATCTATTGTATGATTCGCTGGTCAAGTGAAATGCAGCTCTATTGTTTGGATATATAGAGAAGTTCCCCTTCTCTTTATTATTATTAATATTATTATTATTATTGTTGTTTTGTTAGACTTGCAGTTTTTTTCGACAAGACAAATCATACGACACGACACTCAACATTTCCCTTTCTGTAAAGTATTGGATAGAAAGTATACCAAGCGCAAGAGAAAAAGAAGAAAGATAGAAAAATAAAGGAGAACAGGCAAAACAACAAAGAAGAAGAAGAAGAAAAGAAAAAAAAAAAAAAAGAAAAAAACGAAAAAGAAGAAAAAGAAAAGGAAAAAAAAAAAGTGAGAGAGAAACTTCAATATAGAATTATAATTCCCACTTCTTTTACAATCAATCCATTGTTATAGCTTGATACACCAACCAGACATCTTCTAATAGCCTCATCATTGGCTACTGGAGTAGAGCATCAATTAATAGTAAACTCAACTCAATCATTTGCACCGTTTTCCACAACCTTTAATTACTCATCCCTATCTTTTGACTTATCCATATATATATATATATAATTATTATTTATATGTCACAATTGAGAAAGAATTACATATAATTGAACAATCTTGAATATACAAGCTCTACAATCCGACTCATTAATCTATTGTTGCATTTATTTGAGAAATTTAGAGTACACACATACATACATATATATATATTGAAAAACGTATCTATATATCAATAGGGAAGAACAACCAAAGCCAAACAATTTACACAGCTAAGCGCCTTCATTTCCTTTCTTTTTTTTTTTAAGTTCAATCATCAGCAAAATAATATCGAGGACAAGTACAACAACAACAATTGTCACAACCTCAAAAGAAAAAAAAGAAATAACTTAAACAGCGACAAACAAACACCAAATACCAAGCACCAAGCACCAAGCACCAAATTACTAATTACTACTTCTACACATTTCTGTGTTTCCATTTTTCTTTTCGTTTTCGTCACTGCTACTTACCTTTATTAAGTAATGTCGTCTTCTAGTCTACGAGGTGGTAGTCATAACCAATCTCGATATTCCAATAGAGACGACTATCTGGAACATGGCAAGCATCTATCCCAGTCGCAGCGGAAGGATTTTTTCTCTTCGAATTCATCTGCAAATCAAGGTGCTTCATCTTTAGGCACAGGAGCACCCTCGGCGTCAACAGGAGGAGTAGATGGTGTAGGAGCACCTGTATCTGCATCATCCTCGCGAGCATCTAATCTACCAAATTTGACACGACGAGATTTCAAGAGTAATGGACCTGGTTCATCTTCATTAACTCATCTGAAAGACCCACCAAATTACTCATCACCATCATCCAATCCACGATCAAACGCATCGTCTAGTGGCTCATATACATCCAATTACTATTCCAATTCAAATGCATATGGCGGTTACGACCATTATCGCAGTGATAATCGTAGAAAAGGTGGTGACTCGCGACTATCGTTTGGCAACTATAACAAATCCAAATCTTTAACGAACCTGGTACCACATACATCGTCAACAGTATCAACAGCAAATGCGCCGACTTCTTCTTCTTCTTCTTCTTTTTCTCCGTCATCATCATCATCATCATCATCTGCTGCTGCTGCTGCCGTTGCTGCCCAACTGGGGTCCTTGCCAAATCGAAACGGTGAGTACAAACGAGAAAGGTATGACTCATATAAGTCCGACCTGAACACTGTACCAAGATGGAAATCAGGCCGATCAAATACAGCTAGATTCTCGGCAAAAGACCGACGAAACGGGAGACATTTATCATCTTCAACCGCTTCATCATCCACACCAATATCCACAGGGAATGGTAATCTGTATATTAAAAACAGCAACAGTGTACCTTTAGGACACGCAATAGATGTCGCTACAGAAGGAAGCTCCTATCGGTCGGGAAATGGTCTGAAACTGAACTCGTATTATCCGCATTCAAGACAATATGGATCTGGATCATCGTATTACTCAAGCACGAAGCAAGATCGAGGTCATTATGCTTCTAAACAACGATTTCATTACGGAAGTAAAGAGC
Organism: Lodderomyces elongisporus; assembly: GCF_030384665.1. Taxonomy (NCBI): domain Eukaryota; kingdom Fungi; phylum Ascomycota; class Pichiomycetes; order Serinales; family Debaryomycetaceae; genus Lodderomyces; species Lodderomyces elongisporus. Next base: position 2,034,295 of record NC_083675.1, read on the forward strand.
ATTTCAGAAATACAGACTATCGAAGACATTTCAATAGAGATAATGAAAATGATGAAGACCGTGAGAAACAAGTATTGAAAGAAAGGGAAGATGATGATGAACAGAAAGAAGAAGAAGAAGGGGAGGAGGAGGAAGATGATGAAGAAGAAGATGAAGAGGAGGAGGAAGAAGTGGAAGAAGTTGAAATTGAAGAAGAGGAAGAACCAGAGCAGAAACTCAAAGTGACTGGAGATGAACAGGGCGAAGATAGAACCACTCCCGAAGTAGAGGTTGAGGAATACGACCAAACTCAGGACGGCGACAATGAAATAACAGAGGAGGAACAAGAACAAGAACAAGAACTTGAAAATGAACAAGAACAAGAGAACGAGAAAAAGTTAGATGCAAAGGAATTGGAACAAGAAAACCCAGAGAACAAGATAGATTCAAACTCCGAGCAACGGAAAGTGCTATCCGAATTATTGCCAACCACAATTGGAACGCCATCTATTAAAAAAGAACTTGTGAGCAGTAAAGAAACGACACTGGGGTTGGGAACTATCTCACGATTATCCGAATCCAAAGATGTTCAAAAACATCTTAATGTGTTACCAACCGATACTGATCCTTCAAAACAAACGGGAGCAGAATATCCATTACCTGCACTTGAAGATGCATTTGAAAAATTAAAACGAGGATTTGAGTCTGCTGTGGAAAAAGAGGGAAAGCTCAATATCGGTTTGAAATATTCTATGGCCAAACCAATTACTAACTTTAGTGAATACTCCACTTTTAACGCTAATTACCTTTCTTTTATTAATGAAAAGAGAGAAGTGGTTGTTACCAATTTGTACAACAAACTGTCTCATTTAAAAAGAAAAACATTAAAATTGTGGACAGAGTACAATCATGACATGAAAGTGCATGAAATTGAAAGAGAGAAAATGGATCAGCAGTTGCGCATCCTCCATCCACCGGATGACGAAAGTAGGAAAGAAATTGATTCAAGTGACTTGAAAAAACAAATGCAGCCATCTGCTGTTGGAGCAGTGGTCAATGGTTCAGCAACACACACAAACAACGGGTCACCTGTCAATTTTCCACTGGATGGCCCAGTGTATACCAGTAGAAGAAGTAGCAGGAGACATGGGGATTTGGTGACTACTGAGGCAGAATTTCAAGAAATATTATTAAGTCTTGGAAAAGAAGAAGATTTAGATCCTTTGACCAAAGCTCAAAAAGTTGCTGCTGATATACCTGATATGATCTTAGATCCGATTGCACGAAATAATTTCAAGTTTATGGACTCCAATAACATTGTGCACAACAAAGTACAATGGACCCAAAGAGTTAAATCCGATTTCAACAATACATTCTCGGAAAGGGAGCACGAACTATTTAGTGAAGGGTTTTGCTTATATCCAAAACGTTTTGGAGCTATTTCGAGGCATATGGGAGGTCTTCGTTCGGCATCTGATTGTGTTGTGCATTACTATATGACAAAAAAGGCCATCAATTACAAACAATTGTTGGCTCAATACAAGAAAAAGGCCAATAGGAAAGGTAGACGTGTCAAAAGTGTTACCCGAAAAGTCGCACAAGACAAGGACAAAGAAAAGGGGAGGGGAGTGGAGCAGGATCAGAGTATCAGCAAGGAAGAAAAAGAAATAACTTTACAACCAATTGTCTTGGACACCGTTGTAAATCAAGAAAAGGAATCTTTGACTCCATCTGGACTGGAAAGTACTCCACAAGCTGAAATATCCAGCGTTGCCACGGTTTCATCACAACTTGAGAATAAAAAGGAAGAAATTTCCACTGGAGGCGCTCGCAAAAAACGTGCCGCACCTCCAACTTCTGAAGGAAAACAAAGGGAGAAGGAAAAGAAAAAATCAAAACGTGAATTGGCTCCCAAAGTAGAAAATGTTGCAGAGGGGCTTCCTGACCAATCACAACTGCAATTCGCAGCACAGTATCAGCAACTGCAATTGTCTCATCAAGAATATCTTCAAATGCAGCAACAACCGCAACAACACCAACCGGTGCATAAAGAGCACAGTGTTTCAAATTTTGAAGTCCCTGCAGTTCATCAAAATGCTTTCCACAATACTTACGCAGCAGAAGTGAAACCGGGCCTTGTTAGCAACGCGGAAAATGGAACTTCTTATCTACCCCAACTGCAAGCATCTTTTTCGGTATCCACAGGAAATGATGATGTGAAGGAAAAGAAGAAAGCAATATCCAGTTATTGGAGTATAACCGAGGCTAATGCCTTTCCTGTTTTATTGCAGGAATGCGGAACAAAATGGACTATGATTGCGGACAAGTTGGGAACAAAATCAGCAACAATGGTTCGTAATTATTTCCAGCGGAATGCTGAAAAGAATAATTGGATACCGATAGCGGAAGAGGCCGATGCGAAGATGAATTCGAAAAGTAAACAAACTTCGAAAGCATCGAAAACATCAAAAACAGCGAGAACAGCAAGAGCAACAGCCATAGCACCGTCATCCTCTTCCTCGTCAACAACAACAACAACTACAACAACCACAACAGGTATGCCTATGAATACTAGCTATGATAAGAATACAGGCACTTCGATTGGTAATGCTGTTACATCCGCTTCAACACTAGCTTCCACGTATCAAGCACCTGCTCAGCATTATATCCCAATTGGCACTTTTCACAATCCATTACCATCATTTCAAAACCGAATTCCGAACTATTCTCCATCTGCATATGAAGCTACAAATCAGTCTCATGATCAACCTTATTACCAACAACTGCAATCACTGCAACCACTGCAATCACAACCACAACAACAACAACAACAACAACAGCAGCAGCAGCAATCACAACAACAATATTATAGTCCACGAATGGCTAACATATTAGCCAATGAACCTGTACGTGCATACCAGAGTATCCAAGCAGAACCTCCAAGACCGCACTTACAACCAACCACATCGGCTCCAGTACATAGGAGTTCAATCATGAGTCTACTTAATTCTGATAGTCCCGTACGAAAAGAGCCTGTTTTCCAACCATTGCAACAACAGATCAATCGGGCAAAGACCAACTTGACAGACCTTTTAAATGCCCCTAGTGAACCAAAGTCAAGCAATCAAAGCCAAGTGTACCCACAACATAGTCAGCTCCAAAACCCAAACTCAAATTCAAATCCAAATCCAAACCCGAAACCCAACCAGAACCAAAATCCAACTCAGAATTCGCAGCCTATTAAGCGCGGAGGAATAGCAAGTCTACTCTCTGCTGATCCACCTTCATAGTATTTCATAAAGTCTAATGCTTGTTTCATGAACTTATTTTTTTCCAATAACTTTAATTCTGTTTATAAATATGTATTAATATATTGCCCGAGTTATTATTGCTTGGGACTTGTTAGAAGATATTATTGCACGTGACTCTCTCTCATTGAGTGTTTTATTCCTTTTCACTTTAAATTTTTTTTTTTTTTTTAATTTTTTTTTTTTGCCCACATTTTCCTTACCCTTTTGATTCTCTTCATTTTTTCCATTAAAGTGCGAAACATAATTGAAAATTCTTTAAAAATCGAAAAAGACAGAAGAAAAAAAAAAAAATTAGATACAAAAAAGTTTTCCACAGGTAAAGCGGAGGAGGTGGACTTCTACAATCTGTTATTCAATAATCCAACTAATCAATGTCATCGAAGTTACTTTCCAAGCTAGGTGGGTTGAGTCTAACTACGTGCCGATACTTTTCCAACTCCAGGCCGTATTTAAACGAGATCATTCAAGATGCAACTGTAGTAACAACTACAGTCTCTACCACCAACACCTCTTCTTCTTCTTCTTCTTCAATATTATTCGACCAACAAATACCCAATGAAAGAAAATCCAACAGATTTAGACAAAGATTTAATGGTGATAGAGGTAACAATGACCAAGCATCATTTTCCAATAGGTCAAGAAACTACAATAAGCAAGTGACTGAAAATCTTTCAATGTCCGAGCTCAATCAGACTCGTATACGTCCCACATTATCTACATTTTATGGAGGAAATCCAGTTCACGAAACTATTATGAATACAATCAATTCCCTCATCCGAAAGTACGAGAAATTGCCTAAAAGGGTGTTGTCAGATGAAGAGCTCCGTGCAAAGAAATTTATCGGATTTGAAGTTTATAAAGAAAGATTACAATCTGGTACTAGATTGAGACCTAGTCACTATAGAGAACTTGTTAATGGGTTGAGTCAGTTACGTACAATTGAGCACGAGTTGATGCCACTGGAGGTCATTGAACTTCTTGGTGAGTACTACTCCACCTCGGCGGCAAAAGCCGTTGAAAAGAAAAAGATTCAACAATTGGATCAATGGGGTAGATCCACCACTAAGGCCAAGAGAAAGAATGCAGAGGCTACAGTGCGGATGGTTCGAGGCGAGGGCCAAGTTATTGTTAATGGTATTAATGTTATTGAGTACTTTCCAAATGTCTATGCCAGAAAAAATTTGGCTTACCCATTCCAAGTAGTTGACCAAGAAGGTAAATATAATATATTTGCTACAGTTACAGGCGGTGGTTACACGGGTCAAAGTGAAGCCATCATGTATGCCATTGCTAAAGGTCTTGTTGTGTTCAACCCATTGTTGAAGAGTAGATTGTCAAAGGCTGGATTGATGACAAGTGATACAAGGGTTGTGGAAAGAAAGAAACCTGGTAAACTTAAGGCTAGAAAATCACCAACCTGGGTTAAACGTTAGTTGTTGTATATAGATGTATGAATTTGCGTGTTTTTATCCACTCGGCGATCTCGTATGTTTTTTTTTGTTTTTTCTTTTTGCTCTTTGCTTTGCCTATTTTTCTACAATTTTTAGTTCCTTTTCTATTCCTAAGCTTATATATGTTTGAAAAGTCTCTATGTATTTATATGTGGTTCTATATGCCTTTATATATGCGGATATACATACCTTTATATATGTCTATGTATATAAATATCTAATTCTAGAAGTGTTTTCGTACCGGTTTATACAAGGGAGTCCAAATATCTAATGACGGAGTCAATTTCGCCTTTTTCGTAATTGGTGATCTTACCTTGAAAGGAAGAACCCTTTCCACCACCTTTCAAACTTGTTATTCTTTGCTTGAGCTCAGCAGAAATGTCCGCGGCTTTGGGGCCTAAGATTTTAACCATTCCACCAGTTGCTGTTTGACCATTAAAAAGGACTAGAGTTTGTTTGTTGGAAAGATCAACACCACATTCTTTGTCAGCATTGATCATTGTCAAAAGCTCCTTCTGGACGAGGTTTAAATACTCAGGGTTGGTATCGTCACGATATACATAAACAATCTCTGCATTTTCACGGTAATTTTTGAAAACCTCAGCTGCTTTTAAGTTAGCTAGTTCTTTGCTCAATGCACTTATAGTCGAGTTTGCCTTTCGATAGTTTGTGTTTAATTGGTCCACTTTGTTGACAACATCACTGATTTGACAAGAGAGTTGTAATCCAGAAACAGTTTTCAAGATATCGAAATATTCGCTAGATAATTTGGAAACACGTTGGCCACAAGTAAAGTATAATCTAGAGTGGCCACCTCTGATTGAGGTTTGGTTGAGCAACACAAGTGATTGTATTTGAGATGTGCTCGATAAGTGGGTACCGCAACACGGATTGGAATCAAGATCACCGATTTTCACTATCCTTATAATTCCTTGCGTTTGATCATAATCATCGGGTAAATGACTGGTGTCGATTTCGTGACCTTCAGCATCTGGAGTAACAACAGTTATCGGATGTGCTTCAAATATGAGCTGATTAACTTTGTCCTGTACCTCCTTTACAATGTCATCCTCAACTTTGGAAGGCAACTCAATATAATTGATTTCATCGCCCATTGACCAGCTCAAGGTCTCCATATTATATGTATCAAACACAGCTGATAACAAATGCTGTCCGGTATGCTGTTGCATTATGTCCAATCTCCTATCCCAGTCAACATCAAGTTGTACTGGTGTACCTACTTCAATTGGCTTCTCAACAATATGAACAGCTTTTAGTTTGTCTCTCAATATGGAATTCACTTCAATGATTTCCTTGTCTGCGCCATCCAAAATTGTAATCGTGCCTTTGTCAAAAGGTTGTCCGCCACCTTCGGGAAAAAGTATAGTATCCTCAAACTCAACTCCGTATTTTAATTCCTTTGGTTGTAACTGCTTTTTGTTCTGTTTGTCTTTTGATGTGGGAGGAGGAACAAATTCATAACTTGAGACAACCTTAGTGTTGAATGTTTTTAAAAAAGAGTTCTTTTGACATGCTAATGCTCCTACGATTGCAGATGATGCCATTGTGTCTGTATATCTGGTTTGTCACAATTGATGACAAATTGAAGTTAATTGTATGGTTGAGCGTGGGCGATTAAGATTGCGTTCGAATTTAAATTTAAATTTGCGCTTGCGATTGTGTTTGAATCTTGTTTTTGATATTAAGTTTAATTTTCCTCGGGAAAAATATTTACCATTAAACCAATATATATATATATATATATATTGATTTTCGATTTTTATATATAAATATATTTTTGTACATATACTTATATATTCCTTTAGCGCTACTCATTTTGCGAGAGGGGTGAGGTGATGCGAGTAGGAAAGCGAGGGAAAGAGAAGAGGAGAATTGAAATGAAATTAAATGAAATTGATTCAAAGGCTAATATTGCACTCACCAACAGATATCTACTTCAATATTTATTCTTCCATTTAATGCTTTCATCATTCATTGGCTTTCGACTTTGTTAGACTTTATCTTCTACTAAGGGTGAACCCAACAACAGCAGATGATGCTAGTATGGCAATAATACTAGGAAGGAGATATTCACTATCCATCACAGACGAAAAATATCTATTATTTCGTTTGTGACACTTGCGTGCTTCATTGATAGCAATGTGGTTAGATAGACTACTAAGGTATACATCTGCCTTTTCCTTGCCTAACTTGCGATTGACCCGAACACATTCGAGTAGATCATAATCTGATGTTATGGAAACAATGTCATTCTCATCATCTAAATAACTCACAATGTATGTTCCTTCCTTGACACTTCTATTGACCCCTAAAGCCTCAAAATCCTTTGCTAGTAGTTTTGCACCAATCAATTCTTTTAGTTTCTCAATTCCGTCGCCATAAGCCAATGCCACACGATGTACTTTTCCTATATGCCCTGGAGACCGGAATTTAAATACAAACATTATATCTTCGGTGCTTAGCATTCTACTTGAAAGTGGCCCTCCAATGGAATGATGATAAGACCCTCTTGTTGTCAATGAATTTGCTCTAGATACAGAATCTGAAGGGTTTATTTCTGGATGTGAATGGAGTGGTGCAGCCTCTGTAGCAGCTGCATCTGTCGCGACAGCAGCAGCAGCAGCAGCTGCAGTACTAGATGCAGTAGTAGATGCAATGTGTCTAGTATTTTCAGCAACAATACTATCATTCACAGCATCATTGACAACTTCTTCACCATTATGCATTGCATCCATATCTACGACTATTTCTGAATGATTGGAAATGGTATCCTCATTCCCTAGTTCAGTCCAAAATTTACTCCACGCTGGACCCAAAGACTCGTGTGAGTCAACAAGTGCTTCTGGCATAAAGTCATCCAATTCAAGTTGCTTGATCTGATTCAATGTTGAGCAGGTCAATTTTAACACATCAACAATGCCAATTATATTGCAGACTCTTTTTTTTCGAATATCACCACTAACATCATCTTCATTACCACCATTAGCACCATCACAAAACACCGGTAGGTTTAAATAATGGCCATTAAACATTTGCCGCAAAGCTTGCTGTATTGGTAAGTTGGCATTAGCCATATCTGGCTGCGGGGTCATCACTCGTACAACTGAACATTGCTTGGGTTCTAAACCAGCCGCAATAACTCGTAGCACCACATCTTTAGATGTGAATATACCCGTTAGCTCTTCATTAGTATCTTTAACTAATACAGCAGTGGTGTTGTTCTCCTTCATCAACACAGTTGCTTCAAGTACAGTTGCCTTTACACTCACATAAATTGGTGCTGTTTGCTCGTCCAATACGGTTTCCAAAGTTGGGCCATTCATTTTGCTCCGTAGCTTTTCAAAATACTCAAAAACTTGTTGTGGGTGTTGTTTCAACCCTATTTCCGTTTGCACCGAGTCCAACGCTTCGTATAGTTTCTTTGAACTGTTGTGCATTCTTTCTAGCTTCTCCATTTGTTGCGCATAACAATTTGTAATGTCTAAGATCCCAACAACCTGCTGCAATTCATTCTTGACGGGCAAATGTCTAAACCCTTTGTCTACCATCAAGGTTAATGCATCAGATGCAGGGTTGTTCTCCATGGTACATATGGGATTTGGAGTCATGATCTTGTTTATAGTCACATTACCGGCGTTTAAACCAGCACCCACAACTCTGAATGCAAGATCCTTGGCGGTAAATATACCCATTAAATCACCTTCTTCGCCTACTACCAATACACAATTTTCTCGTCTAGCAATCATCAATTGAGATACTTCATAAACAGTTGCTGTTGCTTTGCATGTTATTGGCTCATTAGGTTTGAGTGATAACACAGTACCAGGCATTGGCCGCTTATGCCGTGCAATGTATGACCCATTTTTTTTCTTTTTGCTCAAATCATGTTCTATGCGCTTGCGAATAGCGTCGTCCTTCTTTGTTTGTCGTTTTCTAGAGTCTTGATTGCGTAACAAGTTCATTGACCTGAGATTAAAAAAAAAAAAAAAAGAAAAAGGAAAGAGCAAAGGGGAAAGGGGAAATAAAATGTTGATATATGTGTGTTGTTAAAGAAATAAAAAAAATGGTGGGCAGGGGTTGGAGTTGTGTAAAGTGCTGTTTAATTGTAATGGTTGATCTTTTGTATTCGTAGGGATTTTTTTGTTGCAAATGGAGGTAGAGGGAAAAGGTGCTTTCAACTTCCGTTCCTTTTAAAACTCTTGTTTTTCCGAGATATTGCTGAAGTAACAATTCAAATCTTTGGAGTGTTCTTTTATCCTAAATGTAGTTTTTTGTCAAGGGTTGGATGGTATCCAATTGCGTTCAGTTTTATAGAAGAATTGAAGTAGTTAAGTCGAGTCATGTGAATTGTAAAGGTTGTAAAGTGTGGTATGCATATCTTATCGTGATTTTTACCCCTGCTTCTACCCCTCAGACTCTCGCTTTACTCTCTCTCTCTCCCGCTTTCTTCTTTTTTATTTTATTTTTTATTTATTTTTTTATTATTACTTTTGTATTTAAAAGTATGCGGAATAGGTGTCGGAAGTAGTGTACGTTGGCACAAGATGTAAATATAAATAACATATCTTGAAAATTCAAGATTTATTAATTAAACCCGATCATGAGGAAACTACCATATTTTTAACACCTTTAAGACCCAAAGAGTTTTGCTTACGGTTAAGAACTATATAAACGTAAAGAAAAGAAATACCATTAAAAAAAAACAATGGAGCCAAACAAAAATATGTCGTCATGTTTCAAACGCTCTTGATGCGTGTGGAACAAAATAAAACGATAAATATTTAAATTACTTGATTTCTTCTCGGCCGAGAACATTGTTTTATTCGATTCCTTTTTTTTGCCCTTTGTTTTCGCACGGTTTGAATTTTAGACGATAGCTGTTGGTTTTTAATTTTTTTTTATTTTCTTCTTCCTCGGTGAACGATTCCCAATGTTCATTCGATCTTTTAAGCTATACAGACTCTAGCTTCTACAGTTTCTCAATGACGCTTTTCGAAATCACCGTGCAGTTGAAAACTCTCATTGAACAACTGAGTCTTGATAAACGCGAAAAGCAAAAGCTTTTATCAAACAAGACAATTAGCCATGGCCAGCTTATCGAATTCTACAATGAGTGCCATCCTACACCTACCCTTCTCGCGTTATTGAAGAAATCTAAGCTTCACATACCGCCATATAAAACATTCATCAAAGAGAAGACTCCCGAATTTTTGAGGCAAATGGAGAGATTAAGACTAGAAGCTAAGGAGAAAGAGTATAAGCAGCTTATCAACAAATCACCAGAGTTTGCCACATTGTACGACAACTCGGATCAAGAGTATATATCTCCAGCAAAAGCACATAAGGAGCTCAAGAATCAATTAACTACAATAGTGAATATTGCAGTTAGTGTAGGAAGTGTATCTTACGCTATCTGGTACTGGACAGCGTCATCATGGGGTTTGAAAGATAGTTATCGAGTTCTATTAACGGTCTTCTTTGGCATTTTAGTACTAGTTGCCGAAGTAGTTGTTTATATGGGCTACCTTAACAAGATCGAGGAGGCAAGAGCTAAAGAGAAGCAGAAAAAGGAAGTAAAGAAAGTGGTGCAAACATTCGATTTGAGGAATTTGAAAATCGATCGAGTTTGGAAAAAAAAAAAGGAAAAAAAGAAATAGAAAAAAAGAAATAGAAAAAAAGAAAAAAGAATGTGTTTTTCTTTTAATTTTTCTTTTTTTTTTGAAAGGGTTGGAAGTTAAGTGTGGTAAGTGAAGAGCGGAGGTTAATAATGGTGCCTTCTCATTTGACTCTTTCTCTTTCGCGTGCGCCTTATTCTTTAAGTACTTTTACCTCCATCCGCGACTCCTTGCATCCGCCGCCGCCCCCCCCCCCCCATTGTGCACACATACACGTTTTTAATTTAACGAAAGTTTTGCAACACTTTTGCAACATCTTTTGCAACACCTTTTGCAACATTTTTGTAGCACTTGAGCTACACCTTTTGACCAACTATTCAAACATTACGCAGTCAACAATAGAAATACTATTCAACATGGCCTCGTATTCCAGAGCATTTTCATTGAATTCTATTTTGGCATTGATACTAAAATTCCCATTATTTTCATTTGTAATTGGGTTTCTCGAGGATTTTATTATAGCAGTGCTTAAAACTGGGCCCATACCTCGACACGTTGCGTTGATAATGGATGGAAATAGAACCTATGCAAAAAAGAACAAGTTACCACTAAAGGAGGGCCATTTTGCCGGTGCAAGTGCATTAATCAAAGTAAGTTGGACCAAAATGGATAAGTGAAGAAAAAAAAATCATGGAAAAGAAATAGAGGAAGCATTTTCATCAATGATACTAACAAACTGTTTTTTCTCCTCTGCCTGCAGGTTCTTGAAGTATGCTATAAATTAGGTATCGAACAAGTAACGATTTACGCATTTTCTTTGGAGAACTTCAACCGCCTGAAAGAAGAAGTTGACGCCTTGTTTGGCTTGTTGCGTGATAAGTTAAAGATGTTGTCAGAGTATGACGATTCATATGCCAAGTATAACAAGGTTGCGATTAAAATAATCGGTAACAGGGAATATATTCCTGAAGACATTCTCAAAGATTTAGTGGCTATTGAAGACTCAACAAAGAATAACGTTTCGAAAAAAGTTTTGAACGTTTGCTTTTCTTATACTGCGCGTGATGAAATGACGCATGCGATTAAATCGATTATGCAAAAGAGAATTGACGGCAAGATCCAACATCGCGATGAAATTGGGATCAATACCATCGAGTCGAATTTTTACTTCGATGACAACGTCCCCCCATTAGATATTTTGATCAGAACGAGTGGTCATACCAGACTAAGTGATTTTTTACTTTGGCAATGCTCAACAAGTTGCACAATCGAGTTTCCTGAGACTTTGTGGCCGGACTTTGGATTTGTAAGCATGATTTCAGTCTTGTTCAAATGGAGTTACTACAAGACTTTGCAGTTGGAAGAAGAAAATATGTGTGGAACCCAATTTGAGATACAAGAATCTATTGCACCTGTTCTGCTTAAAGAATTGCCAAAACCACCGCCAACCATATCCGTGTCTCAAAAGTGAAGAATAAAAAATGATTTAATATAAAAAAAAATATAAAGTGAGAGAGTGTGGAAGTGTGAAAGTGTGGAAGTGTGAAAGAGAGTGAGCAAATAGATTGAACCAGAGATAAAGGAAAAAAAAAATAGAAACAAATAAACAAATAAATGCGTAAACAAAAATTATACGACAAGAAAGAAATGATTGATGAGAAATGAAAACGAAAATGATTTGATTAAACGCTTGGGCATCTCTCATTTCTTTTGCTGATCCTTAAGCTATGTACAAATTGCTTTTATATATGTTACACTATACTTCAATCGGAAATTTTTAATGAATTTCATTTATTCCTCCTTCTCTCTGTTTGTTCTCTGGTTTCATCTCTCTTAGGATGCCTCTTGGGTTTTCACGTGTTCCAAGTGCGCCAGGTCAGCAGCTCTCATTTGTTGCAAAATCTTTTGGTACTCGGCCATCTTTTCTTGTTCTGTTCTCTCTTCACTCAAGTGAATGTTTGGTGCTGTAAAGTCCTCTTTCCTCAACACAATGGCATTGGGGTTTCTTTCCCATTTCCATCTTGTATTAACGACATTTTCAATTTCCACGTACAAGTCTTTCAAATTGTGACACTTACTGATTGTATAATCATTCAATTCAATTCCCAAACTAGATTGTAACTTTTTAACCAACTCAAAACGCAAGTCCAAGTTTTCCAAACCATATTGTTCAAATCTCTCGACACCGCCAACTTGTGTTAAGATTTCGTCCACCAGAGTAAAGTCGCTAAATTTTGGTTTGTCTGTCTTGGCAGATGCTTTTAAATCGAGGATAAGAACATCTTTATAAACTTTCTGAACGATTCCTTGTAATTGCACCTTGTCATTATACGTTTCTTCCAATTGCGATGGCGCCAAGTTACGAGACTTCCAATTCTTGACCAAAGACGATCTCTCAACTTTGCTCTCCTCAAGTTGTTTCAAAAACTCTGGCGAGTTTTCCTTAGTCAAGTGACGGATCTTGATTGATTTTTCCTTTGCAGCAATCTCATCTTGTTGTGCAATAATCTCCTCGCGTCTCTTGTCGGTGATTCGGTTTTTGTTTTTACCAAATATTGATCCAAGCCATGACTGTGCAACGGGAGTGGTTGTGAATGTACGGACACGAATGTGTTTCGGTACGCTTACGAGTTGTGATCTCATTATAAACAGTATATAAAAGACAAAGTTGCCAAAAGATAAGGTATTAGCTTAAATGAAATGCAAAATATAGGGTAGGTATAGTTGTAACTTGGTCTAAGTTGAAGTACTTAGTTAGTTGGTTGGGATGAACGAACTTGATTTAACTGGTTTTGACTATATAGCTTGATTGTGTGAAGGGAAGAAAAAAAAAAAAATTTCATCCAAATCCAAAGGTTGGTGCGGCGTGCTAAAATTTTGAGAAAACTAAAATGAATAAAAAGGTATGAGCGGAAAGAGAAAAAAGAATTAATATTAATAAAAAATAAATTAATAAATTAAGAAAAAAAATTAATAAAAAAAAATTTATACAAGGTGTAAGGTATACGATAAATGAATGCTGTTGATTGCAAATCACCCCTTTCCTTTTTTATTTACATAACATATCGGTTGATCAAAGAAAAGTGAATAGAGCTAAAGATAGAATTGGCTTAAAAAAATAGTCTTGTTTTTGTTCTTTTATTTCTTCTTTTATTGGAGTCATTATTTTTTCATTATACATTTCTATCTATAATACTTTTTTCCTTTTAAGAAAACAAATCATAAACACAGTAAGTATTAGATATAGCCCGACGCCTATTGCAGACTGCTGGACAAAGTTTAACTCTGTTAATGTTGTTGGCGTAGTGTTTGTTGTACTTTTCATAGTTGTAGCTGCGATCGGTGCAGTTCTTATACCTCCTATGCTGTATGATGGCGCTGCGTCTAATGCCTTGAATGCATCTAATGCCTGAGCTTTAGCTTGGGCTTGGGCTTGGGCTTGGGCTTGCCTTTTAATTTTGGCTCTGTTGTTGGACCCTGCCTCGGTTGTAGGCACTGTTGTAGTATAGATTGCCGTAGAATAGACTTGAGTAGGCACAGTTGTCTCTGAAGCTATAGACCCGGATCCGGATGCCACGGTTTCCCCAGTTTCCCCAGTTGCTCCAGTTGCTGTTGGTGTTGTAGTTGATACTGTGACTTGCCCGATATCACACCATCCTTTCACCGGTATACAGTTGAAATATTTACACCATTTGCAGTTTTCAGACAGGTCGTAATCATTATTAAAAAAATTCTTTGCGAGCAAAACAAAATATACAATGATCAATACCAATGCCACAACCCTTACTCCAACCCAAATGAGAAATCTCAATGGGATCTTGTCCTCATACGCAAAAAGCGGATTCCAGTTATTGACAAATTGTTGCCAAGTAGTTGGGTCTCTCCTATACGTTATGATGCCATCGTTGTATATCCAAAATGGGTCTTTGAGTAAAAGGATTGCTGAAAGAATTCCCATTGCAAATCCTCCCAAGTGACTAAAATTGTCCAACCCCGGTAGTAAGCCCAATACAAAGGAAATGACTATTTCGCAAAACATAAAAAATATAAACAACTTGTAGTGCTTTGTACCATACATGTTTGTGTTTTTCCTTCCAGTGTAGATAAACAAAATTATATTTGTGGCAACAACGCCAAACAATGCACCTGAAGCACCAGTCGATGCTATACCTTGCGGTGTAAAATTGGCCCCGAGGAGAAAACCCGCAATTCCACTCATGATATAGATAAGTGCATATTTGAGTATCCCGATATTGCGCTCTATTGAGGCACCCATAGTAAGTTGTAGCAACAAGTTGAAAAAAATGTGGAGAAATCCAGCATGCAAGAAAATGGGTATAAAGATCCGGTACCACTGATTGGGAGCAAATTTTGTGCCATCGTCAAATGTTGGAATGCCCGATAACCCACATAGGTCGTTAAGTGAACATACAAATGTGTCAACTGTAGTTGAGTTGGCACAGGGAAAGCTTATAGTTGTGTCATCGGTGATTCCAGTTATTTGATGCATGCATGGAACGTATCTTGCACCCATGTATATGAGTAAATATGTAGATGGACCCAACATTGGGTTGAAATAGGGGCTAGTTTGAAAAGCCGAGCCTGTCAAGATGGACATTTTGGCGAGTTCAACGATAAAGACGATAACTTGAATTAGTGTCACCAAGATGGTAAAGTAGGGTAATCTTGTATAATGGAATCGTGGCTTACTGCGAAGTGTATAAAGTCTGTTTTTCTCATTCCTTCTCATTCGTTTCTCAACATCTGTCAAAGATTCTCGAGGATTGTTGCTGTTGCTGTTGTTGTTGTTGTTGTTGTTGCTGCTGTAAAAGGGGTTGGCTGAGGGCAGTGGTGGGAGTTCTGGTAACGGCACAGAGTCATACCTATCGTTGTCGATAAAAGGGTCGTGATTATGGGGCAAGTCTGGTAGGTCTCGATTTCTATCTCCGTCTCTGTATCGGTCACCGTATTGATCTGTGTGCTGCTCTTTGTATTGATCTGTGTATTGATCTGTGTATTGCTGTGGGTATTGTTGTGGGTATTGTCCCATATATAGTTCTCTACTTTGGTCATGATCCAAAACTGACATTTCATATGCATTTGCCGATTCTTGTTTCTTTAGCGCTGTTTGATCTGAATTGTTTCGTTGATTTTGACCATATGGGTAGTATTGAAAACTATTTTGGTTTGGCAAGGGCGGTAATGATGAAAAGCTTTTGTCCCTTGGTGGTGTCTTTTGTAATAGTGGAGCCGAAGACAGCGACGACAGTTCCTGGTGTTGAATATTGTTTTGCTCATTATTGTCTTGGTTATTGTGTGTTTGGATGTTATGCTGCATTCTCCCATGGGTTTCCGTCAAAAGGTCAGTCGATCGGTTGTAGAAAGTAAATGAGGATGAGTCATCCATATCCTCTTCATCTAGTGGGTATTCTCTGTAGTTGTTATTCCTTGATGCTGGAAGAGACGAGGATGGAAATGGCGACTGTGTAGTTGTTGTTGCTGTTGCTGTTGCTGTTGCTGTTGAGGAAGAAGAAGTTGGTGGCTTATAAGACCTCGAAGGGTCATAATTTTGAGAGTACATTACTGCTCAGCCATTGGAAGGAAGGAAGGAAGAAAGGAAGGAAGGAAGAAAACTCGGATATACGTGAAGGTAGTACTGCGGTTATTTGTTGGTGAATGCTATAATTAGCTGCTCGGTAGTTGAAAATTGGTTTTCCCCGTGTAAATCCTCTCTAAACCGATTTGCTATGCAGAATATTGGGTTTGATGACGCAGGGGGTGGGGCTATGTCCTTATTGCCAAAATTAACCAAAAGAAAATAAACACAAGAGAATGAAAAAAAAAATATAAAAAAAATATAAAAAAAATTTAAAAATATAAAAATATAAAATATAAAAATATAAAAAATAAAGAACAAAAAGTAATTGAAAATAAAATAAAACAGACAAAACAGAATGGTGAAAGGCTTAGAAAGTCAACGATGGTGTGAAAAAAGACAATGTCAAAGCTGAAACAAAGAGTATTGTTATTGGCTGTTGCTGTTGCTGTTGCTGTAGATATTGTTGTCTTAGTCCGTGAAACTATTTCTCTGTCTCTCTTTTTCCTTTCCTTTTCCTTTTACTTCTTTGATCACTTTGAGCTTGAGAGAATTTGAAAAGGGTAACGAATATATCAATCTCAGTTGCAGGAGTGATTTAAAAAAAATGCAGAATAGAATAATTTTTGTAACAAAAAAGGAAACAAGGCTGATTGACAAAGCTGGGTTTATAAAACAATTTTCAAATTGAAGTCAAATAAATCAAATAAATCAAATAAAAAAACAAAAAAAAAGAGGAAATCCCAACAAAGACAAAAGTAAATATAGATAAAATTGGGAAGTTACAAGATTCATCAATTAGGAAAGAAAAAGGACTACAGAGGGAAAGTAATGGTTTACCTTTTCGAAAAAAAAGAGAGATTACTTGAACCCGAACAAAATGATGAAAAAAAATGAAAAAAAAATGAAAAAAAAATGAAAAAAAAATGAAAAAAAAAATGAAAAAAAAATGAAAAAAAAAAAGATAAAAGAAGAAAAAATATTAAAAATTAAAAATCAATAGACCAGATGACTATGTTAAGGTTGCACTGGTGTGACTTCATGGATTGTTCTTTTAGCTCTCCCTGTTCAAGATTTTGCAATAGTCTCTCTTTCTCTTGCACCTCTTTTGCCTCGTTTGCCTAGTATGCTATTTATAGCATTTGTTTGTTTGTTTGTTTGTTTGTTTGTTTGTTTGTTTCCTTAAAAAAAAGCATCTATATTGTACATTTCCATTCGCCGTATCATTTATGACGAGGATGTAATGAGGCTTGTCTTCTTCTAAGCTTAAGTTGAATTACAAGTTGGCAAGAGGAAGGTCGTGTACTGTGACAGATATAATACTAGGTCACATTTGCAAGTATAAAACCAAACAAGAGTAAGAACGAATGTGAGTAATTATCTTCCTGATTTATATGAAAAACTTTTTTGATATTTTACATACAGAATGAGATTGGGTACAATCTTTTGATTGTTGCCTTCTTTTTTTTTTTTTGCTTCTACTTACCTCCAGTCATGTCTTGTATTCTAAGTTTATAAATATGTAATGTACCTTGCGTTTTTATAATTATTATTGTTGTAATTTGGTAGCAATTCAGTACCAAAATACAAAAATACCCACTTTTAAAAGATTGTCAACCTATTGACTCAGCTTTCAATAGCCTCTTTTGCAAGTATAGCAGAAATAAAAAAGTATCCTATATAAAACCAAATATTGCCCTTTTTTCATATTTAAAAAAAATTACAACTAGGAAGAAAAATACAGTAAACGAAATGATTGGTCCAAAGATGGAAAAGTTGATGAGGTTTCGCAGCCAAACATTGCGTTCGATGAGCGCTATTACTCAAAGTTTATACACATTGTTTATTATAAATTAATTTTCTCTTTCGTTTTCCCCTCCTTGTCACATAAAAAACATGGACTTCATATATACAACCTCTTTTCTTGTTGTGTAGTTCCTACATCGTGCAAAACATTATACCAACAAAAAAACAAGAACAAAGATAGAAATAAAAATAAAAATGAAAAATAAAGAAGAGTAGGTTAACATCTATGGGTATTAGAGATAACATCTAGTAGCGTATATCTAGCAAGTTTTTTTTCTTTTTTTTTTCACGGTCTACATTGGATTGTAGTAATATGGTAAATGAATGCAAATAATCAAATAAAAACTGTCTATATCTAAATAATAATTAAAGTAATAGAAAAATTGGAGAAAAAATTTGGAAAAAAATTTTTAAGAAAAAATTGGAACAAAAAGACACCTATTTTCAAAGAAATGCAAATTATACAGCTTATACCAAAGCAGCAGCCAAACCAGCCAAGGCAGCCAATCCAACGGCGCCACCTTGTACAGCAGCAGCACCTGCGACATATGTAGACACTTGAGCAGCTTCGGAAGCAGAGCTGGATCCATTGTATGCAGCAACACTCAGGCTCGCACTCAAGCTCGATGTGAACAATGTGGATTGTGCAGTTTCAGTAGCCTCAACGTTTTGAGTTTCCAACACTGTTGGGGTAATTGTGACATCGACGTATTCGTCTGATTCTGTTGATTCTTGTGGAGCAACTTGTGACTCGGCAGCAACAGTTGCTGGTGATGAAACAGCTTGTGGAGCTGAGGTTTGATCAGCATTGGCAACATCACCGGTTGTGCTCTCAGTCAATGGACAGAATGTGGTGTAAACAGTTTCAACACCATCAACGGTGACAGTAGCAACAGATGTTGTACCAGCAACAACTGTAGTGGCATCAGCTGAGACTGAAGCAGCAATGAGTGAGACGGCCAAAAATAATGAGTTTGAGAATTGCATTTTTTTTTTAATTATATATATTATTTATATTTCTATGTATGTGTGTATGTGTATACGATGTTTAAAAGTGAATGAATGAATGAATGGAATAGACTTGTACCAAAAAAAAAGGAAATAGGATTGGACTTCATGGGTATTTATATTCTTTTGGACCTAAGGAAGTCAGGCAGGGAGATGCTCAAGGCAATTCATGTCTACTCGAGGGAAAACACGAAATATTCTTTATTTCTGTGTCTTAAATTTTTTTTTTAATTATATCTTTTTTTTTTAATAGTTAATTATTCTACCAACAAAGTAAGTCATCTTCATCGTCAACTTGAATTAGATGTTTTGAAGTGTGAAAGGGGGGGGGGGGTGGAGTGTAGACTGTTTGAAGGTGGAAGTAATGTTATGATAATAATCGTGAAAGCTAGAGGCTAAACGGGAGATATAATAACAAACATAGAAATTATATGAAGGGCGTCATATGCAAACCGATGCAGAAAAGAAAAAGCCTTGTCATATTCCTCAATGTTTGTTATTCTTTCATAAGCAAGGAACCCTTCCATACGTTACTAATTGCCAATAGATAAATAAATAAATTAATCAGTTAATCAATTAATCAAAACGCGTTTAATATGACTCGGAAGGTATTTTTGTTTGTATTGTTTATTATTTCTTGCTCCAACTCACAGATATCGTGTTCAGGTACGCCCTCGAGCAAAGTAATATACTTTACTTATTGATAATAGTTCAGACAACAATGATTATTGAAGATCCTCATAGTGCCATGGCCTTACTTTCACCATAAAACATGAAACTTGACGTTCCACAAAACACCACCAAAAAAATATTGTATGTTTATTTATTTATTTATTTTCTTCCTGATCTCCTTGAACAACCAAAACAAAACAAACAAACAACGCGCACCATTTTCTGAGCGCGTTGTTTTGTATTCGCGCGCGAGATGGAGAACAAAAAAGAACAAAATAAAAAAAAGACGCGTAGTCAGTAATAAGCATCACTACTCTTTGCCCTTTTTTTTTTTTTTTTTTTTTTTGAATTCAACACCATTATCGTTGAAGCCTCACACGAAGTACTACACGAAGCAGCTTAGCCGAACATCATTGGAGATGCTTTGGTTTTTTTTTTTTGACTTCTCATTACTTGTTCATCTTTCTTTGAAGTTTACTTTTTATTTTCTTTTTTTCTCAGTGGCTTTTTCAAATTTTTTTTTTTTCTTTGTTTCAGACTAGATTCACATTTTGCAAAAGAAGAAAAAAAAAAGATCTAGAACACCCTCTTATAGCATCCCATTTCTTTTCAAATTTACATGCTTAATATGTTCTATTGGAATAACAAAAACCAAAACCAAAAAAAAAAAAAAAAAAGAGAGAGAGAGTGTGTGTGTGTCTGTGTGTGTGAAAAGAAAACAAACATTTCTTGTGTATGAGTACCACGAATAATACATAACCAGGCTTTCATTACCAAGTATCTACAACAACAACTCTACTCATCTCGTGCTCATTTAATTACTCGTCGATTTATCGTTTCTACTGATATGCTATGCTTTGTTAATCATCAAGGCACAATAATTGTTGAATTCTAAGTACTCTTGATGACATATTCTATTATTCATGGATTCATATATATCAGTGATACTTCTATATATCTACTTCTACATCTTGTATGTTTCCATTTATGTCTATTTTTACTTGCCATTTGTCTCAATGGCTCTTGTCTTTCCTTTTATTTCTTTTATCTTTTGTTGGGTAGTCGTGTAACTGGTTTATATCATGCTGGGTTCATCAACTGACGTAATTCTATTGTGTGATGTGGCTTTGATTCACTTTCGTGTCTACACCACTTCAACACAAATAAAATCAAATCAAATACCAAATACCAAACTCCAATTATCCTCTTCCTAGTTCATTTCCGCCTCCTCTGCCATTCTCTTTCTTTATCATTTAAATCACTCTAGACTTGTTCAATTCAACATGAGATTCATTTCCCAATCCTGCACCACACTGACCCAATCATCTTTACTCTCTTTCATCCTCCTTCTTCTCCACACCTCAAGCATAATTTGTCTTGCTCCCCAATAACTCCCCAAATACTGCGCAATATCTGCTCCCCATTTTTTAAATCCCACTTGCAATTCACTTGATTTTGCTTCACACCCAGCTATAAAACCTTGCCAAAACAACGGAATGATATTCGCTTTGCCCTGTGCTATAAGCTCTTGAATTGAATTCAAATGATAAAGCGTCGATTCAACACGATTTTGAAGCTTAAACGAAGCAACACCTAGAACAAATCTATTGAAATAAATCACCAACGCATGGTAGAATGACATGATGTGATGGTAAGTTGCTTCATGCATTGAAGAAAAAAACTTTTTATTCCCGTCACCACCATCACCATCACCAACACCCTTCTCTCTTTGCACAGTATGCGTAGAAGTCGATGTTGGGGAGTTCAAACCTGAGCCAACAACCTTGGCCAGATTGTATCCTTCACCAGCAAAACTACCACCGTTAAGATTTTGTCCAGCAAAAAGTTCCCAATCGAGTCTCCAATCTTGTAAGTTTTTATCCAAATCTTGCACTCTTGGTCCATAGTCCAGAGGAGGGGACTTTCGGATTCCAGTATAGTAAATTTTAACACGAAGGAGCTCAACTGTTTCACTAAACAACAAAATTAAAGAATTTGGCAAACCATACAATGCATCCGTGGCAAAGTTCTCATCATTCTTTTTGGTGTTGATCAATTTCTTATTCACAAACTGCGGAGATGTAGTGGTTGTTGTTGGCCTCGGGCTTGAAAAAGAATTGTTTACAATAAAGTCTATTCTCCCCTTGTTTGTGGGTATCTTTCTTTGGTAACTGTTATCACCACCTCCACTACCACTGCTATTGCCGCTATTGCCGTTGTTATTGTTTTTATTATTGCTATTGTTAATTTGAGCAGTTTTGCCAAATTTATCTCCATTAACATCGTAACCAAACCCTGCATTGGAGTCAAAATCATCCCTGACACTTTCAAACTGTAAGCTCGTAGAGTCCTGAATTAATTTTAACGACAGAAAAATCCGATGCAAAATCCGTGCTTTGGATGAAAGCTTCTTCTTATTAGCCATTTTGGCAACAATCACTTTCCCACACCATGTGATGTATAATCCAGTATCTTGCATGGTACCCCAAACTAAATCAACACTGATCATTGTCATTACTGCACAAAGCACATCTTTGTACTTTTCATGACTCACACAATGCTCGATTCCTGCTTGGATATTGTTATTGTTCTTTTGGTTCAGATTCAACAACTGCTTAACAAACAAACTAGCCTGGTTTCTCAACGCAATGCCCAAATTAAGATAGAATTTCATTGGCTCCGAATTTTTTGGAAACTTGGATTGTAAATTGAATGCCGAGACTGCAAGTAATGCATTCAATAATGCATTTTTTGCCGTGGTGGTCTTCCCCAAAGCCAGTAATTCTCCAATTGCCATCAATGCGCGTGGAAAATATATCGCCTTCCACGGGTTTTCTGTAAGTGGAATCACCGTCATTAGATCAGCAACGTCTGTGACATAGTAGTTGAGCAAATACCGAGTTAAAGGTTGCACTTGCAATGCTGTACTTGGTATACCAAATTGCTGCTTGGGTAAACCAAGATCAAAGTTGACACGGAGTGGGTTCTGCACTGTTTTCATTATTGTGGCCAACAATGTCGAGTCGTTTGAGCGATCGCCTTCAACAACCTCCAGATCATCTGCACCAGTGCTTTGTGCATGGAGTTGAATCTCAAGATTATCATTCATTTGGTATGGGTTATTGTAAAAAAAGTTGGAAAAATTGGAGTAATGTATAGGATCAATTAAAGCATCTGAATTATAGTGTTGCTGCAGTTGTTGTGGGGTTGCATTTTGAGGGTGGTGCTGATGATTTAGGATATTCGACATAGACATGTTTGCAACCGAAGAAGGCGTTTGCAACAGAGTTTGCGATTGCGATTGCGATTGCGGTTGTGGCTGTGGTTGCAGTTGCGGTTGCAGTTGTGGAGGTATAGAGTTGAATAGCTGAGCTTTGTTATGAAATACTAAATTTAACAAATCAGGATTGTTAAGATTAAAGCCAAAACCATCGAAATTGGCATCGTTCGCAATGGGCATATTATTGTTCAAATCGTAGTTGTTCATCAAATCAAGATAGTGCGTGTCCAAGGCAGCAGCTGAAATCAACGCCGCATCTTTTAACTCATTTGATAACCAAAATTGATCTTGCGGGACAGCATCCATTGAAATCTGAGAAGCGTCATTGGCCATTGTCATAGATTGTGGGGATTCAATAGCTGAACTAGGTGAAAATTGTTGAATGTTTTCCTTTGTATGTATTTGGTTATTCTTGTGGGGTGATCGTTTTTGTTGGTGTTGGGCTTGGCGTTGCAGTGGATTGGTTGTCACCAGCTTACTTGGTTTTGCAACTTTTGGTTTCTTGTATTGTTGCCGTTGATTACGTTGCTGTCTTCGTTTCTCATGTTTGATGCCACGAAACACACCAAATGGGCCTTTCATTTTCGTCGCGTCTTGTGGATTCACATCTTGCGTATTGCCAGTGTGAGTTTGTAAATACGCAAGATCCCTATCCATGTCATCATATGTCTTGTAGGGCTCTTTCCATACAACAAAATCAATCAATCTTCTATAATGAAGTTGTTCCGGTGCAGTGGGTGTTCCTTCTCTTCGCAAGTCTTCATCTCTCATCTCATCAATTGTTCTGAATATCACTTTTGTGGACTTTACGTCGCAGCTATTAACCGAAATATTACTACTATTTGCAGGACAATTAGCACCAGTTCCATCTCCTTCACCATTATAAATAGGTCTGAACTCTATTGGTTTGGACCACCGTAGTCTGATATCGTATCCAGCACATGTCAATTTGGCTTTTATGCATTTCTGGCAATGTGGCTTGCCCAAATCACATTTGATTTTTCGGCTCCTACATGTGTGACAACCTTTAAATGTCTTGAATCGTCGCTTTGGTTGTTCACGCGATGGAGTTATCTGGTCATTTTGAGCAGTTTGTGTGGCTAAAGTGCTTGGAGTGATTGACTCTGTTGGGAAAATCGAGGCATGCGACGATGCTGGTTCTACCGATGGTTCTGTTTCTATTTGTGCTTGTGCTTGTGCTTGTGCCTGTGTTGATGTTGATGTTGATGTCGATGTTGATGTCTGTGTCTGTGTCTGTGTCTGTGTTGGTGTGGGAGACGTGCTTGACAGCTTGGTCGGAGATTGTGGGTGCGTAGTATCAATGGGAGACATCTGTTGTAGTAACTAGTTATCTGTACGGTACGTTAGCTCGTATCACTTGATCTCTTCTCTCTTCTCTCTAAGTTACTCAAATGGAAAGAATTTGTTGCAGATATGATTTCCCCTTTCTCTCTCTCTCTCTTTCTTTCTCTTTCTACTTCTCCGTGCAATATATAATTCTTTCCTTCAGGCCATCTTCTACCATTCATCTTTTTAACTACGTGTGCGGCTTTCGTATCGCTTAAACTTTCTATTTTGGAGAGAAAAAAAGAGAGAGGAAAAAAAAAGAGAGAGAGGAACTGAATAATTTAGTATAGTAAATTTCACAAAATACATGGAAAAGAATTTGCAAATCTTTTATTCACTTCCCCTCCTTTTTTTCCTCCCCCATTCCTGTTAAGGGGTGGGAAAATAGGACACTCAAAGCACTATTAGAATAAGCTTAGACACAAAAATATTTCATTTGCCAATTGTCATTTGCCATTTTTAAAATTTCCTTTCTCCTTTCTCCTTTCTCCTAGCCCCTCCCATTATTATCATTCAATACGCTATCTTATCATGCGTCTCCGGTTCATTCTCTACTGCTTGGCCAGAGTCACGCATTTCCCAAAATTTCTTAATCCGCTCAAGTGTAAACTTTGCATTATATGAACCCAACTGGCAACAAATGTTGAAAAAGTTTTCGATAACGGGATATTGCATTTTCTCTGTGCAATTCATTCCCGCAATGGCAATTGGCCATTGGATCATCAGGAAAGCGTAGGGAAAATGCATTTGCATGTAATCCTTGGTGTCTTGAAAGCACTCGATTAAACCAACAATCTTTGCCACTAATTGCTTGATGTGTATTGAAGTTGGGGGATTCAATAAAATTTCAGTAAATACACTAATAATGCCAGCCAAAGAATATGCTTGCTGTGAAATATCCATCCAGCTTACAATAAGCGATGATCCGTCTAATTTTTGAATAGTGTCCATCAAATTTCCTTTACTCGTTGGAGATGATGTCAGTGAAGATGATGAGGATGGGTTTGTAGTAGAAGTTGTGGAAGATGAAGTATATGGCACTCTAGCATAGAATGTCAAATTATACTGATTGTAAAACCCACTGATCAATTCCAAGTACTCAAATGAGTCTTCAGATAAATACCTCTCATTCTCTCGCTTTTGTCTCACCAATTCTGAAAGACGTTTGAAATAAGATATACAGTCTACATGGTATCCCGACATGACATTAAATCCATTATCTTGAATAAGATCAAACTGTTTAAGTATGGATTTTTCATATTCATCGTCAAAATTAAAAACAGTATTCATCTCTTCCTTTGTCCTTAGCGTGCCGCCTAAGTCGGAACTCAAACCTGCCAAAATCTCAAAATCAGCAAACCACAACTTGCACAAGATTAACGTTTTTGACAGTCGAATCTTACTACTTGTGGCCTTGACTATTATATCCTTAGCACCTTTTAAATGTGGTCGCCAACTCTGCTTTTCAGTGGTGGCATTCGACGAGGTGAGAAGCAACACAGTGATGAGAATACTTTCGATATTTGATGTCAAGTCGTTTTTGACCAGCTTATCTCTGTTTCTGCTTAAAGCTGGTCCAAGTAGTTTCAAACATGCAGATAGATAAGTGCCACAGTTTTCCAAATCTTTCCTTTTTGTCGACAGGTCTTCCGTGTTATCTGCTGCTAGTTTGGCTCCTTGCGACAAGATAGCCGATAACAAAAATGGTTCTTTTGATGCATATTTCATAATCACATCTCTGATTGGATTTGAATACTGTCCTGTATTTTTATCAAATGCCCCAAATGGCAAGATCTCCATGGCAAAGTTGTCGTAAAATTCCTTGAGATAGCGCTTTTCGTCATCTGTGCTGAGTGTAATGTAGTTTATGGGAATGTGCTTGGGAATATCATCTGAATATGGTGTTGAGATGATGAAGCCCGGTTCAAGTAAGTTTTTCTGCACTTGATTTGG
This sequence comes from Lodderomyces elongisporus, assembly GCF_030384665.1. Classification (NCBI taxonomy): domain Eukaryota; kingdom Fungi; phylum Ascomycota; class Pichiomycetes; order Serinales; family Debaryomycetaceae; genus Lodderomyces; species Lodderomyces elongisporus. Next base: position 2,060,334 of record NC_083675.1, read on the forward strand.
TTCAGGGTTATAGCTAATATTGGAAGTAAACATAATGTCATTAACAAGATTGTTCAAGTCCATTGCCAATATATCCAAATCATCGTTACTATAAACATCACCAAGTAGCAAAGGGTTCGGGTTGACAAGGTCATTTACAGTGGGTAATGAATTTGCCCCTAGTGACTGGGCCTGTCCTGGTATCAGGGTTTGTGCAAGCTGTATTGGTGGTGAGGTCAAGGGCGGTGTTCCAGGTGATGTATGTTGTCTTTCAATTTCTCTTTCACCTTGACTCTGTTGTTGTTGTTGCTGCTGTTGCTGTTGTTGTACACCACGCAAGTTGCTTTGAGGAAAAGAACTTGTATGAAATGCATTCAGGTACAAGCTTTGTATTGTGAAAGGGTCATTGTTATAATACATATTCTCTTCTTTTGTTGTTGTTTCTCCATCCTCAACTGTGGATTTTATCTTTCTACTTTTGCTTTCTGGTCCATTATATATATGGATTGTAAATGGTCGTTTCCGTTTCGTCCTGGAGGAGGAGGTCCTTTTATGTAGCGCTCGTTGTCTTTCGATTACTTCTCGTAGTAATCTTGCTTCTCCTTTACCACCACCAATTTCTCGTTCTGTTTCTTGTTCTTGCAAACTTGAAATCAGTTTGCCTTCTCCAAGAACATTATATAGCCGAGAATTCATCTCCAACACTTTCTTTGAAACTCGTTGCACTGTTTCCCCTTGTTTCGGATAGGAACACTCTTTATCTAGTCTTGTGCAATTTAAACACGCTGGTTTCTCCTCCAGGCATTTGATCTTGCGTCGTTTACACTCTCTGCACCCTCCTCTACTGTATTGTCGTTTAGGTTTATCGGGCATTTGGTCTCGTATACGTGTATGTATGTGAATACAAAGCAGGGGATAACAATAAAGGCGGGGGAGGAGGGAGGAATGGTGACAAAGTGGAAGGTCTTGCAATACTGTGTGATCTGGGGAAGTATTAACCTTTGGTTGATCTCAAAGCGAAAAGAATTTGCGCTTTCGCGCGATTCCCATGAATGGTATAAAGTGATTTATTTTGTTTCACAGAAGAAGAAAAAGAAGAAGAGAAAGAAGAGAAAGAAGAAGGGTGAGGTGGTGGTAGCGAGAATAAATGAATAGCCAAAAAAAAAACAACAAGAACAGCGACCAGAACCACCACCACAACTACTAATGAAAATTGTTAGAAGCAAAAGAAAAGATAAAAACAAAAAAAAGGAGGGAAATAATTCTGTTTCTCTGGATGCCTCTTACAGATTGGAATTTATCAGGTAACCATTACAATAGTAGTAGAGAGTTCTTCGTTTCTTATACCAAACCCAAAATGCATCACTCCAAATATTCACCCATTCAACCCCCCCTCCCCCCACACCGCCTCTTAATTATAAAACCAGTGAACTAATCATTCCATACATACCACAAGCAATAATTTCCCAAGATTCTAAGCAGTTTATTTGCTACAAACACCCCCCCTTCCCTCTTTTCTTTTCTTTTCCTTTTTACCCTACCCCTCCTCTCATCTTTCCCTCGTTTCTTTAGTAACCTTCTTCTTATGTTATCCCTCGACTATGTATCAACTTTTTGTTATTATTTGCAAATGGATTGATACAATTTTTGCTTGGTGTAACGAAGAAGTAATGAAATTGATGCTTTTTACTCACATTTTATTTTTACTGGACTTTCATTTACGAAATATGACATCATACTTTGCAATCAAGTCGTGCCGCAAGTACCGAAACTACTAACCATTGCTACAGAAATACGAAACGCACATCCAGAACCCTAAACCTCCGCACACACACACACACACACACACTTACCCTCCCTTCACTCATTTCTTGAGAAATTATAAATTCGGAGTTCATTTCCCTTGCTGGGATTTTTGTTCATTCTTGGTTACAGTTATATATCTTCTATTCTTTCTACTCGAACACTTTTTTCTTTTCTTTTTTTTTTTTTCTTCTTTTAAAAACAAAAAAAAGCAACAGAAGCAAACAACATAATGACATTGGCTAAGCATTGGAAATACAACGAAAACGAAGACATTGTTCTTTCTCAACTTGAAGGTCTTCTTGCCGCCAATCCTTATGCTAAATTAATCCCTACAGAAAAAGTCATATTCAACCCACATTCGGATACACAGAGCAAGATTGCCGTGATCAGTGGTGGTGGTGCAGGTCACGAACCATTACATGGCGGGTTTGTTGGTGAGAACTTGTTAGATGCCGCCGTTAGTGGCCACATTTTTGCCTCACCTTCGACAAAGCAAATCATGGCTGCTATCAAGACCAAAGGTGATAAAGAAAGAGGTACAATTATTGTGGTAAAGAATTATACTGGTGATGTCTTGCACTTTGGTTTAGCTGCTGAACGGGCCAAGAGTGATAATTATAATGTGGAGTTAGTTGTTGTTAGTGACGATGTTGCTGTGGGCAGAAAGCAAAACAAGATGGTTGGAAGGAGAGCGTTGGCAGGTACTGCATTGATTCATAAAGTATTGGGTGCAGCCACCGCATTGGACACAAGCGCTAGTTTGAAAGAAATCAGTGATTTTGGCCGTCTTGTGAATGAGAATTTGGCTACATTGGGAGCAAGTTTAGATAGAACTTCTGTACCTGGTAAAGCTGCACAAGAGGAAGAGGACGAGCACAAGGTTGAGTTCAATGATGATGATGAGGCAGAGTTAGGATTAGGTATTCATAACGAACCGGGAACGAAATTAAAACCTATTCCTAATCTTGATGAGTTGATCAAGGATATGATTGAAAAGCTAGTCTCACCCTCGGATCAAGAACGTCATTATGTTGATTTTGATTTGGATAATGATGATTTTGTTCTCTTGATTAATAATCTTGGTGGTACATCTTCTTTTGAATTGTTTGCAATTACGGAACACGTTATCAAGAATCTTCCATTCAAAAAGGCTCCAAAGAGGATTTTTGTCAGTGACTTTGTTACTTCGTTTAACTCTCCTGGGTTCTCCATTACCTTACTTAATTTGTCCAATATTGACAAGAGCAAGGGCGCGAAATTTAAGCTGGAAGATGTTTTGAAGTTCTTGGACACGCCAACAAATGCTCCAGGGTGGAAACCAAAGACATACGATGCCAAATACTGGGACGAGAGTGGGAAACAAGATAGAACAATTGAGTCACCAATGAAGGATGAATCCGTTGTTACCTCAAATTTAAAGATTGACGCTAAACAATTTGAACAAAATTTGAAAGCCGCGTTGGAAAACCTTCTTAAAGCTGAGCCAAAAGTAACACATTACGACACATTGGTTGGAGATGGTGATTGTGGGGAGACCTTGGCTGGTGGTGCTAACTCCATCTTAGAAGCATTGAAATCTGATAAAGAGTTTCAATCGCATCTTTCCGACCCAGTAGCCACACTTTATCGCATCACCGAACTTGTCGAAGATAGCATGGGAGGTACTTCGGGTGGATTATACTCAATTTATCTTACTGCATTAGTGCAAAACTTAAAAGATGCAAAAGAAGTCAGCACAAAGATAGTAGCCGATGCCTTGTACAATGCCCTCCATGACGGTTTATTCAAGTATACCAAAGCACGTGTTGGTGGAAGAACCATGATTGATTCATTGCAACCATTTGTTGATACATTTAAAGATACTGGTGATTTGAGCAAAGCAGTCGAGGCAGCTAAGAAGGGATGTGAAGAGACTAAAAAATTGGAGGCCAGCTTTGGAAGATCGAGTTATGTAAACAAGGAAGACTTGGAAGCTGAAGGCGGTATACCTGATCCGGGTGCTGTTGGGTTATTGGCCTTGATAGAAGGATTTGCCAATAGTGTTAACTAAATATATAAATGTTGATTCTTTCCTCAGTTCGTTCCTTACCCTTTTATCTTTAAATACACAACTTTAAAAAATCAGGATTCGAGAAGATTCAAAAAGAAAAGAAAAGAGTAAAAATTAGGAATTATGTAAAGGAATAAACGAATAGCAAAGGATTTTCTAAAAGAGTAAATAGAAATTAGAGAAAAGAAGGATAGAATGTTAAAAAAAAAAAACTAAAAGAGAAAAAGAAAATGAGAAAAGAGAAAAGGAAAAGTACATTCATAATACAAACAGTAAAAAGTTACTCATGATTTAATAAGATAAAAGATCCTCTGACTCATGCCCATCATCTTCCAGCGTTAAGCCTTCACGTCTGGCCCAAATCTTCTCTACTCGGTTTAGTGCAATCATTGCACCACCTGAACCAGCTTCGGACAGCAGCTTGAAAAAATTTCGTACAGCTTCCTTGTCTTCTTCTGTCTCTACGTTTGAACCCGCAACCAATGCAGGCCATTGCAACATCATCACGGCATTATTAAACAATGGTTGTGGATGATAATCTGTGGTGAATGAGATCATCTTGATGATGCTGCGGGTGAGAACCTGTACTTGTGGCGAGCTGTATGATTCTTCAAAACAATTTAAAAGTAGTGTGATCATTGCTGCCTGGATGTATGATTGGTGACTAACATCCATCCAACTTATACTCTTGTTTGGTGTTTGTTCCACAAGAATACCTATTGCGTTGGAGGAAATTACTCCATTTTCGTCAATGAATTTAATCTCCGAAAGTCGTTGGAACTCTGCAAAGAGTTTTATGTATTGTCTTGAGTCACGCAAGTTGAGCTTTTTAGAGCGTTTCCGATTAAGTATCCTGATAAGTTTTTGGAAATAGTCAAAGCTATCATTGTGATATCCTCCCATGATATTGAACCCATTGTCCATAATGATGCCAAGGTCAACTAAAACATTTTTTTCATACAAGTTACCAGAGTTGATTAACTCTGTAATCTCTTCATCATCTACCAAGGTACCTCCGCGATTAGAACTGATTCCGGCCAATATTTCCAACGTTATAAACCAACATTTGCAAAAGATGAGTACTCTAGAGTGGCTAACACTTTTTGACATCTTGCAAAGCAAATCTTTGGCACCTTTTAGATGTGGTCGCCAGTCTTGCTTTGGGTTAGAAGCGTTTGCAGCTGCAAGAAATAGCACAGTGAGTAAAACGCTTTCAATCTTGGTGTTTAGCGTCTTGTCATCAGCTATTGCTGGACCAAGCAGTTTGACACAATCGAGCAAGTACAAGTAGTAGTAGTCCTCGTCTTCGGGTCTTTTTGATGAAAGGAATTTAGAGCGAGCACCAAATGCTAGTAACGCTGCAAGTACATAATTGGAATCCGCCGCACTGCTCAATAGTATATCTCTTGCAGGATTATAGTATGCTTGACTTTGTGTATCATATGCTGAAAATGGCAAAACAATGTATGAGAACTTGTAATAAAACTCTTCCAAATAGACCTGGTCATTCTCGTTTTCCAACCTGATGTAATCAACTGAGATATTCTTGATGGGTCTGTTGTTGTCAGCCGATTGGCGGCTCTTTATCGACGGATTAATATCTTTATCTCCATAGGATTCAGGGTTTTTCTCCTTTTCATATAAAATCCCATTTACCATTTTATTCAAGTCGTCAGCAAGAACCTTGAGATCTTTTTGGTCAAGGTACTGCTCATCCTGAGGGGTCATGATATTCGATGAATGAAGCGGAGCAGAAGCCAGAGCAGAAGCCGGAGTAGAAGCCGGTGCAGAAGCTGGTGCAGGAGCTGGTGCAGAATATTTCCCATTGGTATCAAGTGGCATATCTCCCCTCGGTCCGTCACGACCACTACTGTTACTGCTACTGCTACTGCTAATGCTACTCCCACTGATATTGTTGTTACTGTTTCCTGGACCACCATTCCCACCTAAAATTCCAGGAAGATTTGTTGTGGTTGTGACGCTACCTCCAGGCGGTGTCAATTTGTTTAATGGCAGTTCAAAGTTTAACTTATTCGTGAGGGATGAAGTTCCAACAAGCATGGAGCTTTCCCTTGAGCGACTAGTGATTGGCGGAAGCTGTAATCTTAAAGCAAAGTTTTCATCATGTCTGTACCCTGGGTCGGGAAGTGCAGCTGGGATTGGTCCTTGTGGTTGATTCAAATATGGTCGTGGTGCCCTCGCAATATTGTATTGCGGAGATTGGTGCAGCATCTGCGGCATTTGCGCAGACGGATGCAGCATAAATGGTGGTTGGTTGTTGCTGCCATTGTTGTTGCCATTGTTGCCATTGTTGTTGTTGTTGTTGTTGTTATTGTTGTTGTTGCCAGGATCATGCTGAAGAGAGTGGTAGGCAATTTGTTGCTCCGATTTGCCAAAATTTCTCAACTTGTCATGAAACTGGTCGTCATAATTGCCGCCCTGTGTAGTTCCAGCGCCTCTATTATGTAGGAAACTCAGTGATGGTAAGTCCAGTCGTTGTTGCAATGTCACGTTCACATCAGGAATATTCTGCATAGTGCCACTAACGCCTGCAGCACTAGTTTCAGGTTTCCCATCTATATTGCCTTCGCCAGCCGAATCGGGTGATTGCTCATCACCCAGTTGCAATTTCTGCTTTTTCCTCAGCACCCTCAAAACTTTTTCACCGGCAGCAGGGTATGAGCACTCTTTCTTGAGTCTGGCACACTGAAAACACGCCGGTTTGTCTTCTGAGCACTTGATTTTGCGTCGTTTACATTCTCGACATCCACCTTTACTGTAGATCCGCTTCCCAGCTGATTGCCGTAGTCCCAAATCCAATACTCCTGTTGACATTCTAAAGTGTAATTTATTTCGTTTTCTTTTTTTTTTTACCTGTTATTTCTTTCCTTTGTTTTTTTGTTTTTTATTTTTTATTTTTTTGTTTTTTGTTTGTCGTGGTTTCGATGTTTCCTGATAATTTGAGATAAGATGACTGAATCTTATGATTGAGTATCAGCTGATTTTTGTAGAATATAGCAAAGAATGATCCTCCGTTAGCGTTCTTCGTTGCTAGTAAAAAATTGCCTTAGTAGTACTATTGATTGTTTGGGTTCTTATTATAGGTAAAGAAATTCAATCTCAGTTGGGAAAAGGTTGGAAGGAAAAGCGGAAATTAGAACATTAAAATAATAAAAAAAATGAGAGGAAGATGAAGAAGAGGAAGAGGAAGTAGAGGAGAAAGAAAATGGCGCTTCTTGATTTTTATTTTTTTTATTTTCTCTCTTGGACTGCCTTCTGCAGTAGGCAAGATTGCCTACATATTGTTTACACATGCAGTTCTACAAAAATATTGCGCAATTCTCTAGATACTTTTGTAACATTTAAAAAACAAACTTCGAGTTCGAGGGTGTCCTTCAAGTGTTCAAGTGCAGAGCATTATGCTAACCCGGAATTTAGTAACAGGAAGGTATTAGAAATATAGCAATTAAAAAAAACAACAAAATATTGCAAAAACCTGTAGTTAAAAATTATTAGTAGGTGGATTTTTGTTTCATCGGAGGCAACGGCAAACAGTAGAATGTGAAATGGGAACGCATGAAATTTACGCCATTGCCCTACTCTTGAAATTATGTTATGACTATAGGCATATATGTATATATGTATATATGTATATATGTATATTAGTGTGTGTGTGTATTTATGCCCAAAAGAAAGGGGAAAAAAAAAGTCTATGTTTCCGAATCTTTTAAGCTACCATAGGCGTTACGAAGCACAGACAGAAGTCCAGCCTTTTCTTCTATACATGACGATGCGCAATTTAAAGACGGATTAGAACGGATATAAATCCGGATGTGGAGTAAAAAATTTTACCATGGCATTATCATCAACAGCCCTACAAAAGGAAACAAAGCTAACAGTACTTTTGTCAAGTTTCGCTGTAAAATTTATTTATTTGTTTATTATTGAATTTTTTTTTTTTATAAAGAAAAAAATGATTCGTTACTCAATTAATGTATATAAAACTGTAACACGGTAGAATTAAAAATAGAGAAGAAAAAAATAATAAATCTCACCGACGATATCTAGTATAGCATCCTCAACAAAATCTCTTCAAGCCTTCAATTTTGTTCTTTACTTTGTTTCTTCTTCTCCTTCTTCCTCCTCTGTTCCATCATAGATCTCATGGATCGTTCTTTTTTTACTCGAGGGGCGTGGATTCGCATATCCATTTAGCAATTGGGCCAGCTCCGGTTGCGGAGAAGAAAATCCATTAACGGCACTAGTGTTTAGAAAACCTGGCGCAGGTGCGGGACTTCCATTCTGAATGTAATCATCAATATTGAAATGGTCCAACGTTGGGTCGTGAGCTAATATATCATTGTGATCACTATTAGCGGGGTTTGCACCAGAAGCAAAATCAGCACCTGTACTAGCACCTGTACTAGCACCCGCACTAACACTAGGATCAACCCCATTATTTGAACCATTCGATTTTGCATCAAGATGTAAGCCATCTTTTTGAGCTAATTCTTGTTGCTGACTCAATTTCTCTATCCAATCCTGCACTTGCTCAATAGACTGTCCAGAATTCTTCAATTGTGTCTCCATACTATCATACGCTGGATTGGTTGGTATAGTTAAATCCGTGTACAATGGATGTGGCGATGTCGCGGGATCCTGATTTACCAAATGCTGATACATATTCTTCAAGTTGGATTCATTTGATCTGGCCTTATTGTGCGACCTGAAAATTTCTTCAATCGAGGCTGGAGAGGATTGCGTTCTGCTAACAGAAGGCCTGCGTGCATGTGCTTGGTCTGTGAGAAGTAATCTAGGCTTGTATTGCATTTGTTGATACAGCGCTTCTGACGACGAGGGAGATTGATAGACCGGTGAATTGTGATCTTCTGTATGGGTTTGCTGTTGGTGGCTGCTTTTGTTATTGATGTTGTTGTGATTGTTATTGTTGTTACTGCTATTATTATTAATAATATTAGAATCGAGTGAAGCATTTAAGTCAGTAGGTTGTTGCGGACCTTGTGATTGAGTATGTGTTTGTGCTCTACGAAGCATAGGTGAGTTCCTTACTGATTGTGGGAAATGCGCCAACGGGTGATTTTGAGTATCCAAAAGCTTGTTGCCATTGCCGTAAGCAGCTGCCAAAAATTTGAGCACCTTGTCCATCGTCCTAGCTTGCATTTGAGCCCTCTCCCTATTGAGATAATTCTCCTGCCACAACACCTTGTTATCATGTCTAACCCGTCTCAAATCTTCCGTAATAGCATACTGATTCATCTTGATGGTTTCCAACTCAGAGAGGATCAACGAGAGACTAGCATTTGTAACTGGGGCGTCCTGCGCGTCGTCCTGTCCTGGTGTGCTCTTGTTTCTTATAATTTTGTCTAACAAATCTTCGCGGCCCCTAATGAAGTTCGGATTCTCAAATTGCCAAATCTCATCTTGACCACCGTTGCCATGCCTATCACAGTTTTGGTTCATGGTCCCATTATTAATATCTTGAACTTTGTGCCACCCATACATGTTCAACTGTCTAACAAAACTTGCAAAATTGTTGTGTTTGAAATAGTTGGGCAAGATGAGTTTCATGAAATCCTCACGGTGAAAAACCTGGAAAGTTTTACCATCATCATTCCATCTAATGTATTCCTTATTGGCTTCGTCATTGACCATGGACCAAATCTTCATCACAAATGCTGGCCTAGTTTTTGGCCCCGCCTCTTGTTTCCTGCGTTTATTGTGATTGTTACTTGCATGTGCCTGTATTTGAGGCTGTTGTGGTTTGGAAAGTTCTTGGTGTACTTGGGCGATATCCAATGGTTTGTAGTTGCGAGGCAACACAGATTCAGATAGTGGTGGTAAAGGTGGAAGCGACATTTCCTTGTAAAACAGTGATGGGTTTGTTTTGTTGAATACTTGTAAATCAAAGTCTTGGTCTGCTGATAATGAGCCATCAGTAGATGAAGGAACATGCACACTTGGTTTCTTAACTTGTTGAGGTGGAGATTGTTCCAATTCCTGGATTTTCTCAAAGTTGCTGATGTGGTTTGGGGAGCCAAAGTCAAAGTTGGTACTATAGTATTGTTGATGATTCAACACAGGTGTTTGTGGTGCATTGGCGCCATTTTGACCGCGACCATTCCCTTGTCCTTGCGCTTTAGCTTGTCCATACCCTTGTCCCTGGGTTTCGTTATAGTTTTGACTTTGATTCAAGTCGATACCAAAACTTCCTGGTGACATGTGAGGGAAATGTTGTTGAAATAATTGGTGATTTGAACCAAACCCGTGGTTATTATTGTTGGTGCTGTTGTTGATGTTATTGTTGTTGATGTTTCCGTTCCGATTTATCATTTGTATATCATCGACTGAAGCGTGCAGGTTGTCCATGGAGGGTCCAAGCAAGTCTAGTAATGGGTCTCTATAGTCTGTTGCCATATTCATGATCTTCGAGGTTGATAGTGTTGGCGATAGCGATATCAGTGATTGCGGTAGTAGTTCCTGTATTTTCGGCGACGATTGTGGTGGTTGTTTATAAGATTGATTAGAGATCTGGTTGGGGATATCTGAAGATGGTGATTTTGATGATGTGACGGAAGCATCCTCCAGATTATCCCCCTTTTCGGAGGTGATCAGCCTCCCTTTATATACACTTTTCTGATCTATTTTGGCTTTCTTTATTTTTCTTATTTCTTTTTTTTTGTTTTTAATTCCCCCAATTAGCTGTTAAACAGTAGTATTGTTTAAAAGCAAGAGAATGATAAATGATAATAACAGCTACTTCTATATGCTCTAGATGTTAAATTTCTGGGAGCATACAATCTGGGTTTACCCTATTGTTAATTTTTCAAACTGGGGAAGTAAATAGGGAGGGGGGGGTGAAAAGTTAACTTGGTTGAAGGAGGGGTTATAGTGGTAAATGTGGTGCTATTGAAGTAGTATGTACTATTATCCTCTTCACCCTTTTTTCTTTTCAAACAAAAAAAAGAAAAAGAAAATGGAGAAGAAATAAAGTTGCTCAATACGATGTTAATGAGATGTTGTTGGTTAATAGTAAATGTAGTGGTGGTTCTTTGCTTTTGCTTCTTACTTCTTTAGTTTTTTTTTTTGCTTCCTTCTACATAAAATAATAAAAGGAACAGAAGAGCATTTGCGACCTCTGCGTTTCATTTCTTTTTTTTTCATTTTGAGTTTGATGAAGGATTGTCGTTTCTGTGTCGTGTCGCACATCCCCGGAAATGGAAATTTGCGTGAAATACTTTTGCGACATTTTGAGCGGATACAATATGGTGTGCACTTATTGAGACCTTCTTCTAAGAGTTATGCACCATGCACTCACATTAGACTATTGTAGTTCCGTTCTAGACCTCTAATCGACCATCCTTATCCCTCACTCAATATCTAATGAACTGCTTTGGAATATTGAAACACTTTTGGGTAAAACTCTAAACATTGTTTCCATTTCCAAATAAAAAAATTAAAAATAGGAGAAAAATGAAGGAAGAAGCAAAATAACGCAAGAAGAGATATCCGGAAACGGCGGGACCATTCCATATAACGAGGCACAGCAAGGGAGTTTTTTTTTTCTTCTTTATGTACTTTAGAACATCCAAATTTGGAGAGGAAAAGATAATAAAGATGTGGAAAATGAGTTAAGACAACTCGTAATTAAAAAAAAAAGGTGCCGTTTAACAAAGAAAGAGATAAAAATACCGAGCAGACAGGGAAGAAACTAGGGGAATGAAAGTAGAGTGAGTTCTAGAACCTTCTACTACATACGAGAGGAAACACAGGCCAGAGGAAAGAGAAAACGTGCCACATCGAGATCTTATTTTAGATGGCTTTCTTTTTCCATGGGAGTAAATAAATCCCCTCGGAAGCTGCAAATTGAATAACTTATTAATAATGATCAAAAAAAATTCAAGGGCCATATAATGAAACAACTTCCGCGCTAAAAAAAAAAACAACTTACAAATAGTTCTTGCAAGAGAGATAGAGAGAAAGCGCAAACAAAAGAGGAGAGAGAACATAAATTGTTTAGTGCTAACAATACTTGTCTTTAACCTTTGTTTGTTACCACTTTGAGCAATTGTGGGAGATTAGATTATCAATCGACCTAAAGCAAACAACACAAACTCTACACAATTCTCTTTTTCTACCCTTCCTTCCTTTCTCGATCTCCCCCCCCCCCCCCACTCAAGCAAGCAACCGACCGTGTGCACCCCCTTACCTGTTGTTTTGAAAAAAAAAACCCAAAATACATTTGTGTTGAGAATAAAGTAATAGACCCTTATATGCATTTCCAGAGTCGAATGTTGTTTGACAAAATAACATGAATAATGACAATAATAAGAATAGATGTATGTTTTAAAGGTAGTGGTGCACATGTTTTGGTATCGATACCTTTAAATCTTGAATGCTCAGTTAGTTAGATGATATACGGAATGGTTTCTACTGATTTTAAAGCAGAAAAAAAAACAAAGAAACAGATGGTCTCAAGGGAAAAGTACTTTATGATAGCTAGATATCTGAAAGCTAATCAAACCTAACCATTGATAAGATTTTGTTGCTACTTGCCACCACTCCCACTTTAGTTCTAAGCATCATTATAGAAGACAATCATTTTTCTTGCCACTTTTATCATTCTTGTACAGTTTCCTCTTCTTTTTTCTTTTTTTATGTTTAATTTTTTATTGTTCTATTTTCACCACCAACTCCTACACTCACTCATTAATTTTCTTTGGCTCAAAACCACAGCAACCAAAAACAATCAATACTAGTCAATGTAATTTCCTTCTTTTTCTTTTTCCTTTTCCTTTTTCCTTTTTCTTTTTCCTTTTTCTTTTCCTAGTTTTTTTTTTTACTTCTACTTATTCAATTGCTAGCCTTCTTTTCCGGCATTGAACATCGATTACAATAGAAAGTGGTGTGGTGTAGATGCAACGTATTCTATTCATTTTTTTTTTATTTTTGAGGTTTGGGGGCTCGGGCGCAAGATACAATGCAAGAGTGGAGAATGTTAAAATCTTAACCTTATTTTTCTTTCCCTATAGTTTGTGCTTGTGTTTGTGTTTGTATATAGAGATATGCACGAGAAGCAAACTTCATGCAACCGACGCATGCAAGTAATTAATGCAAAAACTTAGCTTTTCCTATACGCGCGTGTAACAGATTATCAACTAAATAAATATTTAGTTTACTTGAAGACAAATACAAATAAGACAGCCCAAAGAAGAAGAGGAAAGACTAGTTTCCCTCCATCAACAATCACTATCTTGTCAAATCAACATTCTACATTTGACCTTAGATTCTGTCCTCTTTGGAAAAGAGGGTTAGCATGGAACAATTTAGCACTCTTGCTTTATAAAGGAGTTTAATCAACAAAGACGTATATGGTCAATTACTTCATTTCATGACTATTCAGGATAGAGTTTGCAAAGGGTTAATACTCGAACAATAGACTCCCCTCCCCAAGATTAGTACTGTTCTTTTCCCCTTCTTTTTCTTCTTCTTTTCTTTGCGTTTTCACCCATCCACATCCTGTTCTAAGACTACACTTCTTGCTAATGACTTTAGTTCCTAGTCACGCCACGTATTATCTGTATTATATGCTCAATTCAAATCATTGCTACGCACGTTTGTAGTTGTAAATATAGATGTAGTGCTTAACTGATACAAAGTCAAAAACTTGCAATCAATTAACAAACAAGTGTATAGAAGATCACGAACCAAAAGATAATTCTGATCTGTTATGGACTTGTGCCGAGGTGGACGAGGGTGATGAAAGTGTGAACCATTTATTAGTCTTGTCTCTTATGTTTATTTCTGTTCTTTGTTTGTTTTTATCATTCTCTTTTGGTTATTACAATTTAAAGTGACCAAAGCAAATAAAAGATTAGTAGGTCAAGGCTTAAACCATCCGTCTCTACCATTCCTTTTTGACTTGCAATGTGTAATCAAAGCAACTTTAAATTTTGAGCTAGCCACAACCTCACGATAAAAAAACTCATTGTTATACCCCTCTAAATTAAGCTTTAGGGAAATAAATGCTCATTACCAGCCACACCATAAGCTTTTTAATAAATTGAACAAACAAACTAAAACGATATATCTATACCTGATAAGCTTAGTAAACAAAACACGCGGCTAAGTCGGTCCACAAAGTTCAACATCACGACATCCGCTAAACCGGTTTTGGCCCCAAAAACTTTGTTTTTGTAAAAAAAAAAGAACAGAACAAAAGAAAACATAACATAATTTAAAAAAGAAGGGAGAGGGATGAATATACCTGGTATATACAACACCAAGACGGAATTAAGTAGGGCCAAATGGATGCATATTTCCGTCCACAACAATTTAAGTAGAATAAACATTTGTATATCATTTTTTCACACACACACATGTACACATGTACACATCTACACATATGTACATGTACACAAGTACACCAAAGATGTGCCTTTTCTTCTTCTATTTTTTTATTCTTTCTTTGTCTTTGTTGTTTCACCTTTTTGTTTATCTTCGTTCTGCATTCAAGACATAACCGCGCCATTAGAAATGTAACGTCTTTATACAGGTATGTTGAAAAGTATCATCATATTGTTTTTTTCAGCAGTGAAATACTTTAATGCATCTCACACATATTTTCTGAATCCAGTATTCCGTCGGATATTATAAAACCTCAAATTAACGTATAATTAGAGACAAAGGGGGGGGGGGGGAAGAGAGAGAGAGAGAGAGAGAGTAAAAGCAAAAGAGTGCGAGAGGAGTGGATTGCGGGAGACTAATTAAGTGTATATGTATACATATTTTGTATGTGTGGATACTTGTTCAACACATGGCATAGCCATGACTATTTCTCAAATTACAAGCTCAATACAAAGAGTTTGTTTGACAATTCCTGTTCACTGCTTTAGTAGTTTAACGGTTCATGCTTTGACCAGTCGTATACAGCATGCAATATTTTTCTTCCTCTGCCTTTCTCACTCGCGGAAAGAGTCAGAATCAACCAAAGCGAATAACAAATGGATCCAAAAAAATTATGCTATACTTGATCATCCCTTTGCCATCTATCGCCTGTTTCTTAATTAACTATAGCTCATCAGTCACATTTCATAACTCATAATTCATTCAAGGTCTATTTACAGATATTTAAAAATTAAAAAAAGGACAACAACAACAGCAACAACAACAGCAACAACAACAGCCAAATTTAGCATATTTTTTTTTTTGCAAAAAAAAAAATATGCTAGCACAATAAATAACATCACCATCAATAGTCTTTTACAAGATCAAATCTTTCCTTTCCCAGCCTGTTGGCTTGGACACTTTCAATCCCATATTTGGTTGTGGTTGATCCACATCATTGATCTTTAAAGCAAATGGGTTTCTGTCACGCTGCAAATCTAAGTTGGCGAAAGTATGGTTCACTTCACGGTGCTTGGCTTCGTCGGCTCTGATTTGCAAGATCAAGTCTTTGAAAGTAGACTGGTGGTTCAATCCAGGCCAGTATTCTACTGCTATTTTTGGAATGGTCATATTTTCGAATATTGGGAACTTTCCCTTGTTGTCCAAGTCTTTTAATAGCTCAGTATATGTGTGGCAAGCTTCCTCTTCAATGTATCCTACAATACTTGCTGCGGCATTGGGATTAGCCATATATGTGAGGAAGAATGCATTGGCAAATACTCCTTGGCCCACGTACATTATTGCTCTTGTAAATAGAGAAGGCTTGCCAATTTTCAAAGCAACTAGCAAGTGCATTCTTTCTTGTTCAGCCTCTTCAAGGTAGGTTTGAATAAAACCGCGGTCACGCTTTAATAATCTTAAAGATTGCAATTGTCTCAAAAAAGCAGCAACTGATCCTGGAACACCAGCAATACTCTCCAAGAAAATGATTCTGGTCATCCATTTACTTTCTGTCATTTCCCATCTTGTACCCTTGTATTCATTTGGGTCACCTGTCTTGGGTTCAGCATAGCCAGTAACCAAGTCGAACCAGAAACGACATGTCTTGATAAGGCCGTAGCAAAACTTTTCTCTAAAGTTTGCTGGTGTTTTGTGTGTTACTTCAACGCCGTAGAGTTCAGCAGGTGAGTACCCAACGTGCTTGTAGGCATGCGGTGTAAGAAATTTTGGATCGTCGTTATGTGTGATACCATCATTCGTGTAAATTTTCGTTCCCCAATTGAACCATTTCTTTTTCTTTCCATTTTCCTCGGGTTGATGAATTTCTGCATCATGTGAGATAAATGAGATTTGTTGTGGTGGTTGCAATTGGCTTTTGGTGGTGACTTGTTGTGCATGTTTAATCGTGTGTGGGTTTGGGTCAGTAGTAGTAGTAGTCGTAGTATTAGTAGTAGCAGATGTAGCTGTTGCGCTGGTTGCAAATCTAATTGCCGAAAGCGTCGAGGAAGCAACCATCAATGGGGTTCTGTGAGTAATAGTTGTTGACAACATTTTTTATTTCTTTTCTTTTTTTTGTTTTTCCGTAATTGTATTGTTGATATGTGGTAATGAAAAGTATATGGTGTTGTTGATTTCTATGATGGAAGACTCTTGACTTGAATTGAGACAAGCAATGGAAGCCATTCGACACCTATTTATATCATAAAGGGTTACGCCATAAGTCGGGTTCTTTTTTTTTTTTAGTAATGTATGTTTCTTTTGCAATCCACAAATTTCTTTTTCTATCCTGTTCTTTCTTTTTTTGTTTCCCTTTAGTTTTGATTTCCTTTTTTTTTTAAGTCAGGCTTTTGCAACGTAGAAGAACGGCACGAGGGTCATCATCATCATCATCATCTTGTTTTGTAGTTTACATCACAAAACATAATATAGAATAGGTGCTTAGTATCAGATATTGCCCTTTCAGTATTAGCATACTGAACCATCTCCGTCTTGTCCATTTCTCTTTTTGGGTGTATTGAAATTTGCTCAAAACATGTAGGCCATGGGGTCATGCCTTAGTGTCCCTTGACTATACATAAAGCCTAATATGGTTTTCTAAGCAAGTATCGTACATAACGTTATAGCGAAACAAAATGAGCAAAAGTAGTAAAGTATACACTAAAAATCCGTAGATCTGTGCTACCCTGAATTGTCCGTATACTGCTAAAGACTCACCCTTTTACTTGTATCTCTCTGGAGTAAGCAAGATATAGATTGTAGAGTAGATGTAGAAAAGTGTAAAAGATGACTAGAAGCCGTTTATGCATGTCAAACGGAGTTTTACGAATACTCTTTTTTTTTTTAATCCTTTTGAACACACACACACACACTTTACTTTCTACATATAAAAATATAAATTTATATATTTTTATGTGTATGAATGTATGGATATACATGTGCGTGTGTCTGTGTATATGTGTGGCTTTAGTTCATCGGAAAAAACCGTCTGCGAGTTTCTTTAATTCGTGACCTTTGAAAAATTAAAAATTTTAAGAAAAAAGAATCAAATTGGGCAAAAAGAAGGGGGGAAATACACTTCCGAATATAAATCCACTACTGCTTTGGTTGGTGTCAACACATAGACACATGTTGGTGAATGATGCTACTTGCTGTCAAAAACACACATAGACCAAGTTGCTCATTTTCTGTTTGTTAGCGGTTAAAAACGGTTCGAATCAAGCTGGGAGTTTATTGTATGGTAGCCATGAGTTATGCGGGAATCCTTACTAACATTAAAAAAGTGCGGCCGAACTCAGTCCAAACCCTAAAAACAAGAAAGCATTCTCCGTACATCCATAAGTTTCTTTTTTTATCTTCCACTTTTTCTTTGAAAGAAAAAAAAAATATCATGAATCAAACATTTTGTTTTCATTCTGCTATTGGTCATCATTTACATTTAATTGAATAGCACGTTTTCTTTTATTCGTTGAGAAATAAAAACACAACAATTGTTTATTCAACATCTTTGCTAGTTCATTTGGTAAATGTGTGATGAATGTTTGGAGAACGAAGAAGAAATATACAGAGCTATACAAGTAAAATGTTAAGACAGAGAAGAGAAGAAATAAATGAATAAACAAATAAATATACCACATTAGTGAGATACACCTAGAGCACGTGACTTGTTTGGAAAGGGTGGTTCTAGATTTTTTCCATACTTTACTGATTTTTCAATCCTTCTTATATTTTTATTTTTTTTATTTTTTTTATTTTTTTTATTTTTTTTATTTCATCTGTTCTTCTGCTTAGTGTACGTAAAGGCTGAAAAGAAAAATGTACAATCTGTTTCATATTGAATATTTTATCTTCTATAGAGGATATTACAATGTGGCAATAGAGCCACTACTGGTTACAGTTTCACAAATGACAATAATCAATGCCAACAACGAAAAAAAAGAAAAAAAAAAAAAAGAAGAAAGAGCGAAAAATAAATCCAGTTTTCATCAAAATCACCAAATCTGTGTTTCCTTGTGAGCCAAAGCTTTGATTGACTGATTGATTGCAGATGCCTGTTCTTTTTTTTATATTTTAATTTTGATTATAGGGCGAGGCGTGGGGATGGGTTGAAAGTTACCTTACCCTTTTTTCTTTGGGTTCCTTAAACAAGGACCAAAATAAATTACAACCATTGACTAAATGCGTCTCATAAGAGAATGTCTGTACTAAATAGAATTGTTCTTCTTGTAGGTCTTTGTACTCACCTTTTCCTCCTCCCCCACCACCACCACCAAAAAAAGAAAAAAAAAAGAAAACAATTTCGTGGATCACACAAAATCATAAAATTATTATTGGGCAAGATACACTACCTTGATTTTTATGTGTTCCTCTCTATTTAATTATTATTTTATTTTATTTTTTATTTTTATTTTTATTTTATTTTTTTCTAATTTCTTTACACGATCACAACATCATAGCCTTTTTTTTCCTTCCTCCCTTCCAATCATCACCAAGACCGTATTTCCCAATTACAGCCAATACTACCAACACTATACACCCCATACAAGTCAGTACAACCAGTCTACTTGAGAGCATCACAGGCATTCATCAAGTGAGACTTTGTCTATTCCTACAATCTTCTTAAATCCCCCCCCCCACTATTACTGCTCGCTACCCGTGACGTCTTTTATCATTTCCCCACTTCTTCATTTCCACTAGTCAATTTTTTTTATACCCTAAGCAACACTTTAGGTCCTTGTTTTTGCTGTTGTTGTTCTTGTTGTTGCTGCTACTACTGCTAGTCTTTCTTTTCGTTTTACCTTTCATTACTCGATTTTGAACCACTTCCCATTCACCATTTGGTCTTTTTTGTTTTCTCAATTTTAACATTTCAGTTTTACAATTCCATTCAAGATACTAAAATAAGTAAGAAAAAAAAAATAACATGGGTTTTAAGATTAGAAATTTCACAGGCGACCCTTTTGCTATAGCCACTGTCTCCTTTGGTCTTATAGCATGGATAGTTGCATTAGCCGGTGCAGCTGCATCGTCTCAAGGCTCATTCCCACATTTCACGTGGTGGGGTATTGCTTATCAAATAGTTATAATATTGGTGATCACCGTGCTATACTTGAACAACAACATCGAATTGTACAAATTCACATTGGTTGGTTTGGTCAGTATCGGGTTTATTTACACTACAAACTCAACAAACAACTTGGTGTACAACTCTTCCTCATCAGGCAACTTGTGTTGTGCAGCCGGCTGTATCTTGTTGAGCATTTTGAATCTTATATGGATCTTGTATTTTGGTGGTCACCCAGAATCACCAACAAACCAGTTTATCGACTCCTTCAGTTCAAACAAGTATGCTAATGAATATATTGGCAGATCATCAGTGCTGAAAACAGAGCCGTTTGATGACCAGCAAGGTTTCAACTCTGCTGCAAGCAAGAGATTCACATCAACGGGAATAAGCTTACCCCAAGAAAATGTGAGCCAAATGTCACAAACCAACACTCACTCACAACAACAACAACAACAACAACACTCTACAAATGCAGCAAATGCATCAAACGCAACAAGTTACTTCCCACTGACACAATTGCACGGCTTGGAAAATTCGTCACAGGACATGATGGGCTCAGCACCGCGTGACTTGACCCAAAATACAAACACAAACAGTAGTGGAACAAAGAGAAATACTTTATATACAGACTCCGAAGGTGGCACTGGAATTACATTTAGATACAAAGCCAAGGCCCTCTATAGTTATGATGCTAATCCCGATGATATTAACGAAATTTCATTTATTAAAGACGAGATTTTAGATGTTGACGATGTTGATGGAAAATGGTGGCAGGCCAGAAGAGCCAACGGACAAGTGGGTATTTGCCCTTCGAATTATGTTAAATTGATCGATACATAGTGGACTATTCTTTATTTTTTTGTTTTTTCTATTTACTTGTTTTATTCCCAAAAATAAAAAAAAAAATGATAATAATCGAATGAATTTGAAATGTTTTGCTCTTTTTTTTCTTTGTTTTTGTTCTTTTTTTCTAAAACCAAGTTTGTATCTTAGGTGTCTCAATTATAGTTGTCGGCACTATATTAAAGTGTCCTTAGACTCCTATGATATCTTTATCTTTATTTTTATTTTTATTTTGTCTTATTATCAAAAGTATATTGCAAACGATTCAACCAGTTGATACAACTAATTAATTACCACTATTACTACTAGTACTACTACTACTACTACTACTACTACTACGGATACTGACAACGTTAAAAATATAAACTCTATTAAAAAAACAAAATTAATTAGGTCAATACCGCATACATACACAAATATATGGAGAATTAAAAAAAAAAATAATAAAAACAACAAAAAATGGTTCAAAATAAATAATCTCTCGGCTTCTCTTCTACATCCCCTACTTTCCTCTTCTTCTAATATAATCATTCCAGACACCTTTGATTATCTTTGCACTCGAGTGTCTTCCACTATACAATGGACCAAACCCAATCACCAACATGGTCACGTACAACCAAATTAAGCCCATCGTAGCATACCCTTTGTAATATGCACGGGAGAAAATCCAATCACGATACAATGGTAATGGCCAAAGAACCCACATTATCAATAATATGAAAACCGATGCACCAGTAGACACCTTGATCCAAAAATCAAGTTGTTTTGGGGTCAACTGTTGACTCTTATCAAATACCTCATTTTGGGCTTCCAATTCAGCATGCTTTTCTGATTCTCTCGAATCATTAGACTCTGAATTGACATCGAGAACTTCTTGCTTACCGTCATCTTCTTGTTTCTCTTGTGATGCCAAGGCAATTGATTCATCAGAACTTTCTGAAGAGTCTGTCTTTTCCTTCACCAAGAGATGTGCTGTTTGCAACACACTCCAGTCGAACTCCGAAGGAATGGCCAAAGACAAGATCAAACTCGAAATACCGGGAAGAAACAATGCAGTTAATGCACCATATAATGCAGGTAATTGCCCACCCAAAGTAGTGATGTTAACTTCACCAGAAAGTTTGTATGCTGTAGTGGTCCATACAGTGAAACCAAAAACAATACCCAATATTGGCGAGATAAAAGCCGCATACACATTCTGTCTGCTCCATGTGATGGATAAAATTAATGGAATAACACCGGGACAAATGATTAATGGGTAGAAATAGCCAAACCAAGTCATGTTAACGCCCACATAGTGCAACATGATGGTAAAACCGGCAGCACCCAAGGTGAAAATGACACAACCAATGTGGGATACTGCAATCATCGATTTGTTTCCTGCCGTGGGATTGATATATTTTTTATAGATATCAAATGACAAGATTGACGAGACAGAAATCATTTGAGCACTCACTGTAGAGGTTACTGCAAGGTAAACAATCAACAACAATGCGCCAACTGCACCTTTACCCAAAGTAGCCATTAATGCGTATGGCAAAACAAACCCAGAATCAACTTCAAACTGAGTCATTTTTCGTGGATAAGTAGGGAAACTGGGTGAGTTTTCCAACACAATGGCTGCACCGCCAATAATCGCACCCAAAGGCCAAACATTTGAACTGATCAAAAAAGCGGCAGTAAGGTAGGCTGGCACCGTTGCTCTGGGAGAAGCACTAAAAGTTTTTTGCCAAAATGAACTATCCATAACCGATAATCCAAAATTACCAGCAGTCAAGATCAATCCAAACAATATTGATCCTTTGGATTTACCGGTTATAACACTATTGTTGTAGTTTCCAGGAATCTCTCTAACACCTGACTCGTCAAATGCAACAAGTGCATCGTATAATGCATCTAAACCACCAACATTGGATAATACAGCGGTGTTTAAATAGCACAAAATGATGAGCAAAATCATCGTGTGTACAAAATCGGTCAAGAATGTAGCTTTCAAACCACCATAAACTGAATAACACAAGACGCTAAAAACCGTCAAGATAGTAGCAGCCACAATGTGCAAATTTCCTGCAATTATGGAAATGGCTCCCGAAGCACCAAGAATCATACTTGAACATGAGAGCAAGTTGTTTGTCAATGCAAGAAACAAGTACAAAATGTGCACAACCTTACCATATCGTAATTCGATAAGCTCTAAACTCGTATGTGCTTGTGGAATCTTCTTTTTAGCATGAATTCCAACCATTGACATCACTGCAATTTGCACGGCAAGACCAGACATGTAATAGTATGAACTTTGAATACCATAATTGTAAACCATTGTAGTACACCATAATAATTCTGTTGCCCAACTCTATAAAAGAAAATAAATAAAAACTGTTAGTAAAACTTGGTCTCGAAATCATAGTATATTTTTTTCCTCCTTTTGCCCCATTTTTCGTTTTCTTGTTGTTGCTTCATTTTTGATTTTTGGAAAAGAAGGAAAGGAAAGATTACAGTAATCTTTCATTTTCGGTAAACACTCATTTAGTATCAAAAACATACCCAACTAGAGTAGACGGCGGAAGCACTCAATAAAGTGCCGACTGATCGATTGGCAACGGCAAACGTTTCTGTGCTTTGGTTGTCTTCACGTAAATATTTTCTCAACAAAATCGTCACTATAACCATACCTATGGCAAAACCTCCACCTACACCGACAAGGACACCATATCCGGAAGCCTGATTAAGAAGATGGACTGTTGATTCTGACATAGTTTACAATTATTAATCAAGTTTTTGATGTGATGATGTGATGTTGTAATGATGTGATAATGAAAAAAGAAAAAAGCAAGTTGAAGATATTCAATTTATTATTCATGGTATTATTGATTGGCTGGACATGAGTGCTATATATATATTTCTATATATATCGGAGTCCCACTCATATGTATCCTTCATTTCGTGTGGCTGCTGGATTGCGAATTATGGCACTTGTGGTGAGTTGATGCATTCCCGCATTGATAAGATTATCTTTCATATACTGCAGCAAAAACAAAAAGTAAAACAAAAAGACATTACTGCCACTATCGTCGTCATCATCACTACCATCAACCCCCCCCCCTTCACTCGTGATGTTTCACAATACTTTTTTAAAAAAACTATTATGATAATATGTTATTGTGTATTATTCCATTACCCGTTATTGTATTAATGAGATCTATTTCGGTTCGGCATAAAACTGTACATTGTGGAGAACAATAAGCTATCTGCTTCGGGTGTGGAAAAGTGATTGTGAAATACACACTTGCTCATAAACTTGTACAGGGATATGTTTATTTTCGTTTGAGTTTCTTTATTTGTTGTTGCAAAAGAAGAAAAAAAAAATTAAAAAACCAAATCCGGACGAGAATATTATTTGGAAAACAGAAAAAAGTGTGGCTGCAAATATAAGCACATTGCGTGCACCGCTTTACAAAATGGTAATTACATGTGCTATCCAGTGACCACCATAGGTTCAAGAAGTTATAAGCCATTTGGTTTGGTAACCTTCTTTTATAACAAAATTATTACAAAGTTATTACCAATAGGATACTCAATGCCAAGTATTTGTACCAAACTTCAGCTCTTGTCTCCCATTCTATACCAACCAGCTCACAAATATTAGTTGCGTAATTGGTTTATTTTAAGAATATTCTGTGGATTACGAAACGAGATAAGAATATAATTTGAGTTAGGGAGTTAAGAGGAGGAGAAGGAAGGAGACTTCAACAAACCCTATGAAACTAAGGAATTTTGAGTTGTCTTGATGCTAGAACTGTATATGTTTCCTGGAGTTGATGAAGTTGAATGACAAGATAATGCTCGCAAGAAGCAATTGATATACCATAAAAAACAATACACAAGTGTATCAATACTCTTGCTTAGAATTAATCAAAGACAGTACAAGTATTGAAAAACATCTCCGTTTTATCGTTTTTACAGGTCGATATAAATTATCCCCTTACATTTACATTGCATCACATAGCATTCCATCTCTATTACTCTCGCATATTTCTTACAACTCACTTTATTTGTGTTTTTTTTCTCTGACTTTTCGGGCTCACTGCTTCCAACGCTTTCTATGTGTAAGTATATGTAAGATAGCAATTGAGCTTCCAATTCACCCCTCATCCATCTTTATCTTTCATTTTCTAGTGACGCCCTTAACTAAAAGCCCCAAAAATCAAAAAAAAATTTGGCGCATCTAATATGTGGATGTAAAAAGGAAAAATTAATTTTATCTCAACCGTCGGCTAGGGCTGAATTTAGGGATTGAATAACTGTGGAGTCTTGGTTTCGATTTGTGTGTGAGAATCAATTTCACAAAATATCTCTTTTTGTTTTTTTATTTTATTTTATATTTTTCATTTTATTTTTTTACATGTAACCATCATTTCTCTTCCATATTTTTTGATGTCTTTGTGTTGGCTAATAATAAGAATTGCAATTTAAGTGTGGCTTCAGTTGTCATCGTCAGAAATATTGTTCCAATCTCCAAAAGTTTTAGGGATCAGATAAGGATGGAGCTATGGTTTGAAAGAAAGAGAAAGAAACAGAGAGAGAGAAAAGTGGTCAAGGTGAAAAGTAAGAAAGCAGAATATGCAGATACACATATACAAATACAAATACAGACATTAAAATCGTGTTTTTATTGCAAAATCGTGAAGCTGTAAATTGATTTGGAAAAAGTTTTTGATTCGCCAATAAATGGTTGGGGTGGGAAGACTTTATTATGAGTGCATGTCCTTATGCAACTCGCAAGGTATATACCTTCCTAATCTTCTTCCCCCACTACCACCACCCCAACCAATATCTTCATTATATATTTACAACTCAGGTACTCTATACTTTAGTCTATTTCCTTCCTCATAGACGAAATTCAACATTTTTTCAAACTCGTTCGTGCTCTTTTGGTTCAACTCCACGTACTTTTTGTAAAGCAATAATGCAGTCCTAGCATCTTCAATCGAGTCGTGGTTACCCTTTTGTACTCTCTCTTTCAACATCACATATGCCAAGAATTTTAAGCTCAACTGTCGTTTGAAACTACTCTTGTAGTAGAAGTCTGCAGTGTCTCGAATCTGCTCCTCTGGAACCTGTAAGTTGATAGTTCTAAAATCAGTATATAAACCATGTCCAACAAATATGACGCCCAAATTAAGTAAAAGCCATAGCTTTCGATATGCCGTTTGCAACGTGACCAAATTCTTGCTAGATTTATGGATATCTAGGTCATTGGGCTCGATACCACTAAAGTTTGTCGTATAATCGTAAATGTGTGATTTGTGAACAATATAATCATCAATAAATGCTTCGCCAAATAACGGATCGTCGATAATCATGCCACTGATATTATTGTTATCGTCGTTGTTGTTGCCAGTAATGTTACTATTTATGCCTTCGCGACCACCTCGGAGAACAGAAACACGCGCCAAAGACAACTCTTTGGGTTTGACTAATTTCTTCTGCCCGTTATAGCTTATCTCAAGCTGTTCCGGTTTTAAAGTGACAAATTCTGCGTCAATGGCTACTAATGTTCCTGGCTGTGGAGCTTCTTTCTCCCTCGTCAACAATGTATACTCTCGCTGATACAGCTCTCTAATTGGCCCAGCAAAGTGATCTCTATAAAGTATAGAGTCATTGCCTTGAAAATGAGTTATATGTCTAAACGGTTCAACCTTGTCCATCTTGTCAACTTCTTGATATATAACAATGACAGGTTTTTTCCATGAGTAAGTAAGGTTAAACACTTCTTCTTCAGGGATAGGAATCACCAAGTAATCGTTGAAAAACATCCACTCATCCTTTATTTTGACAAAAGAGACCAAATTATGGCCACCTGTTCTCGATGTGTCTACTTGATGACTTATCTCACAAACATACCCTAATAATTGGTATTTCTTAAAGTCACCCGAGACTGGCATGCTAGGTTTAAATGAATAGCCTCGATTGCTTCCATTATTTGTTGCTCTCACAGCATAAAGATCGGGAACAAGCCATTGCTTTAAACTATTGATAATTCTGAATTCCTCATTTGTTAAGTTGACATTGAGAACAAGCACAGGTGGAAGTTTCGTAATTGATGTTCGAATTTCTAAAGTATGGGGATGGAAATGCTGGTGCTGCGTACATGGAATTGTCTTGTATTGATTCATTGAATACTCCAAGTATGTGAGTATATTCAAGTTTTTCCTTATATTGGCTAAGTTGGTCGGTTGTTGTTGTTGTTGTTGTTGTTGTTGCTGCTGCTGCTGCTGCTGCTGATCTTGCTGTGTATTGGGATTAACAAGGATGCTCATTTTACTCATCATGTTATGTGGCGGTGTTATCAATTCTAAGGAAAACATGGCCCCCATCTGTTTATCATATATGGGACAAGAATGTCCTCGTCCTCTAACCTCGATTTCGTAAGCTAACTCTGTCAAATCAAAATTGAAGTTGAACTGGTTTCTAAAATCCATCGATAGTCGCGTCAACAAGTAATTATTAAACGCAATAATCAATTCGCGCACTTCGTGTGAGTTAAGATTCATCAACTCGTTCAAGTTTATTAACTTTGCTGCTTGCTTATCGTGGTTCATCACTTGACTGAAATTATAGGTCTTGACATTCCTAGACTTGGCTTTAAACATCATGTCAAATAAATATGCAAGCTCGTTCAATATAGATGAGCCTTCCGGGTTGGTTTCGATTGTCGCTTCGTCATTCGGTAACCATTCATTGGATAGTGAGTGAACTACTTTGTTATAGAAAACAGATTGGAATCTGTACAACTGCAAAAGTGAATTAATGTATGAGTTGTCGCTATGATTCTCCAATCCACAATATTCTTGAGTTCGATTATAAAATGCAAAATCAAAATCTTTGACTCCAAACTTGGAATATTGGATTTGTAGTCTTGAGTAGCAATTGGGGATTTTTTCATCATTTTGACATTGGAAAATACTGTCTTCCAATGCTTGAATCGATTTTTGGCGCTGCTTTTGTCCTCCATTTTTTTCGCTCAAAAATTTGGGGATTTGGGTATCTTTTTGGCTGGTTAACGAATAATACTCGGGAATGTTACAAGTACCGTACTTTAATGAGTCATAGGGTATCCATTTGGGGGTTTGCGAAATTTTTTGTTGCTGTTGCTTTTCAAAAATCGATAGCAAGTCTGGATCAATAGATTCAGGTAATCTAGCTTTTTCTTTAACAAATTTGAGGTCATTTGGCCAATTCGAGAGGAGAAGTTCCTTATAATACGGCATTCCAACTACGGATAGCGGCACATCTGCATCAATGTCAATAAATGCATTATCGCCACTACCACTGCCGCCTCCTAGGACTCCACTGGGTCCGTTGACAATGTCTGGTCTCTCTATCTCTTGTGGAAAATTAACAAAATTTTTACTGAGAGTGCCTGAATTTGTGATAGACCACAAGTGTAAATTGGAGAAACCATCATTAAACATGAAGAAATCACCATTTTCGCTAATTTCCAATCCTGATAGATGTGGTTGTTGTTGCTGTTGCTGTTGTTGTTGTTGTTGTTGTTTCTGTTGTTGTGCAGCAGAGGATCCCGCTGCTGGTAGTGGTGGTGTAGCTGCTGACATATCAGCATGGTAAACACTCACATTTGTTTGATCAAATATATCTACAAACTCAATCAACCCATACGCAGAGGTAACAATTAAGATATTGGGCAACTTGGGGTGGAATCTAACTGAAGATACACCTGCGGGGAAGGCAACTGGTGCAACTGCTTTCATTGTTCGTATATCGAAAATGTTTACCAATGGGTCTGCCGTATATTCTGGTGCTTGATGGTAATGGTATCTTTTGGGTCTGATGGAATTTCCACATGTTGCAATGTAGTTACCCTTAATGTCCATATCTGACATGTATCCATTGTGAGCTGAAAAAGTTTTAATTGATGAGTTTGAAGTTGGATCGAATAACTCTAGCGAACCTGTGCTGCTAGCTAATGCTAACAATTTCGGTGCTTCTTTGACCATAGCAACTTTTCCGGTGTGGTTGAATTGTTGTACCAGATTTGATTTATTCATATCTACTTTGATCAAATCCAGTTCAGTTCCAATTACGATTTCGTTGAATGAGTTGCAATTGAATGACATTGTCTTGAGATCTTTAAACAATTCCCTGCCATTCGATTCTTTAAAAGACATCGAGTTTACTGCATTTCTGGGAACTCCTCGTCGGTTGTAAATGGAAAGTTGGTCATTCAGTAACGATAGCACGCCTTCTCTGTGCGATAGGATTTGTATAATAGGTTGATTTAATGTATTGGTTCGAAATTTTGTGTAAGGGTATAGTTGTATGCTGTATGGAGATGTTTTAACACTAGATAGGCTTCGTACATAACCCGATGTGTCACCGCACCACACCAAGTTCTGTACAGAGTCAAATACCGTTGTAGTGACTGTAGATATAGGGTCTTGAACGAGTACGCCATTACTACTATTGTTGCTGCTGCTGTTGCTGTTGCTATTGTTGTTGCTGTCTTTCAATGGCACGAGAGCTACCTGACTCCAACCCTCCATGGCAGAATAAACTAACAAGCTTTGTAAATTTGCAATACTAAACTATCAGATTCAATAACAATGGATTAAGGGTACTTAGCAGAATGAAAATGGAATTGATGGGTGGAATTGATGGGACACGCTTATTCTGAGCCAAAAGCTGCGTGGTAGCATCTGATGTTGTTGTTGGTATTGAATGTTGGCGTTAGTATATCTAAAATGCGCGTTGGTCGTGTAAATGATCAGTAATCTAGCTAATGCTAGTACCACTACCACTACCACTACAACTAAAACTAAAACTACAACTACAACTACAACTAAAACTAAAACTACTACTGTTGTTATTACCACATCAGTTATTTGGATCACTAGTTGGGTTAAAAAGCAGCGCGAGTTTTGTAAATAATAATCTCTATATCCTTTATCTTAGATTAGACAATAAATGTTGCTGATAATAAATTAAAGTTAAACTCGAGATAAATTAGAGTGGGGAAAAGGAGTGGGGGAAATTAGGTAAGAAGATGAGTATTGAGAGATTACATAAAAATTTACAGAGAGTAAATAAGCTAGCGCAATATGGGTTGCGATGGCAATCTTACACCATAGTGAATGACAAATCCTCAAAATTTGACCATGTGGGAGATGCTAATAAAAATATAAAAGGTAAAGAAGAAAGAAGAAGAAGAAGAAGAAAGAAGAAAAAAACAGGATAGGTGGGAACACCACGGGTCGAATGGCAAGAGTTAAGTTACAAATGTGCTTTTAATTTAGCTTATGGTAAGGTATACGTCATTTTCAAACAAGGTAATGTGGTCATAGCAAATGTTGAAATGTTTGAGTCATGGCTAGTTGTAGTGTTTACTCTTGGGTACATGTGGTAGTTGCGCACGTTCTTCTCTGTTTTCGGCAGTAACTGTTTTCGTTTCTTGTTGTTGTTGTTATTTCCAAGGACGTGACTGTGTTATGCGTCATTCCCTTTCCTTCCTTATCTCTCGCACACAAATTTCTTATCTACAAAATAATATGTACATACTTATATAAATATGTATATAAAGAAACGAACACACACACACACACACACACACACACACACACACACACACAAGCAAATGCACAGTTATCTCCATATAGCCGATATTCTATTATCTACTATGGAGAAAATACCCCAAAAAATATTCTGTAAACAAACCAACATAATCACAACTTCTCAATCCAGCATTTCATTTCAAAATTGCTTTATTTATATAAAGTAATTCTTGCTAACTAATTCAAGCTTTCTTATAAATACCACTGGCTTTTCTTTGATTAACATCTCCTCGCTTTCTTCAGTCTCTACATAATATACTTGCTTGGTTCTTTAATAACCACATCAACAAATAATTACAATATTATTTACCACAACCACTAGGGTTCTGAATTAAAACTCAGAATTGAGAATCCAGAATATCAAATATAGTTTACTACTTCCTCTTACTTACTTACTTACTTACTTACTTACTTACTCACTCACTCACTCACTCATTAAACCGCTCAACTGTTGCAACAATCTACATCCACAGTTTGCTTTGCACATTTACTTCCAATTCTTCTTCCACAATTATTCATTGTCATTACCAATTTTTGGTTTCTCAAACCATAACCAACAACAAAAGTATAACTAGTACCATTTAACATATTTCTCCATCACAATTCTCTCCGTTTAGACTTTTTATCACCAAACCCACTTTTTTTTTAATCCAAATCCAAACAAATGTTCAAATCCTCCCCATTTTGGTTCTTTTCAAAAAGTTCAACTCGGCAAAAACAACTGGCTAATGATGCAACTCCTTCGCATCTTCAAAACCCATCGAGAATGACTTTTACGTATCAAAAAGATACTCAAATAGTCAATGTTGTTATGAAAGAAACACAACCAGATGCCAGAGAAGATACTAATACTACTAATACTACTACTACTAGTAGTACAACAACAAATGAACAGGATGATGGTTTTATTGAAGTTTCTTCAGTACCTTTATCATACGCTGAAGTTGCTTCAATAGGTGCAAACAAAAACAATTTACAATCATTGCTGACTACTCCAACGGCGTCTGCATCGTCTTCGACACCAACCATAAGTTTGAAACCTCCGACAACTGCTAGACCTGCAAAGGAAACATTGCAAATAAACCAGTACAATGTTTTAGCAAAGGATGATAACATGCCAGATGACTCAAATTTGGATTCATCAGTTATAGAGGAGAATTTGAAATCTGAGGATGACTACAATCGGTCACAACATTACAAAAAGCAACAGTTTCAATTTAACATGAACAAGAAGAAAAAAGCGAGAGAAATGAAGAATAAGCAGAAATGCTAAGGAAGTCTTTGAATGCGATGGTACTGTGACGAAGAGAAGACAAATAGAAAAAGAAAAAGAAAAAGAGAAATAAATAGAAAAAGAGGATACTAAAGTATTGGCCACCGACGGAACTCTTGATTGAGAAACTCTGTTGTTGTGAATATCTAATACTTTTCACCAATATGAAATATCTCTACTTAGTGTTGTAATTTGTTGTATTGATTAGCTAGCTAATACAAAAAATTAAAAGTCTAGAAACCCAGTCTTATTTTCCCAAGTAATTCCTGTATTCATTGAAGAAGCTTGTAAGAGAGAAGGAGAAAGAGATAAATGTACTTGATTGTTAGGTTACCTTAACTGACTTGCAATCATCCCACGTTCTCCTGCTGCATTCTGAAAAGAAAAAAAAAATGACACGTGAACTCTTCTTATTTTTTTGGCCTCTTCCTATATCCCTTCCTTCCTTTTTCTGTCTACCACCTCGGTTCGACCTTATCCCCACTTTTACCGAGAACAAAATAAAAAATAAAATAAAAAATAAAATAAAAAATAAAAAAAAAATACTTTATAAGATTAGATAAGATAAGACGAAGTGAAGCGCGCAAAAGAAAAAGAACTACAAAAACGTTTGTTCTTGTTCCTGCCTCCAGGGTCCATCTAATACATTGTTTTATTCTGTTCTGTTCTATGTTGTTTTTTTTTTTGCTTCGCAATCTCTTTTGATCGTGATTAAATTTAGTGCTCATTTGCTCTATATCATCTCATCAAACAAATTGCAAATATACTACAAGAGCAGGGATAAATAATTATAATAGTATCGGGTTTTGCTAGTCCTCAAATTTATGCTTCTAAAGATATATTTGGATAATGTTGTTGTTGTTGTTCTTCTTCTTTAAAAAATAACAAAATCATAAAAACTTTTATGTAACCAGTATGCTCATCATCTTAGTTAGTTCTCTTGAACAATCCAATAATCTTTCATCGGTAACACATGAGATTATATGCCGATTTCGATTTTTGTCTTCTATACTAGTTTCAATGAAATTCCCAACTCTTTCGCCACTGCCTAAAAACAGTTTAACCTTTTCAACTCTTTTCCATAATTTCATTCTCAACAAGTTTTTCCTACTCTTTCCTAATACTTTCCCTTTCATCTTTTGAAAGATATTTTTATCATCTTCATCCTCTTCATTAACCTCAATAATACTTAGGTCTACATCGGTTTCAAATACTTTTACTCTTGCCCACATCTGGCCCACTTTCATTTCTGGTACAAAGCAAGTGTATATTTCCCGCATTGTTATCAGGTTTGTCAACTCCCAACCAATAGAAAGACTTTCAGAATGTAAAATGACATTTAACGATAACGTCAAATCAATTGTGTTTTTCATTGTCAAACTTACTGTTTGCTGCATGTCGAGAGCGCCACCATCGCCGAATTGATTGGATAGGCAGTGTGTTAATGGAATATCTATTTTATAAGGTGTGACAACATAATTCTGTGAAGCTTGATAAATTTGCTTAGCAGTTATAATAATCCAATCAAGTATACGCTTTGATCCCATAGACTCTAGTTGTCCTATTTTCTCCAAAGAAATATTGAGTCGTGATCTGTGAATAATTACTGAAGGTTGGTTGGTTAGTTTATATATTTTTTGCGTATTTTTTTGGAGTAAATGAAGTGGGAGGTCCATTAAGGAATCAATGATTGTGACCTCTTTCAAACCAAACTTCTCAAAAGCTTTTATTCTCTTTTCATTGTTACCATTACTCTGCCCGTTTTCGTTTTTGAGATTAGTATTATTATTATTGTTGTAGTTGTTGCGATACTGGTGTTGTCGTTCATTGATTAATGGCAATGTCGAGTAAGCAATAGTAGGTCTCAGCTCTAGTGTGAGGGAGTTTATGAATGCAGGAAAAATAAACACTGACATTGTTAAAATTAAGACGAATCTATGCATCCGCCATGATGTTTCATATTTGAAACTAATTGAATGATTCAAGTGTTGCAACAGTCTTTACCAGATATTTCCTTAAGAAATTGTACTGAAGATTAAGCTTTGTCTTTTAGAAAAAAAAAGAAGGGGAAAAGAGAATCAAAAAAAAAAACAGACACACAACAGGAACGGTGGATCCTGTTTTCATAGAGTTTACAGAGTGATCCATACCAGAAAAAAGAAAAAAGGAAATCAAGTAGAGTTATACATAAGAGAGAGGGGAGGGGGAAGTACTTGGAAAAAGGGTAAGAGAGAAAAAAGCAAAAACGCAAAAAAGCAAAAAAATGGTGAAGATAAGATTAAGTTCAAAATAATAAAACAATCAGAAAAACTAATAAAAAGTAGGAAATAGAAAGTAGAAAATACAAAATATATGATAAAAAAAACCACCAAATAAGGAGTCCAAAATAATAAAACGCTTTAATTTGGTGATTTCAAGTATCCCCTTCTCCTTCTTCCACTATTTCAAAAAATTTCTTCTTTTCTCTTCTATGTGACTTCTCCAGATATATGAGCACTTGACTGATGTTTTTTACTTTTATCTATAAAATCAAGAATAAATTAACGCAAGAAACAGTATATATATATACATATATAAAAAAAAACAAGGTACTACATATATGGTACAACTTGGTTTTACTTGGTCCATTATGTTTTTTAGCAATATTTACGGATTTATGAGTCTATTATACTCTTGTGCATCAACATCAATTGTACTCTTGTACTCATACACATCTGGTTTACCAATCAATTGGTTCCACCAAGTGTTTAATTGGGCAAGCGATAATTTACCCATAAGCACAGGGAATTGCTTATAACTTCCAAGTACAAACTTTAATGCCTGCCACACTTCAAAAAATGCCAATTTAAACTCCTGCTTAAATGTACGTTCTCCTGCTGGTATTTTATAAAGCTCGGCAATGGTATCATCAGTAAGAGAGGTGGAGGAGTCACTTGTTTCGGATGCAGATTTTTTGGATTTCGGTTGAATTGGCGCAATTTGTGGAGTCTCTTTGGTTTCTGGCTTCTCTTGGTTCTGCGATGGTGGCCCAACTCTACCCTTTGGAAGATTATTGACAAATGGGAAATTGAAACCACCTTTACTATTGTTCAGTGAAGATCCCAAATGGTCATATACACCAGGTTGTGCAACACCTTCAGCAACGTCTTTCAAGTGCTGGAGGTACATTTGCTTGAAATTGTTTATTGCAGCAATAGACTTTGATAATCTATCTAAAGTATTGATCAATGCCACAATCTCAATTCTTCTAAATTTCAAATTATCATAGTCGTCTTCAAAAAGAATCTTCAAAGCCGTACCATACCCAATAGTTTGAATCTTACCCCACATTCTGCACCTATCGCATCCAACACAGTCCATAATAGCAGAGATGTTCTTGAATCTGGCTCTAAACTCGCTCTTCAAGTTGGGGTCTTTTGCTGGGTCAAACAATGTTGAAGTGTTGAATAAAGTATTTGATCCCAATGCTGGAATAATATCTTCCAATAACAACTCGTCATAAACTTCGACATTTTCAGTATCATTATTTGCCAACAAGTGTTGTTTTTGCGTTGGGGTAATGTCATCGTACCCTGAGCGGATAAATTCCTTTAATGGCAAGACATCGTTCAATTTGACTAAAGATTCAGCCACTAATGCATAGTTAAAGTAAATATTGGACAATCTGTCATTAAATGAACCAACTCTCTGCATAAATACATCCAAGTTGGGGTAAAACTCGCCAGTCTCGGAGTTCAAGTATTCATTGGATAAATGTACGGCAATTGATGCATGCATCCCACTAACTAAACGGTAAAACAAATTCTTTTCTTTGCAAACTTCAACTTCTTGGTCTGGCTTCATTGACATTGGATTGGTGTTGGGAAAACAATTTTCTGAATAAATAGCCTTCCAAACATCAAAACTTTGAGCGCCTCCATAACCGGTAAACCTCTCTGGATTGTTCAACAAGTTTACGTATACACAAGTGTGGCCATCGTCGAAATGCGAGTAGTCCAAATCTTCACAAGTGGCAATCTCCTCTGTCTCAATCGCATTTCCGATACTTGTCGAGTCTGGAAGGCTAATCTTACCCAATTCGGATGGTTTCAAATGTTCATTGGTCACCTGCGTCCAGTTGAAATCTTCCAACACTTCAACAGCGCAATTTTCAGTAGCACAGAAATGTTGTGCATTCCAAAATTTGCATTGCTTGTCCAAGTCAACTTTGAAGTAGCGGAAATATGAAGTCTTGACTAAATCCGAGATAAAAGGACGAATCTCACTGTTGAGATTATCAATGTATGAAAAGGTAGTATTACAAGTCGATGTAATAATCTGGGAACAAAATGTAGTAGAATCAAATGCATTGAATTGTTGCTTCGGAAGAACATTTGGTTCGGCATGTACTGCAAGTGGGCCTCCTGTGGCAAATACTGTAATGAAAAAATTGACTAGTAGTAGTAGAAATGTCTGGTTGAACTGCATTATGAGCTGGAAAGTCTATGAATTGGATGGGAAAGAACTAGGATTAGGATAAAGGCAATGGAGTTGGAAAAATAAAAATTTAGGAAATGATGGTAAAGATGCAACCGTTGGATCAAAAAATGATGGGAAAAACAAAAAAAAAAAAAAAAGGGAAAAACAAAATTATAGAAAGTAGAACTGGTATAGTATTTGCTGTCAAGATAGATTAATTTATTGTTTTATTGAAAAAAAAAAAAAAGAATAAAGCCAAAAAAAACCAAAAAACCAAAAAAGAAAAATTTGGGAAAAGTTGTTCTAGATGACTGTTGATGATGAATTTTCAGGCTACGCAAACCGTATCGCAACGCATGTTTCTTTCCGTTTCTTTTTTTAATCTAATTTTGTGTTGTGTTTTTTTGGCCTGTCGCTTTTTCTCTCTCTCTCTCTCTTTTGTTTCCGTTATTTTTATTTTTTTAATTTCTTTTTCTTTCTCTTCTCGCCTTCAAATTATTTTGCCTCCGTCGAGTTCTACGGTTCCGTAACCCGCTCCTTCGACTCCATTGGCACCGACGTGTTAAAACAGTACATTTACTCTACTCTGCTAGAAATGGATCAGACCACGTACACAGCAAACAATAAAATGTAATTCGTGTATGCAACGATCATATTAATACTCTATTTAATTACATGTTAAATATTGACATTTCCAAGTTAACTCTCCTTTACCCTTTGTTAGTTGGTTTTGATCAAATGAATTACTAATTTTACTGGCTAACCACTACCTTTACTTCACGCCCCCCCCCTTCCTCCATTACCAAATATTGATTTCCGTTTTTATTGTTTTGCCTTCTTGCACATCTATCAGTTTCTTGCGTATTAAAAGTTTGGTCTGTGGACACGTAAGCTTTATCCTTGCAGTTTTTGGTATTACTAATGATTCTTTTTTTATTTCATTTATTTCACTTATTTTTTTTTTGCCACTTTTATTTTTATTTTTATTTTTTTTTTTTTTTCAATATTCACAATCAGCCCTATTGTATAAGAAACTTGCATATCAACAATTATGCATAATCTGGTGATTTAATTTGTATAGTGCAAAGCAGTTAATAAAATACATTGTGAAAATAAAGTCTGTAATATCCACAACAAAAGAATATAGGCCCCAAAAAAGGAAAAAGTTTGAGAGTTTAAGAGTTTGAGTTTCCATATTGATCTTGTATCAAACACTATCTTTATATAGCAAAACACTTGTATCGATTTATACTTATTTTTCCCGAGTCATCTAATAATGATTATTAATATTTTTATTATTTTATATATATCTATATATATATATATATGACTGAGTCGTTATTTAATGTGTGTATGAAGTCACATACACAAACTCATCTAATCAAACTTAATCTTCTTTGCTGTCTTTGTCATATCGACGTCCTTGTAGAATGCACCATACACGGAATGTGTCTTTTTCTTTGTATGTCCTCCGTATTTCAACAATGCTTCTGGCACCGGCTGATTGGCACCTCTAAGAATATTACATAACGCACCACTCAAGTGCTTTTCATCTTCAGTGAAAAATGTGTGTGCAATACCCGTTTGGCCTGCCCTACCAGTTCTTCCTATTCTATGCACATAATCCTCAATTGTCAATGGGAAAGTGAGATTGATCACATATTTGACATTGGGGATATCAAGACCACGTGCTGCAACATCAGTGGCAAGCAACAAGTTACACTCACCGCTCTTGAATGATTGAAGTGCTTGAGTACGTTGTTGTTGTGACAAGTCTCCGTGAATTGCAGCAACTTTAAACTTGTTGCGGTGAAGGAGAGACTCAATACGTGATGCTTCCTTCTTGTACAATGCAAAAACAAGAATCTTGTTATCGCCATTACCAGTGTTTTGGTATTTCTGAAGTAAATTGATAAGTTTCTTTTCCTTTTGGAATTTGTCATCTAGCACCTCAACGATTTGTGTAATTCTTTTATTAGCACTAAGCTCATCACGATCACCAATCGTGACTTTAACTGGTTGATTCATAAAATTGTTGGCAAGTTCTCGCACTTCCTTTGGCCAAGTCGCGGTAAACATAAGGGTTTGACGACCCTGTGCAGGTGTAGAGCCAATAATGAGCTTGATATCCTCTTCAAACCCCTTTTCCAACATTCTATCTGCCTCATCAAGAACAAGATAATTTATCGAGCTAAGATCCACAGCTCCGTCATTAATCAAATCAACCAATCTTCCTGGCGTTGCAACCACAACGTTTGCACCATTTCTAATCTTTTTGATTTGATCATCCTTGGAAACACCACCATAAATTGCAACACACGAGACATCTGTACCCCTGGTAAGGTCCTCAAGGTTATCGTAGATTTGCAATGCTAATTCACGTGTGGGCGATATACACAATACGCTCAAATCCTTATTCTTTGAAGTAATAATATTGTTGATTGCAGGAACACCAAATGCAAATGTCTTACCAGACCCAGTCTCAGCAACACCAACAACATCTTTTCCATCGAGCAAAAATGGCCATGATACAGATTGAATAGGCGTAGGTTTAGGGAATTTGGTAAGCTTTGATGAAACATCTTTTTGAAGCTTGATTTGATCAAATGATAAAATTGGACGATAATGGAGGTGCTGAGGGTCTTCAACGGTGACCTCATTATCAGTGAGAAACTTATCGACTTCTGATTGTGGCACGTCCTTAACCTTTGAAGATTGGACATAACCGTAAGAAGTTGATTCGGTAGAAGAAGAAGAAGAAGCCTGAACATTAGAGCCTGAATCGTCTCTTGCTTCTGCCTCTTTACTCTCCTTATTCTTTTCCTTTTTGTCTTTCTTCTCTTTTTTGTCCTTCTTCTCCTTCTTATCTTTCTTCTCCTTTTTGTCTTTCTTCTCTTTCTTTTCTTGTTTCTTTTGCAACTTCAACTTTTTCCTCTCCAGTAACTCCTCGCCATCATCGTATTTTCTCTTTTCACTTTTGCTAGATGAACCCATTGTGTATATGACTCAATAACTTTGATTGAAGTAACTTGTGGTTGCAAGATGAGATGGGTACAAAATCGCACCAAAGGTTTGAACTAAGTTTTTCCCATGGCTCATCGAAGAAAAGGGAAAAAAAATAAAAAAAAGTAAAAATAAAAATAAAAAAATAGAAATAGAAATAAAATAAAATAGAAATAAAATAAAATTAAAAAATAAAAATAAAGATAATTTACAAGACAATCTCAAGCGCCGCACATGTTACTTCTTTCAAATGAAAGAAAAAAAAAACCACGTTCTTTACTCAGTTTCAAATATAAGTGTTTTTAAAATGCAATTATTTACAATATATTATAAACCCATACACTACACTCTAAAACTTCTCCAAGCAACGAAAAAGGATCCTCGTCATTCGTTAAGCAACCCACCAATAGTCAAAGCACGTTTAGTGCGTGGTTTTTGCGTAGAAGCGTTGTTTGTGCTTTTGTCCTTCGACAAAGTACTAGGACCAGTAGTAGTAGAACCCATAGTGGTGGTACCAGTGGTGCTAGTAGTATTAGTGCTAGGTGCGGAAAAAGCGTCTTTTTTTGGCTTGAAAAAGTGTTGTTCACTGTCATTTTCATCGGAATTCGTAGATAGACGATGCCCTTTGCTTGGTACTTTGTATGTTGCGGTAAAATCTATAGCCATTGGGATTGGTGTATTTTGTTTTTTACTTGGTGGTGCTGCGCAATGTGAACAGCCACTGGTATTACCAGTATTTTTGGACTCTTCCTGTTGTTGTTGTTGCTGCTGCTGCTTTTCATATTCCAATTGCACTGGTGGTGCTAGTGGTGCCGGTTGAGATATAGGCGGCAATGAAGATCCTTGTTCGAAATTTAGTGCTGGAATGTTGATTTGATGATGTAAATGTGGAGGTGGTGCATGTTGATATATTGATGGTTGATATCCTGTGTAATGGTAGCCATGCTGAATAAGAGGACGTGCCGTTGTTGGTGGTTGACTCGGTATATGCGTCTGTGCCGGTGCAGGCATGGGAGGTGGAGGACCAGGAAGAGGCCCAGGTCCGTTGGGTAATCGACCATTACCATTATATCTGGGATAAAGTGATGGTGCAATGATCGAGTAGGAAGACTTTGCATATGCAGCAGGTCGTGGTGGTGGTGGTGGTGGTGTAGTCCCTGGTGTTGAAGACTGGTAGTTAGGATGTAATGATTGTGTTTGAAAGGGAATCGAGTATTGGATTGATGGTAGTCTATTCCCCATTTGCGGGGTGTTTGATTGTTGTATATGTTGCTGTTGGTAGTCTGGATTGAACGAGGGCAAAGAACCTACTGGTATTGGGGACTTGCTCTCATTTCTATCGGATGTTGATTTGAGTGAGGTGTTACCTGATACTGATACTGATACTGGTACTGGTACCGGTGATGGTGCCAGTGATGGTGATGGTGATGGTGATGTTTTCCGTATCTTGACATCCCCAGAAACCGACTTATCGGGAACATTTCTCTTTCTTCGTTTAATTGTGGCTCTCTTCATCTTGATCGGTCGATGAGATCCATGTAATCTATAGAATAATCCACACGCGTTACATATGGTGTTTCCAGCGTCATCTCGTCTCCAAAGTGGTGTTATAGTTGTACCGCAATTGAAACATGCAATGGCAAACGAGCTTGTATCGCCACTGTCTTCGCCATTACCTTCGGCAACTATGGCACTACCAAGAGCAGAGGCAGAAACAACAGTTGCACTTGCACCTGCACCTTCACTTGCACTTGCACCTGCACCTTCTTTCTTGACCTGTATGGATTTTTGTCCACCTCCAGAAGCAGCTTGGTTGCTAGCTTTCGTGCGTTCTTCGTGTGGCGCTTTCTCCAATGTCTTTTTCGCTACTACTCTATTATTGAATGCTGGACATCCTTTGCATGCTGCTGCTCCGCCAGTGCCATTGCATCGGCCATCTCCTTTGCAACTTCCTTCGAGCTCTTTGGCCACAACAATCGTATTTGGCGGTCGCTTTAAATTCACTGGCCTGTGGGAGTTATTGGATCTCAAGTATAAGCCACAAGCATTGCAAATGAGGGTTCCGTCTGGTGCTCTTCTCCACAAGGGGGTTTTTGTGGTACCACAGTTTGAACATTGCTGGCCATCATCTGGAGCAGTAGAAGACAGCTGTGGAGATGTATGGGTTGAGTGTTGCTGCTGTTGAGCTTGTGGTTTCGACGACTGGTGTGAAGAGGAAGTTCCTGCTTGATGATTATTGGAATGGCCATTGGAGTGTGTTTGGCCTGTCGGCAAAGATAGTAGCTTCTTAATTGGCTTTGTTTCATTGTTGAGTTCAGGCATCGTGTTTGCAATGTCATATAGTGTCCGTGTTCCAATGATTTATCAAAATTGAAAACAAAAAAAGAAATAATAA
The DNA here is from genome assembly GCF_030384665.1 of Lodderomyces elongisporus. Classification (NCBI taxonomy): domain Eukaryota; kingdom Fungi; phylum Ascomycota; class Pichiomycetes; order Serinales; family Debaryomycetaceae; genus Lodderomyces; species Lodderomyces elongisporus. The sequence goes on from NC_083675.1 coordinate 2,101,239, forward strand.
AAAAAATTAGTGCATAAACAGTTGAGATGAGTTTATCAATGTAGAATGTAAAGATTGGATGCGATTCGTGGTTCTATAAAGTGAATATTTAATTATTGTTTTTTTATATTCTTTTTTAGTTTTTGTTGTATTAGTAATAAACACTTTTCTGATAAACTTTATTTTTGTAGGGATTGATAATGAGATGAATGAGATGGTTGAATCCACACACTAGCCAGGAATAAGTGAAGCTTTGAATGTGAATATACCACTAATTGGTTGAAAACAATTTGCTAACTTCTCTTTCTAAAACAAAAAGATTTGAAAATTTGGGATTCAAGCCTCAAATTTAGTATATATATATGTAAGAAAAAAGTAAAGATATATAAATATATTTATAAAAATAAATAAATGTGCAAAATTTAAATGTATGGTTGAATGCCTGGTTGATTTTATCTTTTTTGTAGATAAATTTTAATTCCTATAAGTATTTCTTTTTCTTTTTTTCTTTTTTTTTTTATTTAGTTTTTTAATATTTATTTTTCAAAAACAACTAAATTGAAAAGAAAAATGTGGAGCCTTTTGAAGTACTGTAAAGGTTTGCGTCAATGATGGCATGCGGACCTATCGCAGTTTACTACTACTAGCTTACTTTGGAAATCTTTATGAAAAAAGGGTTAGGTTACAATGAAAAAAAAAAAAAAATGGTGGCTGACCATGACCAAAAAGTTGCATCTTTTGCAAGGGATATACAATAAAGGGAAGTTCTGGTATTTGTATTTACATGGTGAGGAAGAGGCGCAAAAGGCACTTTAGCCCAAAAAAAAAAAAAAAAGTACAATACAATACAATATAATATAATAGGAAAGGAAATTATTATGCAATAGATAAAACAGACGTTGTCATAATCACTATTTTTCTCTTAATAAAAAATTAAAAAAAAAAAAAAGCAATTGCTGCTAAAGATCAGTTTGAGATGTCATATATCTGATGAATCTGCAAAATTGCTAGAGGACTCAATGTTGAATGTTTTGATTGTGGTGTTCACAATTGGTTTGTATTTAAAGTTATAATGCCTTGACCAGTATGTGGCTAGGTTGAAGGATAGTGCAAATTTCAAAGAAGCAATTAGTGAAACTGTCAAATAATCGTCAAAAGTAGTTAGTAATACGATGTTTTCTTTTACCTTCTTTTTTATTATTTTTTTTTTTTTGCTTTTTTTTGGGTTTTACTATTTTTATCTCTACAATCAATTACACAAACCTGTTGGTCTGCAGTTACGACAACCAATCATATTTAGCTGATTTGTAATTTTATACTCTTACAATTCTATTGTCGCAAATGAATAATATGCTTGTCAAATACACAATATCAAAACTTTTGACATTACTTTTGAAACATTTTATAAGTTACCATATTAAGAAGTCTACAAATATCAACACAACTTTGAACTTTTGAACACGACTTATTTTTCTTTAATGCTTTTTTTTTTGTATTCTCCCAACAAATTTAGTAAAGGAGACGCGTCTTTATATTCATTTTATTGTCTTTGGCCAAGCACCTATCCTTCTTTCCCCATGACCTAAGAACCATCTTGTGGTGGTGGTGCTACTACTACTAAGAATGTCTCCCATGTGTTTTTTCGTTCTTTTTCATTTTGCTTCCTTTTCTTTGCTTCCTTTTCTTTGCTTTCTTTGTTCAACTTGTTCTCTCTGTCCCTCGTTGTCTTTTTCAAAGGGTTGAGTATTTTGACCCAACTAATCCAAAACTTGTTTTGTCAACGCAATTTGCATATGTTTTTTTCAAGAGATCTGAAATTTACGCTTTTTCTCTATATCATTTGTTAGTTCAATTTTCTCATTTTATATTTAAATGCTGACTACCTCTAATTATTTATTGAAAGTTCTGGAAATCGAGAATAGGTGTCAACAAAAAACTACAACTTTTTCCAAATCCCTCTTCTCTTCTTCTTCACTCACCCTTCACCCCCCCCCCCCCCCCCATTCCTCCTTTCTTCGCCCTCCCCTTCCGCTAGCCATATTCTATTGTTGTTGTTCTTCTTCCTCAATGTTTTGCTGCTGCTGCCATACACGCATACACGCAGGCACTCACTGGCACATATACACGCCAAAAAGTAAATGTTGAATACAAAAATAAAATTAAAAATAAAAACAATAATAAAAATAAAAATAATAAAAATAAACACGCTTTTCTCTCTTCCCTTAAATTTACTATAATGGAAAATAAATAAAAAAAAAAAAGACAAAAGACAAAAGAAAACAATAAATACACGGAATACAAAAACCACAAATATAAACAAACAATGCAATACAGCACTATAAGCTAACTGCCTCCAAAAAAAGAATTCCACGAGTTTTTTTGTTTTTTCTCTTTTTTTTTTTTTCCTAATTACCACCAACAATTTTGAGACACCAATTGGTTGCTAAAGTTTTATAGTCATAGTCATATTCAAAGACACATAGACATCTAGACATCTAAGCACCTAAACACCTAAACACTTTTTTGTAGTTCGGACATCACATCACTTGCATCTGGAAATTGCTTTCCCCACTTGCCTCCCATCTACTTCCTTTCCACTTTGATCACATCGCCTGTTCCTCTTGCGCACGCCTCCACCAACCGTTCATTGCTAGGCATTGTTCTGTCACAGCTATCTATTCTTGCTAAATTATCCATCATTTATCAATACACAACAGGCTCTGCCCTAGATGAGAAAGCTCCGATCGACTAAAATGGGCAACAACAACAACAACAACAATACTAATCACGAGGATGAGCTACATGAAGCAAGCATTTTTGGTCTGAATCTGAATCTGAATCTGAATCTGAATCTAAACCCAGCCAACTCATTTAACCAAAAGGCAACAAGCTCGTCAATTGGCCTTGCCTCGACATATAATCGCTCATTTCAAAATCATACGTCACCACTGGAAATGGAAGGCTCCAATCAGAGTCATGGATCACAGCTGCAACTGCAAAAGATTCAAAAGATTCAACAACCTCCATACCTACATCAACTAGACTATTTTACAAACAATCATTTTTCACGGTCATTCAATTCTTTGATTTTGGACGACAATCTTGAGCCAACGAAAAAGAAATCAATTAACAAATCTCCTCCATTCAATGTTAAAAAAGATCTCAACAACGAAACAATTGATTCCATCCTATCTTCGGACTCAAACATTGACAATGAGACGGACATCGATACTAGCGATATTGAAAACGTGGACGATGCAACATCAATTGAAGGCTCTACGAGGTTAAACATCACACCAAAAGATGTTAAGCGACTGCAAGGGATGTTGAGCAGGAGTGGACAGCCCAGTTTCATCAGCCACCGCCAACGACCCTCGTTTGATGCTAACTCATCAACATCAACTATCAAATTGCACAACTCACAAAATTCCATCAAGAGATCTTCGAAATACTTGAATTTGTCTATTGAGTCGAGTCTACGAACTATAACAGGTGGCAAAATACCAGATGAGATTGACGACATTGACCTAAATGAAATTGATGTGAAACAAATTATCGATTTTTCTTCACCAGTGACATCAAATCATAGCAACCACAACAACAACAACAACAACAATAATAATAATAATAATAATAAAAATAATAATACAAATAATAGTAACAACAGCATAATCATTCCTTCGTCAACAAATGTAGGTCAATTTAAACGACCGCACAAGCTCATTAGTCAATCTCCTTCGCCTTCACCACATAAATACCAATCATCGCCTATTAGGCTACATTCTCCCTCGCATTTGGGCTCTATACGACGAGGACAAGACTCGAATGCATTCGATGATAGACAAGGTGTTGAAGATAATGTTGACGTCACAAACACACCAAGCAGAAGCGAGGAAACTCAAAGGATAAAGTCACGGATATTTGGTCAGGCCACCAAATTAAGAAAGACACATCAACCTATAGAAGTTTGTTCCTCGTTGCGTGGTAATAGAATCTTGCCTACTGTACCTGTGGAAGATGATGCTGAAATGGAGAGCCCGTCAAAGAATAGAAGACTGACTAGTTCAGCATCCTCGGCTTCTAATAATAAAATTCGCAATAATTCTTATATATCGAATGCCAAAATACCACTAGTAGTCAATACAAATATTGGTGCATCAACAAACAACCCCAAATCAAACTTTGCAAATATTCACAGTTCAAAATTAGAAACATTATCAACCGGAAAGGAAAACAAAACTTGTTTCAATGAATTTCCAGGAAAAGAAAACCAAGGCTCTTATCAATTCGCCAAACCACTTCAAACAGTATTTAACTCTTCCGGATTGATGAAAAAGAGTGCAGCTATTGATAACAAACATTCTGAACGGAAGTTACCACCCGAAACTCCAATGAAAAGAAATCCATTAACTATTCTAAATACCAATAGACCTAGTCACATGCAGTTTGAATTCAAAAAAGCAACAAAACATAATTTAGAAAATGCTTTTGAGAGTGACCACTCGATTGAAGTGGGAAGAGATGCTCATTCATCTATTTACGATACCAGTGCTAACTCAACAATTCAGAATAATAGTTATTTCACGATCATGCACTCTGCTTCTAAATCATCAGACACGCACGAAACGAATTCTCAAGACTTGAACATTCTCATTTCGTCGGATGTTGAACTTGATGAAGTAATTCCGGAAACCCCAACAAAGCACTCTGCTGCAGCTCATCATTTGAACAACATAAGCCGTAGCTTGCCACCTTGTTCTTTACCTGCTAAGCAACAAGGCAATCCTCGTGCATCGTCAGTTCCGTCAAGTGGCACCATTGCATTGAGGAAAGCAGGTTTGGCTCCATTGACACCCATTGATCTGGTTTTCACAAAGACACCATTCTCTGGTCCTATTGAGTCACCCAACCATATTATAGACACTAATGAAATAACACTTCCTTCATTATCTATGAAAACAGCAACAGCTAACAAAATCGATGAGCATTTAGTTAATAAGTTTGGTATGAAGAACCTCAAGCTCATTGGACAAGGCGAATTCAGCATTGTTTACGAATGTACATTCAATGGAGAGAAATTCGCAGTGAAGCGTAACAAGAAATTGACGATGGGTAAACTCGAGCGAAATGCAATCAAGAGAGAAATTGAAGCTTTAAGGAATCTCAACTCTTTAAAGGAGAGTGATGACGAGGCTATGAAAGAGGAACAAGAAGGTAAAGAATATTTGGTTTATTTTATTGAGGCATGGGAGTTTAATAATTACTTTTATATCATGACAGAGTACTGCGAAGGTGGTAACTTGTTTGACTTTTTAGAGGAGCATAAACATTACAAGATGGATGAGTTTAGAATTTGGAAGATACTAATTGAACTCTTGAATGGATTGAAATTTATCCACCTGAGAGATTATTTGCATTTGGATTTGAAGCCAGCCAACATCTTTATCACGTTCGAAGGTAGCTTGAAAATAGGTGATTTTGGATTAGCAACGAAACTACCAATCACAGATCGAGATTTTGACCTCGAAGGTGATAGAAACTATATTGCACCAGAATTGATTGATGAAAAGGTTTATACTCCATTTGCCGATATTTTCAGCTTGGGTTTAATTATATTAGAGATAGCGGCAAACATTATTTTGCCAGATAATGGTACTCCATGGAGGAAATTGAGAAGTGGTGATTTAAGCGATGCGGGACAATTGTCTAGCGACAACATATCCATGTTTTTGCAGCATAAGCCGCCTACAGTTGGTTCGTCAAACTCCTCGCATACAGGTTTCAGTTCGTCAGTAGACTCGATTGCGTTAAATGCGCCAGCTGACCCCAAGTTAGGTGGTGATTCTACTTCCATGTCCAAATTGGATGCGCGTGAGTTAATACCTTCATGGGCGCCTTTGTTCTTAGTTGACGGCGATTTAAAGGTACTTGACCGTTTAGTCAATGAGATGTTGAAACCCAATCCATTCGATAGGCCCAGTGCAGGAGATATCTTGGCAATGGAAGAATGTATACTTGTTGAGTCTAGACGTAAGTGCGGAGCCACCATTTTCGAGGGTGAATTTGGCAGTGCACCAGATGAAGAGATGCAAAACTGAGAAAATAAAGTTATTTTAAAGTCCCTTGGTCATATAAAATTCATCCTACAGAATACGATTTTATTTTATTTTAATTTTATTTTATTTTATTTTATGTTTTTTTTTTCGTTTCTGCTTTTTACGATGTAATGAAATACTATAGTTTAGTTTATGTATTCTATAAAAGAGAAATATTATTCTTTTTTACTCCTTTTTTTTTTGAAATTTCAGAATTGGAAAAAGAAAAGGACAAATTAAATTACATTGGTGGTAGATTCTGATATACTTTTTTTTTAATACTCCTTTGTGCTCTTTTCTTATACTCTCTAGTATGCTTCTTATTTTCTTTTTATGATCAAACTATTGATGTTTGCTATCGATTACCACTAAAAAAACCATCAAACCTTTATTTTATTTTTTTTTCCATTTGCGTTCTCTTTGTTCAACTTTTGAATAATGCATCGTTAGATAAAGGATCCTGTTTCAAGACCTGGCTTCTCTTTTTAATCTTTCTTTCCATAGCAGCTTCTGCTCTGCTTCTTGCTTGTTCTGCAGCCTTTTGTTTAACTTGGGATCTAACAAAGTTAGGTGAGACATATTCCTTGTTTTCGTAAATCTTTGGTCCGCCAAAAGAGCCTTCCAAAATGGTGATCAATGTCAAAACCATTCTTGGTCCGATTTCCACCAAGCTCAAACCTTCATCAATATCAATATCTTTAGCTTCGCCGCTTTCATCTTCTTTCACGTCCATTGTTTCGCTGATTTGATAGTTTCTAATCCAAATTTTGCCATCCACAATCGAGAAACTCATTACATGGTCAATAAATGGTTTTGATTTTCTAGCATTTGGCGGAACACCAAAGGATTGTGTGAATAATTCCTTCAACAATTTGAAATGATCATTCTGTTCAAACAGTTTATCAAAACTCAAGATCGGTCTTGAACCTTTAAGACAGTTTCCGATAAAGTTCAACTCGTCTAATGTGTGCAAGTTTTGGATGTGGAACTTACAAGTTGGTCCATTTGGAGGTTTAGAAATCCAAAGGTATAAATCTTGGTGTTTTCTGCATTCAAAGAAAAAGATGTTATTACAATTGTACAACTCGGCAACCTCGTTTAATTGGTACAAATTCTTCTTGGTGTCAAATTTGGGTTCTTTTCTAGCGTGTGGGAGAAGATTAAGCAAGTCCAGGATAAGATGACGATGTCTATAGGTAATTCCACGAGACGATATCACAAGAAGACGTTGTCTGTTAATGTGTTTGGTTTTCTCCAGAGTGTCTTTTGAAGACTTTGATTGCAATGCTTTGTATATGGCCGACATGTTGTAAATATGTTGCTATGGGTCTGGATTTGAAGTCTGGTGTGGATAAAATAGCCAATGTAGTAACCAAAAAGATGTTTTGGGGAGATGCACTTCTACATTTGATATTTTGCTGATGAGATGAACTTGACACAAAAATTAATTTTTTTGAGAACATCAAAGAGAGAAGGGGGGGAAGAAAAAAAAATATTCACCAGTACATTGAAAGTGAGCGAGTGAGCGAGTAAGCGAGAAAGAGAGAGAAAGAGGGAAAGAGAGAGAAAGAGGGAAAGAGAGAGAAAGAGGGAAAGAGAGAGAAAGAGAAAGAAAGAGAGAGTGCGTGCGTGCCGCGACAGGGACTCTTATATAGAGTGGGAATTATGTATATCTCGTTGACATACTGGACTTTACAAAAACACTGGTGCATGAATTGCAATTTTTTAGAGATATTTAGAGATTAGAAATAGAATATCATTTGCTAGTGTTTGTAATTGGAGGGGGGGAATTCAATCATGAACAAGGGAAACAATTTACAAGATGCTTGGCTTCATTTAGCCACGAGTAAAATCATTCCTCTGTATTCTTTGTCTCTTTCTTACTCCAATTCTTTCTTTTCTTTATTCTCCCTCTTCACCAAACTGATGCTAAACAAATATCGTTTATTTACACACACCTGTTTATATTGAAACTGTAAAACTATAACATACGGATAAGCAGCTTTCGCAAATATACATTCATCTATATTTATATATGTGTGTATACATATATATGTGTGTATATTTGTATAAATATATATATATATATATATATATATATATATAAGTATACATATATGTGTGTGCTGTTTGTCGTCATCATTGTTCATTCTTCATACTATTCAAACCGCGTCTCCCTTCTTGATGATTAATGGTGTATTGCATTCCGTACGTTCCATGCTCCAGAGCCTAGTTTAGTGTTTTTCTTCTTTAAGGTGTTTGCTCAAGTACTCTTTAACAAACTTTTCTTCAGCGGGTGAGGAAGCATTGATTGATGGGTGTTGGGGCTTTGGGTTCCATGGCTTTGGCATCACCAAAAGAACAACTGATCCCAAAGTGATAAGGGCTAATTGATGTGGTTGAAATGTTCTTCCCAATACTGTGTAAGCGGCACCCATTATTATTAATGATCTATGTGTATGTATATATGTATGTGTGTGTGTGTGTGTGTATATATATTTCCCAAAACCTTAGATGTAATTGGAAACGACTATTCTCTAAAAAAACCGAATTGGAATTTTCCATTTCTCTAACTGCTTTCTTTCTTTATTATTTTTTTTACTTTTTTTTTTTGTTACGCTTTAACACTTCCACACTAGCGCACTCGCACGCTCGCACATTCTCATTTTCGCACGACAAGTTAATGGACCTTGGCAGCCGAGGCCATCTACACCGAATCTAGTTGAAAAATAGAAGAAAGAAAAAAAAAAAACATTGGAAACGGGAACAAGTTCAAGATCAGGGTCAGGAAATACAAGGAAGTTCCAAAGTCTTTTAAGTTTCAAGAGAAGAGCCCATGAGAAAATTAATTATCTGTGTGATTTACAACAAACAGTGTATGTAGTTTTGTAGTTAAACTCTATATAAACAAGGAGAAGGAATAAGGAAAAACAAAGAGAAACTAAAGAAAATAAAGAAAATAAAGAGGTCAGGTCGTGCGAAATTGAACCTTGATCCACGATTGTGATTGGTAAGTTTTTAACGCTACCTGCCATAACAAATAAAAAGAAAAACAAAAGAAAATACAACCCAATTTTTATTATTGTATGCTTTCTAATAAAGAGAGATTTTGTGAAATATATATTGTAAGTTAAAAAAAAAAAAAAACATTTTTGTAGTTGGTTATTCTTTCCTGCGAAATTTGCAAGTTTAATTTTGGTTGCAAACCATAATTTTGGTACAATTTGCTGCGAAATCCTTTCTCTCACCCACCACACTGCTGTAGGCTCCAAAGGATTTAAATAAAGAATCAAAAGACAAAAGATGTAAACATTTTATTTAAGATAAAAAAAAGAATCAAATCAAAACAAATAAACAACAAGAAACTACAAATTTTGAAACAATTAGTATCATACAGAGGGGTTCTTTTTTTTTTTTTTGTTATTGTTGTTGATTAGTTGTTTTTTTTTTCTTCGTTTTTTTTTGAGTTATCCTCCAAAATGCTTCCTTTAATCAACGTCAATGCATCAATAATTGATTTACTGACATTAGATGAGTTGAAGGACCCAACAATTGCTAGTAGATACTCACAACTTTATACTTCAAACCAGAAATGTGTTGACGTTTCAATGTGTGTTTTTGATACATGGCTACAGCAATTTATTTCTCAAATCAAATTTGATACAATTGATACGAATATTTCCACCCTGGCCATATGTACAGACTATGACTGCCAAAGGGTTGCTAGCGACAGTGAGGATGATCAAGATGGTTATGATAAACATCCTCGAAATTTTAGATCGATAACTTCTACCTTGCCCTTAAGTGGAACAAAGAGCACAAGGTCAGCGAGCAAGTTCAAAAAGTTTTTCCGCAGAATATCTAAAACTCACAAAAGAAAATGCAAGAGATATGGTTTTATGGAGAGAATCAGCAAATGTTCTCAACAACAACAACAGCAGCAGCAGCAACAACAACAACAACAACATCAAAACCAGCAAGAGCAGCAATTTACTCAACAGCAACAGCAACAGCAACAGCAACGAAACCATCATCAAGAACCACATTGTGTACAGCTTTACCGTAAGCTGACTCGTCAACTCGATGCAGCTTTTCTCAACTCGTTATATCCTGCCGATGCCGCGAGCAAATTCACCATAAAACAAGATGTTCTGCTGCCCTCTATTTCTGCCAATCTCAAGTTAGAATTTGATTCCTCCTCCTCTCTCTCAATGGAGTCACTATGCTTGTGTCAAAGAGTATCGCTCATCTCTCCAGTTTACTACCACCTACCAATCTCTCCTTTGCATTCAAAATTCAACACTTTTGTAGCACAATCCCAACCACAGTTGTTACCACAGTTGTTACCGCAGCTAATACTACCACTACCATTACCACAACCACAACCACAACCACCACCATCATATAGACTTGATTATATAGAGAGCATTGAAGATGGCGATGTTTTCACGACTTTGATACTTAATGATGCTATAACAGGGGTTGCAACCACTTTTTGAGCTCTCTTTTGGATTCTTCTTCTTCTTCTTCTTTTTTTCAATTTACAAACGCTAGACATATGATACAAAATGACGGATTACACTACTGGCAACGAGTTTTGGTCCATAAACTAATTCTAATGTTGGGTACTCACATACCAATGCAGCAAATTTTGCTGGTAAGATGCAGGCGACAAAGCCCATGTACCGATTTTACCACTCTATACACCCACACACCGCTGTTTCAAACAAAAGCTTGCTTTAGTGTGTACCAAAGAAAGCCATCAAGAGCACTACTTATGTGGCTCTGTATATTTATATTTATATATATAAATAAATATATAAAGAAATATATAATCACTTAGATCTATATATTCATAAGTATTTAAATATTCTATAATATTTTGTTTTATTTTATTTTTTTGTTTTGTTTTATTTTTTCTTCTGCATCTACATCTCAATCATCGCGATACATTTTGCTCTGGAGTGAGAACCAAATAACTGAATCGCCATCTCTCCTACTTTGCCTTTCATCAACTTTGTAAAATATATTAGTATATATATCTATACAAATATCTATACATATTAATAGATTTTGACAAGCATAGAATATAGAAAGAGAAAATGTCAGTAGTTAACCATAGGAAACGATTGTCTAGTGGATTGAGTGTGACATCAAAAGTATTTGTGAGATCGCGGAATGGCGGTGCTCTTAAAATTGTTCGTGAACATTACTTGAGAAACGATATCCCTTGCTATTCCTTGGCATGTACAGAGTGCCAACACATAATCAAACCTGATGCATCGGGAGAATTACCGAAATTTATTCTTTCTTCCACTCCGGCAAAGACCATAGACAAGAAACCGCATTATGTGGTATTAGACACGAACATTGTGCTTCATGCAATCGACTTGTTGGAAAACACCCAAGTTTTCTACGATGTCATTGTGCCTCAAACTGTTTTGGAGGAGGTTAAAAACAGGTCATTTCCAATATACCAGCGATTGCGTAACTTGGTGAAGCTGGAGGATAAGAGATTTATCGTGTTTCACAACGAGTACAACGAGGCCACTTATATCAACAGAAACAAGAATGAAAGTATAAACGATAGAAACGATAGAGCCATCAGAAAAGTTGTTAGTTGGTATAAGGGGCACTTGCCAAAGATCGAAATCGTATATGTTTGTAACGATGCCGATAACAGAAACAAAGCCAAAGCAGATGGATTAAATGTAAAGTCATTATTGGAATACATGGAAATACTTCCTAATGGTGAAGACTTGAAAGATCTTATTCCTACAGATTTTAGCAGAACTGATCTCGAAAAGGGGTATGACGAGACTTCGTTCCCCGAATACTATTCCAACGCGAGAATCATGGCCGGTATCAAAAATGGTACACTTTATCAAGGTATTTTAAATATCTCCACATACAATTATTTGCAAGGTGAAGTCAATATCCCTGCTTTTAAAAAGCCATTGCTCATACAGGGATCCAAGAACTTGAATAGGGCCTTTAATTCAGATTCTGTCATTGTGGAGTTGTTACCAAAGGATAAATGGAAGGAGCCATCCACAACAATTATTGAGGAGACTGCTATTGGATCGAATGATAACGCAGATGACGGTGACGATGATGAGGTAGACGGCCCAACAGGAGCATCTAGAGGAATCATATCCGACAAAGAGCGTTTGTTGCTTGCACAAGAGGCTATGAAAACTACAAGAGGGTCTGGTGGTTCTGGCGACGAAAAAAGACTTCAACCAACAGCAAAAATTGTTGGTATTATGAGAAGATCCTGGAGATACTACGTTGGCCAAATTGCGCCTTCTTCAGTTAACGCTGAAGATACAGGAAATACAGCTAAGAGCTGCTTTGTAATCTTGATGGACAAGACTTTACCGAAAATCAGAATAAGAACTCGAAAGGCGAAAGAATACTTGGGACAAAGAATAGTTGTTGTGGTTGACTCTTGGCCTAGTGACTCTAAATACCCCAACGGTCATTTCGTGAGAGCATTGGGTGATGTTGAAAGTGCTGAAGCCGAGACTGAAGCTTTGTTGTTGGAGCACGATGTTGAGTATCGTCCATTTTCCAAAAATGTGTTGGATTGTTTACCAAAAGAGGGTGACAACTGGGTGGTGCCTGATATCACAAATACTACCGATAAACAATTGCAAAAAAGAGTTGATTTGAGAGACAAGTTAGTGTGTTCTATTGATCCACCAAACTGTGTGGATATTGATGATGCATTGCATGCACAAAAGTTACCTAATGGAAATTTTGAAGTTGGTGTGCACATTGCTGATGTCACACACTTTGTCAAAGCCGGTACTGCTTTAGATCAAGAAGGTGCTTCAAGAGGTACTTCAACATATCTTGTTGACAAGAGAATTGATATGTTGCCAATGTTATTGGGTACCAACTTGTGCTCTTTGAAGCCATTTGTTGACAGGTTTGCATTTAGTGTCATTTGGGAAGTTGATGCCGAGGCAAATATTATCAATGTCAAGTTTATGAAATCAATCATCAAATCAAGACAAGCTTTTTCATACGAACAAGCCCAGGCTCGTATTGATGATGCGACCCAAAAAGACGAGTTAACTGAATCAATGAGGATATTACTCAGGCTCTCCAAAAAATTGAAGCAAAAGAGGATAGATGCAGGTGCATTGAACTTGGCTTCACCAGAAGTAAAAGTGTATATGGACAGCGAGACATCGGATCCTCAAGAGGTTGAAATCAAGAAATTGTTAGAAACAAACTCGTTGGTTGAAGAGTTTATGTTGTTTGCAAATATCTCAGTTGCTAGAAAAATATATGATGCATACCCACAGACTGCAATGTTGAGAAGACATGCTGCTCCACCAGCAACAAATTTCGAAACTTTGAATGATATGTTGAATGTGCGTAAAAACGGATTATCAATTTCATTAGAATCATCAAAAGCGTTGGCTGATTCGCTCGATAGATGTATCGATCCAACTGACCCATATTTCAATACATTGATCAGAATCATGTCTACGAGATGCATGATGGCAGCAGAATATTTTCCCTCTGGTTCTTATGGATACCCCGAGTTTAGACATTATGGTTTGGCAGTTGACATTTACACGCACTTTACTTCACCAATCCGTAGATACTGTGATGTTGTTGCACATAGACAATTAGCTGGTGCCATCGGGTACGAGAATCTCGATTTGAGTCATCGCGATAAGCACAAGATGGAGATGATTGTGAAGAATATTAATAAACGTCATAGAAACGCACAATTTGCTGGAAGGGCAAGTATTGAATATTATGTTGGACAAGTGATGCGTAATAATGAGTCTGAACAAGAAGGATATGTTATCAAAAGTTTCAATAATGGTATTGTGGTCTTGGTGCCCAAATTTGGAGTTGAGGCGTTGATTAAATTGGACAGCATGGGTGACGTCAATAGTGCTAGCTATGACGAAGACAAGTATGAACTTAAATTTGTTGATTTTGAGGGTAAAAACCGAACCGTTGGTGTATTCGATAAGGTGAAAGTTGATGTTAAGTCGATAAAGGATGAAGTAAGTGGAAAGAGAAAAGTCCATTTAGTTCTCAAATAAGTAACATATATTATAGTACAAGATATATATATATATATATATATATATATTTAGCATGATCAATACTACGACTGGTGAGTGTTTGTCTCTTATTTATTTTATCCTCTTCTTTTTCTCTTCTTTTTATTTTCCTTTTATCTTTTTTTTCTCTTCTTCTTTTTTTTTTTTACAATGAAAGTGTCTATAATACTTCTATTCAATTACTAATGTGTTCCACTAGTTGTTTGATAGTTATAATTTTAATACTGTGTTCCTTACCAAACTTTACACAGTCATCTAATCTCATCATCAATCCATCTTCATCTCTCACCAATTCACAAATGACTGCTGCTGGTTGCAAGCCAGTCAACTCACAGAGTTGTACTGCAGCCTCCGTGTGACCTCTTCTTTTCTTTAGTAAGCCTGGGACAGCTCTTAAGGGACAAACGTGGCCTGGTTTGATAAAATCAACAGGCTTTGATCCTGGATTTGCCAATGCGTTTGCAGTTAAAGCACGATCATGTGCCGAAATACCTGTAGTTGTATTTTCGGAAACATCACATGTCACAGTGTATGCTGTACCGTGTCTATCAGTTTGATTCTTCAACATCGGCTGCAAATCCAACTCGTCAGCTCGTTCAGTTGAAAGCGGCACACAAACGTAACCCGATGAATGACGTACCAAAAAAGCCATCTTTTGCTGTGTGATAAGTTCTGCGGAAATAATCAAATCACCTTCATTCTCACGATCCTCGTCGTCCATCACGATTAAAAACTCTCCATTCTTGAACGCTTCCAAAGCTTGTTCAGTTGGTGTGAATATTTCGCTCATATTTGTAAGAATGTGTTAAAAGAATTCTATTGTGTAAAGTGAAAAAGGTTAATCGTTTGTAGGTTCAATTGCAACAATCCACACTATAATAGCTTGCAAAAAATATATGGATTTCTTTGAAATTGTTTAGTAATTATCAGGTTGATTATTGATTATTGACTTCTTGTATATATATATATGTATAAATATATATATGAATTTTTTATTATTTAAACTGCTAAAAGATAAAGCAAAGCTAAGTATATGGACTTTTTAGTTCTTTCTAGTTCTTTTGTACTTGACAGATTGCAAATTTTAATTTTTTGATTTCTTCTTTTTGGTTTCCAATTCCAACAGTTTATATATGGATCAAGAACGCTGTTGCTCCAAATTTAGACTAGCAAGTCCCGATTCAATCTGCATGAAAAATTGGATGTTCAAAACCTGGAGCACTGGAACAAAAGAAGAGCTGATTTTTTTTTTTATTTTTTGTGTCACGCGGTGCAGTGTCCATATTTACCGTCTTCGCACTATGTAGAGGGGGGGGGGGGGGGGAAGACGAGATGGAGCCAGAGAGGGGAGAAAAGGGAAGGGAAAAGAAGCGTAAAGCCACGGATTAGAACGAGAGGGTGGAGGGTCGTTTCGCGCATCGGCTGACTAATCTTATTACTGGTTCATTATTAATCGAGGCTTTCCCCTTTAGCAAATGCACAATAGAAATTGCAAATAGCACCAATAGAAATTACTAATCGTTTCTTCGGCTTTTGATTACCGTTCTTGAAAAGATTCATCATTACGTTTCAAAGTCCGGTTCGCCTTGGCAACATACTGAAGCCAGTTCAAAGGTTTATAAAAAAGAAAATAAAAAGCTCAAACTCAATAAGTAATTTTTTTTTTCTATCTTTTGTAACAACAAACAATGAAAACAACTACAAAAATAACAACAACTTTGGATCTAACTTCAAGTGTAATTGTTAGGACTGGTATATAAACAATGAACAATAGATGGTGAATTTATTGTTTCATTTAAATATACATCTGAAACCCATTATGTTACCCCCTCCCGAGTCGGTCACTATTAATAGGGGCTTTTTGTTGGAAGAGAAGAGAGTACGTTGAGCTGAGTCCATATCGGAAAAGTCAAATTACCATTTGTTCAAAGGATTAGCAATTGGCGAGGCCGAGGAACAATCAGTTTTGAAAAAATAAATGAAATTTGAATTCAAAGAGCCAAAAGATAAAAAGACAAAGCGAGAGAGAGACACACAAAGAAAGAGAGAGAGAGAGAGAGAGAGAGAGATACACACACACACACAGCGAGAGACTGAAAAATACAACAATAAGTCATTAAAGCAAACAACTGGCAAACAATAGACATTTGCAATTCTCCATAATTATATGGACAAACTAGTTTAGTAGTTTTCACAACGTTCAATCGCCATCGCTTTGTCACACGCCCACTCTCATCAATCGCTTTACCACCACTACCTTCAAAAATAAATTTTCTGTTATTGGGGCTAATTTATTAGTAACAAAGAGTTTAATGAGTAACCAACTGATATGCGTTGACCCATCGGGTCTTAGTAAGTCATTCACTGTGAATCTAGGATCTACTGCAAACAAGGAGAAGGAAGAAAAAAAAGAAGAAGAAAAAGTCAGTTTCCACTTCCACTTGTTGGAGTTTGCAAATAAAGTCATCATCAATATCTCAATAGATGGGATTCTTGACTCGAGTTTTAGAGCACCAGTACCGACTCGAAAAGTTATGAATTATGAGTCAAGAATTGACTTAGATGATGACAATGAAGAAGAAGAAAAGAATGATGGTAGTCTGGGGTTTGTCGACACAAGCGGTGAACTAGAGTTGATTGTAGGGAATTATAGTAATATGAAAATCTCCATTGTAGCTGCTCAAGTCGCAAAACTAGTGCAGACAAAAAAACCAAAGGAAACTATTGTAACCATTGGATCACGATGGTTTGGAAACGGCGAAGAAGTTGAAGATAGCGACTTTGAGAGGCTAATGTTTGTACTCGAAAATGTTAAAAAGCTTCTTTAAAAAAAGAGGCAGCTTGAATGAATGATAATGCATTAATGAAAATGAAACACGAACGAAATTGAAGAATTAATTAAATAATAATAATAATAATAAAAAACAAACAAACAAACAAATAAACAAACAAACAAGAAATGTAAGATAAAGATAAATCATAAAAATCAATCTATTAATGCTGATTACTTTATATGTAGTCTATTTCTTTTGCCTTTGTTTTGGAGCAACTTTTCTATCCTTTTGGCCATACACCAATTTGTGTGGTTTCATAAAACTGTCAACGACAGCTTCATCAACCTTACTTCTACGTTCTTGGTATGCAGCTACAAACTCTTGTAAAACTCCAATGCACTCTTTCTTCATTTCTCCTGACAAAATCTCACCTTTCTTATAACCGTCTGCTAATCTAGCCAATTTCTCGTCGTCGTAACTAAAGAAAGACAAGTATTGGTAAGCGACATCCACATCAACGTTACCTCCATACTTTCTGTGATCCTCAGCCAACGCCTGTCCTCCAGAAAACGCATACTTGTTGATTTTCTTTTGAATTTGTTTTGGTGTATCGTCCATAAAGATCGAAGTGGTGGTATCTGATGCAGACATCTTTGTTGATGCACCCTGTAAAGCTGGGAAAAACTTGGCGTGAATCAATGCTGGCTTTGAAAATTTCAACTTATCAGCTACATCACGACACACCCTAAAATATGGATCCTGATCAATGGCACAAGGGATAAGACATGGTGTCTTTGGTGGCAAGCCTAATACGTCGGGGAAGGAAGAAGGAAATGCGGTGGCAATTTGAATACTGGCAAAATGAATTTTACCAATACAGTCAGAGTCGGTGAATCCAAATACAGCTTTTGCAGTTGAAGTAGTGATTTGACGAGATGTTCTCACAACATTTTCGTAAAAAGCACCACCCATGTATTGCAAGTCTGAAAAGATAAAAGTATTTTCTGGGTTGAATCCAACTGCGATGATGTCTTTTGCATTCTCAACAGCAAATTTTCGAACGTCATCAATGGTCAATTTTTGCTTGAACAAAAACTTTTCATCATCAGTTAATTCAATGACTAATGGAACATCAAAGACATCTTGTAACCATTTAGTGAAAATGAATGGAACCATGTGACCCAAGTGCATGGAATCTGAAGATGGTCCTCTACCTGTGTATAAGAAGAAAGGTTCACCATGTTCATACAAGTCAAGTATTCGATGCAAGTCTCTCTCAGAAAAGAACACTCCTCTTTTCAAAAATGGGTGAGGCTCTTCTCCAGTAAGTTCCTTGAACCTTGTTAAAGTCTCTGGAGTAATGCTTTTGGTACCAAATTGTTGAATAAGTTTGTCATAATCAATCCCTTGAGCTTTTCCGTCAACTACTGCACCTTCAACCTCCCATGGTGTAATTTTCTGTTCTGTTTCTTTATCCTCGATTTTTAAATCTGCAACTGCCTCGTTCAATGACATGTTGTTTTTTCTTTTTTTCGTACCCTTTTCTCTTTCCTTTCCTTTTCTCCCAATTATGAGGATCAAAGATAAAATTAACTATATTCCAAAGATTGCAAGCGTGTAGTTATTTCAAGTTTGCATGGTGGTTTGGCAGAATCTCTTGATCATCTTTGCAACATAAATTCTTAATCAGCGAGAAACGCTACCATATTTATTAAAAAAAAGATTGTGCAAGCTATTCGTTTAGTCATTTTATGAAAAAAGAAAAATAATAAAAAAAAAAAGAAAAACAAACACAGATAATTAGTTAATCACAAGAGACTATGGTCGGTTTAAAGACTAAAGACTAAAGACTAAAGATACAGATTACATTGTTTTTTAATCGAATAACGACAAAATTGACGTATGATGAACCCATTTATTCAAACAAAATGACGTATACTATACATTTTTTGTGTGTTTTCGTACATTATCCCACAAACATCGTAAACTCTTCTATAACCTCTCCTTCTACTCTTCCAATTCCCATTCTTGTATAAACAACAAAATGGAAAAAAAAGAACAGGAAAAACTTAGAAGTGCAATTTTTGGAAGAACCACTTGTTCTTACCAGCTTGGTGTTTTTCTTCGAAAGCCTTCTTAACAACTTTCTTAGCCTCTTCTCTTTGTGATGGCTCTTCCAAAGCTTCTGAGGAAACAACTGACTTGAATGATTCAACGTCCAATGAGTATCTTGTTGGCATCAAGTGGTTGTAGTTGACCAACTTGACAAATGGCTTCACCTTGGTTCTCTTGGCGGTCTTCTTGGCGTCCATCTTCTTGGTAACCTTCAATGGAGCTCTTTCAACACCAGCGACAATGGCGTGTGGGAATGGGTGTGACTTGGTACCTTCATCGTGTGGTTTCACAATGACAACCTTTTTACCGGCATAACGACCGCGAACAATGATAGCTATAAGAATAAATAATGTTAGTATTTAATGCTCAGTGTTGGTTTTAGTTTTGATTTTGATTTTGGTTCGGGATTCAGTTTCCATTTCATTTCGGGTCTCCATCTGCTTTAATTTCCATCTTTAAAGATTTTGTGAAGCTCAAAACGAAACGTAGCTGAGAATACGTTCTAAAAGGGAGTCTATTGACTTGAAAATAAAATTCAATAACCTTGAAATAAAAAAGCTTGACAAACGACCCACAACTTCTAATGACTGCTTATCCAAATTTTTTTATTATCATCATTATTTTGATGTCAAAGTCCATGTTTCGTCTCCATCTCCATTCTCATCATCATAAGCTTGTATCTTATTTTCCTTTTCACTCCTTTTTGGTTCTTGTCGAGTATTTCGTCCTTATCATCTTATTAAAAGTTGTTGATAGATGTTTCCATTCAAAACATCAAAAAATCGTAGTCTCCACTTGGTATTTCTCAATTATGAAGTCTCCACTAACATCCCATCCGTAATTTTCCAATAATCTACATACCAACTCTGCCTGATTTGATGAATTTAGCCATTGTGGATATATGTGTTTAGCGAGCTTTCAAGTAAGTACTGGAGTCGTTATTACCTTTAATTGCACTCGTCTGAAATTTTTTTGATGCACGAGAGTAGTTTCGCACACTCATCAACACAATTGTCTATTCTTTATGTCGCATTGTTTTCCAGACATCTTTGACCCACGTGACTGTAAGAAGATAGGGTCAAGCCCTAATGAGGTATTACTAAAAAATTGTTGTTGTATACACTTTCTACTTTACTCTATTCTCGCTCTTAAAGTTACCTGCAACTAGTTTTCTATGAATATTTAAAACATGCGACACACGACGTACGACATACGACATACGACAGTTGGCAGTCGACAGTTGGCAGTCGAAGTTACTCATTAAGCTATCACCAGCATTAGCCCATTCCATATCCAGTATTAGGTGGATCCTTATCGTCAATTAATAAGACACTTTTTCTTTTTTCTTTTGCGTATTTTTAGAATTGAACAATCTTACGCCAACTTAGTATATTGAATATTCAGTATTCTGCTTTCCTTTTTATCAGTTTCGCATATTTCTTTTCTTCCACAATTTCTTTTCATTACTTTATTTCAATTCTGACCCAAGCCTCTACATTAATGGTTTGAAAACAGATCTTTATGCATTCTATTAGATATAATTGTAGGATTAAAATAATGCTTTACAATTTTCAGTCCCTTTGTCTCCCAAAAGTTCCCTTTCTGGTACCGTATTTATTCTGTCAACTAGAAGGTGAGACTATACCTTCAACTTCTTAGTTGACAGAATAAATACGTTTCATACAGAGAGAAGAAACTGGAGACAAACACTGTCGACTTCTGGTTCAGTAATGCATTTAAAGCGCTATAAAATGGTCTATAAGATCTTACTTTTTTTAAATCACACAGGTCTATTTTCTACTACTACGCGCAAGAAATTTGGAGTTCAGACCTGTTATTACAGGCAGGGTAGGAGTACTTGATCTTCCTCCTCCAGATCCATTATTACCACCCCCACCACCATTACCTCCAGTACTGCTACTAGCATTCGCCATAGACCTGTTCAAGTCTGCTTTTATTCCATTCTCTTTTGTAAAACTAGAACGGCGGTTGTTTGATACTGGCATGTGAGAGTGCTGCGAAACAGCTAGTTGGGCCGCATGTAGATAACCAGTTTCCGGTGAATTCAGCGGAAGACCGGTGTGTACATTTAGTTCGTTTGGCGGACTAACTGGCGGTGGTTTCCTTCGTGGCATTGATCTCTGAATTCTACTCTTAAGCATACTTGTCAGCGCTGAATGGTCAGGAGAAACTCTTTGTGACTTTGCATTTGTCCTGGATTCACCATTCATTTTTTGATTCTTCAGGCTAGGTATCGTCTCCACGTTTCGAATCCTAGCAGGAACTTCTTTCTTTTTGGAAGTAGGAGAAGGTTCTTGGTGTTTGGCACGCGCTTCTTTTGCAGTTCCCATAGGCACAGGTGCAGGTGCAGGTGTAGGTGCAGGCGCGGCCGCAGGCACAGATTTAGTCAGCGATGGATTGTCTTTACCAGCTTCTGCCGCTGCTTTCAATTTATCTCTTTCCATTTCATTGTACTTTGATTTCAATAATGCATCAATCCAGTGGCTAACGTCCAACTTCTCTACCTCAAAGACAAACACCAGCTCGACTGCAGAAATGACAAATATACCCACAGTGGGTAAAAATTTCGATAGCTTATTTTGAGATGTAACCAACTCCTGGATACGAATGAATGGAAAATTCAACTTCACGGCCAATATCAATTTATACTCTGATTCTAAATCCTTTCTTGCAAACACTAAGGCCCTACCGTGAGTGGTGATCACCATTGTTCCAGTTTGCGCTTTGTCTAAAGAAAACATGTTACTAGATTCCATTTCGTCGTCCTTTTTATCACCATGCGTAATACCCAATTTTCTAAAAAAAGTGTGTTTTGTCAACCTATTGTTGGAATTTGTGGATGGCGTTCTTTCGATATCCAGACTCTTTTTGCTCTTTTTGCTAGCTGATCGTTTAAGGAAATTGGTTTCTTCCGGTTCAGAGATGGCAACAGTTTCATCTGTATTTTCTTTAGTGTAAACTGGAACTCCATTAACCATTTGCGATAAAAGGCTAGTTTCAGATCTACTGCGATGAGACTTTGTGGCACCCAAGGAGATTGTTCGTAAAGAGTTGTCGTGTTTGCTTTTAAACGCATCGGCTTGTTCCTTGTGAACAATCACTGGGCCCACACGAATTATCCTTTCATCGCTATGTTCAAGATGGGAACCCCAAGCTGCTTCCAAAACACCTGGTGGAGTTACATCCATTATATCTGGAGCAGCCGTTACCACTGTCGAATTTGACCGTTCCTTATTCGTAGCATTGTTGGCAGCATTGGTAGCAGTACTGGTGGAGGATGCTCGTGAATAAGATTGAATTGATGGTCGACCCTTAATTTGTGGCCGTAAAATTTTAGTACCAGGAATGTAATCTGGACGTTGTGTTTTTACTGTTCTCCTTGGCTCGGCGGAACTATCTCTCAGTGTCGATGGATCTGACCCACTAACTTCCGACCCTGACAGAGGTTTTCTGAGAGCAGCTGCAGCTGCAGATGCTGGATTTACAGTTTCCGTTGCGGTTAACGGTGCTCCAAATTCTGATTCTTTGGCTGTTACTTGGGCTTTTGCAGATGGTTGTGCAGCTTCGCGTGTCGTCGTCGTAGATGACTGTTTCTTCTTCGAGCTTGGTGAGCTAATAGCCTTTACCGCATTGGGTACTTTCATAGCATTGGGTACTTTCATCATAGACTTGGCCGTCATTTTATAAGGACCTAATACTGGAGGCGGCTTTGACCAAATGTCATCAAAATCCTTAAAATTTTTCAGCTGGAAAAAATAGTGGTTTTGTATTTCAGGAATTGTGGCCCTCTTTGATGGTTGCAACACCAATATTTTTTTTATCAAGTCTCTAATAATATTAGGGAAGCCAGCGCTAAATGCATATTGAAGTTTGGTAATCTTTTGAAACGTAAGATACTCATTTGTAGCTCTAAATGGAGGTTTCCCTGCAATCATTTGATAAATAATGCATCCAAAAGCCCATATATCACCCGGCTTACCACAATATTTGCTTTCGAGTAGCTCGGGTGATACATACTCGGCTGTTCCCACAAATGATTTCGCACGAACGTCAACCGGGTAGTCTTCACTTTCGTCATTCTTTTTCTCCAAAAGTCGGGCAGTACCAAAATCAGTAAACTGTATCCTCATCTTGTCATCCAAAAGAATATTTTCTGGTTTAATGTCTCTATGAATCACACCATTCTCATGCATATAGTTAATGGCGTCGAGGATCTGAGCACCAAAATGTTGTGTACACTCTTCGTTGAGCGTAGTGTATTGTTTGATCAATGAAAGCAATTCTCCGTTGGCTGCGTAATCCAAAACAAAATAAAGAGAGTCTTTATCTTGAAATGTAAAGTAAAGCGAAATGACTCCCATTCTATTGCTTAATCTATTCAATGCATGCTTTTCTATGTTGACATATTTCACTTTTTTCTCCTTGATAATATGTCTCTTGTCCAAAACTTTTATCGCATATTGTTTTGATGTAATTTTATCGGTAGCCAATATAACAGTGGAATATGAGCCTTCGCCCAATTCTTTCCCAAACTTGAAATCATTGACGCTTCTCCGTATAACAGCTGGTTCGCCGTTTTGCGAGTAAACTGACTTAACTGCGGCGCCTTTGTTTGCCCACGTGTCATCTCCTCCAGCATCGCTTGGCTGAGCCAAGCTAGCAGAGTTGATACTATCTGAAAGGGAGCCATTATCGCCACGCTTTTCAGAAGTTAAATTATTGTCACCACCTTTAAGCAAAGACCTTGGCTCGCCAAGTTTTTTCAAGTCTGATTCTGTGCCTGGTGTGTCAACAAGGACATTTAGTGAGGAGTTGGTCACCGCTCGTGGGTATCGGGGCCGAAAGTCAAAAGAGTTCATAGACAGTGGAGTCCCCGGCGCAGTTCTTGCTATGTCGTCCCCAGAATCTCCATTACCTAGCGACGACAAACGAGATGAAATGTGTACCGATGGAAGCTCATGTTGAGCCGAACTAAAGATATAACGAGACCCAGCTTGATCTTTCTGAGAATTAAGGCTTTCAACACTTTCATTCTGGTTCGTATAAGATTTGAAAACGCTATCAAGATCGTCAGCCAAATCTTGTAGACTTGTAGCGTTGTTGTTCGAGTCGTAATCTGATCGTCTAGTGGACATATGTGTCTGTAAAAAATGCGGTCAAGGCAGAAGAGGAAACAAAATTGGCGGTAATAGTAATAAAAGTTGTCTAGGAGTGGTTATCTTTTGCTTATTATGAACCTAAGGGTGCAAAGGTCTAGTAGTGTAGTGGTATATATATAAATATATATATATATATTTATAATTAATGTAATAATGCAATTGCGGAATAGTATAAAAGTGGAAATGTGGAAAGGTGGACAAAATTCAATTGTGCATTGCTTTCTGAACTTCTTTGGCAACAAACTTTCTTTTTTTTTAAAAAAAAAACAACAGCAATCTGAAACACCTTTCGGTATAACTTCGAGATTGTTCGTTTAGGCTAAGTAAGTTTCGAGAAAGTTTGAATTTAGATGGTTGACTTTTTGTTTTCCTAGTCTCTTGAATACAAAAGACTCGATAAGTGTGTGTATATATCTAAGGGGAAAATGAAATCTAAAAAACGGAACTCCCAAAAAATAAACAAAAATAACCAAAGGAAAATGTATAATCAGAATTTAGATTGTATTTGCACAGCCGGTTCCAGGTCAGATTGGGTGCTTACTTTTAATTTTTCTTTTTTTAGGTGGAAATGCAAAATGTGGAAGTGGGCTTGTTTTGTGAGTTTTTTGTTAAAGCAATTGTATATATCAAGGTTTGGCTTATTTGTTTTGACCTAGTAATTATTGTAAATTGTATAGAGTCAAAGCGTTGTTCGTGGTTGTTGTCTCTCCTTTTATCGAGGATTTGTGATTTATTTGTAAAGTTGCTGAAAAAAACAAAACATGTAGAACCCGCATGCACGCCCGCTACTCACACACACTCTCTCCCTCTCTTTCTATTTATCTTTCTGCCCCCTTTTCTCTCCTCCCCCCCCAAAAAAAAGCTCGTTCTTTCCTTACACCCTCCCCCCACTAAAAAAAAAAAAAATAAAAAAAATAAAACCAAAAAAGATAAAAAGATACAAAGATACAAAGATACAGAGATAGAGAGAGAGGAAACGCGAGAGAACGAGAGACAAAAAGATAGAGAGACAGAGACAGAGACAAAGACAAAGACAAAGAGGGAAACAAATGCATTATACTTGAATTAGAGTAAAAAACAACTTTAAACTATTTACATTTATTGGATGGAATCAGCATGAATTGAAACATCTAAAGCAATCAAGGACATTGTTGAACCAAAGAGAGAATAAAGAATCACATTTACATTTAGATATATATACAAATATATATACATAAACATACACTAACAGATATATATTTATATTTATATTTTCTTCCCACAGTAAAAGGAATGAATCCATGACTTTCCCATTAGAACAATCTCAACTACTACTACATCTTCGGACTACCTACTTGTGTTTAGGAGAAGACTCTGAGTATTTTGGCCGGATTATTTCTAATGAAACCTGCAACACACAAGAACAGTTCGGAGAATCGCAATTTTCCCATTCTCCGCCCATTACTTTCGAAACCGACCTACAACATCAATCACATGGAGCTGTTTTTGGCGCTTCTACGGCATATGAAAATAGGATTTCTCGAAAAACCAAAGCGAAAAGGGGAACCAAACGAGAATCTAGTCGAAGTAGGAGATTTTCAGAAAAGGATGTTGAACTGATAAACCCGTCTATCGATGAACGAGATGAACACCATAATTCTAATGAGATGCAAAATTTGAATGATTCAGACCCTTCACACGAAATGATAGGAACTCATGAATTTTATCTTGATCAAAACGAGATCCGCGACTCCTCAACCCCCCGCGAAGCATCTGTGGAAGTGCCACAAGAAAAAGGTGGATGGGTTGCTAGAAATATCAATTTTGGTCTGCGAAATCATGCAAAGAGCCCACCAACTGACAACCAAAATCGATCAAAAATCGCAAACTTTAGACCGAAAACCAATTTTCCAATTTCAAAACTTTTCCACCCCATTAGGCGTGCTACTTCGGATTCTGATAGCAGCGACGACGATCCGACGAAAAGGAGAACTGCATTACCTAGCAACGGACCGAAGTTGCCGAAAAGGTTGGAGAACAATAGAGAGGATCGGTCTTCTACAATAATAGAAGGAAACGAATCCTCTACAGATATTGCAACTATTGACAGTGATTTTGGGGTTCCAGTGGACTCCAAGGGTCAAGTGCTAAACAATCTGTATAATCTGTCTTTTGCGTCTAATACAAAAAACTACTCGAATTCCAAGCACAAATTTAAACACAACTCAAAATCCAAATCCAAATCCAATTCCAATTCTAAATCTAAAACCAAATCGACTGTGAATGACACTGATAATTACAATACAACATATGACGAATCATTTCAATCTGATGAACAGGAAACCGATACAGAGGAAGAATTAGAAGAAGAGGCCGATGACGACGACGACGAAGATGAATATCAAGAAGGCGCAGACGATGATGATGAGGAAGATGAGTACTCTAACGACCTGGAATTTACGGACTTGGATCAAGACTCGCTTTTAGATTCGACCCTTATGTCCGAGACATTTAATTCTGGAGCAGAAGAAGTCACAACGTCAGGTAATGAACCAATATTAAACTATGGAAACCAGAGAGGGGATCAAAAACCACGTTCAAATACTATAGGCGACAATACAGTACCGCGCAACTATGACACCAATTTCTTGGAGAGTCAAACCTCTTCTGCTGAGTTGACTTCCTTCCGCAACAGAGCATTTACGAATTTGTCCATGACACCTGCACCAACATTGACTTTTACCAAACGCGATCCAAAGCAAATGACTGCCGCAGCTACAACAGCAACAACAACAACAACAACAACAGCAGCAGCAGCAGCTTCCCCAACCTCTGTGTTATCTTCGTTGCCATCAAATAAAGTTTCAAAATTGAGTTTGGTATTCAATTCGAAGCTCAAATCTCCAAATACCAATCCACTTCAGTTTTATGGATTTGTTGGACGAGTCGACACAGCTACACAGTCATCTGCAACAGTTAATGTGTTTGTCCCACCAAGGACAGCTCCCGTGATTCGTGATCTCAAACTCAACAGTCTGGCTTCCATTTCTGACTGCATAGGCTTTATATTGTACACATTATTTGCCGGATTAAACATAAAGGATGTCAAGGACTTTACTAATTTGGACCCAAACACGTGGCGACTAGAACTCGTGGATGAGGATGGTGATACTTACGGAGCTTTTGGAATTTTAGATAGAGGAAGGGCTTTTTCTTCTTACAACTGCCCAAGAGATATTGCTCTTTGTAAAGTTGAAAATCCAGCCGAAGTGCGCAAGAATGAAAGGGATACACCAATATTGCCGGAAGTGAAGGATGCCATAGAGCAGGCTAAAAATACTGAACAAACTTTGCAAGATGGTGAACGTCCAGCCGTAGCGCTGAGGGCAACACTGCATCTGGGTATGAAACATGGCGCGGGTTTGGGTCTGGATCTGGGTCTAGGCCAGAGTAGTATTCCAGAGGAAAAGTTTCTGATTATGGTATATGAGTATGATAGTAGTGGAATTCCGGAAAAAGTTGCGTTCTCGGCTCCAAGGGTATATAATATGGGACAAGTGTTGAAAGAGTTTTGTTCGAGCAGGGGGCTAATCACAGCAAAGTATAGATTTAAGGTGCAAACTCAGCACGTTTCGCAAACCCGTTTTGTAAAGGATGTTGAAATGTGTGGTGATCTTCCACTGAGGGAACTAGTGTTGGTTCCTTCTGATTTTAGTCTCGTAACCGGCAATTCCTTATTTAATAACAGTGCTGGCAAGGCAACCTCGAATATAACACCTGCTGAGCTCACATTACCCCGTATCACACCAACAAATGATCAATTGGGAAGAAAAGATGAGATTGAAGACAACGCAATGTTAACCCATGATGTGAGTGCGATTTCCAAGAGGCCAGTTCGTGAGGGGACTAACTCTTCTGTTATTAAAGGTAATTCGGCCAATACAAACAAGTACTTGGAAGAGCTTATTTCTGGATTCAACCCGCAGTTGCCAATTAATACCAACTCCATATATTTCAAATGGACGGTAACAAAGACGAATAGCAAGATGAAGAAAATGAAGTTGAAAACGTATAATCAAAGAATGTTTATAATTGACGGTGACTATATACATTTGACTCCACCTGACTATTTAAATAGCGGAACTGAACCAGGAGGTGGTCTCGGCCAGCATCACAACTTTAACCACCATAATCTCAATCACCAATATATAAGGAGTGCACGTAAGCAGCTGTTGAAAACATATTCTTTCCATATAACTCAAGTGTTGAGACTGAAACAGTATTCAAAATCACCTGATCATTTTCGAATCCTCGTGCAGAAACAACAGTTTGATAATGGCACTGCAATTTTATCGAAAGAAATGATGAAGAAATTCTACTTGATTGCACAATCAGAATCTGAATGTTGTGAGATTATAAGTAAACTCAAGTGGGTGCTTCAAGTTTACAAGCTGTCAACCTCGGAGATTTAATTCGATAGAGCGATAGAACAAGAGAGCAACAGAACAAAGAAAAAAGTAGAAAAGTAGAAAATCAACAAGACGAAAGTTTGTATTTATATTATAATAATCTGAAACTTATATTTGCCAGTTTTGAATTGTAAAGTTTCCGTTTAGTTGAATATAAAATGTAAGAAGCTAGGTCTTACTTCTGTTATTTATTTGCCAAACCCCCAATTCAAGCACACATTATTATCTTTTTTGGTTTGCATTTTTTTTTTGGTTAGCGCGACATTATTTTAAATACACAATAATATCATTATACCTATATATATCTTTATAATATTACAGAAGAACATAGATTTAGTGTGTACAAAGATATCATGCGATGCCATAAAAGCGCATCTCTTGCAACCTCTGTTTCGTTAGATATACTACAATTACTCGACTCTATAGCAACACCTTCACCCCTTTTTCCTTCGTCTTTCTTTCAATATGAGCGAATTATCACTGAATTGGAAGAAGCTTAGTTCTAAAATAAGCAAGAAGCCTTCTCAAACTCGACCGTCACTGGCAAAGAGTAAGACACAAGGAGGACAAAATGTCATGAAGACCTCGAGGGTTTCCAAAGCCCTTCTTATAAATGTCAATTCTCATTATTCAGCATCATCACAATCATCACCATCATCTAAAGACAAAAGTTCTTTGGCTTCACGAAATGCAAGCTCGATTCAAAAAATGCTTTGGACAAGAGACAACAACTTTAAAGCTCAAGTGGATGCCGAAGTAATCGTAAATTCACCGGACGACAAGAGGCTAGAGCCAGGAAAGTATTTGGCCATGGATTGTGAATTTGTTGGTATTGGCAAAGATGGAGAGCATAACGCACTTGCACGGGTATCAATTGTTAACTTTTTTGGACATGTGATAATGGACGAATATGTACGACCAAAAGCAAGAGTAACAGATTTTCGAACTTCAATTTCAGGCGTGGCACCGTGGCATTTAAAAGATGCCACCCCTTTTGATGATGTACAAAAGAAAGTTAGTGCTTTAATCAAAGATCGAATTCTTGTTGGGCATGCCATAGCCAATGACCTTGAATGTTTGCAACTAAGTCATCCAAGAAGAATGTTGAGAGATACTGTATCGTGTTCCGAATATAGAAAAGTAGCTGGAGGTAGATCACCTAGTTTGAGGAAATTAATGCAACATTTTTTCAAAATAAATATACAGGATGGTGAACATAGCTCTGTTGAAGATGCACGAGCGACAATGCTTTTATTCAGGCGTGCAAAGGATGATATAGAGAGGAACATGGAAAGAAGAAACTGAATCTATCAAAAATTTGAATATATTTTCAACCCTTTTATTTTATTATCAAGTAGTTCAATTTCATAAACAATCATTACTCGTATACCTCTATTTAATTTCCATTTTTTTTTTTCTTTTTTTTTTTCTTTTTCTTTTTCTTTTTTTTTCTTAATTTTGCTTCCTCAATATATACTAATTTTCTTCACCTACTATAAGCAAACTAATCTTCTAATTTATATCCTTCGACATAGGTACATGCTGCCCGGTAAAACATTATTTGTATGCTTTGTATATCCTTTTCAAAATCTGGGGTAAAATTGCCTTCTTCGTCTAGCGAGCTTTCAACCGGTTTCATTGAACTTATTGACTTAATGATGTTGAGTCGTTTTTGCAATATTATTTCTTCACTTTTGCGTCTATACTTACTATCATCATAATTGGCAATGTTCGAAACAGTCAGTAGTATTTGGGTAATTCTTTCTACCTCGCTCACAGAAGAAGAGTAAACGAGCCACAGTGTCAAAGTAGGTTGTATTTTGTGATAAATAAGGAGAGCCAAGTTTGCATTTTCTGAAAGGATGGTGAAGTACAAGGATATAAAACGTTCCTTGAATCCAATATCCACACCCTTTGGATCAGCTAAGAACTGGCCAAGGCAAAGCATAGTCACTGTTGATGCTTCGTTGTCCTGAAGTAAGAAATTGTGCAAAAAATCCGGAATACGCAAAGTTTTGTCAACTTGGTCGTATTGACATGCTATTTGCAACTCCTCCATAAACAGCTCAAAGTCCTCGCTGCTGGACGCAAGCCAGAAAAACAAAAGGTGTGAGTTTGCATTTGTCCTGATTGTACTTCCGTCAATTTGCTGCATTTTCCTACTTTCATACCTTTTGGAGAAATAAATCTTCAAGCACGATAACGACATGTGGCGAAAATGCGATAGTTTTAAACCCTGGATAATTAGTGAAAGGATATATATTCCACCATTTTCGTTGGAAATGGCAAAATCATGACGTTTTTCGAAATCGGACAAATACGGCTCCAAGAATTGCCTTTTTTCAAAAGCAAGGATCATGTAGTCCATATCTGCGCACATCATTTTTGTGACACTGGTGACTATATTCTGAACAGCCGTTTGGTATAGTATAGAATAGTTCATGAATGCAAAACAAAGCTGTGGCCACAATATTAAAGGCGGAAGAATCGACGAAGACAGCAAACCATTCATCATTCTTGAA
The DNA here is from genome assembly GCF_030384665.1 of Lodderomyces elongisporus. Classification (NCBI taxonomy): domain Eukaryota; kingdom Fungi; phylum Ascomycota; class Pichiomycetes; order Serinales; family Debaryomycetaceae; genus Lodderomyces; species Lodderomyces elongisporus. The sequence continues at coordinate 2,132,448 of NC_083675.1, forward strand.
AGTGCAACTGATATACATATAACAATATCAATAGTTTGGAGTTGTCCACGAGAAATTGTCTTGATTGCTCTACATGCCAACGAATCAGTTATTCCACGTTTTGCCAAAATACCAGTAATTAAAACTGCTCGGTCTTGAAACAAAGAATGATTGTTGAAAGCAACGTCTATAGAGTTTGAAGCCCAACGAGCCTTCCACTGTGATCTGTCGTCGGATGTGCTCACTGTATCTATGAAGCCATTTAAATATTCGCATAAAATTTCAAAATTGGCTATTCTATTAAAAGTTTGGCTCACGTCCATGGCGGACTTTGAATCTCTGGTCATTCCAAACAACATTTTAGCTCGTGGAGAGCTGAAAAATTCAATGGTCAGATCAATAACGTTCAGTTGTTCTTGCGACAAGCGAGGCGTGTGAAGAAACGATTGCGTTGAGCTAATGATCAAGCTTTGCAAGTCGGAACCCACTTCCAAATAGATGCTATCAATAAACAATGTCACGAGAAATATAATGTCTGCAAAATAAAGTCGCGCCAAAATGTAAGAATTGAAAAATAACGAAGAGCAGATTTTGAGTAGCACAGATATCTCAAACAACTTCGATTGCAATGCGATTGAGGAATCAGTGGTAACTGTATATTTCACCAAAGACTTTAACTTTGCTATCACCGCTCCACACACCTCAATTGAAGGTGTAATCACGGAAATGATGAATGACCACCTTGGTCCAACGTTTTTGCTATCAATGGCAAATGCAACAACTTCTTCGATTAACGTCGGTACAAGTCGAGTTTCAAGAAATAGCTTTTTCCATATATAGTCGTTGAAAAATGGGACATGCTCTTGATTCAGAGCAGTAACACGACAAAAATGTCGTATAAGATCACCCACTCTATCAGGACCATTGAATTCAATGCGTGCATAAATGTGATCGTAGATATTGTTGATCCATGGCGAAATGTAGAGAATAGAGCTTAACCGAGCACCTTGCTCCATTTTTTCAAAATTGTCAAAGTACGCCTTAAGGAACCGGAAAGACATCTCCGGATATTGTAATGCCAAATGAGTAGAAACCTCCACCACCAAGTCAGTAGCATCAGCAGGGAAGGTCATAGTTTTGGCATGTTTATCAGTGACCCCAAACTTGATTCCAAAGTACGAAGACAAAGATCCAAACAATATAGACGAAGACTTTTTGACACTTGGATCAGCACTAAGCAAGCCTTGGAATACAATATTGTATAAACGTCCAAACCAATGCATTTCATGGACTTCGCTTCGATAATCCTCTTCGATTTCATTAGTCTTCACATCCTTGGGTAATCTCGAGGTGGTGAAATAAAGAAAACGAAGTATTTCAAGTCGGTCAGGAGATCGTAAGGTAAGATCCGTTGAGTTGTCAAAGAAAATGGTAAATTCATCATTATAATTGGTAAAGTCGGTGATTTCACAGCGTTCCAAATCTACTAGTCTGTATACTTCAACGGGGTTAAAACCATTCATTGTTGACAAAATGCTCTTAAAACTAACACGTTCTTGGAAAAAACATGTAAGAAACTTGCGACCAATTTTTAAATGAATAGGCACATATCTTTTTGTAGTTGGTTCAAACAACAAGACACTTTTGTAGGTCACTTTGCAATCGCTGCTAATGGATACCGTTTCGAGGTCGAGGCACAAGTTATTCACAATTGGTTGTGCATCAACAGACGAATAAAAATAAAGTTTTGTACCAAAATCTGCACCTCTTTTACGCAAAGCCTTCATGGAATCGATGATTGACACATATTCTGTTCGTGGCATGTTAAAATAATAAACCCGCTTGCAATTTTCAAACAACTGCTTACCAGCATAGGTCAAAACATAGTGGGTATATTCTGGTGGGCCGTTTGCGTCGGCAAAATGAAACTCTGAGAAATCATATATGAGATAAAACTTATTATCCCAAACTTGCGAAGCAGTTTCAAGCAATTTAAACACCAAGTAGCGGATATCATTCGAGCGGATTCTCAATTTTCTGAAATTGACAACAATTACAGGGGTACCATCCTCAAATATAGCACTATGAATGATATTTGTTGCTTCCGGCGGATTGCTAGCGTACTGTAAAGACAGCTTTGTCATAAAGTCGTTGAATTTCAAATCTTCCTCGTCGGCTCCGCCGCTTGTATCAAGCAATCTAAGACCTGCATTGAGTTGCAATTTAACACCCGGTTTTGGCTGGCCCATTTTCATCACAATGTCATCATATACCTTGTAGATTTCAACTCGCTTATGAAATGGCATTTGCTTCATTGGTGATTTTCCTTGCAAAAAGCGACTGCCAATAGCAACAAAATTGTGATAAATGAATTTGTGCATATATCTCAATTCAGGTATGGGTTTGCTACTAGGTGTTTGTGTAAATGGAGTTGTTGAAATGTTTGCTTTCGAAACCTTGGCTAAAAAATCGGTAATTTTTACTCGCAGAGAATTCAAACTTTCTTGTTGGTCAACCAATCCAGGCCAATGAATCGATCCAAGAGTTCCGTTGGCAATGTTTTGTAACACTTTGACAATCTGCATTAAGGAACGCTTTGTCTTTGGGTTTTCTACCGGGATTTTGAAAAACTGTTCAGGGCTAATCACTGCAGGACATATGAATCTTAAAAATAGAAATGATCCAACAGCACTCAACGCTGCATTCTCGAATTTGGCACTAACTGTCTCGGAAATCACGTGGCATACGTATTTAAATGCTTCTGGGAGGTCTTCTAAAGAGTCTGTTATCAGTTGAACAGTCTGTTCAAAGAAATGAATGAATTTAGCAGAGTCTTCTGTAGTTTCTCTCTTTTCAACTTCGAAATACACTTCTGTGTCAACAATCTCCTTCACTATTGGACAAATGGTCTTGTTGAGATAATTCTGTCCATACTCTTGTGTAATGTTAAACAATAATCTTGTTAATGTAGAATTTCTCCTAAAAAGATCTGAGGCTCGAGTCAAATTCGAAATTTCATCGCATAACAATTCCTTAAACAACCCTTCCAAATTGTGAGTGTATGCAAATACACTATAAAGCGATGAAGCTAATAAATTGTGTTCCAGAGAAGTTGCACATTGGGCAACAGCACAAAAGATTTCGGTTTGCTGCGTAAGCAAACAAACCAAGGAATCTGGAAACTCTTCCGGTTCTTTCCTTATAAGCAGCGAAGATAGCATTCCTGCAAAAACATCAATAAATATAGCACGAATCTTTTGATCTTCATGATATCCCATTGGCAATAAGTATTGAATACCAATCTGCGAATCATATTGCAAGATATTAGTTATTGCTGTTAAAATATTCTCAACAACTTGTTGAAATTTGTGCTTGCTTTTGGATTTGTCAGGAAACGCAGTGTACTTTTTTATAATCTTGTAAAAGATTGAGAAATATTTCCCAAACGACAAGTCCTTGTATTTTTTCACCTCGCAGTCCAGAATACCATCCGGAATTTCCAAAAGCAAATTCTCAAACTGCATTCGAAGTAGCTTTGAGCTCTGAACAGCCAAATCGATGTTCAAAAAAGAAGCCTCTGATTGTTGACCAGTACTTGATTCTCCAGAATCTTCAAACTCTGCCTCAAGAGTTGCTTGCTCTAGCCAATCTGTATTAGCTTTTGCAAAAACGTTTCGAAGCTTATAAGCACCATGAAGGCCTGCAATTGTTCGATCCAGTTCAAGTGATATGCAGAGTTTACAAAACCTAAGCTTTAATCGAAGTTTGTCCACTAAATTATCGCAAGTATTGACATACTCCAAAAAGTATGGAGTTTTAGTTGGAAGTATTGAGGCCAATAAAGTAGCACCATCGTTTCCTACATTCAACATTGACGCCATAATCATCATCGTTTGTTCCAAGAAAATATTGCTTTCAACGGTATGTGTCCGATTCTCCAAAAATGATATTGCTTGGGTAGTCAATTTGGTTGTGATCATATCATATACCACCGAATGTGATTCGTTTGAAAGTGTATCTTTAATAATCACCCTCACAACAAAGTTTGAAGAAGATAAAAGATGGATGCAGATGTCGAAAAAGTTGTTGATCTGCTCTTTGTACCCTTTTTGCAAATCCGAAAGTTCGGTAGAATCCAGTGACCAGTTTGAAGACATAAAACATCCTGCAGTAGATACAAGAAAGCCAGTAAAATGGCGAAAAAGCATGTTGCTTTCGTTAAGGCGCTTACTATCGTGCAAAAGTTTGTTCCACCTGTAAAATATGAGCAGCCATACTTCAAATAGGGATTTTGTTGGCTTTGCATCTCGTAAGATACTTCGATGTCGCTTTTGTAAAGAGACAAAGCCAATAAATACTGAATCTTCGTGATTCATTCTTTCAAAAGTTTTCAAAAGATTATCGCTGATTTCAGACTCCCGGTACATATCTTTATACACATGCATTTCGCTTATGTACCATTGCATACCTTGCTTTGCATAATTGTAAAATTGGGCATCATGTGTGCAAGAAGATAAAAGCAAGATCTTTTCAACTGATTGTATAACTGAACCACAAGATTCATACAATGAACGCAAGCTTTTATCCAAAAGAATGGGATTTTCAAAAACAAAGTGCGAGTACGAATCTCTAGCATGCAAAAACTCATTGAGGAAAACAAAAGACGACTTGAACCTGGTATCCGTTAAGGGAAGTTCTAGACAGGATTCGGATAAACACTGAATGATGCAGTTGCAAGTATGAAAATTGGCAAACACGGATAACGTTGTACAATCAGTTTCTATTTTGTTTAAAGGTTCAACCATTTGCATCGAAAGCAACCGTGCTGCATCAAAAAGGGCTTTGCTATTGGGCACGATACACTTTTCTTTGAGCGCTTGTCGTAGAGGAAGCACACAGCTCTGGCAAAAACTTATGATGGCAGGAAGTAGCTCCGCATAAGGAATTTTATCAATATTGTCTTCACTCATCAACTTAGCATCATTGAAATATAACTCTGGAACCTTAACAAATATGGAAAAGATGTTGGTTAAAATCTCTTCAGAGTCCCTAACCAACTCAAAATTTTTGGTGTGCTCAACAAACGCATCGTGAGATAAACTATTTTTTGTTGTGATTACTGTATTGGGCAACGTCGAAGCTGCAGCGGTGGTATTCAGAGTATTCGGAGTATTCAATGTATTTTGTTTGTTTGTTGTATTTGATGTACTCGTGGTGGAGGTACTTGTTGTACTGGCCAGATCTTGATCTCCAACATGCTTCAATTGTTGTTGTAAACTTTTCAGGTAATGGTCTAAACTGGTCTTTTTGTGCTCAAATGTAGCAAGAAGATGTTTTTCTGCGTTGAGCACGTTATCACTCGAAACAGGTAATTCAGAAAAACTTTTACTCCGGAGTTGTTCACGTTCAAGGTCATTTCGGTACATTTCGTAAATGTGCATAATTTTAAGTACACCATAAATTGTTTGTCTGAGAATCTCTACCAGATCCTTGACCAATTGAGTAAACACAGATTTTGCAATTTGAATTTCTGAAAGCTCTTTCAATACATTTACGAAATTCTTGGTAACCTTCAATTGATCCATCGAACCTTTGAAATGATTTATAACAATGTTGCCATAGGTCTCGGGTCGAAGTGTGATGGCGGTTGAGTAGAAATTGCTAATAACATTTTCAAGCTGCATTCCAGTATCTGCATTTAATGCTTCAAACTGATGCGCATCAACAAATTTAATCAAAAGTTTATGGGTATCATCAAGATGTTGCGTGGTGAAAAGTAGCGTTGGATGGTCCTTAATACCTAGAGCATGGTACCTCAATCCCAAGTGATAAATGTAGTTTGATACTTTGATTGTCCCAATATTTCCATTATTATCCACTGCAGGCTCCTTTGCGGTAAGCCTCAGGACAAATCTAAGTCTTTTGTTTTGCGCTAATCTGAATTTGTTTGCAAATTTTTCGGAAGCTAATATGTTAGAATTGAAGCCAAGAATGGTTGCCAATACAAACCATCCACAGGAAGATGTGGTAACACCAGTATCAAATACTTCCAAAATATGGTTGAAAAGTGTGTCCAAGGCGCTTGATAGCTCGATATTTCGTCGGCTGCTGCTGGTGTTATTGGTATTGGTGGTGTTGTTGTTGTTGTTATTGGTATTGATGGTACTGCTACTGCTGTTGTTGCTACTGCTGTTGTTACTACTGCTGTTACTATTATTGATGTTGTTTGTGTGCACAAGCAAAAAATCCTCTGGTCTACATAATTGCTGATCTCTTACACCTCCGGCCCAAAAATAAAAAAGCATTTGTTTCCAAGTGTGCGATCTAATTTGTGAAATTGCATGGATAATATCAGAGGTCATGCGCAACATGTTGTTCTCAGTGTAAAATATAAATTTAACCATGGGAAGATATGTTTGTAGCAATGAAATTGACATAATACTGTTCTTATCCGGTTCGGAAAACATTTTTGAAGCAAGATGCTCGTAATAATCATCAGGATTGGCAGCAGCTATGTATCTGAATACCACCTCGATACATGAATCAATCTCCTCAACGGCCTGCAGTGCAGAGTATTCATCCAAGTCTCGTTGTGTTTCTTTTTTAATCTGTAGTTCTTTGCTGTAAAGCTCTGATGCTTCGTTTCTTACTAAAGCTAAAGACCTTTTGAGCATTCCCGAAGACAAGAATGTAATATAAAATTCAAGAATCTCAGGTATTCTCTCGGATTCTAATGGTTGTGGACGATCGTAATGGGTGAAATTGGAAAACTTCTCCATCATTTCATACTCACTCATTGAGCAAACTAAACGATTCCAGTTGGTCTTTAGCACATTCACAAGCACATGGAACACAAGTATAGTTGATGACCTCGATTTCTCATCGCGATGTTTGAGCTTAACGTTATGTGCTTCATTATTGATGGTCTTTAAAACGTCAGTTAAGGCGAGTATGATGACTGTAGCCATATGCAGACTTTGATGAACTTTTGCCAATAAGAGATTTCGGATCTGAATGTATTGTGGATCGATCTCTACCTCTTGCAAAGAGTGACCCGTTCGTATAGGTAGTAATGACTCAAGCCTTTTCAGTAGAGCTTGGGCCAACTCCTGTCGAATATCCATTGAACTGTCACCATTCATTGTGTCAGCCAATTCAAGGTTAAAAGACCAATCACTTTGAAATTCTGGGAGCGGGGGGGAGGGAAAATAAGAACGGAAAGATATTAAACAAAAGTCCCAACTAAATTATTTAATGTTATTGTATTTGTAAGAAAAATGTATAGCCTGACCAGGGGTGAGGGGGGGGGAACAGGAAGAACAAGAGAGCTTTAATCAGTGTTCTGTGAAACGGCTTGGTTTTTGGAAAGGGTTCAAAGTTGCATCTAATCAGGTGTTGCGGCTGCCTTCTTTTTTTTTCTTCCTCTCTGTTTCTTGAAGGTGTACCCGTTTTTTTCTTTTCTTCGGAAACTCTCATGTAAACCGTTTTTCCTTTTTTTAAAAATTAAAAAAATTCTGGTTTTTACCGAAATACGTTTATGTCATGCAAAAAAAAAAAAAAAAAAAATTTAAAACAAATTTGAACCATGATGAAGAGTTAAGATGAAGATACAAAGCAATGTGAAAAACTCTGATCAATTGTAAAGAATAATGGTATTCAGAGGATGAAAGATAATAATTCCAATACGGGCTTTGCAGTTGCTTAAACTAATTAATTAAAAAATTCTATATCATATATGCTTGATTAATTCGCTTTGGGCATTGGTAGTAAAAGCTAGCAAAAATGTTGTAATGTGATTGGCATCAATTAACGCCAATTCTTGTCCGCTTTTCTTTTTCTGATCTTGTCTCCTTTTTTGTAGAAGACAAGAGGTGTTCATGTGAAGTTAGAATAGCTAAGTTTGATGTTGACTTTCATGAACGAGTTTAATGATAACCAAATCAAAACTTTAACATCAAAAATAAACTTTTGAAGGGTGTCTTGATAATTTCCAACTTTGTTTGTTTCATTCAAAAAAAAGTGAAAATAACAAATAAAACAGAAGGAAATGTATTTAGGTATTCAAACTATTAACGGTATGGACGACGAATAGATGCAAAGGGTTCGCAGGTGTAGTGAAATTTAAAGTAAACCCGGTACTCGAATTACTAAGGAACCCCCCTTCATTCTGATCAGAACTCGGCTACGTTTTCAAAAAAAGAAAAAAAAAAAAAGGAAAAAGAAATTGCAAAATGTTTACACACTTTACAACTTCAAAGTAATTGCGGGTGGGAGTAAGAAAAGAGTGGGATATCTCTGAAGCTTATAGAAATAAAAACAAAAGTTTGCATCAAGTTTTTCTAGAGTTAAATCGTAAAAATTACTCATATTTGGTATATGGATTCTGTTGCTTGATACAAGGTATTCGCTATTCTGTGTCGCAAAAATCAACATGAGAAAAATTGACTCTTATCATATATCCTGCATATAAAAATTGCAACTCAAATGTCAGTGGATTTATTACAATGTCTCCTAATCTTCTTTGCTTCCAAAAACACCAAGCACACACAGCCTTATCGTCAAAGCAAAGGAGGTGAACATCTCATATATTATAATAACAAGCAAACTTGAAATTATAACCAATTTCCAAACATCCATCTACCTAATCACCTACTATCATTAATCTGTAACTCATAGTTACCACTGTTCTAAGGTCAAACAAATAGTTGAACTTTGAACCAAAAATACAATAGAGAGAGAAGAAAAAGCAGTGCATTTCCTTTAAAAAAAAAACAACAAATACTAAGTAAACGACAATGGCAACTATACAATCGCAAAACCAACAGACACCAAACCCACGTTTTGCGCAGTTCAAATTAGTCCTCTTGGGTGAAAGTGCAGTTGGTAAATCGTCAATAGTCCATAGGTTTGTTAAAAATACATTTGACGATATGAGAGAGTCGACAATCGGTGCTGCCTTTTTAACTCAATCGATTACCATTCCTGAGACGGAAACTACAGTTAAATTTGAGATTTGGGATACAGCAGGGCAAGAGCGTTACAAATCTCTTGCACCGATGTACTACAGAAATGCAAATGCTGCACTCTGTGTATATGATATCACCAGTAGTAGTTCATTTACAAAGGCTCAGGATTGGATCTCGGAATTGAGAAAACAAGCACCTGAGGGGATAGTGATTGCCTTGGTGGGGAACAAAACGGATTTAGAAGAAGAGCGAGAAGTAAATCAGGATGAAGTTGAAGAATATGTAACGGGATTACTGAATGGCGGTGCACCTGAAGCTAAAATCATCACAGCAGAGTGTTCTGCCAAAAGTGGAGATGGAGTTATCGAAATCTTTGATAAGATTGCGAGAGCATTACCGGTAGACGAAGTAATTGAAGCCAACGCAAATCGAAACCGACAAGGAGCAGGAAGAAACGCAAGACTGCGTGGAATAGACTTGGATAGGGGAAGACAAGGACAACATGCACTGTCAAACAACAGCAGCTGTTGTTGAAACAAAATTTACTGACTAACTCACTCACTCACTCACTCACTCACTCACTCACTCACTCACTCACTCATACGAATACCTATGTCATTTTGTCTCCTTTTTTACCCCACTCTCCCTCAACCCCCCTCTTCAACTTAGATGCACAATTTTTCCTACTTATCTTCATCATTACTACACCTATTTTTTCCTCATCCTCCATTTTTTATTCTCTTCCAAACTCGTCTATTATAGTTCTGCTATTTCAAGTTCGACCAGCACAATTTCAGTTCAATACAGGTTTAGAATATTATTATACTCTCCTCTTATGCACTCTTTATTTTAATCTAGTAATGTCTCCGTTACGCAATCTCTGTTATGTATTCTTTTTATCTTCCTTGCCCCTCGCGCCTCCTTTCAAAACATAATTGTCTCGCTTATTGCTTAACTCATTTGGTAGCGTACAAAATCCATTCAGCTGTATGCGCATTTGCACTACCAAAGAGCGAAGGAAAAAATTTTCACAATTTCCATCTTTTTTAAATACATTTCTCTTCTTCTCCTTCCTCCTTTCTCCTTTTCTTTTTTAGTTTCATCACCACAACAAGTACTTATACATATATATTTCGAAATGTCATCTAGACCTCAAGTTTCCGTTGTCACCGTCTCTGGTGAACAAGCTAGCTCACAATTGCCATTGCCAGCTGTCTTCTCTGCTCCAGTCAGACCAGACATTGTCCACTCTGTCTTTGTCAGAATTAACAAGAACAAGAGACAAGCTTACGCTGTTGCTGAGAACGCTGGTCACCAAACCTCAGCTGAGTCATGGGGTACCGGTAGAGCTGTTGCCAGAATTCCAAGAGTTGGTGGTGGTGGTACCCACCGTTCCGGTCAAGCTGCATTCGGTAACATGTGTAGAGGTGGTCGTATGTTTGCTCCAACCAAGACCTGGAGAAGATGGAACGTTAAAGTTAACCACAACGAAAAACGTTACGCTACTGCTTCAGCTATTGCTGCTTCAGCTGTTACTTCATTGGTTTTGGCCAGAGGTCACAGAGTTGAAAACGTTAAGGAAATCCCATTAGTTGTTTCCAACGAATTTGAATCAGTCACCAAGACCAAGGACGCTGTTGCTGTCTTGAAGGCTGTTGGTGCTCACAAGGATGTTGTTAAGGTTATCAAGTCCAAGAAGATGAGAGCCGGTAAGGGTAAATTGAGAGGTAGAAGATTCACCCAAAGAAGAGGTCCATTGGTTGTTTACGGTGAAGACAAGGGTTTGGTTAAGGCTTTGAGAAACATTCCAGGTGTTGAGACTTCCTCAGTTAAACACTTGGGTTTGTTGCAATTGGCTCCAGGTGCTCACTTGGGTAGATTCATCATCTGGACTGAGTCTGCTATTGAAGCTTTGGACTCAATCTACGGTTCTGAATCAACCAAGTCAATCAAGTCCAACTACTCATTGCCAGCTAACATCATCTCCAACACCGATGTCACCAGATTGATCAACTCTGCTGAAGTCCAAGCTGTTGTTAGACCAGCTAACGAGTCCACCCAAAAGAAGACTCACGTCTTGAAGAAGAACCCATTGAAGAACAAGCAAGTCTTGTTGAGATTGAACCCATACGCCAAGGCTTACTCTGCTGAGAAATTGGGATCTGCTAAGGTTGAAAAGTCAAAGGCTAAGCCATCAAAGGGTCAATTTGCTTCAGTCTTGAAGAACTAAGTTTTAACTAAGGAAGAAAATTATTTTAATATTGGATGCTTAGTTAGAAGTAGAACTTGTATAGTTTTGAGTAAGTGATACAGATTATACCAGTGTGATTTCTTTTTTTTTTTCTTTTCTTGTTTGATATTGCAATGTAGTAGTGTATTGAGGTAAGTTTGGATTTGACTTGAGAGCGGCGCATGATATGATATTCAAAATTGTGTATCGGTGGAGAATAAATTTAGCGCAAAAAACAATACAAACATATATTGTATGGCAACATTTTCAAAAGACTAGTATTTGTCTTGCGTATAGAGCAAAGAACAAGCGATCAAGAGAACTACAAAGGTGTATTTGTTTGCTTGAGTGTGTGTATGTTTGTTGTTGTTGTTGTTGTTGTTGTTTTTTTTTGTATTATTATTTCTCTCTAATACTAAAACTAATATAAACTATTGGAAGTAGTCAAATTTTCGCGAAAGAACTGAAATCAGATCAAATTAAACCAAATCAAATCAAATCAAATCTAAGGTATATATTAAATAAAAAAAAGAGTAAAGATGTCTTGCTCTCCGTCACCAATCAATACTGTAATTCACTCAACGCTCTTTCAACACATCATTCTTGCATGCCTTTGTTAATTTTTTTGCTCTTTTGTTGTTTTCACTTGATTAGTTGTTTATGTGATCTTCTTGTGTGTGTTGTTTTTTGTTGTATATTACGAATACTATTTTTATTCGAATCCTATTTTTTTTTTAATTTCTTTATTTCATTTTTTTTGTTTTGAGGGTTTTGTTACTTTTTCTTCTTGTTGTTGTTTTTGTTGTTAAAAATTTATGAAGAAATGGGTGGTAGCACATTCTCAACAAAGTAGATATTTCTAGTTGCATCATCAGCACCAACAATATTACCTCTAGTATCGGTATATTCACAAATAGTGTATTGTCTCCATGCATTATTACACATGACACGAGCACATCCCAATTTGGTAGTGCCCTTCCAGACAACTTGGGTAAAGTGACCGGTTGCAGTAGAGTAACCTGGGTTGTTGAAGTCATAGTCTTTGATTTCATCATACCATGCTTGAACAGGCTCGTCACCACCTAAATAACCAGCAGCCAAGTTTTCACCGTATGGACCATTGGAATGGATCAACTCGACGTTGTCACAGCTGAAGGAGGAGGCTGCGTAGCTAGCAGCATAATCAGCGATTTCAGCGTCCCATGTCAAGTCACCAACACCGTGAAGAGCACGCAATTCATTGTGTTTTTCAAGGATTTCTGCAACAAATGTTGGGTCTGAGCTAGCAATGGAGCCAGTTGGGCCCGTGGCCGAAGAAGAAGATGAGGAGGAAGATGAGGAAGTGGTGGTGGTGGTAGATGATGAAGATGAGGTTGCAGAAGTGATGATTTCAGATGAAGATGATGATGATGATGATGAACTAGTTGAAGTAGATGATGAGGATGATGAGCTTGAAGATGAGGTAGTGGATGAAACCAGTGGTGTCTCAGATGATGATGATGCTGTTGCTGTGGAAGACAGTGAGTCGGTTGCTGATGATGTTACTGAGCTGCTTGCGCCTGGTGGTGGACCGTATACAGTGGACAATGTTCCAGTTGAAGTTGGTTGACTAACGTCGCCGGGTGGTCCATAGATTGTGGTAATGATACTGCTCACTGTGGTGGTGGGAACAACTATTTGAGTTACCCAAGAAGTTGTTGGATTTGCAGTAACAACGACTGTTTTGACTAATGGTGCAGCTTCAGAGACTGCTAGCACGGCAGCAATACTCAACAAGGTATTTGTGAATTTCATTGTGAATGAGTTGTGTAAAGTCGCGTATTTGGTTAAACGAATGGAAAAGGGTAGGACACGGACAAAGGTAAAGAGTTTAAAGGTATAAAGGTAAAAGGAGTGATCTAGCTGTCAAGTAACTTTTCCTTCTTCTTTTTTTTTGCAAAACAAAAGAGCAGATATGAAGAAAGAAGAGGAAAAGAACAAAAAAGAAAAAAAGAAAAAGAAGCAAGAGACTCTTACAAACGCTATGAGCTGCAAAGAAGCTGGGGAATGTGTTGATATTTAAATAACAGGTCAGATCAGAGGGGGGAGATGGGGATAAACGTAACTTTTTGATGAAAATTACGTTGAGCACGATTTCCTCTTTTCTTTCTTGATAACTCTTATTGTTATTATTATTATAATTATCATTATAAAATCTATTTTGGTTTACCTTTTCTTTTCCATTTTGAATTGATTTTTTGGGTGCAAAACAAAAAAAAGAAGAAAAAATGCAGAAAAAGAAAAAGAGAGAATTGAGTGTACAAAGTGTTGAATTGAAAACACAAAGATTGAATGTATGGCAGTGTAAATTTATTTACTGGTGTATGTTTCCCAATGCAGATGTGAGTTTTTTTTTTTATTTTTTGCTTTCTTTGGGTTGGGCGGTGGTTGGTAATAATAGTAAACAAAGAGCAGTTCTTTGTTTTTCTTTTTCTTATTGTGACTTTGCACTATTGTGTTTTTATTTTGTTGTTGTTAACGTGTTGTTTATTTTCTTTTTGGATGTTGCAAATGTTATAATTCTCGTGTTTTTTTGTTATTCTGTTTATTTGTTCAATCTGGTGCAAGCATTGCTTAGCTTTGTTTAGCTTTGCTTAGCTTTAAAAAATATGATGCAGCTGGTCCAATGTTTGAAATTACACAAAACACTTTTTTCTTGTGATATCTACATCTTTTCTCTCTTCCCCACCTATACCCACCACCAGCACCAGCAGCAATAAGGTGGATTCAATTTTTTCCATAAAAAAATAAAAAAAATAAAAAAATAAAAAATAAAATAATAAAATAAATTGGGAACATCTCACTTTTCAATCGTACATGCTGTAACATTGCACTGGGCAACATACTTGAAAAAATAATTTTTGAACCATAACAAAGTTTAAGCTTGGAAGAGGAAAACAAACAGAATAAAGTGAAGAAGCAAAGAAAAATGGAAAATGGAAAATGGAAAAAGTAAAAAGGAAAACATGTTGAGCCCAGATCCGGTATTATTTCATGCAAGCACTGATCAAAGATGGTTGTAGGTGCTGGGTTGCAGTATTTTTATTTTTTTTTTTAGATATTATTCGAGATCTAAGATTTGCGTGTTTTTAACATTCTTGCGTGTTGATTTGAACAATATCCATAATCAATTTGGTTATATAATTTTATTTTACACTTACTTTTTGTTTCTATTGCTTTTTTCAATTTTTTTTTTATGTTGCTTTCTGTTTTGTTGGTTTGAAGAAGAAGAGTGATTGCACGTTGCTACTTGTATGTCTCGTACTAGCAACAGGTATAAGATTAAAGAGGATTATAGCAAAGACCGAGACACAGATGTAAAAAAAAAAAAAGACAACGCGTTGCCTCTTAAAATAAACAAGTTAACATCACTATTGTGTCAATAAGATAGTGTACTGCATTGCGCATATGATTGGATTGAGCTGGATTGGATTTTGCTGGGTAAGTGCGACAAATTCAGATTTGTTGAACCAGTTGACCAAACATATGGAAACTAATGATGACCATCGATGAACAAGACTGATTGAAACGTTTTCTACTTCATTTGTCTTTACCTTTAGTTCCAATTACCGCTCATAACATTTGCTTTCATCATTCTACATGTCTTACTTTTATAGCATAAGTAATTATAATGAACGAACTAGAAAATAATTTTTTAACAAAAGAGATAGATAGAAGGGAGGTGTAAATGAAAAGAAATTAAATGTTGACAAAAGATTGATTTGCTCTATTTTTCTCGATGGTGGAAGTTCAATATTTTTGATTTAAAAAAGATATAGATAAAAAATGGAAATGGTGATGGGAATGAGCAAATGGAATTTGCCTTCCTGTTTTGGTATTAGCACAAGAAACAGATGGTCTTTGATGATTTTGATTAGCATTCTGGTTTTTTTGTTCTCCTACTTCGTTGTCTTTGTTGTGCTTTTGCTTTTTTGCTTTTTTGCTTTTTTGCATTGTTTTGTTTTTTTTTTTGGCATTCTGCATTTTGTCAGATGTCAGATTTCGATGTGCAGCTGCATGCGATGGCCTGGCCAGCATGCGTGGTTTTTGTGTAATTTGTCGTACAAAGCTCATAGCACTATTTGTAGTTTTCAATTTCCTTTTCGTTCTTCCAAATCTTATAATGTAAGACATAAGGTATAGACAAACTCATGCCAACACCAAACAATATGGACAAGATTATGAGTGTTTAGAGGTTTATAGAGCAAGAAAAAACAGTGTCTGGTTGTAAACTTAAACCTCAAAGGTTGTGCAACAACATCAAAAACAACAACAGGATTATAACCACCACCTACCACTATCACCATTTCTCCTTGAATGAATTTTCATGGTTTATAGTTATTACCACGGTTGCAATCTTCTCCCAAAAAAATGCATGGGAACATGTTTGGTTACTACACCAGTGGTATTTAGAGTTTAATTTTTCTTTATTTATTTGGGAAATCTTTAACTATTCAACACACAGTTACAGATTTCCCAAAAAAAAAAGAAAAGTCTCATTTAATAATAACTGGAGTCAATTAGAGGTACTCATGGTGACCTCCTGTTTTCTACAAATAAGAAACTTTTACAACATCAAGTGGTAAATTTGTTCTATGTACACAATTGCTGAGAATGAGCAGTGGTGATTATCCACGGGGTCTATACTTATATATAGTCTAAGAATCAACAAGGATTAAAAAATGTCTTTCAATATACATTGGGGGAAGGAGCATGGGAAAGTTCCTGAAAAAGTTGAAAGAATTTAAAAAAAAAATAGTTGGATTGAGTTTCTTTTCATGAATAATATTTGGTGTTTAGTTTCCACATTCATCAATAGTTTGTCCTGATTGGGAAACTAGAATGAAGATGAAAAAAATAAGTTAATAATATTGTATTGTTGTTAATTGTACCTATGATGTCTAATTACAAAACATTTACGATATTGCAGGAATATGCTGATCCGATGCCAAAAGAGAAAAAAAAAAAGAGAAAAAAAAAGAAAAACAATAAAACAATCAAGTACAGACAAAGGCTGAGAAGACGCAAAGACTCTAACACTTTGGAGTATAGAGACGTGTAGTTTGAGATTAGTTAAGCTCTTGCATTTATGTAGTGGTTTGAAAAGGCTGGTAGATACTGGATAAAGAGGTATAGATATATATATTTAGACGCATTGCAGCTTGTACATATATATATAGCTATATATATTCCAAGATATATGGGTGAACAAATTGTACCAAGCTTAAGTTCAGTTGGAAACAAGAATTTGAACTTGCCAAACCAAAAATCTGAAAAAAAAAAAAATTATAAATAAAAAAAAAGAATGGTAACCTGAAAGGCAATACAAATCATTACAAGGTTATGTGAAATGTAACAAATTATTTGAATCATTGCAACTTATTCTTGTTATTTTTCTTTTTTTAGTCCCGCTCAAAATAGAGAGAAAGACGCGATTCGAGAGTTACCAAGTGAAAATAAGGAGTTT
Source organism: Lodderomyces elongisporus (assembly GCF_030384665.1). Lineage (NCBI taxonomy): Eukaryota > Fungi > Ascomycota > Pichiomycetes > Serinales > Debaryomycetaceae > Lodderomyces > Lodderomyces elongisporus. The sequence continues at coordinate 2,149,129 of NC_083675.1, forward strand.
TCAACAGTTTTCTTTTTGTTCTAGATTAGAAAGTGTGTGTATAACTGAGAGAGGGTAGAGGGGAACAGGCTGATAATCCAGTACTTGCCAGTACTTGCCAGTACTTGCCAGCACTAACTATTGTTTAAAAAGCTTCTTTTTCTTTTTTCTTTGTCTTTATCTTTGTTGTTTGTTCTACTTCACATTCTTTTGCACGAATGTATTGTCCATCTGCTGGTTCTTTGGCTTTTCAATTTCTCTTTGTTGTTGATGTTTTAGGATCTTTGTGGTTGTTACTCGGCATAGTTTCCTGCTCTTCTTCTTCTTCCTTGAACTCTTGTGTAATATTTAATTTTGTGTAAAGAAAGAACACGAATCTTTTATATATTTATTTATTTATATATATATACATATGTATATAATATTTTTTTTATATTTTTTTATATCTTTTTTTTGGACCATCTGAGGCTGTCCATTTCTTAATAGGGATAAACTCTTACCCCATTGAGCGTATAGAAAAGAAGAAAGGAAGAAAAAGTGTAATAGGTATTGAAAGTGTGAAGATGAAGACTGGGAAGAAAGAAACTATTCGTATCTACTGTGTGTATAACTCTACTTGCAATAAATACACAAACTTCTATTTGGGTATAGTTCGATCTCTATTTTCATACATCTGTTTAAGATCATGGAGTATAGTATTCTAGATTCTTAAATTCTTTGTTTTTTGTTCCATTCATTTATTTGCAATTTACAGTATAGGGTGGTGGTCATTAAGGGAAGTAGAAGTTGTTTTTCCAACTATTTTGGTGCGAAAAAAACTGAAAAGAAAAACATATACAGAATCAATGGCTGCTCCAACTCTAAATTTTTACTTACAAAAAAGAGAGAATAAGAGAAAAAGGAAAAGGAGAAAACATTCTGTTTTTTTGTATTTCTTTTGTAGGTAATGATCACGTGATTACAATAGTACATAATACACATTTCAAATTATTCACATATACGTGTAAAAAGTAAGACTTTATTTATTTTCTTCATTTCGAGCTTCACAAAAGAAAGGTGGTGTTACCTTGCTCAATATTAAATAGTTTGTAGTTGAAGAAAAAAAGTTTTATAGAAGATAGCACATTGATAACATGGTGATTGTAGTACTCGATATTGCTTATGTCTCTTACATAGTGTGAGGAAAGGGGTTATACAAAAAAACAAAACAACCATAAGAAGAGTAGGTCGTGCACAATGGCTTCGGAATTTGCGGTATTTTTTTTTTCTTCTTCTTTTTTAAACCGAAGATTCTTTTGATACAACAATAAGCCGCAGTTGTTGGTTAACAAATTTGCAGCCGTTTCTCACTTTCTTAATACAACAACACCTTCTATATATTTTTTTTCTCTCATTTCTCTCTCTTTTTGTATTGGAAGCTTTCGCCTTATAGATCCGTATTACTACAAAATGCTACCATGTGTATACACATACATATATTGATACATATAAATAATCAAATGTTAAGCAAAGCAAAACAAAAGGAAAAAAGAGAGCGAATTTTTTTTCTTTTTTTGAGAAAGCACATTAACAATTGTTGAACCATACGCCTTAAGCCCTTAAGCCTTAAGCCTTGTCCATTTTAATTTTTTTATATTTGTCACCCTGTCACTCTGTTTCCTTTTTCCTCTCCTCTCTTCTCCTCCACTCCATTTCCAATTCACTAGTTGAAGAGAGAATAATCAAAGGCATAAGAAAAAACAGCAAAGAAGCTGATGAAATCTAGGAATGTAAAGGATGCAACAGCAAACTAATTACATGCTGCTCCAATTATGAGCACTTATCGCCCAATTTTTATATTTGCAATTGATCACCTTTTACTACTACTACTACTAATACTACTAATACAACTAATACAACTATTGTGCTTCCTCGCTTATGAAATAGGGGGGGGCGGAAGAGAAGATGGGATGATAGCATACTCTTTTAATCTTTTTATGTATATGTTTCTTTTTCTTTTTTTTTCTTTGTTAGTTGTTGATGTGAACGAAGCAAGTGGAGCTGTTTGCTTTTGATGATCTCTGCTCAAGTAAAATTATGACGCTAGCGCAAAAATCACTCGGATGATTTGATTGTGTCAAATGGGTGGGTGATGGCTTAGGAAAGTTTTAGTAGTGATTGCGTTGAAGCCAGATCAGTGGCGCTGTCTCTTCTTCCCCCTCCCCTCCCATCCCCTCCCCACTTCATCCCCCCCAAAAAAAAAGAATAATAAAAATGTGTTGACTTTTTAAACTGTTTGTATAGTAAAATTTGTGATTAATGATTTGTAAAGAAAATGATTTCTCTATTGTTACTATATGAATACATAGAGGCGTTGAAAATGGAAGAAAAAGAGAGTGGAATGGGCGGGGACAGAGTTTGCGGCATATGAAAGAAGGAAGAGCCCCAATAAAAAAAAAAAATTAATTTTAGGAAAATACAAATTGATTAAAATACAAAGCCTTGAAAAATACAAAAAAGCAAAAAGATTGGACAAGTGGAAAATTGGAAAAATTGGAAAACTAACAAAAATAGATCAAAAATGATCGGAAAGTAGAGAAAGTAAAGAAAGAAGAATTTCAGAAGAAGATTTTGTTATCGGCACGAGTAGAGCGTAGACTTGTGAACCGCAAGAGAAAGAGAGAGAGAGAGAGAGACAGACTTGTTTTTCCCGTCTAAGTTTTTTTAATCGACAAAACCGTTTAAAACCCCAATTCTCGTATACTGAGGGGAGGGGGTGGTGTGTGTGGGTGTGTGAATTTTCAGCAACATTGATCTATATACAAACATACATACAAAAATATACTGGTACATATATATCTATATCTATATCTATATATATATATTTATACATTATTTCACACCTCCATTCTTTACCTGTCTTTCAATTTTATTTCTGTTTCTTTTTTACAACCAAAATCCTCATACCCGTTACACAGTTTACTACTTTTTCCCCTATTTTTTAGGTTTCCAGAGGAGTATTTTCTTTTTTTTAAAGCTAAGATCAACTTATTCAAAATACATCTGATAATTAAAAAGCACAGATCATATTTGGTAATCTAGCGTGTTGAACACCTTTGACCCTAACAAAAGTACTACCTCCTTCAACTACAACTACAACTACAACTACAACTACAACTACAACTACATTTTGGCTAATTTTTGAGATATATACCCCTAGCTCAACTCTCATTCAACTATAAATAAAGAAATCAAGAAACAACTAAAAACAAGCAAGTAGACAAAAAAACATCAAGCACCATGTTCAAAGGTATAAGAAAAAGAGCCTCTAATCTATCCATCTATGCTGTCACCTCAAATCTGAGTGCAACAAACGCACCCTCGGATCAGCAACCTGCTTCCAATTCTCCTTCTAGCTACGAAAGTATCCTAAGTCAAGTCCACGATTTTGAAATTGCTTTAAAAGCAATGGACTATCTATTGGACGACAGGACGCAACAAGGCACTGAACTCTTACACGAACAAGCACAGCTGGGCTCATCAGATGGTAAACCACATGCCATATTCCCACTCGCATTGGGTGTGATGGAGTTTATCGAGGCAACGTTGGGATTTGAACCGGAAATAATGGCAAGAGCGCACAAGACATTGAACGATGCAGAGAGTGCTTCCACCACCAATGCCAAGTACAATGTACGACACCAATTGGCAACATCAAATATATACCCACCAGGAACCGAGTTCCAAGTGACATTGGCCGAATCCACGTTGCTAAATGCATTATTGATGTTATTAACAGAAAACAATGGGATGGTGGAAAGTGTAAAGGCATTATATAAATTGAGAAAAGCATACCAGACATTGGACGCAGTGTACAAGAAGATCAAGGAACTGGAACCTGTTTTTAATCGAAATTTGGCCAAGTTGAGAAAAGCTGCTAATAAAGGCTTATTGGAAGTACCTAGATTAAATGGGTTGGTAAACGGCGGAACACGATTAAAACATTCTATAAGCACAGTTGACTTACCAGGGTACGAGTCACTGGGAAGCTCCAGCAGTTCCAGCAGTGCCACATTACCCGAGGATCTCAAATTAATGAAAAATTTGGAAAAGATTTATTTGATGCGGAAAGCAAGGATAGAGGGCACAAATTTGGGAAATAATACTGGCGTGCAACACCAACCTCTAAACCTATTTTCCGACCTGGCAAGCTCTATTGCCATGAAACAAAATGGGAATGGTGTCGAAACATCGTTGCCTATAATACCACAATATGGAAAGTTTAACAATGGAAACGAAGAACAAGTTGAGGAACAAGAAGAAGAGGGAGAGGGAGAGGAGGAGGAGGAGGAAAATTCAGATAATGAGCACTTTGTTGATGCAGTAGAAGAGCTTACAATTGGTGATATCAATTCAAGCTCACTTGCAGACTCTAGCGCACAATCGATTTTGTCATCTGTGGAAACTTCGCCAAGCGAAGTGCAAAGCACAGATATGCACTTGCATGTCTCCACCACTGATGAGTTTATCCATTCCGGAGTTCAACTTTGTTTTGGTATCTTGCAAGTGGTCCTATCACTCATTCCGCCAGCAATTGGAAAAGTATTATCGATTGTTGGATTCAAGGGCGAGCGAGAGACTGGGCTCAAATTACTTTGGAAGACGGCAATTACATCAAGAAACGTACATGGTGAATTGGCTTTACTTTTTTTGTTAATGTTCTACGACGGTCCCGTGCAATTTGTTGACACTGGGTTCCGATTACCCAGTGCAAACAAGCTCAAGAATATCATCAATCTTGAAAACAAGACCTCTGTGACAGATGATGAAGTTGAGCTAATTAAAGATAGCCCCGAATCATATACTAGCCAGTTGCTCAAACGCGCACGCCATCATTTCCCACACAATGCATTATGGATTCTTCAAGAGGGAAGAATGCTTGCTGCAGAAGGGCGTTTGGCACAGGCAAGCACATTGATGCAGAATTTTACGGATAATCCAAATAACAAGATACAAATGCAACAGATTGAGGCATTGCTCATCTTTGATAGGGCGACAATCTATATATACATGCACGAGTACGACAAGGCGGCAAGAGATTTGATATACTTGATTGAAATCAATTCGTGGTCTAAAGCTGTGTACTTGTTCATGGCAGCAGCCTGTTATCTCGAAAGATACAGAATGGTGCGTATGGGTTTGCAATCGCCGCAAATCAATGCAGATACAAAGCTGAGTTTAAACGGAGATGTGGTTAAAGATGTGGAACTCGAGGCTAAAAAGTATTCTGACTTGTTTACGAAATACCTCAACCTTTCACTAAGTTATGTTCCAGGTCACGGAGCAAATGCTCAGAAAAAGGGAGGATTAGGCGGCAGTGGTAAACAAATGCCATTTGATAAGTTTTTGTTGAGAAAATGGAAACATATCGAGCAAAGGAAAAAGAGACATCCAGAATTAAGTTTAGCCGATGTCGTAGGAACATCATTGATTCACGAATTAATCTATTTCTGGAACGGGTATAACAGAATGAGTCCTCAAGATTTCGAGTTGGCATTGAAATTGTTGGGATACTCGGGTGCACCCAACACAGAATTATCAGCAAACACTCTTCATAACAATTATGCCAAGATTGAGGAAACAGAAGATGAGGCAATGATTAGATATTTCCTTCAGTCTGTGGCATTACGACAATTGGGTAAAGTTAAACAAGGATTGGGTATATTGGACAGCCACGTGATTTCCAAATATGTCATCTCCGAGGTTCCACAATTTAGATTCCACAAAATGACTTATAGTCCTTACCTCTACCCTACGGCATTTTACGAAAAAACGATGTTTGTATGGCTCTTGAGAACATCCGAATCTACAATAAAACAGGATGTCGGCCGTGCAGTGCATGAATGTAAATCGTATTTGAAGAAAGCAGAAACTGTTGGTGAAGGAGATTACGAGTTGAGTAATAGGACTAGTATGCGTATAAAAGCAGCTGGCGATAGACTAGATCAACTAGGTTCTCTGTCTAGATGAGGAACAAATGGTCAATACACTACTATTAGAATGTTTTTTTTCTTTGTGCTTTTCATTTTTAATTTCATTTTCATTTCTAGTTTCTTTTTCATTGCATTTTTTCATTACTTATTTCTACGTTTTCTAGAAGATTAACTGGTAAATTGTATGTTATTCACATGTTATATAACCTTGTGTTCTTTTAACATTTTTCTTTTTCTTTTTTTTTTCTTTTCACTTTTCACTCTTCTGTTTTCTTTTCTTTTTTTCTTGAGGTTCCTGATTTTGCTCCTTTTCTAGTTAAAGTATAGATCCACCATTTTATCTGCAACATTAAACCTCAACACAATGGTGAGCAACCAAGTCAAGGCAAGGAATGGTAAAATACCCGCAACAACAATTAATTGTAGTACTCTTGCCGGGTTCTTGTGGTTCAGCTTAATAATACTTGATGTAATAATAGGCAAAGAGTTGAATCCGTAAAATGAAACAATAAAGTAGTAGCCAATGCTTCCAAAATACAAAGAGTTGCCCAAAATTAAGGCAACTACCGACTTCTTGATTCTTATAATGGGCAACAAGACAAATTGTACAACGTAAAGTAGACACCATATGATCAAAAACGAATTGCAATGAATATCAAAACAAAAACCCCATTCGATATAGTTGACGCTATATCTACTAAACCCGCCAGGTGTTCCCTTACCCATTTCGAGGTTGAATAATCTATTGGTGACAACCCATGTAACTGTGGAAATGATTATACCAAACAAATAAAAATCAATGAATACCATATACGTGATTAATTTGAATATATCCAAGAGGTTCGGCAGGTAAACGACTCCCCACGCCACAGCCGAAATACATAAGAATCCCGTAATTAAAATGAGAAAAGATGGGTCATCTCTCGTATACGAGTTGCGGCCCGCATTACCAACCATATCCTCTGCATACAGTACCTGCGGTTGCAGCAGCAGCAGCAGTTGTTGTTGTTGCAGTTGTTGCTGTTGTCGATAATAATAGTGTGATCGATACATTTTGCGCGGATTGATAATCAAATGGAAAATCTCCCATATTGCCGTTTCAAAATCCAAAGTGCTTGGCTTGAAAAGTCGCTTGACTAATTTACGTATAGTCTTGAATCTGTTGCGTGAAAATATTGAAGATGCTGAGCCAAAAGTTTGCGTGTTATAGGATGATGATAACGGTGATGATTTGCCATGATGGTGAAGTGTGGGACGTGGGTAGTAAATTGATGAAGGAGTAGAAATAATGGATCCGGCTCGAGTACTTGTTCCGCCGCCATTGACACCATTGGCTGCATTGGATGCTCGTGTAGACGTTGCAGAGGATGGCGTGGCCGCTGTTTGAGGGAACAAGTCTTGTGTCGTGTATGGAAGGTTTGTTCTCTTTGGCATTGTTATGGTAGTGTTTTAATACTAAGTTATGAAGAATAAGGGATTCAGAATACAAAGACAAAAGTATGACGTGTAAGAATCAAATTAAGTAGAAAAAAACAAACGGGAGGCAAAGGCAGATCAAGTGCAAAAAATCGTAAAGGTGGAGGAATCCAATTGGATGAAAGAGGAAGGTCTGACTAAGGATCGTTCGAAAGGGTATTTGACAGGTTTTAGTTCGCTTGTACGATTTTGACAAAAAAAGAAAAATATATATATTTCAAAAAAAAAAAAATGAAAAGAAAATAAATAAAATAAATAAAATAAATAAAGGAAATGGAAGATCAAAAATGGGGTTGGGCACACACACACACACACACATATATATATATATAGTTCTAAACAGAGAGTGGAAGAGAACACGAAACTCTTGCTTTAAAAGTAGAAGTCTCAATTTCAATCATCACATACATTCGTGTTTGTACCAAATTCGTTAATTGCATATGTGTGTCGAGCCAAGCGTCCTTAGTAGAGAAACAAAAAGGAAGAATAGGCAGAAAAAAGTAGAACAGGTCTCATACAATTGTCATTGTTATTGACATTTAGTAATTAGATCATTTTAGTGCATTATACTAGATTGCACTATACTATATTGTACTACACTATGTTGTACTACATTGTATTGTATTTAATTGTATTTTATTGTATTGTTCTATTTACACGATTGTCAAGATTAGATCGAAAAAAGTGAAGTATATTCAGTGTCCCACATTTCTTTAAGCTTATCATCATATGCACCTATCATAGGACGACCACTGTTATAATTGTCGTTACTAGTATAGTGGTAGGGCTTGTTGTTGTTGTTACTGTTACTGCTGTTGTTGTTGTTGTTGTTGTGGTTCCATCTTTGTTTCCGACCAAGGTTTTTGTTTCTCACTAAATATCCCAAAACGCCTGAGTTATTCTCAACTTTCTTTTTCGTTCCTGGAACTTCATGCGAAGAGAATCGCAATCTGATACACGTTGATTGTGATAAAATAGTCTCATTTTGAATCTTCCACTTGTATGGCAACTCCTTAGTACGATGCTTGTTTTGGTCAGATAAAGACCCTTCATATTCATGAAGTTGCTTATAATCCATTAATTTTTGTTGGGTTCGACTCATTTTGGGAAGTGATGCACTAGAGCTGTTCTCACTAATAGTGACCTTAAAATCTGTGAGTTCTTTCATCATATCTTGCAACTCAGGGAGTTTGTGCTTGATTGGAATGTCTTCTATTTGCTCCACCGGATATTGAGTGTCCATTTCATTCATTGATATAAACTTGTTATCTGTTTCGCCATTTAAAACAGTGGTTAGTGGCAGGTCTTCATCAGCATTGCTGTTGCTGCTACTATTGCTTCGAATGCTACTGAGCGACAATCGTGAGACTCCTGTGTCCTTTCTTGGAGATATTACAGTTTCGTCTTTACCAAGAAGTGACTTTAATGTTTCCGCTGTTAATTGCCTCATTTTCATATACATATTAGGTCGCTCGGGACTCGGTCTACCAGAGACCGGATGATCATCTTCTTTGAGGTTTTCATGAGGAGTATTTATAGTATAATCCATTGATGCGTGTCCGTTCATATGAGCTAAATCAATATCAGCATCAAGACCATGACCACGGTCTCGGTCTTGGTCTTGGTCTTGGCCCTGAGCAGAGACAGGGGTAACAGTATGCGTGTGAGCAAGTGAATTTGACAGAGAATGTGCACTATTCAATGAAGGGCGTTTGATGTTGTACTCATCCTTCAAAACTGTGAGTGGACTCACACTATCACTGTATTTTATAAAGGGCTTTCTTGAATTTGTTGTTGCGGTTGCGGTTGTTGTTTCCGTTTCCTGGTTTATTTCATCATTCAATTGGTACAGGTGCCAGCGTCTAAACTGCGGTCGTTGAGGTTGCTCAACCATTTGGATATTTTTCTTTAAATGGCTTTGGTTTGGAAGTACTTTAGGCTGATCTTTGCGATATTTTTGGAGCATTCCATCAGCCGAAACTGATCGTGGTATTTCATGGCTTGTCCGGTGATTATAGTTTATAGCTTGATGAAGAAGTACCTGGTGCGCTCGGGACAGCTTTTTGCGAGATCGAAAGTCCTGTTCTCTGTTATTGGATTGTAAACAATGTTGAGGTTGACTTTTTTGGGAGAAGTTGTCAATACTGTAGTTGTTGCTAACACATCCTTTGCTTGGTGTACGGCCACGATCTTCACAATTATCGGAATCAACAGGTTTCTTCGCTGAAGTGGTGGAGAAAGAAGAAGTGGAAGAAGTGGACGTGGATGTTTTATTGCGAACTCTTTCGTATTGTGAACTAAGCCGCAGGTGGGCCGGTCTTCGCTGTAAATCAGCCATTGTATAGCCTCCTGCAAAATCGTGGTTGGACCTGGATGTGAAGTCAAATTTGACTTTAGATCTTGTTTTTAAATCAATGTGTCGATAGCACCTTTTGGCAATAGGTGCGATAAAAAGATGAAGGATTCTGTAAATCAAATTTAAAAGAAAATGTTTATGAAAAACAACTATTACGAAGAAACTGGAATAGAAACTTACTCTTTGTAATCCGGGAATTTCAAATTAGAAATTTGAAAAATGAAAAATGAAAATAGAAAATAGAAAATAAGACATCGCTTTTTCATGTACAGCAATCTCAGAATCATCGTTGGTTTTCAGCAATAGATATATGCTGCAAAATGTGGTATATGTATGATAAAAGATAAGGATTTAGTGTCTACATGGAGCGAGGGAGCGAGGGGCAGTTAGAGGTAACTGTTGAGATTTAATTATATGTAATTTTTTTTTTTTGCCAGCTTTGTAATTGTCGCTTAATTGTTTCTTCTTCTCTTATCTTCACGTGACTTAATACTTTACTCAAAATTTTCAGTAATTTAAACACAAAAATAATTTAGCATTCAGTGTAGGCGGGAAACGTTAGAAAAAAAAAAGGAGATTATGCAGCATCTCTATTATCACTAACAATTTTGACCAATCAAATTGATTCATGCATTAAAAGTTGATTATCAAAAAATTTAAAACAAAAAACAAAAAAAAGAATAAAGAATTAGAAAGAGAAGGGGGAAAAAGATAAAGAAAGAAAATCAAATAAATAGAAACAATGCAAAAATACTTTTATTCCAAAATTATATAGCTATCAACATGTGGTTAAAATTAGGCATTAAATTTTTTTTAGTTTTTTTGCTCTTCTTTTCTCCTTCTCACTTTCTCTCACTTTTCGTTCTCCTGTACATTTATAGATCCTTGTCGAGTGATAGCAATCCAGTTGCCAAGTTTTCTTCAGCTGCCTTGATCAATGTCTTTCTCCTCGAATTGACCAACTCGCCCAAATTTATGATATTCATCTTCTTTTTCAAAATAATTCCAACTTTATCTGGCTGGTCAATCTCAATTATTTTCTCAAACACATTTGACAAATCCTCAACGGTCTTGTTTAGAAAATCCTGGTTAGTTTCAAAGATCTCGGAGAAATTCAGCCTGTTCAAGTAGAATGCAAAACAATATGTCCACTTTAGCGTTTTACGACCATTTTGCAAAGCTCTCATTGCATCTGGTAGGAACTGGATATCATTCCATGAAAGATTTCGTTCTCCTTTGCTCCTCATATCTTCCATGTATAATTTTGTCACATTATCAATTCTTTTCAACGTCTTCTGGTCTCCTTTCATCGATGACTCGTGGATCGAATACCGTTTATAAAAATGCAAATACCTCTCCAATGTTGCCTTGCTCTTATTTTTCCTACTTTCTTCCTCTGCTCGTTCATCTCGAAATCTATTACATGAATAATTGTTTTTATGCGAACTCCAATCACCCAAGCAGATCCAACAAAATTCGTAGCTGCATTTCCTGCACGTCATATGATTGCAACCTCCATTTTTCTCAATTGAAGTGGAGCATTTGGGACATCCATGTGTATTTGCATCGAGCCAGTGTGCTGTTTCCGAATCATCTGCACATTTCTTGATCCATTTCTTAACTAGCCAACAAGGACATGGAAGATGATTTTCATAATTGCAGTTGAAGCAAAACTCATGTTGCTCTGAACAACCAACAATGGGCACTAATGAAATATCAATGGAGTATTTGTTTTGTTGCAAAGATACTTGTTTCCTTTTTGTGTCGTCACCGCTCTGATTATCTTCTTCTCCATTTTGATTATCGTCATCTGCATAGTATAGTCGATTAGAGGAGACTAGCTCGGTAAAGCTTATACAATCTGTTGCCGGACACCACTTGTAGCAATTTTTCGAGTTCACCATGGATCGTGCATGCGATAATACTAATGGGTTTTCCTTAAGTGATCGTTCTGATTTCTCTGCAAACATAAAGTTCACTTCTTTACTGTTGTTGTTGCTGCTGTTGTTACTGTTACTGTTGCCGCTGCTGGTGGTCCATTGTAAAATTCGGTCAATATCTTGGTGAGGTATGGTTAAGGAACATTCGGGTTCCATGCATGTGATTAGTTTGCCACTGTTGATCTCATTGGCCACATACTGATTGTAACATTCGATGCAATATTTGTGATTACAAGTTGTCGAGTATACTTTTGTTGTTGGATAAGTTTCACAACATATGATACACGTGAAATCTTTTTCTGTGGTAAACTTGTTGTTAGAAGGTTGTGTTGTTGGTAGTCCACATTCTTTTAGAAATTTTTGCTCATTTGTAAAAAATGCATCCAATACTTCGTCCAGTTGCCATCGTTTTGTTTGTAGCATTATGAGCAAGTCGCTAGTAGTACATTTCCCCAACTGGACGTTGCTTAGCCTCTTTAATGCAGTCAAGAAATGAGACTCAATAAATTGCTCTAGTGTCCATGTTTGATATGATGTCCCATTATAACCCACTTTGCCTGCCTCTATAACTGCTCTTGAATCTGAGGTATGCGAGGAAGAGCCATTCGGCTCAAAAATGGCGTCGGGACTAGATTCTGATTCAAACGAATTAGAAGAAAAGGCATCGCCCTCAACATCGTTGTCCATGTCAGAAACGTCATATTCCATTTGATCTTCGTCTTCATCATACTCGCTGTATTCAAACAGCATTTCGCTGTTTATGTCTGACATTATTCCTTTGCCCAAGTTTGAAATCCAAAAAACAAAAAAAAATAAACTAAAAAAAAAACGAAAGGCTAGTAGAAGAAAAGGATTGTGTTTATATAATGTAGATACAACAATAGGGTATATATAAAAGATGCAAGTGGTATTTGATGTGATAGAAAGAAAAATTAATGAGAAGGGGGAGGGGGAGGGGGCGGGGCTGGTATTAGTGCTGGTATTAGTGCTGGTATTAGTGGTGGTATTAGTGGTGGTATTAGTGGTGGTGGTGTGATGGTTTGCGGTTGAAAGTTGATATTTAGTGGCGGTGAAATCTTGATCCTACTTAGGCCAGTGTTAAGTGTTTTTAGGACGTGTGTGTCTTATCGGTATTAAATAATGGTAGCATCTCCGTTCAAAAAGGGAAGCCACAAAGAAAAGAATCGTCAATAAATATTTGAAGCAGTAAGAGATGTAAAGGGAAGCACAGAGAAAGTAGCATATCATTTTGGTGATGGACAATAATCCTAGAGAAACATTTACTACTGTAATTCATCACAAGTTCCCGATCAGTTTTGTTTTCGATAAAAAGATTTCGCCTCGTAACAAGGTTTTTTTGATGTACTCATTTTGAATCATGTTTCTTTGTGATTTATTCATTTTCTGTTTATATTTCCCTTGTTTTATTTTTTTTTTAATTTCTCTTTTATACGTATTTTTTAGTGTGATAGTTTTGGTTACTGATTCGATCAAAAAAATAACTTACGTACTTCAAAAAGAGTTTGATATTAGCTTTGTTAGTAAGTTTCAAGAAGATTGTAGCGTAAGTATCAACCTAAAGTCCAGTTTACCAAAACCATTTTTAGTCTACTGATTGTTCTTTCTTTTCCTTTTCTTTTTTTACATTAGCTATCAATATCCTTTCTTTATTCAAATTAGAATTGGTTTCTATGGTTTGTCAATGTGGTTGCCAAAATTTAAGTGAATTTGCCAAATGGCAAATATAAAGGTCGTGTACAGTGAATCAAAAGTGTCTCTTTTTTTATATTTCAGAGAAATGTCCAATATGCAGGACACGAGATGATGCTTGGTTGTAGTTTAAGAATTTTTTTTTTTTAATTTTTTTTTCTCTTGGATCTGCGACTATAAAAGGGAACGAAATTCCATTTCTCATCTTGAAGGAAACTTCAACTCCTTTTTTTTTCTCTTCTTTTTGCTCCTTAATCATCAGTAGTGGTTATTCTATATCTAATATATTATAACATACTATATACTATAAAGACTTATTGGCAATGGGAATTTGGATATGTTCATATATGAGTATTCGTCTCATTGCCAAATTTATCAATTAACCCAATAGCTAAGTACCTTTGATTGACCTTACTAACAATTCGGCCACAATCAGTACTTCGTTTCGGTCTTTTAGATGAGATAACGGCATTTACATGTGTTTACCTATATGGGATAAAAAGTTCTGGTATTATAGTATCGAAGACCATTTAGTGCTTTTCGGTACGATGAGTATCCAGATGAAAGCATGGTGCTACATTTGTTTACCTTTTTATTAAATTTTTTTTCCTTTTCTTCTTTTTTGAAGGAGTTTGCAATTTTTACAAGCAATTGGAAATTTTTATCGGTTTTTAACTTTTCTTTTCATTTTTTTTTATTATACTTCCTTTCCCTTTGCTTGTAAACATTTCTTATTTTTCATCAGAATAACGAAAAGAAACTGGGAAAAAAAACTGGATAGTTTAGTTGCTCTACATTCTATCCTTGACAATATGTAGAATCAGTTTGTTTCCCTTCTTTTCGTGTAATGAATTTTTTTTTTTGACTTTGGCTCTATAATTAGCTCTTGGATTGTTTTTGAAACTTGGTATAGTGCTTAAACACATTTGAATATTGTATATGGTAAGAGGTGTCTTTATTTTATTTTTATTTTTTGTTTTCCGTTGAAGGCATGTGACCTTCGAGTAGGAAATAAAATGAGACTTAGCCAACTCTTTGACATCAAACGGGGAAAAAAAAAACAAAGAAAAAGAATAGTGCAGGTTCAATTCAATCAAAGGACTTACTTCTTACACATCGCCACACAACAAGAGTAACAAGCTCAGTATTCACCCTACACTCCACTCTACTCTACTCCACTCCACTACACTACACTACACCATACCATACCCTACAACATTTTTCTATTACCACCGCTTAAACCAGCTTTTAAATCAGCGTATACATACCTACTGAGATTATAACATAGTATATTACCCCAGCAAAACCATGGCTCATAGATTATTAGTCAATGTGATATTCACAGGTGCCTCTGTTTTTGGCAAAGCATTCACTGAAGCATACAAGCAAGCCGCTAAGGCTTCAGCTGCAGGCGCAGCCGCAGGTGGCCCAGCTAAAGCAGCATCGATGGGTGGTATTTCCACTGAGGAATCACTCAAGATCTTGAATATTGACAAGAAGGATTTGACCTTGGAAAAGGTTGACGAAAAGTACAACTATTTATTTGAGGTCAACTCAAAAGAGCAAGGAAATTCGTTCTATTTACAGAGCAAGATATATTATGCGATGGATACATTAAAGAAAGAGCTAGAGTATCTTGAAAAAGTGAAACAAAATAAAGAAGGTGGAGGAAGCAGTTCGCCGACTAGTTGATGATGGAACAGCAAGAGTGTTGTTGAGAATGGACTTGATGAATGAAGAGGCAAACGTATATGTGCCATGTGTTGTTGCTTTGTATATAGAGTTTTAATACTGTAGTAGAGAATTTAAAGAATAAATGTACATCATATTTTATGCTGTAGGTTGAAATCTTTTTCGTTTTTTTTGAATCTTTTTGGTTCTTTTTGGTTCTTTTTGGTTCTTAAGATCCAACATTGATCCATTGTGGTTTAGGAAATCATTTAGGCAGAATCAAAAAAACAATAAATAGTAGATATCTAATCAGCGATGATATTTATTAAGTCTAACAATTTTTCAAACTCTAATTAATACCACCTCCATATTTGACGAAGAACAACAAAGGTGGGTACTTAACAATAAATATGTTACAAGTGTGTAGCAAAGACGAGATGAAGTTATCCAATAGTTTTTTCCATTACAGATACGAGAAAGATCTGAATGTAATTTAATTAAAGCCGAAATTGGGATTTGAATGGAATGGAACCAAAAATAAAAAATAATCAAAAGATCGTATTCTTTTTTTTTTATGTTTTTTTGGAAAAAAAAGGAAGAAAATTAAAAATCTATAAACGAAGTTTATACGAGGAGTTAAAAAAAAAAAGAAAAAGATTGACAGAGAATTATACATCAAAGAAATACGTACACTTGTAACAACAAATAAACGATTACATTTTCCCATTTTATTTTATACAAATCAACATTCCACTGAAGATTCAGGTTTCTTGTTTCTTTATTAAATTCCATTAATTTACACGCTGAATACTTTTCATCATTTAGTTGTCTTTTTTTTTTAAATCTTTCCATACATTGAACCAAGAATCTTTTATCACCCAGTCCCCATTTTTTTCTTCTAGAGAGAGACCAAAGAGAATAAACGAATTTAAGGGAAAAAAAAATTAAAAATCAAGCCTCGATTTATTTCTTCCTCTTCTTCTTCATTTAATCCTTACCCTGGTATACCTAACGGCTGTTCTAAAATAAGTTTGACAATAAATGGCTAATCGAGAAGAAGATCAGCTTTTACAGGATGCATCAACATTGTTGATGTTTGCCAATGTGGCGGCACAGCAACAGCTGAATCAGAGCTCACCAACACAATCTAATATATCACCTCCTACCAGTACTGCTCAAATTCCACACGTAGCACCATCAATGGAAACTCGGTCTCCGCCGATGCAACAGCAGGAGCAATCGAAACAGAAACAACAACCTCAAACGCTTCTGCTGATGCAAGCACAATCAAACGCTAGACCAATACCAATACCAATGCCAATGCCCATGCCAATCCCACAAACGCAGCAGCCAGTACAGCAATCACCACCATCAATACTGCAGATGCAACCGCCACTCAACTCATTACAGTCTCTGCAGTCACTGCAACCGTCGCAGCATCATCATCATCATCATCAGCAGCAGCAGCCTTTGTATATGCAACACACTTCTCAGCAACCATCCACACAGCACTTGGCTGAGCCGTATTTCAAGCAAATAACGCAAGTACAACCACCTGTATCAGAAACTCACAAAATAGTGTATAATCATGTGCAACACCAACCAAGGTTTCCAGTGCCTGGTATTTTAAACTCTGCACCCGAAGAGTCAAGCTTTTCCACGTCTGCACCACCATCAGTTGGACCAACAATGGCCAAACCCCTTTTAACTCAATCACAGCTGGTTCTGTTGGATGATATCAAGAATTCTGTTGTACAAAAAAAGGTACCACGCAAGAGCTCCCTAAGTATACTCATGAACACACCGGAACCAGAAACAGGGCTCGATACTCCAGCTCAAGTACCACCAATACCAAAGAGGAAAACAGTTTCACCACCTGCAACTTTACCTAAACAAGGCACGTTCAAAGCAACTCACGAGAGAAGCCGATCGATTCTGGATACTCACGCGGCTAGAATTCAACATGAAAAATCAATATCACCAGGAGCCAGAGCTAGATACGAAAGAGGTATAGATGTTAGAGGAAAAGAGCGCAACTCAAATAACGCAATGATTGCAGTTGCAGCTTTGACTGCTGCAGCAGATATCCCATTTCCCTTGAAATCAGCTGAAGTAATGTCTTTGGAACAACAGCAACAACAACAGCAACAACAACAGCAACAGCAACAGCAACAGCAACAGCAACAGCAACAACAGCAACAAATAGCCGATGCCAATGTTGCAAATGAATCCCTGCCACAAGTTTCGACAAGACCAGTAAAAGGTTTGACACAGGCACTGGACAAGAGTCTATCTACTGCTGAAAGTAGAGAAAAAGAAAAGGTAAATACAGATGCGGTTGACATTGACTTTGACGTTGACGTTGACGTTGACGTTGACGTTGCAGCAGTTGTTGAGGCGGGGGAAGTCAAACAAAATAAGACAAAGAAAGCTCAGCAGGAGCAGGAAAAGCAACAAGAACGGCAAAAGAAGAAAAAGACAACAGTATCTTCAGTGCCAGCAGCAGCAACTCAGACTACTGATTCATCATCAGCAACAACAATAACAACAACAGGCACATCCACATCCACTTCCACATCCACAACTACAACTGTAGGAAAGAAAAGAAAAACCGAAGTACCACCTTTGAAAACTTACCAAGTAGATCCAGATTCCGGATTAATTGGATGCATATGTGGAATAGAAGATGACGATGGTTTCACCATTCAGTGTGATATATGTTTTCGATGGCAGCATTGTGTTTGTATGGGCTATGAAAACGGTGACGAAGTGCCCGAAGATGAGTATAAATGTTACTATTGCGATTCTGAGAAATGGGGAAAATTTGATCCATTGGTTGCCAGAGAAAAGACACTTGCAAGACTTGATAACGAAAGAATCGAGCAGGAAGAAAAAAGCAACGAGACTGTTGATGAAATTGAACATAAAAGTGATATGAAAAAAGAGATTTTAGAATCAGGAACAGTATCGGCACCACATTCAGTATCTTCATTAGCTGCTAATCAAGAACCTGTACCGATACCACCTCCAAACAATAAACGGAAACAACTGAATTCAGATAAAGGTGAAAAAAAGAGGAAAACAGATGATAAGGGAAACGGTAGAAAGTCACCTCCTACAGTACCTACTACACCTACGCAAACTGCGATAGCAACGTCCGGAGCCATTAACAATACCTCTTCGCTGGTGACTGCAGAACACAAAGTCAAGTTTGACGAGGAAGCTCCAAACAAGAACAACGAGCTTTTGGAAGATGGTGTTACAGCCGAAACATACCAGTCTGTTTATTACAAGTTGAAGGAGAATGATTTTAAACGTAACTCTGTTAAATCATTCATTGTAGATGCTGGTGTTGAGTTTGTCAACAGTTTAACGGAGTTACCAAAATTAGAGCAACAACAACTTCAACAACATCAGAAACGTGTCTCAACTTTTAGGGGTGTTCAAATTATGTCTCCAGGTCAATTTAAAGCAATAAAATTAAGTAGAATTGTGCTTCCCAAGTATCAAAAGTATCTTCAGGACCATAATAAGTTGGGCGGTAAAAAGAAGAATTTCAACAAGACAAAAGTGGAAGTAAAGCCATATACTGATAACTCAAAGCACAAATTTAATGGGATCTCGAAACTATCTTTGTTTATTACAACTACTGATGGCGCGTTAGTCATACCAGAAAATACTCCAATCATTGAATATCTTGGAGAAATTGATTTCTTTAAAGATTACTGCAATGATAGTATTAACCAATATTCTTTATGGGGAACAACAAAACCAAAGGTTTTGAAAGCAAGTATTCCGGGCAAGGAAAAGTCTATTGATATTGTGTTGGACTCGAGGTTTGTTGGAAATGAGAGTAGGTTTATTAGAAAGTCGTGTTTGTCTTCAGCCAACTGCAAAATCCAAACTATTTACATTCCCGAGCTAAAGAAGTTCAAGTTTTTGGTAGTTACATCTCGACCAATTACATTGAAAGCTGAGAATGCCGACGAGGAGTTGAGATTGCCTTGGGATTGGGATTCACAACACCCAATTTTGAAGTTGTATGAGAACAATAGCCTGGAGAAGTTTGAAAATTTGACAAACGAAGAGAAATCAGCATTGATTACATATGTCGATAATTATCTCCATTTCGTTGAATGTGGCTGCTCAACCCATTCTAATTATAATAATTGTGCAATCTTCAAGATTAAGAAGGCAACAAGCTACTTGATGAGATCAACAAGGAAAGCCTCAAGCATAAGTAATATAAACTTGGGCAAATCCAAGGATGAATTGGTGTTGCCCCGGCCAGACAAAAAATATGTTAGTTGGGATGAGCGGATGGCTGAAAGAGATCAACAATTGCAAAAGGAGTTACTTGAGCAAAAATCAGTTAGCAAAGAGTCTGAAAATGAGAGTGATGCAAATATTGTTTTGGCTGAGCTGGATGGAAAGGATAAGAACACGGAGAAGGAAGCAGCTAGGGAGGAAGTTATCAAAAAGCCCATTTATCCTTTTAAACGTCTTTACAAGCAAAAGATGATTTTAAAGGCTAAAAAGGAAGCTTTACTCAATTCCAAAAATGTCATTATTGCAAAAGATATTGATGATATTGAAATGAAGGATGTAGAGAAAGTCAAAGAACAAACAGAGGATGGAAAAGATGAAGTAAAAGAATATAAAAAAGAGGAAGAAGAAGAAGAAGCAGGAGCAGGAGAAAAAGAAGATGTTTCTGGTTTCATTCCAATCCCTATCGTTCCACAATTACTTTCCAAAATTGAGGCGGAGTTGGAAATCACATTACTGATACTGAGAAAACCTCTGGCGCCGGTTGTTAGTACAGATATTGGGATTGACAAGATCGGGGTCGACAAATTACCAGGTTTGCCTCATGAATTCAATGCGAAAGCGAATCGTACTTCCATCAGCAGGCAAGGCTCATCCACCAAATTGGGGGATGATAATGTAGTAAGCACAACCACAAGATCAGAAATTACTGCCTCAGTTGCTCCTACATCTACGGCAGCTTTTGGTGCTTCTTCTGCCGCTGTTCCAACTAGTATCTCAACCAATACTAATCCTACTACCATTGCTTCTACTCCATCATCTTCGTCTGTTGTTAGTGCCACAAGTTCGGTTTTACCTCAAGATAAACCAAAGCCTGTAAAAAAGCTATCATTTGCTGATTACAAAAAGAAAATGAAGTAGTTGAACTTTTCTAAAAGACGAGTTTTATTGTTCTAGGTTTGATATAGATATTCTTACACTATGTATTATTAATTGACATTTCTATAACTAATGCCTCTTTATTCAGGTTTTTGAAAAAAAAAAAGATGGGAAATCGTTTTGGTTTGTGCCCGCAATCAGTATAGTATTAAGGAATTAAAACAAAAAACAAAAACAACAAAAAAACAAACAAACTATATAATGAACTATATTTATTCATGAACAGAATGCCCATTTGAAACCCCATAAAAAAAAAATAAGTTTGAAATTGAAAAAATAAACAAATAAAAATAAAAATAACATGATTCAAGTCAGATGGTAAAAGTAATTGTAGTATTATTATTTATTTCCTCCTCGTTTAACTTCTGATTATTTCCATTATTTGTTAATTCTCGTGAAGAACTTGTTTGAAACCGTTAAAGAACTTCAAGACTTTGATTTTACCATAGAAACAAAACTTGCTTCATTTAGGTAAATATATATATATAAGTGCATGTGTGTGTGTGTGTGTGCGCGTGTGCGTGGGTGTGCGTGTGTGTGCGTGAGAGTACAAATATATCAAGTCTTTACTTTTCAACAGATTCCATCAATTTACTCGAGGCAAGATCATCAGTTTGACCATCACCTGTTTCTTCTTCTTCTTCCTCCTCTGCTTGGTTTGCAAACTTGTGTTGTTTAATTTGTTTAAACAATGCTTGCTTTTCCTCTTCGCTCAACTCATTCTTCTTTTTACCTTTGATATGGTACATTGGGTTCAAAGATCTCAAGGTGACATTCTTCAAGAATGGCAAATGGCCATGCTTCTCCTCGTACAACATGAGTCCAATTGTAATCATCACTGCAATCCAGTAAACATTGTAAGAAATGACTGAGCCGTAGGTGGCTGAGTTTTGCCACCCGAGAATGGCATTGAATATATCCCAACCATTATCGGTTAATGGATTGCAACAATTCACATGCCAAACTGACTTGGCGATATCATAAGTTCCTGGTCCATTGCCATTTTCAGCCGCATCGCCACCAGTACGAACATTGTATTGGTGCGCCTCAATGAACCAAACACCACGTGAGAACAAACCTGCTGCAATCAAGTATAATATACACGTGGAGATGATCAAAAAGATTTGCATCGACATATTGGAACCGAAATAGTAGAGCAACACACCAACCACGGCACCCGCAATCAAGCCGCAAATGACTGGAAGTGGGAACGATGAGGCTGGTTGGTTGATACCAACACCACCAACAAACACCACTGCCTCCAAACCTTCTCTAAGACAAGTGATAAATGGCAAGATGAATAATGCGTTACGCTTGGTGAATCTTGCCAAATCAAATCTTGCCAACCAACCCTTTTTAACCAGTTTAGGTTCCTTAACAATTGCCTGGGCCAACTTAACTCTCCATTTCTCTTGCATCTTGTTGATTCTCAACATTGGAATACCCATAATTGAAATCAACACTGTAGCAATAAGACAAAATATACCTTCCCACAAATCTTCAGATTTACCCCAAACGTCTTTGCCCAAACCATAAAAGGCGCCAATGAATGCTCCACCAATAATAAGACATATTAGTATACCACACCCTGCACCAATCCAAATCTGGTTTCGCAATTTTTTATAGACTGCCGAGTCCGTTTGACCATCGCCCAAGCCTTGTTTCAAGAATGCAAGAAGCACGGAAACGACAATGACTGCTTCTAGTGCCTCTCGAAATACGACAAAGAAGATCTGAACATTAAATACATTGACCATGGTGATGAAAAGATTGTCAACAACACTCTGATTCTATCCTGGTATGTGTCAAGTAAAGTGTTTCTTTTTTTTTGTTTAATTATGTATATATATATATATCTAGAGTCCTTCTTTTATTTTTTTTTGTTTAGTTCTTTTCCATCAGAGTGGGAAAATTTTACTCAATTTAAGGAATTGTGCCGCATTTTTATAAGTCCTCGGGAAAAGTGGACTCAAACTGCTTTCAACAATAATTTCATGGAAAAAAAAAAAAAAGAAAAAAAGAAATCAGGGAAAATTATAATAATTGGATAAAGAAATGGCATTAGAATGAAGTCAGCTTGAATAGAACAAAAAACAATAAAAGGAAAAATGGTTGTTTTGCAAAAAAAGAAAAAAGAAACAATTCATAACTTATTTTCTTGAAAGTGGTGTTAGGTGAATGCAGTGGAGTACTGGCTCGAGTGTATATTGTTTTTGTTTTATTCTTTCTCTATCATCTGTTCTTGTATTGTATATTCCTTTTCCTTTTCTTTTTTGTAAAAAATTCAATAATGAGCTGATATATATGTATAAATATCTTGGTCAAATAATAATATTTGGTTTTATATTTGGTAATCAGTTTAGTAATAAGTTTAATAGTATGTAAGTTGAATTTAGTTTGGCTTGAGGGCTAATGGGGCTATACGCGGTAATGTTTTTAGCCATTCCCTCTATATGGTCTTTAGCACCAAAAAGAAAAAGAAAAAGAAAAAAAACAAAGAAACAAATAGTGCAATGCAAGGACATGTAGGATTGCAATGATTTTATGCCAAATTAGAAATGGGTCTTGTATATGGTGATTGTGAATATTTTTTCAAGTCAAAGTGAGGATACTGCTCTTTATGAATAGAATGCTAGATAATGCAGACATCATTTAGTTGGTAGATGCAGATTTGTGATGTGACGTGATCTGGATCGAGATATAATTTGCAACTATTTCTCCATGCTTGTTATAGTTTTCATCTGTAAAAGATGATGGAACCGTGGTTTTCATTTGAACTGAAACTGACCTTTGTCATTTGTTATTTGTCATTTGTTATTTGTTATTTTTTTTTTTTTTTGGAAAAAATAAAGACACAACATCCTCTTTCTTTAATTTTTGATTGGCCAAGACAAATTTGGCATAACATTCCCGTAGGTGCGAAGGGACGAGTAGTTTATAATTAGAACAGGGTTCTGGCTCCACAATGCTTGGCATCTGAAGCCAAGCACAGCTCATTCGCGCACAGCACAACAGCGCTCGCGCACAGCACCATGATATATCAATTTGTGATCCGGAACCAGGTAGCGTCGTAAAAAGTGATTCCAAGCCTCATTTCCAAGCCTCTTACCCAGCCACATAAAACAATAAAAAAAAACAACCAGTAAAATGGCTTTACGTGGTTAGATCTGAGGTGCATATATGTAATTATATACATATACATATACCTATATGTATAGGTATATGTATGAGAAACAGTTGAGTTTGTTGTTAGCCCGTAAAAAATGTGTATTAAAAACTGCAAGTTATTTCTTGCAAACATAAAAGTAAAAAATAAAGGTAAAAAAATAAAATAAACAACAACAATTGAGAAACAATTCAAAACATATAAACAGGATTAGTCTTGAAACTCGGTGCCACGAAATAAAAGAATAAAAAAAGATGAAAATGACAAAAAGACAGATAATGAAAACAGTAAAGAAGAATTTATAACCCCATAAACCCCTTTCCCTTTTTTTTTCACTTCCTCCCCAAATTATGGTAATGAAAAAAAAAGAATTACAAAAACAAATAGGAAAACCTGAAGAAAGAACATCTAGTATGAACACATTAGTGACTTGTTGAAAAAGATGAAAGGATTCAAAAGAAATAAACCATTTGTAATTAGAATACCAACCAAACAAACAAACAAAAAAAAAGAAAGACAAAAGTCCTTCATATATATATTTATATATATATATATGTGTGTGTGTGTGCGATTTGTTTTTGTTTAGTAGTTAATTCTAATTATTTCCAGTTTTCCCTTTCTTTTCCCTTTCTCTTCTTCTTGTTGATTTAGTGACTTGCTTTTTCAGAGTCTACCAATTTGTTTGAAGCGGTTTCATCAATTTCGTGTACAACATTGTCGTCGCTTTGTTGTTCAGCAAATCTTTGTTGTCTAACTTGGGCAAACAATTTGCTCTTTTCCTCTTCAGATAATTCGTGTTTCTTTTTGTTTTTGATGTGGTACATTGGGTTTAATGATCTCAAGGTAACTCCCTTCAAGAATGGCAAGTGGCCGTGTTTTTCTTCAAAGAGCATCAACATCAATACGGCAATTACTGCCAACCAGTAGATATTGTATGAAATGACTGAGCCGTAGGTGGCTGAGTTTTGCCATCCGAGCAAAGCGTTAAAGATATCCCAACCGTTATCGGTTTCTGGGTTGCAGCAGTTGACGTGCCAGACTGACTTGGCGACATCGTAAGTTCCAGGACCACTTCCGTTTTCTGAAGCGTCACCACCGGTTGCTTGGTTGTATTTGTATGTTTCAAAGTACCAGATACCACGTGAGAACAAACCAGCGGCGATCAAGTACAAGATTCCGGTGGAAATGATCAAAAAGATTTGCATTGATAAACTTGAGCCAAAGTAGTATAACAAGGTACCAACGGCAATACCCGCAATCAATCCGACAATCACGGGGATGGGGAAACTTGTTGCTGGTTGGTTTAAGCCCACACCACCAACAAACACCACTGCTTCCAAGCCTTCTCTAAGACAGGTGATAAATGGCAAGATGAATAATGCGTACCTCTTTGTGAATTGGCCAATTTTGAATCTGTCCTTTTTGGAGTCTGGTTGTTTGACCAATGCCTGGGCCAACTTGACTCTCCATTTTTCCTTCATTTTGTTGATTCTCAACATGGGGATACCCATCAAGGAGATCAATACTGTGGCAATGATACAAAAGATACCTTCCCATAAGTCTTCTGATTTGGACCAAATGTCATTACCCAAACCGTAAAATGCACCGATAAAGGCGCAACCAATGATAAGACATATAATGACCCCTAGTATTGCTCCTAGCCAGACTTGTCGTTTTAATTTTTTGTAAACCTTTGGGTCTTCAGTGGAGCTTCCGAGACCTTGTTTCAAAAAGGCAAGAAGCACCGAAACGACAATGACAGCCTCAAGGGATTCTCTAAAGACAATAAAGAAGATTTGAACGTTGAAGACGTTAACCATTGTTTAAATTAAAAGGGCTGCAAAATTGAAAAAATAGAAAGGATTGAGTTATTATTAGTGAGAATAATATTTTATTTTTTATTTTTTAAAAAGAAACAGTGTCTGAAAAGCAAGAAAATAAAAAAATAAAAAATAAATTTATAGAAATATTCTTAGCAGTGTCTGACAGGGTTAATATTTTTTATGTTCTTCTCTACTCGTATCTGTATATTGTAGTGAGTTTGATAGTGAACTTGTTAGTGTCTGGCGTCCAATGTCTGGTGTCTGATGGAGTGAGGATAAACTTTGAAGGAAGAACGGAGGGGGGGAGGAGGTAGGGAATTTGGTAAGAAGTTTGGAAGTTGGCTCTCAAAATCAAGTGTCTTGCTTAGGAATTATTTGGGAAAAAAGAGGAAAAAGAGGAAGAAGAGGGAGGAAGTTTGGGATATGAGAACTTCTCTTTGGTTTATATAGATAAAATTTTTTTTTTTCTATTCTTCTCTCTCTACTTATTCAAACAATTGGGTAATGAATGGGTAATTTAGGGATAGGTAGACGGAGACAAAGGAGTGTAGTATTGGGTTAAGGTAGTCAATGATGCATACATTAGAAAGAGGTGCAAAGAGTTGGTGTTTCTAATTCTAGTTCTTGTTCTTGTTCACTCTTTGTTTCCACTCTTTAATTTCTCATTTTGTAGTTTTCAATATACAACAACAATAGAGATGCAGTTGGTGTTATTTAGTGTCTGTCTGTTAGATTATGCATTTATTTGTCTGTCTGTCTGTCTGCTAATTGGTGTTGTTGTTGATTGATCAGATAAAAAAAAAAAATTTAATTTAAATTTTTAAATGTATTTAAATTTTAAATTAAATTATTTTTCATATTCAAGAATACGAGAAAGTCCATAAAAAAAAAGAAGGACAAACTAAAAAAATTTGTTAATACAAGCCAAAATCCTTTACTAAAGAATCTCTTGATGCTGATTGGATAATTTGGGATATGACATTCTTTTTTTAAGGGCAAAGTTTCTCTAGAAGTCACTGAAAGAGATTTGATCAATCAGATAAAAGAACCAATAAAATTATCTGTATAAGTGGAAGCAGAAGCAGGTTTGAAGAAAATAAATAAAAAAATAAAATTTACAAACCAAATTTAAAAAATGCAGCCAATCATCGTTTGACTTCTCCTTCCGTTTGCAGGC
Organism: Lodderomyces elongisporus; assembly: GCF_030384665.1. Classification (NCBI taxonomy): domain Eukaryota; kingdom Fungi; phylum Ascomycota; class Pichiomycetes; order Serinales; family Debaryomycetaceae; genus Lodderomyces; species Lodderomyces elongisporus. The sequence goes on from NC_083675.1 coordinate 2,175,604, forward strand.
ATTTAACCAATTACACTATTGTGAAGTTGTTGTTGTGAAAACACTTCTATATTCGTCTCTCCATTCCACTCTATTCCTCTCTTTTTTTTTCTGTTTTGCCCTTTTCTAAGGCTCACCATGTTTTGTCTTGTATAGAAACTACATGTTGGTAATACAAACAATAGTTGTTGTTATTGTTAAAACTAAAAAGGAAATATAAGTATAAATATAAATAAAAAATTATCAAAAAGAAACAGATGCATGAAACAAAGGCAATAAGTTTTGAAAAAAACAAAAAGAAAGAATGAATTTAAGCCTCTACATTTGTTTTTAAGCCCACCATCTCTGATTATTTCGATACTTTGTCTTGACCTGAATAACGAGGCTTAATTTGAGTTAGAAGAAAAGGTAAGAAAATAAAAAAAAGGGTAAGGCTTGACTTAATCATCTCTTGTTGTTCAGCCGTGTTAGGCTATAATGAAATACAAGTTACTACTCTCTCAAAAAGGTGTAAATTGGTTCAATTCACTTTAATTCTCAATTTTGCAAATAAAACTTGGTTTTTTTTTTTCATTTTTTCATTTTTTTATTTTTCACTGTCACTGTCACTTTTCCTGTCTCCGTGCTTCGGCTTTAAAAAAAAGACTTTGTACAATTGAAATGGATTATTGTCTTCCTTTTAACTATGTCTGTTTTTTCAGATTTTTCTTGGCTTTCTTTTTCATTAATATTCGCAGGACAGACAGACAGACACTTTTTTTATATACTTTTTTTTTTTGAATATTTTTAGACACAAAAAATGTTAATAATCCTGAAAAAAAAGTCTTGGCAGGGAGAAAGTAAGTAAACAGACAGACAGATAAATTAAAGAGATTGGAAAGATAAAGAGGAGGTATACAATATGTGTGTCAATATGTATGTAGATGTACCAATACACATAATAATTATGCTATGAGAATGGCGCCATCTCTCCTTTCATATTAATTTTTTAGTAAAGATAACTACACTGAAGAGTAAATAGTTCCATTACATTTACTATTAGCATTTTCCATCTCCCTTTCATTTTCTTTTCTTTTTTTACTTTATTTACGTATGCACCCCCCCCTCCATTAACAAGTTTTATATTCGTATCTTCCTTTTCTCTGCTGATGACAAAAAAAAAAATGAAGTCACAATAATTTGTCAAGGTAGTGTTTCTCAAACATATTAATCAAAGTTCTTCAAGTTGCAATTCTAAATCTGAAGAGGCATCAATTTCATCAACATCTTCCATCGATGATGATGATGATGATGATGATGGTGCATTCTTACTTTGCTCAAACGATAATACTGGATTGGAATTCTCAATCTCATCAATCTCATCTACTTCTTCAACTACTGCAGCATTGGCTTCTAGATTAGTTTCTAGATTAGTTTCCACATTGGATTCAACTGCACCAGCAACACCCGCCTCTGCTCTCGTTGCTGCCTCAACTTCCAACTGCTTCTTCATATTTGCCAATTTGACATCCTCTTGCCGTATAATATCTGCAAACACATCTCCCAACTTATCTGCATTCAATCTCACCCTCTGATAAACCTCGCTTTTCACCAATTGCAAATTTAGCAAGGATATCATCTTAACAACATAAACACAAAAATCGTTTTCTAATCTCCACATAATCTCACATCGTCTTTGAAACTCTCTTGCCTCAACAATTTGCTTTTCTCTAGCTTGACGTCTATGCTCCTGCAACTGCGAATCCAGCTCAGCAACCAGCTCAGGATCCAAATCAAAATTATTGTCATTTGAAAAAATATTGGTCAAGTTTACACTAGCTTCATCAATTTCTTCAGCATCCTCCACAATATGCTCTTTGTAATGTACCCCTTCTTCATCATTCCTTTCCAACTCAACCTTGGTTAAATGCGCCAAATTCACCTCCTTCATCAAAAACAATTCCAACAAATGATCATATTGGAACACAACATCAATATGAGTCAATTGCCTATTTAGCTTAAAAAACTTTTTAAAATGTTTGAATTTATTAACGCTCTCATACTTGAGATGAAACAACTTGAACGAACTCACCAAATCAATATACTTCATCATTATCACCGACTTGAAACTCATCAACTTGGTCTCATTACCACACACTTTAACACAATTGATTAAGGAATCAACAATCTCGGGAAAACACTCAAATTCCAAATCCATCTCAATCTGATCCTGTTCACCACTCGGGACATCAATTAACCTTTCAAATTTCCAAGACACCAACACCAAAATAAACTCATACACATTCACCATTGCTTCTTGAAATTTGGGCAACTGCAAAAGAAAATTGTGTTTCCATTGGTCCAATACCACTTGCATATTCAACTTGACCAAAAGCTTGTGAGTGATATTAAATAGCAAATCAAAGATATTATCGAGATTGGCAATATTCACATGATCGCCAATTTGCCTAATCTTCTTGAGAACCAAAGACAAGTCCCTAATCTGTGTAATCAACAGCTTCTGCTTCAAAATGTCATTTTCTACCAGTGTTTCTTCCTCCTCCTGTTCTTCTTCTTTTTCTTTTCCATCAGCTCCCCCATTCTTATCCTCACCCGATGATTCGCCCTTTATAAAAATAGTAGCCCCTTCAACAAGATCATGCAAGGAATCTTGAACCTCATTTCGCACATTACTAGTCAAGCCACTCGTCAGGCTAAATAATTTTTGAAAATACGCCGAAAACTCATCAATGACATCAAAGTTCTTGTAATACTGCATAATATTCTTGGTCACTTGCTCATACTCATTGATCTTATCCAACTGTATATAGTAGTTGAACAAGGCATTGTTCTTGGGATCAATAAGTTCGGTCCAAATATTCAAAAACACTTTGAACCTTTCATTCGACTTTGTACAAAAGTTTTGTAGTTTGGGCATCTCTTCAACAAACTTGGTAATTGTCGTTGACGTTTCCTCATCGCCACTCCCATCTTTGCTATTATGTTTCCTTTCCAGAAACACCTTAACAATACCATAAACCATCTTAAGCAAGCACATTCTCTCAGTCTCATCAAGTTCAATCAACAGTTTGAGGCACTTAACATCCTCTTCATTCACTGCATTTTCAACAGCAACACTACCAACATCTTTTTCACCATTCTCCTTCCCACTAGAATTTTTCTCCTTGATTGTGACCAGATCAATGTCTAGTAAAATGTAATTTACAATCAAGTCGAGCTGGCTTATATAATCGGAAGCAAACAATGACGAGTCAAATACTTCATCCAATGGCTGCACGTATAATGATTTCACAGTATGCACCACCAGCTTTATGGGAAGAAAATCTTGCAATTGGGTTTCCTCTCCATATGTAGCATTGTAATCATCCAACAATAATTGGTTCCTTTCAACTTTAGAGGCCAACTCAGTCTCACTGGCAATTTGAATAAATTTAACAAATTCGTTCTTGAGCTTGAGCTTGGTCTTATCAGACCCAAAGGGAAAAAGTTGCAATATTTTCTCAGTTAAAGTTGAATCAATGAGCCCATGCTTGATCATTTCAGTCAATATTGCGCAACAATTGGCCCTTACTTGTACATCCGTATCCATCTCACACATGGCAACAAACTGCGACAGGAATTTTGTAGAAAATAGTCTTAATCCTTGTCTCACAAACGAGTCTTTACTCTTGTACAATTTGAGTAACACTTTTGTAATTTCAACGCGGACCTGATTGTTGGAATCAGTGAGGAGCCAGCCAAAATAACGAAGATATGAACTTTGACAAAAATAAGTGGGACAAATGTTCATTGCTTCACTCAAGCCTCGAATAACCACAAGACGAATTAATGGATCAATATCTTTGTATCTTTTAGAAATGACAATATGGTAAATGTCGTCGAAATATTCCGTTATCGCCATGAGTTGGGTCTCATAGCCATCTATGGTGGATTGAATAGTTTTGTACTTTGTTGATGTCTTGTTTGATAATCTGTTCAATTGCCGTTTAGATCGTTCAAGATTCACTTCAGTGGATTTCTTGATATTGCACAACTGTGCAAGGATATGCAACGAAATTTCGGAACTGGTAAGTCTCAATGGTCTAGCAAATGACTCTGTCAACTTGGATGTCCACGTAACTATATAGCTCATATAACGAGACACAACATTGTTATTGTTATCATCGGTAGTAGTATTGTTCTTGTCATTTTTGCTAGTTTTATTTGTCATCAACTGCACTGCATGTATCAAGCCTTTTTCATCACTGATTTCAATTACTTGTCGAAAAAACTCCAATACATTTTTCTTGAAAACCGGTACCAATTTAAATGGGAACTTGTGCGATTTCTGCGTAGTAAAGGCCAATGTAGCTTCTTCAACGGTACTACTTGCACTATCTAAATTCACAAGATCGTGTGGCTGAAACAAATGCAAGGAACCACAAGACCGTAAGATAAGGTTAATTAATACCGCCATCGCTGTAGAGTTGGTTTCAGAAGCAGCCGTTTCTTCTTCGTATGTATCTATCCAGTCCAATGCCAAGTCTGGCACGTTTACTTCGGGACTTGTAAGCGCTTGGAATAAATAGTTTTCTTGCCAATCATCCTCAAGTTCACGTTCTGCTGTAGATTTCTTCTTGTTTATTTTTTGCTTAGCACTTGTTTTTGTTTTTGTTTTTGTTTTCGATTTTGATTTTGCTTTCTGTCTGGAGCTTGACTTCTTATTAGTTTTACCACTTTGATCTGGTTCTAATTCGTCGTCACTTTTCTCCATAGACAAACTCAACTCGGTAGTTGGTGTTTGCTGGTCTGCTGGTGTTGATTGAACAGGAGCACCAACTTTTCGCCTTTTGGTTTGATTTTCAAGTTGATCCTTCTCTAGTTGTTCGGGAACGTTTTCCTTATCTTGATGCATGGGCTGTTCAATATCTTCATCGCTCGATTCGTGATATAAGATCCGTTTCTTGGAATTAACTCGAGTCAGCCTTCTTGACAGTGTAGTTCCTGGCATTTCTTTCGTTTTCTATTATTTATTGGTTTTTAAATTCTGTAAGATAATCTGATTAGGAAATGAAAACTGTTTGTAAAAAAGTTGTGTATATCTAGGTTGAAAAAAAGGATACCATGTGTTATATATACCCAGTGATTCCAGATGTGTGGTGGATATGAATATAAATCTGGCTGCGGTTAGTATTCGTGGTGGTTGTTGTTGTGGTGGTTGCCAAAAAATTGTAAACACTGAGACGCGTCAGATGTAGAATCATTTGGTAGCTGTGCAGATGTAACGGTAGTGCAACTAGAAACAAAAAAAAAAAACCCGAAAGAAAAACAACAGTGGACAAGATTGAACTGGAAAAAAGATGTCCTTCACACATATATTTACAAATAGACAAATACACATCTAAGACACACGAACACAAATTCTGCTCCTGCCAAACCAGAATAGAGCATCTTGAATCTAAAACATAGTTGATTTTTTTTTTATTCAAGAAAAATATAAAAATATAAATATATATATATAAAACCTGAAGAAAAATCAAGGTACAAGGGAAGATAGCGGCCTTTTGTCAATCAGTATCTGCACAGCAAAGAAGTAATTGAATAGTCCCAGTAAGCCATTCAATATGTCAGATAATAACACAGTAAACGCAACAGGGATAGAAGCAGAGCAAGAACAAACTCAGGTGCAGGGTTCAACACCGAAACCAGAAGTTAACACAGAAATCACTGATACTAAAACAACAGAAGAAGCAACCGATGAAAAAGAAGGAGGCAAAGAGGAGTCTTTAACCATAAAGGAAAGTGCAAACGAAAATGAAAATGAAAATGAAAACGCAAACGCAAACGCAAACGCAAACGAAAATGGACAAGGGCAAAATGACATCAAGCCAGAAGCGGTCATCAGCACTGAACAATTGAAAGAAGAGTTTCAACAAAGAGCAAAAACATACTTAGCCGAACAAAGCAACCATGTCATTATCCCATCATTTTCCCAGTGGTTTGATATCAACACTATTCATCCGCTCGAAAAGAAATCATTCCCAGATTTCTTCACTGAAGAAACTGTTTACAAGAATCCACAGAGTTATAAATACATTCGAGATTTCCTCGTCAATACATTTAGGCTAAACCCCAAGGAGTACTTGACTATAACCTCTGTTCGCAGAAACTTGGCTGGTGATGTAACAAATATTATCCGAGTCCATCAATTCTTGGAAAAGTGGGGCTTAATCAATTACCAAATAGACCCAAAAACCAAGGCTAGTCTTGTTGGGCCACAATACACTGGACATTTCCAAATCACATTAGATGCTCCAGATGGATTGAAGCCGTATATTCCGGAAGATGCCAAGGTCATCAATTCTGAAAAGGTTAAATCGGAAGTCCAACCTACTCCTGCTATTGAAAATGGCTCACAGCAACAAAGCAACGAAGCAAAAAGAGAACAAGACAGTCCATTAGCAGGTTCATCACAATCTGAAGCAAGTACAGCACCGGTTCAGTTTAATTTGGAAGTTAGAAGAAATGTGTATGCAACAGGAGAAAAGAAGCTAGATTTCAAATCAAACAACATGGTACAATATGCATGCAGTATATGTGGTAAAGACGCTACCGAGGTCAGATATCATAATTTGAAAATCAAATCATACACCTATAATCCAAGCTCCACCATCAATAATGCCAGCATACTTTGTTCTATATGTTATGAACAAGGTTTATTCCCACTGAACTTTACATCAAGTGATTTTGTAGAGTTTAAGAAATTACAATCGTCCGAGGAATGGACCGAGCAAGAGGTATTGCTATTACTCGAAGGTATCGAAATGTTTGGCACTAATGAACCAATATCAGCCGCTGGAGCCAGTATCAATGTCGATGTGAATAATCAGTGGAGTAAAATCAGCGAACATGTAGGGACAAAATCAAGAGAACAGTGTTTAAAGAAATTTTTACAGTTGCCAATTGAAGACAAGTATTTGACCAAGTTGATCAAACAAGAACCAAGCGATGTTTTGAATGACTACGACGTGGCGCAAACTGAAGATAACAGCAGCAACAACAACAACAATAATAATAATTATAATAGTACTAGCAGCGGCAGCAGCAGCAAGTCAAATCTTGTTGGCAATGTCGTTAAAAAGTTGTTGGAAACAAATGAAGGAAAATCTCTTATTGAGCAAAATGCAGAAGAAAACAAAAAAGATTCACTTCTTGAGCAAACTGGACTCATCAACCAAATTATCGAACTAACTGTCGAAAAGGTAAACTTAAAACTTGCTAGAGTAGACCAGTTGCAAGCCGATCTTTTAGCTGTACAAAATCAACTTAACAAGGAAAGGAAAGAAAACTTATTAAACAGATGGGCACAGTATGAGAAAATACGTAAGCTTAAACAAGCTCGCCCCGATTTGGCTGATGTATTGTCTGATTTATTGCAACCAGTGAAGATCAGTGAATCTGGAGATCAAAACGTGTATTCTAATAATGGGAAGTCATTGGATGATATGGAAATAGATACTGCAACACCCTCATCTTCGACTGCTGCAGCAGCAGCATCATCATCAGAAACCGTACCTGGAGGAACAACGACTACGTCTGATAACACTACACAGAATGGAATTAACAACCTACCTCTAAGCTTTACAAAACCAAAAGAGTACCAATTCTGGTCAGGTTAGAATTCCTCGGGGGTAAAGGTGTAGAGTACACATATACTGAATAAAACATGTAGCACTTTTGTATCATTATCATTATCAAATATAAAGTTTAAAGTATAAAGTATAAAGTATTGAATATAAAATATTAAATATAGAATTTGTAATCACTATTAAAAATCAAAAAAAAAGACGTCTAAAGAGAGAAATAAAGTTTTTGATCACCTAAAGAAAAAACATACCGGAAAATAATAACGTAAAAAAACTGTATTGGTTTTTTTTTATTTTTATTTTCTTATCTTCTTTTTCAATGGCTTGGTTGAATCGGCACATCTGCTAATTTAGAATGTGACCCATTATTATCTGGAACAATTGGTGCAACAGGAACATTTGATTGGTCTTTTAAAGTTGACTGAGCTAATGGACCTGGCAGACCTGGCAGCACCACATTTCCATTAACGTGGATTGGCGGTATAGGTCGTTGTATGGTTGGTACGCTTTGTTGGCTTTGCAGCAGCATGCGTGGGAAGGTTTCTTGTCTTGAATCTACACGTCTTGCATGTTCATTCGGAATTACATTCAACGTTGCCTCACTTGGGTTTCCTCCATTTGCATAAAGCCCATTCCCTTTTTGATAATGCTGCTTCTGCTGCTGTTGCTGTTCTTGTTCTTGTTCTTGTTGTTGCAGTGAAAGTGAAGGTAAGTGCTCGTGTTCCATCTCTGTGTCATCTTCAACATGAACGTTTATGATAGGATGGTCAAAAATATTACTGGCTTTTGATGAACCATAAGTATAATTAGAAGTATTTGCCAAAGTCGAGTCAGATGTCATTGAGTCAAAAGTCGATGAATGCGGGGAGCCCATGCCACCGATACCATGATAATTTGTTGCCCCTACCAGTCCATTGCCAATTCCGTTGCTATTTATAGCCACATTGTTGCTGGAACTTGAAGGAATTATACACGAGGAAAGTCTGTTTTTGATATTTCTTGTTTCTGAACGAATCGGACTTTGTCGGTCACCATTATAGCCACCCAATCCTCTGCGGATGGATCGGGTATTTGATCTTATTGTATTAGATGGTGACAATGGGTTAGTGTTGTCAATTTGTGGTCCATGTGATTGGCATTTCTTGTAAAACTCAATAAACTGTTTCCTGTAACTAGCGGCACAATCTTGACGGAAAACTCGAATAAGACCATATTGATCGGTAGTAACTATAATGTCACCGTCTCCTGCAGCGGCTGCGTTTGAGCCTGAACCAGAAACAATCAGGTCGTCATGACGGTGCTCTTTTGAGGAAGTCGAGCAATAACATTTGGAGGGATCCATTCTACACGCCTCGCCTCGTTTTTTAAGATCATAAATAAGATCATCTGAAAGCGCAAGTAGTGTTTTGGTAATTTGTGGTGCAATAATGGCCACATTACATTTAGAGTGGTGAGCATGGAAACTGGAGTAACTATTGTTTTCATTTGCAACAAAATCATATTGCGAATCATCCTCGGAGTCAAACAATTTGTTGAATATCTTGTGTGTCTGCAATAACTTGGTGTATTTTTCATGCTTGTGGTGGAATTCATTAATATGCTGCTTTCCATCAAGCACAAACTCCTTCATTGATTGTCGGAGCTTATTATTGATTATGCTATTATTATTCTCCCAAATATAACAATAATGGTCTTCAGAACCTGAAATGACATATTTGTGGTCATCACGGATATTGGCAGCTATTGAAGAAGAATTATTCACCAAACCCCTGAATCTAGTGATGAGCTTCTTCTTTTGAGTACTAATAATTCGAACTCTTGAATCATTGGTGGTGATTAATACTGTCCATTTATCAAGGGCTGGGTCCAGCTTGTCCTTCGCCGAGGATGTTGACGATGTTGATGACTTTGACGAGGGCTGATATGCTGTGTTTTCAAATACTTCAATCCCTGTAATCTTGTTGCCGCTCTTTTCGTGAAATGGGTGAACTATAGATCTCTCTCGAATCTCAACTCGATTCACAACATGAAGCCCTTTTGTTTCCAAAATAAACAAGGAGCCATTAAAACCACCAGCAATGCAGTAAAGACCATCAGGTGTAAAGTTTGCTGCGGTAATTAGCACATCTTTGCCCAAGTTGCGCCAATACGATACTGAATTCTCCAAAACTGACCAAAGTCGTACTTCGTTGTCCAATGATCCACTCACGAAAAACCTATCGTCCAAGGGATGGAACTCTACGGCAGTAACAAAGTCTTCATGTTTAAAAGTTTGCAAACAATTGGGACGATCAACGTGCCATAGTTTTGCTGTTTTGTCCATACTACCAGAAATAAGGAAATTATTTTTGCTCCAAGCAAGTGTAAGAATGCTTCGTTTATGGCCACGCAACTCAATTGGTGTCCTGTGAAATACTGGTGCTGAGTCGTATACATAATCGCGGCGACTGCTTCGTTCGGGAGAACCTGCTTCTCTTTCATGTTGCTTATATTCTAGTCTTCCCAATGGTGATGCGATAACCTTCCAGATTCTAATAACAGCATCTCTACCTGCGGCGGCAAGGTATTTCCCATCTCGACTAAATTTCATGACAAAAATCTCTTTGCTCATTCCTATATCCGAAGCCTGTTCAAAACCAGAACTATCTTCCTCGTATGCGCCGTTTTCAATTTCTTTGTCACTTTCTTGCGATTCCTCGCCAGTGCTATTACCCACATTCAATTCTTGCGCCAAGAATAAGTTGTCAATGACTTTGGGGCTCTGTTTATTACGTTTGTAAAGCTTCATATATTTCGGAGTCAAAAAGGACTCGTATGTCATTCCAGCCCACGGTGGCTCTTGGTCATCTTGTAAATTGAGTGTCAGCATGTCGGAATTGAGGATATGCTTCTCAGCCTCGGGAAAGAACACTTTTTCATTAGATGGGTGGTGGTCAAAGGTGCCCGCTCTTGGTCGTGATTTCCTATTCGATTGTGCTGTAGCCGATCTGTACAAGGAACCTCTCAGAGATGAATCCGAGTCAAACTCTGCGTCTGATAAATCAGAATCATCATTATACAAAAAGGAATCATTATCACCAACTAATCTTCTCTCTTCCGATAACTCCCTCCGCGACCTACCAGAACTTCGGGTCTGTAGCTTTTGCAATCTATTCAAATTTGGTGACTTTATCGACGCAGTTGGAGTAGCAGACGCCGATGCCAAAGATTGATTGACGGAAGGTGCTCTACTGCGGGCTTTTTTCGACCGAAGCTTGGTGAAAAAGCTTGGTTTCTTGTGTTGTGGGGAGTCGCCACTCATATTATCTATTCTTTTTTTTTTACTGAAAACAAAAAAAAAAAATGATTCGTAATCAATAGTTGTTGCTACCCAACTTTGGCTATTTTATTGATATTGATTGTTGTGAGTAGTCTTGTCGATATTATCAGTCTTATCAGTTTTATCAGTCTTATCTTCTTTAACTAAAAGAATGTAATAAAGAATAAACAAAAATTAAAAAATTGAAAAGGAACAAAGGAAACCCCAAAAATTGTGGCTGCGAACTGGTTTTGACTTGTCTAGTTGGGTTTTATTTTTTGTATAATGAAGTATACTGTGGGGATGGTGAGTGTGAGTGGAACAGGTAGAAGGTATAGGATTTCTGAGATAAGTGACACGGTATATGTGAGTCTAAAAGAAGGTTGTATAATTGAAACAAGTTCAACAATAGTTGAAAGTTTTGCAAGGACTCAATTGCTCAAGTATGCAATGGAACTTTTCCGGTTGTTCACTATTTGCCCTGTAATATATATATATATATATATATATATATGTATGTATATCAGAAGCGTGCATGCTAAATGTATAGCAAGCTTATGTCCGAAGGGATTGACTTTGTCTATCAGTAAGCGAGTTAGTGAGTGAGTGAGGAGTGTATGAGTGTATATACCCTCGCTCTCTCTCTCTCTTTTTCTCTCTCTCTGTTACTAAAGCTGTTGAAAGTCCTAAATCCAAAATGGTCATCACCCGGAGGTTAGCTCCTTTCGGCGCGGTTCGCTTTCTTTTTTTTTTTCTTCTTCTTCTTCTTCTTTCTCTTTCTCTTTCTCTTTCTCTTACTCTTCCTTTTTTCTTTTATTTCAATATTTCAATTTTTTTTATTACTTCTTCTTCATTTTCTTTTGGCACTCAATTTATAGTGAATTTCTTAGCAATCGCAATCATATATATATCAACACCGTTGCTGTTTGGAAGAATACGTTTTTCTTGGGTTTTAGAGGAATTGTTATCAACGTCGTCATTCTGATTCCATCTATCCTGTTTGTTACTTTAATTCTTTTTCTTTTTTTTTTCCTTCTTTTCTTTGTTTCTATTTTTAAAATTCTTTACTATTTCGCTTCTTCATTCTTGAACCTTGAATATTTGTTTCCCAACCACTTTAAATTGGTGGGTATTATACCGACTATTATTTTTGCGGCCATAAGCTTTTAACTATTCTAGTATCTTGTTCAAAGTGTGAAGCTTGAAAACAGTAGAAGAATTCTCGCCGCCAATTCCGCTTCAACCGCGTATTATTTCAAATCCGTGTTTCTCCTCCAACCGAAACAGCTTGGAAATAGACTGTGTTCAAATCCTTTATTATCCACAGTATCTGTAAACTGTATGTAAATTGTTTACACCATCTGTGCATTGATTTTGAAGTTTCTACACACTGTCTGCACACTGTCTGCACACTGTTTGCACACTATCTATACACTCCTGACTCTCAGCACACTCTTCAACATGTTGGTTTACACTAATCTTTTAATTTATTACAATCTGTCAATGATACACACGCATATACACCCCAACTACAATGGCTTCTTCTTCTTTGACCATTCCAAGTGCAAGATCAAACTGTGGTAACCCTTTCCGTTCAACAAATCCAAAGCCTTTTGAGCAATCTCCTCTGTGGCAAAACTAACGTATGCAAAACCTCTGCTTTCTCCAGTTTCCCTATCCCTCACCACGGTGACTCTCTGTAATGGACCAAATCTAGCAAACAATTCGTTTCTCAACATATCCTCATCGACAAAAGTATTCAATTGTGAAACCTTCAATGTTGTTGAGTCGTCTCTTGCTTCTCTTGTAGGAATGTTACCGTTGGCATCTGGTCTCAAGTGTCTTGGAATATATCTACCAGTACTTGTAACTGCATCGGCATCACCTGCACCCTCAGAACCTGGCTCTGGTGTACCACCATTCAGTGTAGATGCACCCAAAGTATCCTTAAATGGACACTTGGCAGTGTAATGGTCACCTCCACACACTCTACATTTAATAGTCTGCACAACAACTCTTGATGCTCTCTCTTGTGCCTTATCTTCCTCCTCCTTCTTTTCAACTTGTTTCCATGAAAGACCAAGCTTCAAATCGACTTTTTCACCTAATTGTGTAGTACTTGTGTCTGGTCCTGGTGAGCTATGCTTTTCCTTACCATATTTGGCCCAGTTCTTACGCTGTGCTATAAGCGGATGCACCTTTTCCCTCACTATAACTTCTTTGATCTTTTGAGTGATTTTCACCTTCTTTCCATCCTGATTTGTTCTGAATGTGATGACTGTTTTGGTTCCATCTGGGTTCTGGATGATGTCTGCTGGCACAGAGAATTCATCACCGGCATCGGCCCAAGACTCGATTGCTGAAGACATGATATATTAATATAGAAAATAACCCGTAGTTAATGGTTTGCTTTGTTGGTGTTCAAACCTTGGTGTAATCAAAATGATGCAATATTTAAAAAAAAAAAAAAAATTCAAAAATCTTTTTAAAATGGAGACCTTTTCGATGTCGCTACAAGGCTGTTGGTAGTATTTTTTTTTCTGAAAAGTTTTCTACAGTGTTTGAAAAATGAAAAAAAAAAAAATTTGGATTCACAACACAAAAGCAAAATATTCTACACCACTACCATTACTACTACTACTACTACTACTACTACTACTACTACTACTACTACTACTACTACTACTACTACTACTACTACTACTACTACTACTATTACTACTACTACTACTACTACTACACACACACACACACACACACACACGACCCAGCCAAAACAGTCTTCATCCTGATCCAATTACTGAAACAGTTGATTTAAATTCCTTATCATGTTTATTTAATTTTTTTTTCATTTTTAAAACAAAGTTTATCAGATGGATGCTGTAACATATTCTTATGGATCACATCCCCTTCAACAAATCAAAGTTTGGAACTATGATCTAGAAAATGATGATACATATGTATATATACACGGTGGTGCATGGCGAGACCCGCGAAATACATATGACGAGCTAGCGCCAGTAGCCGAAGCTCAGGGCAATACTCACAAGTCCAGCCCAAATCAAACCCAGAACCAGAACCAGAACCAGGATAAAAGCCAGAGCAAGTGTCAGAAGAGAAAAACATTCATTGGTATCAATTATAGGCTCTCCCCGGAAGTGCACCATCCACTTCATATCATTGACATTGCCAAAGCATTGCTATATATACGAATACATTTTGAGTTGCAAAAAATCCACATTATGGGGTTTTCAGTGGGAGCTACTATGATTCTACAATTATTTCAGCTTCCGGATATAATCAAGGATGGCGTATCAGCTTTAAAGGAATCAGGATATTCCAATGAACTCATCGAAGTAAAAGAGTTCTTAAATGGTGGATTCCCTCAACTCAGAGATATATTGAAAGAAAACAGATTACAGTTTCACAGTGTCAAGTTCCTCGATGGGATCTACGATGTAGATGCACTAATCGAAGAATACCCAAGCTACGAATCCTTTGTCAAAGAGGCGTACCCAAGTTTAGATGTAGCCAAGCGAGCAATTTCCGTCAAAAATGATATGTTAACCAAACACAAGTTAATGCATTGTGGGTTCATTACTAAAGAAACGAAATTATCGATTGTTCAATCATTGGAGGATGATTTACTATCAATGCGACAAAGCCTGCTTTTGTTTTCGGCTCTCACAAATAATTCAACTCCAGTTACTTTTATCACTGGTAATTGGGGTAAACACGATGATGTTTATGGTGATAAACGAGCAGATATATTTATCTATGGAAAGGACTAACCTTGTAATTACAAACGCTGAATTTCATTGCTCCAATTTCTTTTAACATTGGAACAAAAACCAGAGCAGAAACAAGAACAGAAATAGAAAAAAAAATGCTTACAATTTGCACTTTTCACAAAGTACAAACTGTGGAAGCTCTTTTTTTTTGGTTCTCTCCTTTGTAAATATAAGCAATTGTACAATGAAAGAAAAATGGAAAGAAAAGAAGAAAAAAAGGAAAACATTTTCTCCCTAAAGTTTGTTACCAAGGTTCAACTTTAAGCTGAAAGATACCAAACCTGTACAAGTAAATCATCCGGCCATGAGGGACGACTCGAACTAAAGTCTTTCTTTGTTCTTTTTTTCTTTCTTTCTTTCTTTCCTCTCTTACCATGATGCCATTTATACATCCAATATATAATACACTTTATAGTGAAATTATAAAATGCATAAGAAATGTATGTTCCATTTTTGCAGACAAAATATGGTGCTCATTTCCTTATATTTCCCATTTTTTTTTTCTCCTTAAACTGAATTACTCCCATCAAAACGCTCCAAAGATAAGGTTCGATTCTTTTTTCTCTTCAATCTCTCGTATCCACAAAAACATTCACCTTTTCCACTCAACTCATCCTTATAGGTTTTCAAAAAATTTCTTTCGCTACAATTTCATATATTCAAATTCAAATTCAATTCTCTTTATCTTTTTTTTTTTCCTCTAAGATATCCCTTAATGGTAATGATCAATAATAATAATAATAACAAAAAATAAAACACACACTTGGAAACACTGGCATAAAAAAAACACATAAAAAATCGACTTGGACCCCGAATCAAATACTCTTTAAACAACTTTGGACAACTTTAATTTACTTTGAACAAATATGGACAAATATTGGCAATAAATGAACTGAATCTTTGGCTCTAGAATTTTCAACATTAGAAACGGTTTGGCGATCTTTCTCTGTTGTAAGATCCACCTCTGTCTCCAAAGTTATCACCACGGTCGTATCCGCCTCTGTCACCTCTGTCACCTCTGTCACCGTATCCGCCTCTACCTCTACCTCCTCTAAATCCACCACGGTCTCCAAATCCACCTCTTCCACCTCTAAATCCACCACGGTCACCAAATCCGCCTCTTCCACCACGGAATCCACCTCTTCCGCCTCTGAAACCATCTCTGTCACCAAATCCACCTCTTCTATCACCATATCCACCTCTTCCGCCTCTGAAACCGCCATCGAATCCACCACGGCCACCTCTGAAACCACCTCTTCTTGGTGGTGGAACATATGGTGAAGTGTCTTCCTCAGCACTAACAGTGACATCACCAAACTCGGCCTTGTCCAATAATGGAATACCCTTTTCCATCTCTTCAGCACTTGAAAATTCCATATTACAAATGGTTTCACCAGATTCATAATCCCTATACACCTTAACAAATGATGGTTGGAAATCCGTCTTGTCTCTGACGAAATCCTTGACATCTTGCCAAGCGGTATTTTCAGGTAAACCTAAAATCTTGACTCTATATTTACCACGTGTATCTTCCTTTCTCTCCTTAGCAAATTCAATTTGCAATGGTTCTCCTTGGAATTCAGTATTGACTAATTTGTCCAAAGCTGATTGAGAGTCTTCAACATTTTCGAATGAAACAAAAGCGTAACCTTCCATAATACGTGAATCAATCACCGGTGCCGCCTGAGCAAAGAAATCTTCAAGTTCTTGTTTGTCGGTGTCGGAACGAACAGGACGGACAAAAAGTTGTTTGGTTGGTTCACTTGGTGCTCTACTACTCATCTTGAAATGATTGTTGATGTTGTTATTATAGTTATAGGGACTAAATTGGTATTCAGGAAAAGAAAAAGAAAAATTGTAAAAAAAAAAAAAGTGAAAGAAATAAAAATCGGCAGAAAAGTTGAGATGGATGGCAAGGAAAATTTAATTCAATTTATAGAGAATTTTGTTGCCTACGATGGAATTATTAGTTGTTTTTTTTTCCTTCCCCCCGTCTCTCTCTCTCTCTCTCTCTCTCTCTCTGTCTTATTATTTTTCCTCTTCAAGCTTCGCACTTTTAAATTTTATAAATTATTTTGTTTTTTTTTTCTGCTGTTGTAGCCAACCTCTTTTATTGTCCATATTTACACGACTTATATGCTTTGGTGTTGCGCCTTTTCACCGCGTCCCCTCTCCTTCTCTTACATCTTAGCTCCTCGTGGGTATGTAACAACAAATGAGAATACAAAGCCTTAATGCTGATCTACGTTTACAATACAATATTGATGCTGAAAAAGTAGTATTTAATCTCAAGTCTATAGTATTATCATCATAAATGAAAAATGATTTCTTTATTTATTTATCTATTTATTTATTTATTTATTTATTGAAACAAATGGAAATTGACAACAATAAGAAATGAAATAAGTATGGAAAGAAAGAAGGACAAAAAATAAAACTACAATTACATATTAGGGCTTGTTAGGTGGATTGATAAAAAGCCAGAATGAACATTTGGAATTGTTCAAAGACGGCAAAACAAAAAAAAAGGAGCATTAAGAGGAAAGAAAGAGAGAAAGGGAAAGAAAAACAGAGCGATAAAGAAATTATCCCACCAGTATTACAATATACTGGGAACCGTAGAGAAGTGATTTTCTCAGAACGATTAGGAAAGGATCTTCTTTAAAAACTTTCTGAATCCACCTTTCTTCTCTTCCTTGTCTTTAGTTCCATTAGCTGTCTTCTTAGCAGTGGAGGAATCCTTCTTTGCTGGAGTAGAGCCGGTGTTAGTTTTCTTTGCTGGCGCCTTGGTGGCTGTTCCAGTAGCCGCAGCAGTAGAAGATGAAGGTTTAGCATCCTTTGGATCAGCTGGCTTGGCTGTTGCAGCAGCTGCCGGGGTAATGTTCACATCTTTCGCTGAAGGTTTAGTAGTAGCGTTAGCGTTAGTGTCCTTAGCGTCAGTCTTGGATGTCTCATCAATTGGACCATGTACGGCTTCAATGGTAATTGGACCATCAACTTGAGCAGCAAGCTTAGCTTCTTGTGTCAATCTCTCTTGTTGTGACTTGGTAGGCTTGATTTCTTCGAGAACAACATCATGACCCTCGGCAGCTTCAACTGCAGCTTCAATTTCCTTCCTACTACCTTGTGCAATAATAATTTCTTCCTCTTGAGTTTGAGACTCCTTAGCCACTGAAGAAGCAGGGCCAGTAGAGTCAATGGCGGGTGCAGTAGTTGCAGCCGTAGATCCACCAGTAGCAACTGGGGCTGTAGATGCAGTTGTTTTGGTGACTGGTGATGCATCAACTTCTTTACCTTCACTAGTATCAGGAAGGTCAGATCCGGTAACTGGTGGAATCAATGGCTCAGAGTTAAGACCGGACGATACTGACTCCTTCTTTTCCGGTTCAACAGCCTTTGGATCCAAGGTCTTTGGTTGCTCTGAAGTAGTAGTAGAAATAGGATTAGCAACAGTAGCAGGTGTAGCAGTAGGATTAGCAGCAGTAGTAGCAGTAGCGGGGACAGCTGTTGCGGTGGAAGATGTAGCTGGGGTATGAGCAAAGTCCTTCGAAGTAGCAACCGGTGCTTGTTGTGCTTGTTGTGTTTGTTGTGCTTGTTGATGAGCTCCTAAAGGTGAAGAAGATAATGGGTCTACACCACCTTGATCTTTGACCTGAGACCCGCTTGGTTGTGAGCCCAAGGACCCTAAGCCAGCCCCAGCAACACCACCTAACCCAGCAGCGCCCAAAATTTTAGCAGCAGTATGCTCATTTTCATCCTTCTTTGGCTCTTGAGCAAGTTGGTCCTCGCTAGTGATATCATCGGCACCATGTCCACGACTAACAGGAACTCGCACATCATCATCATCGTCCTCGTCCTCTTCTTCTCCTTCCACGTCTTCAAAGTTATTTCCGGCATTGTTATCAGCGTCATTAAACTCTTCACGAACTTGATCATTCAACTGGGTGTTGGCAACTGACTCTCTTCTTACTTCGTTTTGAGTGACTCTTGGTGTTTCACCAAGGTAGTCAGAAGCAGTAGCGCCATTTCCAGTCTCAAGTGCCGAAACAGCAACAGCAGCTTTTTCTTTTTCTTCTTCTTCTTCTTCTTTTTTGTTGGCACCCTCAATTTCACTTGAATAGACACCTTCAGTCGATGGAGATGGTGTTGGCTCGAGAGAAGAGCCACCAGATGCAGCAGCAGCGGCGGCTTTAGCTTTCTTCTTTGCCTTGTATTTTGATCTCTTGATTTTTTTCTTTTGTTTTTCTTTATCTTCAGAAGTCAATTCGGAACCTTCAACTAAGGTCCCAGTAGCAGGAGCAGTACTACCGGATGCGTCTGCAGTTGTACCTGCAATGTTTGCTGTTCCAACTTCCTTGACGTTTTCATTCGAGGCCTTTGGATCGGTGTTTTCAAAAGTTTCAAATGCCGATAATTGATCTTTACCTTGAGGGATCTGAATACCTGGCTCACCAGTAACAGAGACTTGTTTTTGTTCTTCTTTTGGCATAACTGTGGCATTGAAATCGCCTGGACCTTTTGGTTGAGTCTCGTGGTGTGGCAAGTGGCCACCATGAGCTAAGCTGTATTGTAATCCAGTTTCTGGAATCAAGGCTCCTGGAACAGTCAACAAATTCACCAAATCCTCGGCGTCCAAGATGTTATTTTCAATTCCATCAGAGTCTTTAGTGACATTCTCCTCGGGATTGGTTTTCCATTCACCGTCAACAATGTACTTGTACAAGATGCTTTCCTTTTTAGGTGGAAGTGGAACTTGTAATGCGAAAGAGCCATCTGCTTCTTTAACTAATGGCAATGTTTTTGACCAGTTGTCAAATGTACCTGTAACAACGACGTCTTGCGGACCTTTGGGCCTAGATAAAAGAAAGAGAGAGAAAATGTTAGTATTTGAATATAAATTCTAGATTAACCCATTTTTCAGTCAATTGCAAACTCTTGATCCCATCCATCTTTTTATATTGATGGTATATATATATATATATATATATAAATAAAAGATATCTGTAAGTGATAATAGAATTAAAAAGCTCAGAATTGGGTACAGCAAGAGGCTGAAGGCTGGATCCTGAAGGCGTACAAGGTAGCTTCTTTAGTTTCCTTACTTTGGCCTTCGAGATGAGACACTGAGAAAGCTGAATTGACTGTGTGGATTAGTTATTGAGAGGCAGTACATACCATTTGAAAGTGTAGTGGACTGACATAGTTGTAATGATTTGATTATCAAGTCAATTGGGAAACGGAAAGTGGTTGGAGAGTGTTGTATGAAGTTTATATTGGGGTCGAGGGGAAAACAACAAAAAAAATAGATATTAGAAATTAGTGTGGTGGAAAGGCTAGAGGGTAAATATTTAAAGTGTAATTGTCTTTTATTTTTTTTTTTCTTTTTATTTTTTTTTAATTTTATTTTTTTTTAATTTTTTTTATTTTGCCTTTTTCTTTGTTTGGTCTTTCTGAAAGCTTTCACGAAGCTTCTTGCTCACTTATCCACTTTATATGTTGAAATGGCTGGAAAGTTACGCAAATAAAAAAAAAAAATTCTAATTAGGCTGGTCAGGCTGGAGCAAACACTATTGAAACGGATAGTAGTAATTTTTGTTTTGTATTTTGCTCTATAGGTTGGAGTTGTTCTCCACTTCTTATGCTAATAGATTAAAGTATATTAATGCCAACAAATTATCCAAATGTCTGGATATCATACCGCCAATTATCAACACATTTTGGAATGACTCTTGCTTCTCTCACCCAACACACACTCTTTCTCTTCCTGTCTCTCTCTCTCTCTCTCTCTATCTCTCTCTCCCTCCCCATAACTATGACCTCATCTATTTCTTATAAAAGAACGTTTGCTATATATTCTATTTACCTCGAGTAAGTAGGCCCCAACATACATATCAAAAGTGTTATATATGTATAACGGCCTATCTCAAAGTGGACATAACTTTTACGTTTATGGAAAAATGTTCACATTTCGCACCTTAATCTTTATTCTCTAATTGTCACTTTTTTTTTCCCCAATCTTTGTACCAGCAGCAACAATACCCAACATACTGTGTTGTTGTGAGAATTTCACATTCTTCGAGGTATCCAATTGTAATGAAAAGATTTGCTAATAATGAAAGAATTTGGAATGCCCATATTGTAGAAAAAAACAATAGGAAATTGACGTTTCAGAAAGACAAGGCAGTTTCTTTGCATGAGAGAGACCTATCAACTCATGTTTATATATACTTAACCATATAAAGAGAAAGTAAAGTAAAGAAAAGAAAAGAAAAGAACGTTTAATATATATATATATATATATATACATATACATAATTACATATCTAACTGTATGGTCAGCCGCATCACAGGTCGGTATTGCTTTCAGACTCAAAGTCCCTTGCAAACTCTTCACCTCCTATTCCTACTCCACTACTAAATTGGCCACCATCGTACACTATAGTGTTCAGCTTATTCAAGTCCCCAAAATAGCTCAATAAAATAGGCAACAATACCAACGAGTGTACTGCGGCAATGACAATCAAGGCAAACCACATGCGGAAATAGTACACTTCGAAGATCTTGGACCTTGTAAATGCCAATATGGTTATTCCAATCAATTTGGTAATTGTAATTCCACCAATTATTGATCCACCAACGGTCACTAATGCATTGAACGCCTTGCTATATCGGAGTTGCGAGTTAAGCTCTTGAAGTGAAGATGACAATGAGGAGTTGACACTATTGTAGTTTATGAAATTATTGTACATCGCCTCCTCAGATTCATCTTGGAATAGCGAAACTTTGGAAACAGTATACGCTCTAGTTATATGGATAGTAAACTCCACGGCGAGACCGCAGCATATGACGAGATTGACCAAAGAAACAGCATTGAGCGAAATACCCCAAAGCGACATCATACCACCCATATTGATCATTATTGAAGCAATGGTTATAGTCATTACCGTACTAGACCTGATGGACCCAAGTAAAACTGTACACACAGCCCATATAATGCCAATGGCTCCAGTAAGAAGACCAAATGTGAGACTGACAATATTGACATATTGTACAAAGTAAACGTAAAAAGGCGACCAACTAAAAATGTCCAAACTGGGGATAAACTTTTTTACTTCATCAACAATGCGGATAGAATGCTTATAAGCAGCAATGAAATCATCTTGAGATCGCAATGGTGTATGCGAGGTTCTAAAGTAACTTGCATTGATCTTGTCCTTTGTACGAGAAATACTATTGGAGTATGGCGCCTTGCCTCCCAAGGGACATGGATCGCTTGGTTCTTGTATCCACTGATTAAAGTAAAACATAAAATCCTTACCTTGAGGCAATCCTTCCATACTAGGCCCATAAGCTGGAACATGGCCGGCATAACAAGTTTGACATTGACGGTCTGGAGCATTTGGCGTGCAAAACTCGGGCTTCTTCTCCGTATCAATCTCAATATCAATATCATTATCAGTACCCAAATCCATTTCAAAAACAAGACTCGATTTCTTAAATCTACAACATTGATCAAGGTCTGGATTTAACCAAGTGAAGAAATCGTCAAGCCAATTACTAGTTGGTTCTGCAATCATTGATTTCTTCAGTCTTTTAAACTCTTGCTCCAAAATATTTGCTAGCGAAAACTCATTACAAGCCGGAAACTTACCACAAAGCTGTTTTTGATGTTCTCTAGTTCTAACATCAAGATCCTTAACAACAAAGAATACGGGTGGCCCCGTATTGAAGTAGTCATAGATGGAGTTGAAGTAATCAATAAGGTAGGAACCTCTCGGTAAAGCAATTCTTTGATCAAGACCAAACTGCACTCCAGGGAATAGGCTTAGGGATATACCTAGCCAAAGTATAAAAAAAGTTAAAATCTTTGGTCTTGTTGTTCGTCCCAAGATATATGGTGCATATCTGTCACTAATCCAACCAGAAAAATTATACTCCAAATGTTTGTCAGTTTTACCAACAAAGTCTTCGGAATCCCCATCAACTTGCTCTTCTTCTTGCCCAATTCTCTCCGCTGCCACCCTATTTCTTGTTCCTCTTGCTTCATCTTGTCCACCGTGAATCCTAATTGCAGGTATTGTAATCCATGGTGCACAATCAACTCTGTTGGACTCCATTCTTTGTTGATCCAATGCCAATAAACTAACAAAACAAGTCATCTGCAAAATAAAGTTTATGGCTACAGCACCTGCACTATAGATGGCAAAATTCTTCACTGCGGGCATATCTACTGCAGTTGCAAGCAAAAACATTGAGATTTGCAAAATAGCACTAATAAAGCATGACGGTCCTATATTTCTCATTGCAAATGCTATACGAATTGGAATATCCAAGTCCGGTTCGTGTTCGCTTATTTTGTGGAGTTCATGTACTATAAGAAATATATTATCTACTCCGATTGCAAGTACCAAGAACGGAATCACCTCGGCAATAATCAAGGTCGATCTAAGGCCAATAAAAGAGAATAATCCAACTGATGCTGTGACTGAAAGCAAGATTATAATAATTCCGCAAAGTCCCAAGGTGAATCTCGTCTTGACTAAGGAGATTTTGGATGCATTGGGTAATTTACCGCCAAGTGCAAGCGAGGCATAAATAAACATTGCTAGGTATGATATGACAATAATACGAACATCGGTATTTGAAGATTGGTTCAATTCTTCAGTGAGTGATACTTCTGTACTATAGGCAATATTGAGATTTAATTTATTTCCCTCTTCCACAAGTGTTTGGGCCCATTTTTGAAATGAGTGTTCATAAGCTTCTGATTTTCTAGTCATCTTTGTGTCTGTAGAATTGTTATTGATCAATATTGTTACTGTGAATGCAGTAGCCTTGGAGATATCGTTGTTATCAAACAATAGTTGGGGCTTCAATGGTTGTTGAAATGTAGGAAGACAATTTACCGGTGCATTAGCGCAATCTTGTAATTTTGTTCTCCAATTTTGCTCGTTAATTTCATTGATGTCGCCATGGAAGTACTGGGTAAATGATTCAATTGCGCAAGTCTCATCCAATGGTTTGAAGCAAATGTCTGAAAGCGAAACAACTTTGTTCAAGTTTTCTAATTTCAGCTCTTGTTCAAACCACCAAGATATTGTTTGCCAATTGAAAATTGGTTCGGTTGCATTTTTCGAACTGATAATAACTTGTTCAACTCTAAACCACTCACCAAAGTTTTTCTCAAAATATTGTTGGTTGATGTATGCAGGCTCGTTTGGGCTAACCCAAAGATTTATTGGGTTGGTTTCCAATTGAAGATTAAAGATACCCAAAGATAATGCAAGTGATATTATCAATGAGAAACCAATAACTATACCAGGAAATGTAGAACAGAATCTTCCTAGTTTTGCAAACGAGTTTTGAATATACGAGTTCAATTTATCCAGGAAACGGCGCACTACGCGTTTGCGTACTGTGACATATACCAATGGACTAATCATTTCCTCGTCGCCATCATCGTGACTGTGGTATGAACCACTTCTTTGTCTGAATTTTTTTGCTTTGGCCAAATATACATGATACCCACCCAATAGCACAATTAGACACACCAACACTGTCAAAACTGAAAACGAAAAACAGGGTATAATGCCAACAGTGCATCTTTTGTGCAAGTTTTTGGCATGAGGAAGTTTGGGACACGAGGCTTCACAATCCGTGCATGCGCACTTGTACTTTTCATCGTCACAATTGTACATCACATCTTTTCTCAATATCAATCCATCACTTTTCTGTTCTTCATCAAGCTTATATTTAAAGTTTATTTGATAAGGTGACCCACCAAGCAAGGGTTTTTCGTCACCCAAGAATTTTAGAAATTGGGAATAATTTTTGGCGCCACCACCAATTAAGTCCATGGCAAATCCATTAGTTGCAGAGAACTTGACATTTTTGCAAGAGTCAAAGAACTTTTCAGCCATTTTGGGGTCAACGTATTGGTTGATTTCGGTAACAATCTCCTTCCCTGTATCCCTTGCATTTTCAGTTTTGACAATTTCAACAAATGTCGATTCATTTGGAGAGCAACTGAATTGGCAAAAAAAGTCGTAAAAGTTCTTGTGACATGCAGGGCACGAAGAAATAATTGCATCGACACGTTTCAAGTTTGACTCCAATGACTCTATCTGAGCTGGGGAACAGCAAACATATTCAAAGTCTTGTCCACATATTTTCTGGAGTCTTTCTCGAGATTCGGCATCGGGTGTTTGTGCCTTTGTATAATTCGAGCACGGAAGTTCTTTTCCAAAAATGGACTTTTTACCGCAATTGTCAAAGGTGTTGCAATAGCCTATAGAATGGTTATTTGCAAATGCCACATTGATGTATTGCGTGAGTAATAGTGCTATCAAGTTGAACGGTAGCAGCCACATTGTTGCAATATCTCTTTTTAAATTATTCAAAGAGCAGCACCTGATGTGTGGGTATGTGTATGTGTATGTGAATTGGAAAAGCAGAGGAATAGAATACCAAACTGGGTGGGACAGGAGGTGCTGATGGAAATGAACAAAGAGATGTGTTGGTGTGGTGAAAATACAAAATAAAAAATAAAATGGTTATTGGTTTCTATATTATATTTGTGGTGGCAAGTTAGAGCAAGCAAGAATAAATTTAGTATATATATATATATTTTTTTTTCCTTTTTGTATACTTCTGTATTCTGGCAAATCTGGGGTTAAGCAAGGAGTGAGAAGTCGAGTTGGACAGGCAGGAGTCGTATAGAGGAGTCAAGTGCAAAAATCGAGTATTTGATTTATCTAGAATTGGGGAGCGCGCGTTGCCTCGTGCGACCTTAGAAGCAACTAAATCTCGCTCACACACACACACACATAGCTTGTCACCTATCTGTGTCGTAGAGTGAAGAATAAAAAATAGGACAAAAGAAAGGACAATAGAATTCAACTGGGAAGCTGAAGTAGGTGTCGTTTTCAGAGTTTGAGACATTACAAATTTACGACATTGACCAATATTTTTCTTTTTTCTGTTGTTGTTGTTGTTGTTGTTGGCTCTAAGAAGTTTATTCACCATCTCATGCACGAGAAGCATATATGAAACATTGCACAGGGTGTACAACGCATTGCTTTAAACTACACCCCTTTCTTGCATGGGCCACTTTTGATTTCTCCTTCCGCAACCCACCAACTCGGTTTTCTTCAAAATTTCAATTTTACCCTTTCACTCTGTTTCTTCTTTGTCTCTTTCTCGTTCTTCATGTTCATTTATTTTTTTTGGCTCACTACAGATAGTTTAACGCGGTACGTCTTCAAATTATTCATTGCAATTTTTCTTTTTGGGTTACTTGTGGCTTCTTTGGTGTGTTTTTTTTTTGTTTTTTTTTTTCTCTCTCTTTCTCTCTCTTTGTTCGGTTCTTCAGGGCGGAAAATTTCATAGAACTGCCTATTGTTTACCACTTTGAAATTTTTCATAACAGAACCCTAATACACCTTTCAATGTATGCATATACCCAACCCGCCTTAGCACCAAAACTCTACCAAGATTCCAGATCAATTAAGACGAAAAAAAAAAATTTTTTTTTGACAACAACGTACCCGCCTCTCAGTTCTTGGTGTATATTTATATAGATCTACAGACCCTGATATAAAAAGTCCAAAGGGGAAACACCAGAATTTCCCTTTTTCCAATATTCCTTGTCCTTTTTCCTTCTCGCATATTTCTTTAACGAATTAGTAAAAGTTAAACACCACCTTAAACACCACCTTAAACACCACCTTAAACACCACCTTATACACCACCTTAAACACCACCTTAAACACCACCTTAAACACCACCTTAAACACCACCTTAAACACCACCTTAAACACCACCTTAAACACCACCTTAAACACCACCTTAAACACCACGGTAAACCCCCCCCCCCCACATACACCACCACAAAGACATTTCCATTATATTCTAAAATGTTGGTTGGTATTTCTGGAACACTAAGCTCGGGCAAGACAGAAGTTGCACGATATCTCACATTCCAAGGATTTAAAGTGATTGCATACCTGCCCAATAGAGATATCAAGCTTAAATATAATGCATGTACGCCAGCATCAGATGAGCTCAACCAGGAATTGGAACAGCTTGCTATCCAGGACTATGCACGAATGGAGAACCATAAAGTATTTCATGATATAGACAGTTTGTTGGAGTTTGTCACCATCAATTGGCGTGAAAACTATGTCATCTCCCACATTGATGACATCTCGATGCTCAAAGCGTTGCAAAAGCGACCATTTTTCTTGCATATCTCAATTGACGCGCCCATTTATTTGCGATATAAGAGATCTAGACAGTACCACAAGACATTGGATGAATTTGTTATGGAGAATGATGAGGCATTGTTCAATGTCAAATCACCATTGCTAGAAATAAATAATCAGGCGCAGGTCAAAATCATCAACACCTCAAGCTCAACAAAGGATTTGTTTATTAAATTATCAGAGTTGAATTTGCTCGACCCCACGCGGTTACGACCGAACTGGGACTCGTATTTCATGAGACTAGCTGATTTGGCTGCATTGAGATCAAACTGCATGAAGAGAAGAGTTGGGTGTGTGATTGTTAGAGAAAATAGAGTTGTTGCAACAGGTTACAATGGTACTCCAAGACATTTGTTGAATTGTAACGAAGGTGGATGTTCAAGGTGTAACCAGGGCCAAGGCAGCGGTGCAAACTTATCCACGTGTCTCTGTCTACATGCCGAGGAGAATGCATTATTGGAAGCTGGAAGGGACAGAATCAGAGATGAGAGTGTTTTGTATTGTAATACTTGTCCATGCCTTACATGCTCCATAAAAATTGTGCAAAGTGGTATTCGTGAAGTGGTTTATGCACAAAGCTACTCAATGGATGAACAAAGCCACAAAGTCATGAGCGATGCAAACATTATCCTTCGACAATACCAACCGCCAGTAGACGGTATATTTATTTAAAAAAAAAACAGCGTAACACAAGTATATGGTGTTTAGATGTATGTGTAATTGCATTTGTAATTGTATCTGTGATAGTAATTGTATTTGTATTTGCATATATATATATAAATATTTATATATATTTATTTATCTACATTTTTGTTGGCATAGACACTGTAGAATTTGCATCAAACTTGTTTAATAATGTTTCCTTCCTATGTCATTACTGTCAATTATGTTTCTTTATATTCATAGTGTCCTGGTTTTGTCTCTGCTTTGCATTTTATAGTCTCGACAATTTCCCCATTGACTTTCAAACTTGCTTCAATTTCGTCACCAGGAACAATAGGACCAACTCCCTTTGGTGTACCTGTTAAGATCAAGTCTCCCTTTTCCAAAGTCATGATATTCGACATAGTGCTCAAGATCTTATGAATCGGAAAAATCATCAAGTTAGTACTATCCTGCTGTTTCACTTCGCCGTTGATCTTTAGTTCTAACTCAACATTGTACGGATCAGGAATTTTCTCCTTGGGAATGAAATTGGATACAGGTAAAAAAGTATCAAACCCTTTACCAATTGACCATGGCAACCCTTTCTTCTTGGCTTCGTTTTGCACGTTTCTCGCTGTCATATCAATTGTCAATGCGTAGCCTTCAATACTATCTATTGCTTCCTCGGGTGTGAAATCGGGTGACAAATTCTTTAAATCTTTGTTTAATGTAAATGCCAATTCCACTTCATGGTGCACGGTGACACCTTTAGGGACCAAGAATGGACCTGCATTGGGTTTCAACACCGAAGAAGAAGGTTTTAAAAAGAAAAATGGTTGTTGTGGTTTAGCACTATTGAGTTCCTTAATGTGCTCGGCATAGTTACGACCTATGCAGAGGATCTTCCTTGCATTATCGATATATTTTGTTGACATTCTGGCAAGTGACATTTGGAAATAAAATCGTTGACAACTTCGGAACGAGATCAGTGATTAATATATATTATATATATATATATTTCTATGTCAGTGTATGAGTCTTTGTATGTATATTCTTCCAAACAGGAAAGCGATGGTCAACAATATTCTCGGGAGGGGATATGCAAGTCTCTAATGGTAGTATGATACTATGACTCTGTTGTGATATGGGGCCGGGAGAAAACGAAGAATTGACCGCACGGAAATTGTGGTGAAATTTTTAGTGGGAAATTGGAGTTGTTTTTTGTTTTGTGTCGTTTGACGGAAATACCAATAAAGAGAGATGATAATTTGCACATAAAAAGTTGGAGAACTCGGTGTAGTATAATCTCGGAAGGATTATATGGAAGAAATGAAAAAAAAAAAAAACAAGAGGAAACGAAAAAGGTGAAGTATCAAATAAAACAATGAAAAATGGGTGAGTAAGGAAATGGATAAATAGCATTACTCATTAAATTATGACTTATTCATACTGGTTGTTGGTTGTGTTCCTTCTCGGGTTTCATGCATTATCACGATCCATTTGCTAGTTGTAACTCAAAGCAACAACAAAGTTAGTTACTGTTAAAACAAAACCTTAGTCTCGCTTCTTTGTTGCGACAGTTGAATTCCTCAAATTTAAAAGTAATTTTGGAGTGAGTTACAAATAGTCATTGTTTTGTTTTCTTTTTTTTTTCTTTTTTGGTCATATCCTAATCCATTTCAAAACAAGGTTTTGAGGATGAAGAAGAAGAAGAAGAAGGGTGGAAAAAGAGTAGATCTATTTTATCGTGGTTTGTCAAACAAAGGAATATCCTGTGGTTGCAAATTTTGTCCATCACTAAATACAACTTTTTTTTTTTGCGCCGCACCCAAAATCTTGAAGAAAAAAATAAAAAAAAATAAAAATATTGTCGCATAGCACTGTCACAAGTAACAAGTGTACGACTGCTGAGCATCGGTTTGAGCTGGTAGCTCACCGATACCAGCGGTTTGAGTTCGTGACTTGATAGGCTATATTCCAACTAAGTGTAATTGTCAATGATCGCACCTATAAAGGTCTCAATGCTCATAAGTTAAGAGAGTAAATTGTCTCATACAAAGTCACTAGTAAGGAGAATCGTGAGAGTATACACTCTGCACGTTCACCTAGTGATTTGTGTTCAATGTAGTTGACCGTATAAAATCTATATTTTACCGATATTTCTATATAATAGTGATAAGTTAATTTTACCACTTCTCGTTCCTATTTATATAAACTCATCTTGTTTGAAGTTTCAAGTTTCCTATGTCGTGCAATATTTTCCAAATATTCACTTAGCGGAAACGAGGGCACAGAGCGTCCAGTGTGTGTCGCACTGTGACAAATATAATTAAATAAAAAGAAAGGAAAGAAGTGATGTTAAATTATTCTTAAAACGCAGCCCTATTCACAATCCAAAAAATAAAACCAAAACGGATTTGACTATAAATGATGTATTCTTACAACCTTTTACTACGAGGGACAAAACTTGCGAAAAATCTTATATTTACAACTACTACTCTACGATATACTCACAACACTCCCAAACAACAAACTTTTACAGCATATTACCCTAAAAAGATCCATCCTCTTCAGCTTCAATCCGATGCCCTGCCAAAATCAAATACTTTGAACCAAGATTCCAAGAGACTAGAACCAACAAATGATCTTTTCCCAGAAGAGAATTATATCCAGCCCACTCCAGGTCCAGATGATCGCATCATCATAGCCATGTCTTCGGGGGTTGACTCTTCCCTTTGCGCTGCATTATACGCCTCCAAATACAAAAATGTCCACGGTATTTATATGGCAAATTGGCGACAAAGTTCTCAATGCACTGAGCGCGATTGGCGAGATGTCCAAACAGTGTGCAAGCAGTTGGGCATAAGTTGTGAACGGATCAATCTCGAGCTGGAATATTGGCAAAATGTGTTTCAACCAATGATTGATGGGTATGCCAAAGGACTAACGCCCAACCCTGATGTTGGATGTAATCGATATGTCAAGTTTGGAAGATTATGTGAGATTATGGAGGAGCGATATGGTAACGAAAAGGGGAAATGGTGGCTTGTGACTGGTCATTATGCTAGGGTTATGAAAAAAATAGTTAAAGAGCCAAGTCTTGCGCATGAAAATGTTGATACAAACATTGTTAAACAAACACCAACGCCAACAAATGATGCTGACCTTAAAGCCAACGAGGAGTATCATCTTCTCCGTGGACTATCTACAAGAAAGGATCAAAGTTATTACCTTTCCACAATCTCTCCGCTGATCCTTCCACACTTGCTCCTCCCTTTGGGGCACCAACTCAAATCGCAAACACGCCAACTTGCTCAAAATTACAAGCTACACACTTCACAAAAGCCCGATCTGCAAGGTTTATGTTTTGTTGAGCCTAGCAACCACTCCAATTTCCGTGATTTTCTTGCCGAATATATAGAACCCAATCCAGGTAACATTGTAACTACAGATGGGAAAGTATGGGGCAAGCACAAAGGGTTATGGCATGCAACAATAGGACAAAAGAGTAGTGTGCTGATGCCACAAGGTGATCCACAGTATAAAGGTGTATGGTTTGTTGCTGAGAAAAACGTTGCCAAAAATGAAATTGTGATAGTTCGAGGCCATGATAATCCGCTTTTATTTAGCCAAGTTGTCACGTTGGACACTTGTGAGTGGGTATATGAATGGGAGAAAGTACAACAGTTGAAAGAGGAGAGTGCTGTAAGTTTCCAGTTTAGTTCGTTAAGTAAAGCTATTTTGGTGAAGAGAATCACCGTGTTGGGAAACAAACAATTTGGGAAACAATTGAAAATAGAATTAATTGAACCAGTGAGGGCAGTTGCTCCGGGCCAGCAGGGCGTGCTTTATAGAGGAAACCAAGTCTTGGGCTCAGGAATGATTGTTAAAACTGAGAGATCCAACAATGAGAACAACAAAGAAGATTGTGTAAATAGCGAATCAAAAACAGAATAATAAAGGAGGATATAACA
This sequence comes from Lodderomyces elongisporus, assembly GCF_030384665.1. NCBI lineage: Eukaryota > Fungi > Ascomycota > Pichiomycetes > Serinales > Debaryomycetaceae > Lodderomyces > Lodderomyces elongisporus. The sequence continues at coordinate 2,207,179 of NC_083675.1, forward strand.
TATAAACTGTTGAATATTCCCAAACAATGATATAGAAATACAAACGTTATGAAAATTTAAAACCAAAACACTTCAATGTATATATATATAAAGATAGATAGATAGATAGATATCTAAATTGTTAATAACTAAAGAGAAAAAAAATAATAAATCATCCATAACAAGAAATGAAAATCAAAAACAATAATTCACACACAAACCCGTTGTATAAAAGAAACCTATGTTGTTGGTTTCTTTGATATCTTTCCTTTAAAAAGCGGTGATGGTTGGGTACAACTTCTCAACAAACACACCAGAGTCTGAACCTGTTTCTACATTTCTCTGCTTTGTTGTCTCCTTCTCCAAACCATTCTGTCCATTTGCCGCTTCTTGTTCCTTAATCTGCTTCTTGATCATATCCAAGATATTTTTGATCATAGCTCTGTGTCTTGCAACATCCTTGAGATTATATCCGTCAATCTCAACATCTTCCACGTCCTCGTATTCATCATCAACAACTTCGTGGTCTTCGGCATCGCTCAAGTTCAATTTATCAAATAATGATTCCATTTCATCTTCTTCATCATCATCTTCTTCATCATCTTCTTCTTCATCTTCTTCTTTATCTTCTTCAGATGATGATACAGAGACTGACTCGGCAACATTTCCTTCTTCTCCTTCTTCCTCTTCTTTCTCATCCACTTCTTCTTGCACTGGATCAACATCGTCAAGTTTTTGTCCTGATTTTTGGTAAACTGAGACACCATTATACTCCATACTACCGGCATGAGGTTGTTGGCCGTATGAAGTGTAGGTGCTTGGCCTATTAATCTGTGGGTAAGACGAAGGTATATATGATGAAGATGAAGTAGTTGCAGTAGAACCAACATTCGAAGACAAAATTGGGGCATCTCTCGAAATCGCAGATGCTGTATTTGATAATGTTGGGAGCGATGGGTACAACTGGCTAGATGACACTTGTTGTTGCTGTTGTGATGGTGGTGGTGGTGGATTATGGTGATGGTTGTGATGTGTTTGTGAGACTTGTTGAGAAGAGTGTGGTTGTTGGTGTTGGTGTTGTTGATGGTATTGCGAAGACAAGTTTTGGTATTGCATATCGATGGAGTTTGACAATGAGTTGAAAAACTTTTCTGCTTCGTAAATGTTACCATTACCTGTACTTGCGCTATTAGTATAAGTTGGATGGTAGTGGTGCAAAGAAGCAGCTTGTGCCAGTGATTGTGCTGGTGGTTGGGGAAGGTGGTGCGAGTGGTATTGCTCATCCAAATGGTTTAATCTGTTGAACATGTCAATATTGTATTCGCCATTTGGCTTGACTCTCTTATTTTGATCAACCAGTGTTTGTTGTTGTTGTTGTTGCTGCTGTTGCTGTTGCTGTTGTGGTTGTGGTTGTTGATGGGTATAACTACCGCCAGTGGTTGCATGTGGCACTTGTGGGAAGCTAAAGTCATTCAAAATACTATTCACAACATACATGTTATGTTGTGAATTGTCATATCTTCTCTTTCTATTGTAATCATCACCATCATTAATAATAGCAGCTCCTGTAGGCTGGTAGTATGTACCAACACCAACACCATTGCCATTGCCAACACCATTATCAACTTTACCCGATTTTTGCCTTTGTTTAAACTCCTTCTGTTGTTGTTTCAATAATAATCTTTGTGCCTTCTTCAACTTCTTTGGATGGTCATCTGCATGAATCTTGGAGTGTTTCTTTAAATCTTGTGGTCTCTTAAATGACTTAGGACACAAGTCACAATGGAATGGTTTTAAAGGAACGTGAACTCTCAAGTGGGAAGTGATGTGATCTCTCTTTACTGTGGTTGTGCCACATTTTTCCCAGTAACAAGTTAAACTGAGATTGTTTGATGATTTTCTACCAACGTGATCATCGCACAAGTGGTCATACAACAATTCAGGTGTGTCAAAAATGATGTAACAGTTTCCCCATAAACACTTGAATGGACCTCTAAGATCCTCTTCTCTGATTTTCTTATAGGTCTTCTTTGGTGGTTTAACAGAGTATGTGTTGAATGTAGGGTTGGATTTTGCATCAGTATTGTTAACTTGAATTTGAGGAATTCCATTAACCAATGGTTGGTGGAAATGGCCATTTGCAACGTCGTGGTAGAGACTGGGCTCATGGAGTGATGTTTTTGGTTGTTGTTGTTGTTGTTGTTGTTGTGGTGGTGGTGCGGGTGGTTGATAGTAACTTTGGCTATTGTAAACATGGTTTAAATTTGGGTGTAATTGCGGTGGTTGTTGAGGTGGTTGTGGATATGTTCCTGTTGATGATGCAAAAGAGTCAATCATCGATGTTGATGGCAAGATAGATTGTGAAGCGGTATTGTATTGCTGTTGATTTGCAGCACTATTACCGTTACCACTGACACCAACGTTACCGCTACTACTCTTGATGTTTGAAACTGAACCATCATTGATACTTCTTGTTGACAATTCAACTGGCTTTTGTTTTGATTGTTCAATAGGTGAGTTTGTCACAGAGTGTGAAGTGAATGAGGAGAGTGGACTTCCATTCAAGTTGTTGGTTCTTGGAGAGTGTGATGAAGTGATGGAGGATGGCGATGTGATATTGTCCATCTCCAAGTCAGCAGAAGGTGAGTTCTTGAGCATGCTAGATCTCTGATGTTGTTGTTGTTGGTGCTGTTGCTGCTGCTGTTGTGATGGAGGTTGCAACTGATGTTGAAACCTCTGTGTATAAGATTGCTGCTGTTGTTGTTGTTGGTGTTGTTGGTGTTGTTGCAGTTGGTTTTGGTTTTGGTTTTGGTGTTGGTGGTGGTTGTTCAAGTTTACATTTATATTGTCATTTTGAGTCAAGTTGTTGTTGTTGTTGTTGTTGCTGCTGCTGCTGTAGCTGTCAGCGTTCAAGTATGATACTGGGTGGATATTGTAATTCATTATCGAGTGTTAACGAGTAGAGGGTACAAAATAAGAAATGACAAAAATTATAGAATGTGGAATTCTGTTGTTAGTGGTTATCAGTTGTGATATTTGGTCTTATGTGGTCTATCTTTTTGTAGTTGTAGTTGTTGTTCTAGTATTAGTAGTGAATATTAATTCTTAAACTCTATATTGTTAAAGCCAAACCATGTGTCAGAAGAATTTCTGTTGTCAAAGGGGATAGTTCTGTACATATATATATATATATATATATGTGTGTGTTTGAGTGTGTATCTCCCCGTGGGATAATCGAAACTAATTAGCTGCTACTGCTTTATGGAGTACTGTGTATAGTGTGAGCAAATTATAATAATAATAGTAAAATAAATTACATAAATTACATAATAAAAATAATAAAAATAAAAATAATAAATAATAAATAAAATAAAAATTTTCTTTTCTTTTTTTTTTTGGTGGAGGGGGGGGGAGGGAGGAGTGTACACATTTGGTGTGTAGGTGACTGTGCGTGCCAAGAAATTGGAAAAAAAAAACCAATAAATAGAAATTCAGTGACTCGATGGAGGGAGGGAAAGCGAAGGACTGACTGACTGCACCTTACGTGCCTGTACTGCCATGCACAGAGTTAAGTACACTAAAAAGCCTTGTGAAGTAACTATCAATAGGGCTATGTTTTTCGCGTAACCATCATATCATCACAATCTTTGTTATTTTGGCCAACAACAACAGCAGCAGTAGTAGTACGAGGAGGGAGCAGGAAGAAGAAAGGGAAGAACAGAGTAGTGCAGACACATACAATTATATATTTACCACAATATTTCATACTACACAAATACTTTCTATTGAAATACACCAACAAATTCTCAGAGTTCAAATATTCTGCCCTGCTCTACGTCATCATCCTTCCTTCCCTCTTATTTTCTTTCTTTATACAATTTTTTAGGTTCTGTTTTCTTTTGGAGTGGTGGTTTTTTTATGTTTTTGTTTCTTTGCACCTCTATCTGGTCCTAAAGATTATTCCCCCCCCCAACCCCATCGTCATAGCCCATTGAATCTAACCTCTGGAATTGACCACTGATGCACTACCTCTTGGATTCATCCGTATACATTTGTTCTGGTGGGTGGTAGTGGTAGTAATTTTACTACTACTACTGCTACTACGACTACTACTACTTTATTAAGTACTACAAAATATACAACTCTTTTTTTTTAAAATAAAAATTTCTTGTCGCCAAGAAATATATTGATATGTGAAAGTTTATAAATGGATATTGTCATTTGGTAGCTTTGCTCTTTTTTTTTCTTTCTTTTATCTATTTATTACTCTCTTTCTCTCTTGCACAACCTTCTCCTCCTTTTCTATAATTATTTTTTTTATTTTTTTTATTTTTTTTTCAAAAAAAAAATAATTATTCTACAACACTCTTTAGGATATACTAGGAGGAAGTAAAGTGTAGTATCCATATAGTGTGTATACTATATAATATGTATATACAATCTCAAACAATAGAAGTATAATAGAGAGAAGTAAGAAAAAAGAAAAAATGCAAAATAAAATGTAAAGACCAAAGACCAGACTCCAAAACTGCCACTGCAACATCAAGCACTACTTCAACTTATGAACGACAAGTCCGAACTTAATTTCCTATTTGTCACTTTCTACTTTTTTGTTTTTGTTTTTGTTTTCGAGTAGTGAAAAATAGTTTATATAACTCCAACTTACAAAACAAGGTATATAATAATCAAAGGAGACAAAGGAGAAAGAGGGAGAGGGAGAGAATCACGTCACTGTGTCGTTTTTGTCTTTAAGAATTTATTTCAAATTAATTACCTATTCAGATACAGCAACTATCATTGAACAAGCAACCTGAATAGCATGTGTAACAAGTACTGGATCGATAAATGCGATAAGGCAATGGTATGATCTATACATGAGTATTGGTTTTAGAAAAGAGGTTGGTTTTTTTTTTACCTTCCTTTTCCTTGTTATCAAATATAACCCCCCTCTAAAATAAAAAAAATTAAAAAAATTAAAAAAAAAAAAGAGAAAATCAGAATTTAGCCGAATTCCGTTTTGATTTACGAGATAATTGCACGTGACCAGTAACTTTCTTTCACATATCGCAGGCTCTTGTCAACTACAACTGCAACTACTGAATCAGAGCAACGTCAAAAAAAAATGCAATATGAAAGCAAAAAGAATTGAAGAAAACAAAGAAAAAAAAAAATCATGAACAACATAAAACAATTTCTAAACCATGACTGATGTTTTGGACACAACATCTCTTGATGATGACAACAACAACAACACTACAAACAGTTGAAGTAAAAAAAAAATATAGAAAAAATATAGAAAAAAGCAAAAAAAGCAAAAAAAAAAATCTCTTGTCCTTCTTGTGCATGCTCTTTCTTGTTATAGCCCCTTTTCGTCTTCCTTATTGTTCGTCCTACACAAACACTACTTTATCAATCAAGAAAATTGTACGTGTATACCCTTGATAGCTTTAGTTTTCTTTTTTTCCCTTTTTTCCTTTCCTTCTTCGATTTTCCTTTTCTTTTTTTCAATTGATATTCAAAGGGACCTTTGTCCCTACTTGTGGGGTAATGCAAAACACTAATGTTAAAATGGCATTAAAGACTTGGTTGTAAACTCCCATAAAGAAAGCTTAACCCTTCAAACAAAGTGACATCTCATTATATCATCTCACCAAGAAAAACCAAAAAAATTAATATTCAACCTGACGTAATTCATCAATACAAAAAAAAATTTACCCACAATTGCTGAAATCCACAATTTATCAAATTATCTTTCGTCTTGGCTTGTTTTAATAACACACAAGCAAGTAAAAGGTTAAAAAAATAAAAGAAAGAGGAGAGACTTGTTGTCTTACGACAATAGCACATACCATCAACGGTTTTAGAAGTCGAAGTAGGAGAAAAAAGATGTAGAAAAAGAACAACCAGACGTCGTATATGCTTGAACCATAAAATGAAAACCATTTTTTGCATCTATCCACGGGTAAATAATAGCCGGAACTAATAACTCCGAGTCGATCTTTTTCACTGTTGTATTTTAGTAATTGCTACTATTACTATTAATAATGATATTAAAAAATTTCTTTCTTTTTTTTTTGACTCCTAGCTCTACAAGCCTTATTGTCGTGAAGGGGTGCATTTAGGGGGTTCTAGAAGCTCTTATATTTACGCAGTGTACTAAAATTATGGCATATATATAGGGTCATATGATGTAACTAATTTTTGTGTGGCTATAGAGTATATGTATATTGAAGGAAGTTCGATAAACGAATTAGGAAAGTTGTTGCGATTACTCTCACCTAAGACATGGACTTTAATTTCTTTTAACTTTGATTTTCTTTTCTTTCATTTGTTTGCTCTCTGACTATCAATAAGCAATACTTTGCAATTGGTAGTTTACAATGTACAAATAAAGCAAACGTATTAAAACTATTGGACAAAACTAGTAAAGTATGTGCCCTTGAATAGAATAGAGATAGTTGGAACTAATAGTGTATGTCTTGAAAGTTTTTGATTATACACTATGCTTTGGCATTGGCAGAATACTTTTTGTATTGCTCACTTTTTGTATGTTCATAGTTTAAAACAAAAAAAAAAAAAGAACAACATCACTACTCTTGTGTTCACTGCTATTTTTTATACCTTTTATTTAAAGACTTTTGCTTAAAAAAGAAACCAAAAAAAAGAGAACTACAATTTTTTTTTTTCAGATATACATCTCAGAGATATTCATGATAAGTATAGGAAGCTCAAGACATTACAAAGTTGTATTCTGTTTAATTTTCAAATTGTATTCACTACTGATTTTGCGTCATTTGTAGTATAAAAGTGTTGAAATCAAAATTGCTTAGTCACACACATATCGTTCACTCTTTGTAAATTAAAGCTTCGAGAGAGAAACTTGGTCAAAATTTTGCAACCATAAGAACCTCACATGTCGCATTTTTCTTTACCATACACACACACACACACACTGAGAGGGAAAGAGAGACAGACAAACAACGACAGACAGAGTCGCAATTGCTCACTTGCGACAATAGCAAGAGACATTGCGCTCCCCCTTTATCCTTTTTTTTTCATTACCCACAAAATATTTATATATAAAATTTACATAAGAACCCCCAGAAAAAAAACAAAGAGATTAAAAGAATATGTAAACTGATCACTAATCCACTATTTCACAAATTGTTATAACCAATATTCCATCAAAACGTTTTTCCTTCCTCGAAAACTCATATTAACACACACATAGACACATCAGATTAACCATTTTTTTTAATTGGAGGGAAACTACACCTAGAAAACTAGACTCTTGTTCTGTTTCTTTTTTTTTATTAAATCTTTTTTTTTGGTTCATTAGATCATATGCCACAACAAACACAAACCCAAGTTGAGACTTCAACATCCTCTTCTTCACTGTCTCAAACACAAACTGAACAACAATCAGGACCATCACCACCGCAAGATCAACAAGTCCAAGGCGTGCTTCGTCTACGTCCCGATTCTGCAACTGATACTAAGAACAAGAACAAATCTAAAAAGAAGAAACCCAAAGTTCGTTGGACAGAGGATGTTGTAGATAATGAACACATGAACAAGAAAAAAACAAAGATTTGCTGCATATTCCATCCGCAACGATCGTTTGATGACGAAATGGCCGAACACAATCATGAACATGACCATGGACATTGTGATAGCAGCGACAGTGACTCAAGCTCTGACCTGAGCTCAGACGAGAGCGAAGAGGAAAATGGCAATAAGCTGCCGAGTAATGGAAGAGGAAGTGACAAGGATAAACTGTACAAGCCAAACTCATATGAGTACCAACCACATTATGAAAACAAATCTCGAGTTCAACTGTGAAGAGTAATTAACAATGTATATTTATCAAAAAAAATAAATTTAATATAAACGAATGAATGCTGTATGTAAAATTAAAACGGACTATAATTGGTGAAATTATTGATGAAAAAAAAAGAACAAAAGGAAAGGAAAGAAGGTAAATAACAATTATAAAAAGTGAATATTAATTAAGCAACGTAGTTTATAATTCATGAACTGAAGCAAAGAATGAAAAAGAAAATAAAGAATAGGATAACCCTTTGTGTAGAAAATTGTCTTGTAAGAATGTGATTGACTCAATATTCATTAAAAACGAGAAACCAAAACCAAAAAATAAAACAAATAAAAGATTATTATTGTCTCTTTGTCTCCACTTTTAGCTATCTGGATTGGTTATCTTCAATTTTCTTGAATAATCATTGCCATCTCCAAACAGTTTATTTGAATCAATGGTGTTTAAAAACATTGAACCAAAATCCAACCGATTATCCAATTCATCAATGGGGAATATTACTCCGGGACCACCGCTAATACTTCCATCTGAATGATGTAATCCTCCATTACTGCCACCCAATGAAGGCGAGTCCTTTGTGCTATTGCGTCTACTCATCAACTTCTTTCTTGACAAATTTCTATTGACACCAGCACCACCAGTGGAGCCCATGGTAGTAACGTGTCCATTAAATGAGTAATTGTTTGCTTCTCTATCAGCACCACCATTGAATAAACTAAACAAGGTTTTGCTCGAATTATCTCTCTTTAATGAACTAAATGAGGAGTGTTTGCTATATGCATTTGGTGGACGAACAACAGTCTTTTCATGAGTCACGGACTCATCTGAACTATATCGATTCTCTTCATCTGAGATGAACTCGTCCCCTATATCGTTGGAAGACTTTGATCTTCTCCTTGCTGCACCAGCACCACAGCAGCAACAACAATAAAGAATCGCAGAGGCAATACCAAGGACTACCACGCCAACTGCAGTAAATGTTCCAGCAACTTTTCCCTTATCGGAAAAGAAGGCGGATTTATTTGTATTTTGGTTGGCATTCTCACTATCTCCGCCACTCTCAGTGGCAACTCCGGTTGCTGATGCTTCTGCGGCAATTCCGGTAGACGAAGAAGAGTCACTAAGTACCAATGACGTAGATGATGGCGAGGATAAAGCCGTCGCACCACCGGCACCAGCACCTGAAGAACCTGAAGAAGTAGTAGATGATGATGATGGAATTTCTGATTCTGTTTCAGTGGCAGTTGCCTCTTCTGATGCACCTGCTTTGGAATCTGAGGTTTCTTCAGCTGATGAATCCAGAGTCAGGTTGGCTTGTATACTTGAATATTGAGTAATGTACATTGTTTCAACCTGTTGTGACTCAGTTCCATTAACAGTCATGATTGAGACTACCGTTGATGGTTGTATCAGTGTGGAAACCAAGACTACCGTTGATGGTGATGGTGATGGTGAAGAAGAGGATGATGATGAAGAGGAAGATGATGATGATGAAGTCGAAGAGGATGATGGAGTGACAGTGAGATATTGGGTTACTAAAACAACGTCGTTTGACAGGTGAACTTGGGTGATTTGTGTTGTTTGGGTAACAAGGGTTGTTTTTGGAGGTGATGTCGAGCTAGAGCTGGAGCTGGAAGTGGAAGTGGAACTCGTGCTGGAACTCGTGCTGGAACTAGAACTAGAACTAGAGCTAGAGCTTGATGTTTCTGAGGATGCGCCTACAGTGCTACTTGGATCGCTAATCACCAAGTAACCATAGTATCCGTCACCAGCACAGTTTTCCAAGTCTCCATATCCAGGACATCCAGATTCGCAATTGGACATGTCGACGGTGTCTCCAGGTACGTCATTTGTGCAGTAACAGTCGTAGTTGGATAAGACTGCCACTGCGTACCCTTTACCTTGGCAGTAGGTTTGACAGTAGCCATTGGAGTTGTACTGGTCTGAAACTTTGTTGGAGCCTAGATTTTGTTTGGAACAATAAGTTAAGGAAAGACATTGAACTAAATTTGAATGGAGTGTGAGTGTAATAATTAATGTTTGAGGTAGTGAATAAAGCAATTTCATTTGTTTGCAATATAATTGATTGAACTAATAGTTCATGTATTTTATAGATGGATAGAAATGGGTGATGGTTATGTTGATGATGATTTGGTGAAAGAATATGAATGCAAATGGGAAATTAGAATGACCTAATAATGGTTTGTGGGAGGAGAAAAAGGGGGATATGGTGATTCAAGATTCAATAAAAATGGAAGGAGTGAGCAACTAGTAAGCTCGTTGGTCTTCCAGTTGTATACTCAATTGGTTGTAGCAGCAAGAAATGATCAATTGATTCTTGCTTTGTGTGCTAGGGCTTTGGAAAATACAAGCTTTGGGAGATACAAATTTTGATTCTTTTTTTTTTTATTATTTTTTTTGGGAAACTTTAATGATCAGGACACAATGGTAACTGGTATGGTTGACTAGAGATCCCTATCTTATCCAAAAAAAAGAAAAAGTAAAAAAAAAAAGCTTTGTATTCTTATTGAATTGGTTTGTTGCTTATTAAATTCGAATTGGTTGCTTTCCTTCTCTCTTCTCTCTTCTCTATTCTCCATTAACTTTATATCCTGCTTCCTTCTCTGTCTTTTAACAATACCCTTTTGTATCCTTTTCCCTCACTATATATATATAGATATATATATGTGTATATGTGTATATGGATGTATATGGATGTATTTACCTTTATCTAATAATAGAAGTATGGTTGCAATTTATTATTTTCCGTGTGCAAACTGCGACTTAGCGTAAGGAGGTGATTGGAAAGGGTAAATGGGTTGTGGTTATTTATTTTTTTTCCTCAACCCTCGTGGACAAAAAAGAAGGGCTAAATTATAGATTAGAATATTTCTTTTTCTTTTTCTTTTTCTTTTTCTTTTTCTTTTTCTTTTTCTTTTTCTTTTTCTTTTTCTTTTTCTTAACAAAAGAAAAAAAGAAAAGGTATATTGATTCCAAAGGGGGAGGGGAGAAGAATGGGAAGGGGTAACAAATGAGTAGTAGGTGGCTTTAGTTGTCCTTGTCTTTGGTTCTTATACCAATCTCTTGTTTCTAAACTGATGAAGCTCCAATAAGTTTCTTGTGGTTTTGCTTTTCTGGTTGATTTAATGAAAAGGAAATGGAAATGGAAATGGAAACAGAAAGGAAAAAAAATTAAGGTTTCAAAGTCTCTGTTTTACAAGTGACGAGAGGAAACCATTCGTTTTACCGAGCTTATTCTAAATTTGTTGATTTTTAATAATTTTATTTTATTTTTATTAAATTAGCTTAATGTGTATTGTTTGGTTTTGAAATGAGATGAGAAAAAGAAGAGTATAAGGATTAATTAGAAATTAGAAGGATCCCCCACTATACTTATACATCTACATATAAGAACATTCATCTCAAGGATAAGAGTGGAGTCTGTTGTTGTGCTTGGTTTATTGTTGTTCTGCTTGGTTTATTTATTTTGTACGATTGCAATATAAAAAAGAAGGAATAGACATTTTGTGCAACATTTGTTATTTTTTTTTTTTCCCATTATCAACAAATATCCATTTTCCTTACTTGCCCTCTAACCCATTCTTCCTTGACACTCCCTCCCTCCCCCCCCCCAAATGTACAATGAACTGTTTCATGCATTGCGCATGTCTCGAAAACAATCACTAGAGAGAAAGAGAAATTAACCAAAGATTGTGAAGAAGGGCAACTTCTGGCGGAAGAGCAAGGAATGCAAAAACAAAGAGACAAAGAGACAAAAAGAGATGAAGGGCAGAAATTTTATAGCTAAATTTTCTATTTTATTTTTTTTTGCATATCGAGGGTACAATCTACAGCAAGTCAAGAGCAAATCTTGAGTAGAATCTTGAGTAGAATCTATTGTCCATGTACTTTGTCCTTTTCCCAAGTCTTTTTATCTTCCTCAAATTTCAAATGTCAAAATTTCACAAATTTCACAAATTTCAATCTTTTTGTTTGTTAATTCTATTTTTTATTTATTCTTGGTTCTTGTCACTTGGTATAACAAGGCAAGTACTAGATTGTCCATTTTCATACTTTGTTTCTTTTTTAAAAGTATCCATATTTGAATTGTGGTTATACCAAAAAGAGAAGGTAAAGTCAAAATTGAAAAAAAATAACAATAACAAAACAGATGCTCAGCTGACTGACATGTTTACACATGGAAAGAAGGGAAGTAATGAGAAGGAAAGGTTTGTTGTATGGATTACGCCGGCCTTGTCTTTGGGATAATACTAAAACCATGCATATCCGCTTTTCCACCTCCCTTTCTCACTCTCATTCTCTTTTGTGGTTGTTGTTGTTGATTTTCTTTTTTTTTGTATATATATATATACTACATATCTTTTGTTTACCTTCTGCGCAATCGACAATTGCTATATTCCTCAAAACAAAAAAAAAAAAAGATGCAATCGGGCCCTTCCTTTATCATGGATACCCAGTGAATGAGTATGGGATTATAGTTGTCTGTTTTTGGTATATAGTACAAAATATCGGAAAAAATGGAAAGTAATGTCAAAGTAGTAAACTTTTAAATATTTACCTTACACCCTTTTGTAAAACCTCTTTTTGCTTTCTGCTTCCAGAAAGTAGCTCGAAGGAACATATGGAGGGGCGTTGAGTTAAGGTTGAGTTGAAATTGCGCAAACAATTCTTCGTATCTTTGAATGAACAGCCCCCCCTCCCCACCCCACTAGCTCCACTAGCTCCACTCGCTCCACTCGCTCCAATTTCATCTGTCCACGGCGGAAGAGAAAGAATTGAAAATAAATAAAAAATTTAAAAATAAATAAAAATAAATAGAAGAAAAAGGAAAAATTTTACATAATAGAGTCATGTTTAACACTCCAAAGAGTTTTGACCACAACACCCATCATGAATCTTGAGGATTTCATTTCAGATGATTGTTCTTTTATTCTGTAAACACTGTTTATCACAATTTTACTTGTTTCTTTAATTTGTTCAATTTTAAAGTTTTTTTTTTTTTTCATCCTGTCAAAAATTATCTCCGATGGATATGAGTTAGAGAATAGCGATGGAGGGGTGGGATGAAAGTTACACAAAATAAGCAGGATTATTAATTTTTTTTTTTTTTTTGGTAATTCAAAAAAATTTCAAATGTGCTTTTAATGAATTTGAATCTTGCAAAAAAGACAAAAGAAAAAAAAAGAAAGTAACCATTCTTTCTATTCATCTTCTCGAAGTGCAATCTTTCTTCTGTTTAGAGTATGTGCCACGGACTTCATTACCCATCCTTTTGCACATTCTCGTGATTACTCACCTGCGAAATTGTAAAGTACAAAACTATGTATTAGCCAAGAAGTTTAAAGTACAACAAATCTCTTTGTTTTTGTTTTGTATTAATTTTTTCTTCGTATATTTTTAATTAGCAAACCTTCAGTTTCAAAAAGAAAAGGATAGCATTAAGCAACGATTGATTTTTGCACAACCGATTACACTAACAACATCCATAGTCAACTACTACCACTACTACAATAACAACAACAACAACTACAACGGTTAGGGGGTTCTACAAAATTATGTTGTCTCAGAATCCCATTTTTGTTTCTTTTTTTTTTTTTTTTTCAAGTCTCAAAATCAAAAAAGAAAAAAATAAAGCTAAAGCTAAAGAACATAGCCTAAGCCCTTGTTTATCTCCTTCTTCATATCCCCAGTCTTAGCTAAAGCAAGAGAGAACAAAAAAGAAATAATACAGTAGTATAGATAAGGAGATGGGATGCTGATGATCCATTACCTCCTAGTACAAAGAGAGCAAACATGGCAAAAGATCAATAAGTTGCTGCTGCTGCTACTGCTACTGCTACTAAAGCTAAAGTTGAGGCTGCTGCGATAGGCAAGCACGTTGCCGTTTTCGGTAAACACTGTTTTGCTTTTATTATCCACTATGCTTTTGGACAATAGAATATATATATTTTTTTTTTTTGGTTCCTTTAACAAATTATGCATAGATTTTGATTTTGATTTCAATTTTAAATTCAATTTTAAATTCAATTTTAAAAACATTCGGAATACAAAACAAAAAGATATACCGAGACTCAAGAAGTAAATACACCGAGCCATTCAGTTCAATAGGTCAACAAATAAGTGTGGAAACTGTTCTTTTTTTGTCTTTTCCTCCCGGATGTCTTTACTTCTTTTTTATTGAATTTTTAAAATACCGGATATGCTTTTGGATTCCAGTAGGTTCATATACACAAGGTGTTTATAAAAAGTTAATATGTGTCACAGTGCGACACACACTGGACGCTCTGTGCCCTCGTTTCCGCTAAGTGAATATTTGGAGAATATTGCACGACATGGGAAACTTGAAACTTCAAACGAGATGAGTTAATATAAAAATGAACGAGAAGTGGTAAAATTAACTTATCACGTTTATATAAAAATATCGGTTAAATACATAATTTAGACGGTCAACTACATTGAACACAAATCACTAGGTGAACGTGCAGAGTGTGTACTCTCACAAGTCTCCTTACTAGTGACTTTGTATGAGACAATTTACTCTCTCAACTTATGAGCATTGAGACCTTTATAGGTGCGATCATTGACAATTACACTTAGTTGGAATATAGCCTATCAAGTTACGAACTCAAACCGCTGGTATCGGTGAGCTACCAGCTCAAACCGATGCTCAGCAGTCGTACACTTGTTACTTGTGACAGTGCTATGCGACAATATGTAAACAAAAGGTAATCATATGCTTTGCATCCCAAAATTAGTGAATGAGGTATTTTATTTTGACCTGCTCTATTCACTCCAGTTTCTCCAGGTCATTTGGTTGTTTTCATTTTACTTTTCTACTCTTTCCAACTTCCGACTTTACCTATTTTGCTTTTTTTTTTCTGGGGATCTTAGTTTACATCTATTCTTGTTTGATATAACTGTAACTACGGTCATTACCAATACTTTAGTTGTAGTAGTAATAATGGTAATAGTGGTGGTGGTGGTAGTTGTTGTTGTACTTGTTGAGGATGGTGGCTAACCGCCTCAGCGGGTAAAGCTCTAGGCTCTACAGAGATTTCCCCGAGATACAAGAATAGAACAAGAGAGAAAGAACAAATGGAAAACGAGGAAGAAGAGGTTATGGATAGTCAATGTTGAAAAATTAGCCAAATCCCTACGGAGTGTGAATTACAGCTTTGTCGTGATAGTTGGTATTAGAGAAGACTAGGGTGAGTTGGGATTGGATAGTTCATTCTGAATTATTTATTATAGTAAGCGTTATTAGTAACAGGCAAAAAAAAAGCATACTCAGGAAATTTTGAATGACTTTTAAACAAAACAATGATAAAATTTACTTGTGTGGTTTAAACAGAAAAACTCGATAACCAAAGAGAAATTAAAAACTTATTTACTGTAAACAGAAATTTACCTTTTTATGTTGTCTTATTTCCCCTATCCCATTGGACTCATTCTTTATCTATTGTAGATATATGTACAAAAAAAAGGGTTGATATTATTTCGAATATATCACGTGATTGCTTTCAATCATGTGATAAGTCAATATAAGAGAATTATTGACTTTACTAGTATTAAAAACACTAATATTGTTCACAGTTTAGTTGAAAAAAAAATAAATAGGCCAAAACACCTTACTTTGGTTCATTATAATCTATTCATTACATTTATTCATTACATCTCTATCTTTTATATATAGTTTAAACCTCTCTCATCCACTTGCAAAAATGATACTCTCACATGTATATATATATATATATATATATATGTATACATATTAGAAGAAGCAACTAACTCAAGCTTCGTGCTTGTTTTTTTTCAACCACTTCATCACTCTTCCAACAATTTCCTTTTCAAAAGTTTTTGTTTTAAAAACTCTGATTCGTTGCTAGCATTCAACCTCGCTAATCTCTGCTTATCTCTTGATCTATTAAACCTAGCACGAATCCCATTCATCACATATTTGATTTCATTTTCAGGCAAAAAAGTGGTTTGATCTTCAACAAATTGACTCCATCTCAGATTCGTATTTGCCATTTTCAACTTCTGCCATTTTATCTGCTCCTCTAAAGTAAATTCTTGCCACGGCAATGGCAAGGGCAATGGCAAAGATTTACCAAGGTTACTATTGAGAAACTCAACTGTGGCTTGTAAACGCAATAGCCGGTTCCTTGTTTCACGTGCCAATATTTTGTAATTTTCAGGTATCATTTTAGAAACATTATCACAGGATAAAGATACCGAGTTCTTGGGAAGATTAAGGTACATTGTTGCATCATGGATCAAGCCTCTGATTAAAAATAATAAAGGTGGGATATTCCGTACATCTGTAAAGTCATCAATTGCACTCTGAATCATCATGGTATAGATTTTCAAAAGCCTTGGAGGAGCAATGTTTGAGTCTAAACTGCTTTTTAACAAGTACTTGCAATACTCTTCAAACATAAACTTTGACCTATATTTCAAAGTTTTATTCTTTTTCAACCCACTGAAATGAAACTTTAGCGCATAAACATAATCATCAAGTCCACGAGTACTGCTGTTAATGCTGTTGATGTTGATGCTCCTACTACTTAATTCAGGCTCTTGCCCATATCTTGATTTGTGCTCAATGAGTTTATGCCTCGTCAAATCATCATTTCTCCAATCTATAATCTTCAAGTCATGCTCAAGAAATTTAATAACTTTATCTGTAACTTGAGTAGTATCCATATAGTCATCTAAAACGCGCATCTGTAAACCCTTTGTGATGGGAATCTTCTCCTCTTTCACTATTTGCCAAAAACGCTCCTTGAGTCGTCGGTTGCGTATTGTATCATAGATAGTTGTCCAGGTGTTTAGATTCACATGTATACCCAAGGACTCCGCAAGTCTTAAATACTTGAGCACGAGCTGGAAAGTATTGGTGTTGGATCTGATTCGCGAGTGTTTAACACAAATCTTAAGCATAAGCTCAATTGTTTGGTAATTCAAGTGGTGCCCATCCTCATTCATAATCAAAACAAGGTCTCTAGCAAACAAACTCTGGTTCTTATCACAGCCAAAAAATTTAATCAAATAATTGAATGTTGTTGCAGAGCGAAACGGTTTAAGCTCATTATTGGTGATGCTATGCGTATTTAGTAGAATTTGAGGTATGATCCCTGACTGTAGACTCGATGAGTTTCTATAATGATGTTTAGTATGCGTCAAGTTGTAAATATACTCTTCAAAGTTTTCCTTGGTCAATGGGTTTGGCAACTGCGGAATCTCGTGGAAGTTGTCCATGCGTAGTCTTTGTCGTCTATTCATTTGTTCTGTTGCCAACAAATGCTCGAGATATATTTTGCTCTGTACGTTT
Organism: Lodderomyces elongisporus; assembly: GCF_030384665.1. Classification (NCBI taxonomy): domain Eukaryota; kingdom Fungi; phylum Ascomycota; class Pichiomycetes; order Serinales; family Debaryomycetaceae; genus Lodderomyces; species Lodderomyces elongisporus. The sequence goes on from NC_083675.1 coordinate 2,224,347, forward strand.
TTCAAATGTGGCGGGGTTATTCGAATCAAGTATTTCATCATACTGTCAAAGTATGGTTTTTGTTCCTTAAACGAACTTAGTTGGTCATGTAGATTATTTGACGTCTGTCGCTTCCAATTCGATATTGCTGCATCTGCGTCGTAGGGTAGTCGATCATGAAAAGACTTAAGGCTCGATACACTAAGCGGTTGTAGATAATTTTGAAATAATGCACGCTGATAATGTTTTAAATCTAGTTGGTTGGTCATTTTCCTTTCTATTGGTGTAAAACTTGTTTCGCTGGATGTCGTCAGTCGAGGATGCTGTAGCAGCAGTTGCAGTGACACCGATGTAGGGTGTGATATTCTCTCATCTGAATACTTTACGTCGTTACATGTACTAATAGGTTCAGCAAACCTAATCGTGGGTCGACCTTTAGAAACTGCATTCTTGAGTTGAATCATATCATATCATGAGCTTCGTCAATAAGTTCGTGTTCAAGTTTTTGGGTCTTGTTCTTTAATTTTCTTTCCGTAAAAGTTTCAATTTCCAATTTTTTAAATTTGATCTTTTTTTTTTAATTTTAATTTTAATTTTTTTACTTTCTTTCTTTTCCCTCTTATTCCTTTTCCCTCTTTTTCCACTTTTTTTTCTCGCACTTCGAGATCGGGAACTTTTCATTTTTACTAAACAAAATGCCATCACAAAAATAAGACATACAAAGACGTTTCTTCCAATACATATTCATCGCCATCACTTTTTACACCTCCACATCCAGTGCCAACTGCAACCAACACCACTACCAACACCACTACCAACACCACTACCGCTGCATTAATAATGGCATCTCCACAAAGAGAAGGATTCAGTATCCCATCATCTATTTCACATGCTGCATTGGGACAAGTGACCAACAAATCGCTCGGTGTAAAGTACAACTGTGCGCAATGTGCTGCTTCATTTTCGTTGGGAAAGAATGATGCTATTAGATGTAAAGAGTGTGGTCACCGTGTTATTTACAAGGCCAGAACTAGAAGAATGGTGCAATTTGAAGCTAGGTAATAAATATGGAGAAAAATCTGAGTTGAATGAGAAATGGTATATGAAGAACGAAAGGCATATAAAGAAGATAGGATGACGGGATAGCTTGATACGAGTTAAGGTCTTGCTGTTGCATACTTACAGGCTATGAAAGCTTTTTTAAACTCAAAAGCATCTTGATAGTGTAGCTATACCCGTTCTTTATGTAATGAATATAGATATTTTGACTTTTTTTTTTTCATAATTTTTATTTATTAAAAAGAGGACTTTTAACAAATGAGAGTGTAGAGACGAAACTTGACAGAACAAAATGAAACTAGAGAAAAGATAATCGAAATGATAGAAAATGAAACAAAACTCTAGTTAAAAATCCATTTCTCTCATTTTACCTATTTCAGTACAAACCTTGCTAGTGGCACCACTGAGGGTCGTCCATGTGCACATTGGAATGGAAGTTTGCACCGACTCAATTCTTGTATCAAGCTGGACATCTCAGTAAAAGTTAGGGGGTCGCCAAACATGATTGCTGAACGACAAGCCTTCGAATTGAGGAGGTCTATAATGGCTCGTGGTATATTGTGCGAAATTGCAAACCAATCTTCATCTTTAATGTTGAAATACTGATTCTTGACCTTGTTATTTACATCAAAACTGTGTTGTAAGAGCATATCCTTCATATACTTTGTATTGTTGCCTACTTTTGTAATGAGAACTTTTGGCAATTTTGTCACTGCTAGTTTAATTTGATCAATGATGATGTATTCAATTCCAAATAATTGGAAATTGGAAGCATATTGGTGGAGATATTGTAATTCATGTGGATGTAGGTCAATTATTAATGGTTGGCAAAGTCTCAACCCTGGATTTGCAGACATTTCATCGACAAACTCTTTGATTAATTTTTCAATTTTAACCCGTTCGTCGCTCGCGTGTTGATCAAGAACAACTAATTGTGGTGCTGTTGGTGTTGGTGGTGGCGTTGGTGACTGTTGCACCTCTAGCTGATGCTGCAGGGGGTTATTGAAAAGCATTAGTAGAATAAATTTGTTATCTATTTGTCTGATGATTCTGCAATTATTCGGAGAAAGGTGCAAACGCCCAAAATTGATCTCATCTTCATTATAATCAGGGTTGTAATTGTAGTTATAGTTGTAGTTGTGGCCAACAGTAAGATAATTTGGAGAACAAAGCAGGGGTTGAATCATAGTCAGTATTAAAGTCAGGCCTTGTGGTTGAAAATGTCTTCCTTTAAAGATTCTATTCATCATATTACTTCTAGTCAAATTCTTTTCCCTTGATTTGTCATGAATCTTTTCGGGACTCGGCAGTAATTTTAGATACTCGCTTTTTATTTGACCTTCATTGGTTTTTTCATTTGCATTTACAAATGTTTTGAAAATCTTGCCAATGATATCTACGATAAACATCCATGAATGTGAATCTTCTTTGATCTCAGCAAGGTCATTGCTTTTCACTTGTATTAAGAAACATGGAAACTTGCGTATCAGTTTGCCAGTGGACTTTGTAATTGAGTTGGTGGTGACATTGTTATTACTGGTGCTAATATTGTTAAAACCAAATCCCGATTTGATGAATATTTCATTAAACTGTGCTGAAATATTCCTTGATTGAGCCATAAGTTTGTTATTGACAAATATATATTGATGAGTTTTGGAGTTGACTGGTTCTAGTCCAATAATTCCAGTAAATTCAAAAGATTTATATCTTGCTTTGATATTTTGCCAAGTAATTTGCAAACCAAAAAGGCTTTGCAATAACGTTTGTCCGTAATCATCATGCTTCGATGTAAGCTTAAATACTTGTTCAAATTGAGGTGCGTGACTATCTTTAATGCTAAATTCTAGATGTACTCCCAGGTTAAACAATAGCAATTTCAAGAAAACTAGCTTGATGCTATTAACAATCTTGTGTACGGCCATTGCATGAATCTGTTTACGTCGAACTGGGAAATTGTAAAAGATGTTCTCTACACGGTAGACTGAGCCCTGAGTAACAGTTTCGATTTCACAAAACTGTTTATAGGGCAGCGTCTGCATCAGCATCAGCGTCAGCGTCTGCATCAGCTTTTGCACTTGCATTTGCAGATTATCAGTGTTGTGTATTGTTACCGAGCCATCTTGAAAATTACTCTCCATTTTAAAAATGCTTTGAGCAGTTTTGTACTTGGACACAATTGAAAATTGTGAAACTGCCCCGATATAACCAATCAGTGAACTACTATAAGCTTTGGTGGCGAAAGGATCTGGCTTCGAAGCACAGCTCAAGAGTTTCTCCAACTCTTTGCAAGTATAGCCATCGCCATCATCTTGTAGGTGGATACTTAATGAGTCTGAGTAAACTTTAACAGTAATAGTTTTTGGATTGCGTTGCAAACTGTCGTTTAGTAGATGTTCAAGTATGGAGTCAATAGTGTTGAGACATAAATGCGAAACTATCTGATTGATAACGTCGTCATTGAGCCTTTCTAGCCTAGCCATGCCATGCCATTTACCATAAGTATTTTGTTTACAAGAGACGTTCTTGTTTCCCTAGGTCTTCCTCTCTCTTTGTGTGTGTGTGTCAATAAAAATACCATGCATAGAGAGATGAACTTTACTTGGGATATCAATGTCAAACATAAATTCTTTTGATCTGTGTATTCGCAGTGTCAAACGCCGCACATATTATTCTTTTAAAGTACTAGGATTCTCTACAAGTAACAATACTTATATAAATAGTAAAATAAGGATGTTTAAAATTATAAATCACGTGGCCTAGGTGATCTATGATAAAGTTTTTGCAACTGCTCTTTACCCATGAGTTATGAATTTGTATGTTGATTAAAGAAAACAGTTGTTGTTATTGGAAAAATTAAGACTTTCGAAACTTGCAATGAGTATTTGATTTTACTATCACGTGACTGTTTATTTGAGTATGTATTAGAACTTGCTCTTTTGAAATGGGATGGAACTTTTTCGAATGTTCTTTTTCATTTTTTTTATTATTTTTTTTTTTCTGTTAGTGACAAAGGCACAAATGAGATGCATCAAAATCTTTTGTTTTTGTGGATATTTTTCATATAGACACACCCTCTCCTTTCTCTCTCACCTCTCTATAGGTTTTGTGTAAGTAAATTTTAACAACGAAAACTAAAGAGAGACATGGGATGGTGCGTGCCACAGAAAGAAGAAGGTCCACCACAAAACCGGAGCAGAGCAACCAAAAAATGCCTCTGCCGCGACAATTTTTTTTTTTTCAGAGGTTCTTTCAGGTTCTCTTGGGTTCTCTTGAGTTCTTCAACCTTCTTTTTGTTTCGATTTTGTTAAATTTTGGGGGGTGGGGGTGAGGTGAAGTGAGGAGCTCGTTCGCTCGTTCGCTTGCTTTGATCATACACTTTTTTTTGTAAGCCAATATGATGTATACAAGTATGTACGAGATATTATAATTCCTTTTCCAATTAGTGTTCATAGGGAGTTTATGCGGACAGAGAGCAAACTACAACTTGTTCATCATCCACCCATATACCCAACCACTTACAGTTCACAAACTATGAAATCAATTGGCTTCTTCTTTTTTTTTTTAAAAAAAAATTATTATTCTATTTATTTTATTATTATTTTTTTTTTAAATTGATCTTCTATACTATTCCATTGGCGCTGATACTCAATAATAATTGTATGACGTGATAGCTGGGTACTTGTCTCTTACTAATTTGAAAAATTATATATAACCCCCCCTTTTTCTTCTCTCCATTCATCCTGTTCTCAAACCTCTCTCTTCCTCTTTTCTCTTTTTCTTTTAACCACTACTATACACATCTTCAATTGAATATAAGTTAATTTCCTTTACAGGCTAAAGATATAGAAATTAATCAAGTTTTAGTTGATCAATTGAGTATATAATAGACAACTTATAAATAATAAAAAAAAAAGCAAACACTTAATCAACCACCAAAACAGCACAAGCAATACAATTTACATATACACATAATGTCTAAAGCAGTCGGAATTGATTTAGGTACTACATACTCCTGTGTGGCACACTTTGCCAATGACAGAGTTGAAATCATTGCCAATGACCAAGGTAACAGAACAACTCCATCTTTTGTTGCCTTTACTGACACCGAGAGATTGATTGGTGATGCCGCTAAGAACCAAGCTGCTATGAACCCACAAAACACTGTTTTTGATGCTAAGCGTTTGATTGGTAGAAAGTTTAACGACCCTGAAGTGCAAAACGATGTTAAGCATTTCCCTTTTAAGGTTATCGACAAGGGCGGAAAGCCAAACATTGAAGTTGAATACAAGGGTGAGACCAAAGTGTTTACCCCAGAAGAAATCTCTTCAATGGTTTTGACCAAGATGAAGGAGACTGCTGAAGGTTTCTTGGGTACCAAGGTCAACGATGCAGTTGTCACCGTTCCAGCCTACTTTAACGACTCACAAAGACAAGCCACCAAGGATGCTGGTTTGATTGCTGGTTTGAATGTCTTGAGAATTATTAACGAGCCAACCGCTGCTGCTATTGCTTACGGTTTGGACAAGAAGGGAACTAAAGGTGAACACAATGTCTTGATCTTTGACTTGGGTGGTGGTACTTTTGATGTCTCCCTCTTGGCCATTGATGAAGGTATCTTTGAAGTCAAGGCCACTGCTGGTGACACTCACTTGGGTGGTGAAGATTTCGACAATAGATTGGTTAATTTTTTCATCCAAGAATTCAAGAGAAAGAACAAGAAGGATATCTCTGGTAACCAAAGAGCCTTGAGAAGATTGAGAACTGCTTGTGAAAGAGCAAAGAGAACCTTGTCCTCATCTGCACAAACCTCAATTGAAATTGATTCATTATACGAAGGTATTGACTTTTACACTTCAATCACCAGAGCCAGATTCGAAGAATTGTGTGCTGACTTGTTCAGATCCACTTTGGACCCAGTTGAAAAAGTTTTGAAGGATGCCAAGATTGACAAGTCTCAAGTTGAAGAAATTGTCCTTGTTGGTGGTTCTACAAGAATTCCAAAAGTCCAAAAGTTGGTTTCTGACTTTTTCAATGGAAAAGAATTGAACAAGTCCATCAACCCAGATGAAGCCGTTGCTTATGGTGCTGCTGTGCAGGCCGCTATCTTGACTGGTGACACCTCATCAAAGACCCAAGATATCTTGTTGTTAGATGTTGCTCCATTGTCATTGGGTATTGAGACCGCTGGTGGTATCATGACCAAGTTGATTCCAAGAAATGCAACTATTCCAACCAAAAAATCAGAAACTTTCTCTACTTATGCTGACAACCAACCAGGTGTCTTGATTCAAGTGTTTGAAGGTGAAAGAGCCCAAACCAAGGACAACAACTTGTTGGGTAAATTCGAATTATCAGGTATCCCACCAGCACCAAGAGGTGTTCCACAAATTGAAGTTACCTTTGACATTGATGCCAATGGTATCTTGAATGTCTCTGCTTTGGAGAAGGGTACTGGTAAGACACAAAAGATTACCATCACCAACGACAAGGGTAGATTGTCCAAGGAGGATATCGAGAGAATGGTTAATGAAGCTGAAAAGTATAAAGAAGATGACGAAAAAGAAGCTGCTAGAGTTCAAGCCAAGAACGGTTTGGAATCATATGCCTACTCTTTGAAGAACACCATCAGCGATGGTGAGTTGAAGGATAAGATTTCAGCCGACGACAAGGAGAAATTGACCAAGGCCATTGACGAAACCATCTCATGGTTGGACAACTCCTCGGCTGCTTCTACCGAAGAGTACTCTGACAAGCACAAGGAGTTGGAATCTGTTGCTAACCCAATCATTAGTTCCGCATACCAAGGTGCAGGTGGTGCTCCAGGTGGCGCAGGTGGTTTCCCAGGTGGAGCCCCAGGTGGAGGTGCAGCCCCAGGTGCTGAATCAAGCGGCCCAACCGTTGAAGAGGTTGATTAAATGCGAAGATGAAGAAACCAAGAAAATAATAACAACAACAACAACAACAACAAAAACAAAGAAATGAAAGCAAAAAGTCCTGGTTGATCCAGCATTGCATACTTTGTTGTTATCCTTTCCTCCGTTCCTTTTTTTTTTCTTTCTTTTCATATATACATATCATTTTACAAAATTAGCTTTATAGTATAGTTTTTTATATACATATTTTTTTAATTGTTTAAAATATCGATTCGTTTGTTTTTATATTCTTCCTTTGTTTCTTCGTTCCTTTTTTTTTCGTTGAAGGTTCCTATTAAAACTGGTAATTTATTTACTCTAGATTTTCTTGTTTACACTAAAGAGGAGATACTTGCAATTACTACACATCCAACCCAGTTGCAAATTAAGATCTTACCAATCTTCTCATCAAGCATCCAATTGTTTCTTGGTACTTGTACACACAAGATGGCCATATTCCAGAAAAAGCCAAGCACCATTAGCCATAGTGTAGCACTCAGTCTTATCTCCAATTCGCCACTTGTAGTACTGTCTCCTCCAAGTAAGATCCTATTCATACCCAAAGAACATAGAGCCAATAGTGGCCCTCCAAAACATGCAGAAAATGCCATATTGGGAAATCCCATTCGGGCAATAGTATAGTTGGTAGCCATGTCACCTACACAGTTACCCAATGCAAAAAGAGTAATACCTAATAAATCATCACTCAAGTTGTATATGGTTGAAATGGCATGTATGATCAAAACTATCTGAGATGCTATGGTGGATATCCAAGTAATTGAAAGGAGGAGTCCCAAAGCAGATGTAATGTAGTTGATGATATTCATGCGATTTAGAAGCGAATGCGAAGCCAATATAGTGTCAGAAGTAACATCAGGATAGACCTTTTCAACAGTTAGAAATGCTATGCTTCCAAGTATGACCAGAAAAAGAACTTTTGCAAAAAAGTTCATGTCCATATTTAAAACGACCAACGTAAACATCCCCAATGCCGCTTGAATGGAAAGCCGCATCTTGTCCATTTCATAATCAAACGAGCCCAAATTATTATCTCCGTCATTATTATCACCAACATCATTATTATCATTGGTGTACTCACCTGATTTAGCAAGATCATTCTGAATCATCGTATATGTTGCAAAATCTTGTATTGGTGTAGTGAGCTTTAAAAGGATCAGAATAGGAAGTTGTAGAACTATTTGCACCTGATGCAAGCGGCTCTCACAATCTTCAAAACTTTGACGCAGTGGAAATAAAGACCAGAATAAACACTTCCATTTGTTTGCATTACTCTTGGAATTGAAAAAATCATCTACCGAGGCGCCTTCCCTAGAAACCAGCACCTCATCATCTAATTGGATCCTACCACGAAGATTCGAGTGTAGTGATAAATTCTGCACGAGCCTCTTTAAACCATAGGTACCAATATTAGCACCCATAATTTGGTCTTCATTATCATCATTATTGATATCATAATCATTATCGTCATCATCATCAAGGCTATTTCCCCCCTGCGTAGAATCGTTGAACTCCTCAATAGTCACATCATCGATAGTTGGTAATCTCGAAGTGTGATCTAGGTATACATCATCTATTTCCTCTTCGACTCCTGGTTCAATCTCATTGTACTGTCCTCTTGACCTGCGGTCGCGTAATATGTTGTGAATCCTTGACTTTTGTCTTTTATGTGCATACAATGCAAATGCAACGAATGCCACATACACCAATACCAAAGCAACGCAAAACATGGATTCCAAGCTACCCCAGAAGATGGCCATTGTAATTATTACATAAACTGTTATGTACATAATAGTATCTCTAACGAATAGGTATTGAGGAACTCTGAACGGCTTTACAATTGCAATGCAACCAATAACACACGTGCTAATGAACAACGAGGCACCAAGCAACTCGGAGATGGCTAAATTGATCAGGCCCGATTTCATTGCTTCAAAAGTACCAAATATATCTGGTGCCCCATTTCCAAATGCAAGTATAGTTAGCCCAGCTAAGTTATCTGGCATTTTCAAGTGTGCCTTGGCAATCGTATGAAGATTGGGGCATAGGTATTCCAGTGCAGTATAGCCCAATGAAATAAAAAGCACAAGGAGGATGCATATAAGGGGCAATATTGCCAATAGGGAAAATGATTGGAAATGACAGTAGTATAAACTGTAGTAATTGATCAATGACCCTTCCTCACGAGTACTGCAATTGTCTCGTACAAATTGACATCGATCTGACTTTTGGATTTGGTGGATATTATTGCATGTAGGTTCTGAATGATTCGACAAACTCAACCTATTTATGGGGTTCAACACGTCAAATAACAATGGATGGATGACGGATGGATCTGCGGAAACATTGACATGATTTGATAGAACTGTGGAAAGTAGTGATAGCAGTAGAAACACATGTAGTTGCTTTATTTGTATCTTCACCATTTGTTTTTTCTTTTTAATTTTACTATTAATTATAATTTTAATAGTTTCTTTTTCTTTAAATTCTTTATAAGTTTTCTTTTGTCTTTTGTTCACTATTGTTGTTATAATTCAGATCTACTAGGACAATTCCTTCTCAATTTATTTTCAATGTAACTTTGAATTTACCTCTTTTTTTGAGTCGTTGCATATACAAGATAATTTGAATGAAGTATTTGTTTTGCGGAGACATATGAATCCTTTACATAAAAGGAAATGGCGTGCCAGTTTTGCCTACAAACACATATTGATAACAATTTCCTACTCTTCAACATCAGAGATGTATCAAGACAAAAGTGTTTACCTATCCGGTACATTATAGAAAGAGGTAAAACGAAAAAAAAATGAATGATAATAGTCTCAGTTTACGAAAAAATTTAAACACTGATTGTACCGTTTTAACCAGTCCTCTTGTGCAAAGACATGTCGAGCCTTTCTCGATTCCTACAGCTTCAGAATTGAATACATAAACCTTCCTTATATATATATATCCTCAAAGAAATGTACCGCTGATCATTGCACCACTCCCCATACGGACGCACGAAGGCAATTCCTTAGAGATGGAACATAAAAGTTCATCCAACAGATGGAGTGCTGCACCCAAGATCAATGGTTGTGATTTTATTCTCCAGTCCACCGCAGAAAATTCTCTTCCACAACTCCGAAAAGTAAGCAAAAGAGAAATTTTACAACAATATCCGTATTGGTCATGGGTCAAGAATGCCACAAATATGGATTCAACCTCGAAAGAATGCTTTGACGTCGTGGATGGCTGTGAATATTTGCGTTAAAGAAGAGAAAAAGGAGAAAAAGAAAAAAGAAAAGAAAAGAAAAGAAAAGAAAGAGAAGAAAGAGAGATGAAATTTGAGCTTTATTTTTTTTTTCAGTTTTATATTCTAAATTTTTTTCTCTCTTTTTTTTTTTCCCTGGACTTGTGAAGGTGTTGGGGGGGGGGGGGGTGGGGTGATGGTTTTGAGCTGTGTAGGTAGTTGCGCACGACCACCTTTTTACGGAGATTGAGAAAACAACTTTTGACATTAGTACAAACACAATTCGAGCTGATCAATGTTTTGATGAGCCATTACTCATTACCGTAAAGAGAAAGAAACAAAGACAAAAGAGGCTCCATCAGGTATTAGAAGATTTCAGTAGGTTACTAAGAAGCTGTATTACAAAAAAATTTAGTTTGATTGTGTTTAGTTCATACTCTCATCGATTTAACCTCTCTATTTACAAACTATTATAAGGCCCAAATAAATTTATAGTCACCACTTACAATACAACATGGCAAATGAGAACAAAAACCTAAAAAACCAAAAAAAATAATAACAAAAATCAATGCCTTGTAAGTTTTTTACTCTTCAATCTTGGCCAAGAGTTCCTTGTCGGTGTACAACAAGTACTCATCCTCACCAACTTTGATTGGGTTACCACCGAATGATGGCAACAAAACCTTGTCACCTGCGCGGACTGAAACTGGGATGACCTCGCCTGTGGTAGTGTTTGTCATACCTGGACCAACAGCAATAACAGTCGCCTGGTTCAATTTCTCTTGGTTCTTCTCTGGGATGTAGATACCAGTCGAGGTCTTGGTGGCTGGCTTCAATCTTTGGACCAAGACTCTGTCAAACAATGGCTTTAAAGCTTGTGCTGATTTCAAAAAGGACTGTAAGATAAAAAAGAAGAAAAAAACTGGTTAGTATATTGATTCATTTATTTCGTTTGAAATGACCTAGCGTGACATACCATTGTAAATGGATAAAACTATGATGAAGGGGAGATGGGGGGGGGGGGGGGCGAGGGGGAAAGTTGTGAGTTGTGATAGTATTTGGTTAGAAAAATGGAAAACTCAATAACAAGTTTATTTTTAAACTGTGGAGAGAAACCAGAATTTTTCATTTCCTCATGGAATTCTATCGAACTTATAATGCACGGGTTTTCAGAACTACTTGGGCAATTTACACGACCCGACCATATTTTTGTCAACAAAAGACGTAGAAGATTCCGAGATTATTCCAGAAGACTCGGAGTAACTAGAATAACTTTAATTGCAAAGAGCTACAAAAGCTACAAAAAATTACAAAATTATCTCAAAATTATTTCAAAATTATTCACGCTATATGCAACGACATATTCTAGCTCAAATACCTATCCAATGGTTCACCCAAAACCTTTTCTATAACTCTTACCAATCCTTCTCTGACCTCGATTTCTACTGCCTCGTCATCATCTTCCAACAATTCTGCAATATGTGGAACCAAGATTGGCAAGTAAGAAAGCCACTGCTCTCCCATTTTTTGGAAAATAGATTTTAAAGTGCGGATTGTCCAAATCTTTGTATTGGACAGGTTCTCGGTGTCATATGAAATAAATTTGACAAGTCCTTTTAATACAACCTCGCTGTGCTCCTTTGAGGAAATATCGGAAACAAAGTTTGTAATCGTCTTGACCAAGAATTTTCCAATAGACTCCTCGATATTTGAGAGTTGATCCAACAATGGCTGACAAATACTGTCGAATCTTCCTTGTTGAGACCAATACTCGTCTTGGTCAAATGTAAACGACAACGACAAAGAAATCAAGACAATTCTGCGTAAAGTTGTCGCATCCTTATTACCTTTATCCTCCTCACTGGCAAAGCTCTTCAAACATTCACTTGCAGCATCAACCAAATAGGAATAGTACGATGTAACTATACTCTTTAACAGTTCTTGCAATTTGTTGAAAAACCTGTAAAACGATAATAGTCTCGAAGTCTTGGCAACATCGTGGATGCTATTCTCACCATCAATGGCCCAACGCACCAAATTAGCAAATAACGGACGGAAACTTTTATCGTTGAGTTTCATGACATAGGCAATAGCACACGAATGGAAAGAACTTTCCATACGATGAATAGTGTTGATATCGAATGGGTGGTCCAGTTTCTCGGAATAATCTCTAAACTCAAATGCTTGAATAAGCCATTTCATAAACACCGTTGCTTCTGAAATTGCCTCACGCTTCTCAAGTTTGTTGATGGTTGATTCCATACTGTTCAAATACAAACCAAGGCTAGCTGGGTTTTTACTCTGGTAAAATTGTCTTTGAGTCCAAACACTACAAAGCGATTTGAACACTTGACCAATATTGACACGGTCAATGATCAAATTCATTATCGAAGATTTGATTTGTGATTCAGTAAGATCGCTGTTTAAAATAGTGAGGATGACGGAGTCCAATGTAGTGACCATAAAAGAAGGCATCTTCTTGATGTAGCAAGAAAGAAGCAACAATACGGATTCTTGAACAAGTTTTGAAGACTCATTTTGTTCATCTCTTCCAATTTTAGTAGCTGAAATGGAGCGTGTTGTTGTTGCTGTTGCTGTTGTTGTTGTTGTTTGTTCCCAAATTTTCAAAGTCGGAGGAATAATCTTTGGAAAGAGACCAAGCGTTTTGATTCCGAGAACATTGACTATACTGACGATAGCACTGATCGAAGCAATGACAATTTCTGACTCACTACTAAGCAATCCTGAGGATGTGGTGATTACACCCAACGATTTTATCAAAACAGATGAAAATTTGGCTGTTAAACCAGCATCGACTCCGAGTTTCGAAGTAATCACTGCAAACAAGTTCAAGTACGCTTGTTGAAGTTCCAAATCAACATTTCTTTCAATACCTTTCAAAAGAACAATAAATAATTTATCCAAGTCACTGAAATTCTCAACAACACTCTCCAGGGTCAAGCTGATTTCATTTTCAAACTTTCTTGCTGCAAGCACAGCATAGTTCCTTCCTACTTTAATTGCTGTGTTGTCGCCAAGTTTATCAACATCCAAGAATTCTGTAATCGACTCAACAAATTTAACTACTGGAAGCAAATCAACCAAACTTGTCAACATAACGAAAAGCTCTGCGCTAATCTCTGGATGAGGTTCGGTATTGGTGTAGATATCTAATTCTGACAATGCAAAGCTCGTCATATGTCTGATCTGAGGTAAAACTAAAGTGTCGTTTTCAGATGATTCTTTCAAGGCTATATCGATTCTGCTCTTGAGAGATGTAACATCAAAGTTGGCGGAGTCAAGTTCCAAAACAGAGTTGAGGTACTCGAGCAATGCATGCCTCTTTTTCAACAACTCTTCAGTAGTAGAGTTTACAACTGCCAAACCAAATATCGGTCTAGATCTCAATTGGTCATAGATTTTAGAGTTTTCTTCTAACTGATGACGAGGAAGTTCATTCAAAAGGTTGCTAAATTGATCAAGTCCATTAAGTTGCGTCTCGACTGCAAAAGCCTTCAAGTATGCAGTGACAAATGTTTCAATATCGCGCATCTCCAGTGCATTCTTTTGCATCTTTGCTTGGTAATATTGTTCTCCAAGCAAATAAATCAAAATATGCATCGAGTTGGATGGTTTCAAGGTTTTTGTCAATGCCACAAATAAGCGCACACGACGATGACTTGGGATGTGCTTAAAAGCAGCGGTAAAGCTTGCTAACAAGAACTCAATTTCCGTAGTAAATGAGCCCGAGTTAGTCGAGGCCAATGCGGGAATAACTCTAGCAACTGTTTTTTGCAATGCATCATTTGAAAATTCGTCATCTTGTCTAATTGTATGTGCACCCATAAATGTAAAGATTGGCATTACCGAATGCAAGATAATTTCGGGAGCCAATGTTGCCAACTCTGAAATCACCAAAAGTAACCTATTTTGCACTTGTGGCGAAGACGAGTTACGCAAAGAATTGACAATCAAATCAGCACGCACTGAGTTGGAGTCAAGCTGGTGCTTGTGATTGCTATTCTTCAACTCGGAAATACTCAATAACAAACAAGAAGCAAGCACTTCTTGTGCATAAAGTATAGGCAAGTTTCCATCATTACCCAAATAGTCCAAATCAGACAAGATCTTGAACAAAACCTTCAAGAGCTTGGGGTTGGCAATAGATGCTTTTCTTAAGTTGACTTCTAAAACTTCCAAGATTATAGAAAGTTTTCGCAAATGTTGCGAAGCCAAATTCGTCATATCCGATTTTGCCATTGCTTGCTTAGTTGAACTCGAAGATCTTCTGCGTCTCTTAACTACACCTTGCTCGGGCATTTGATCTCCAATCTTGACATTTTCGAGAATTTGAAGGAAAACAGCAGAGTCAAGTGGTAGAGATTGCAATGTTATCATTGGGTCGAACTCCACATAATCATCGCTGACTAGCAAGTCAACAAGCTTGCTTAGAATAATCACTTTGGATTCGACTGATGTGAGTTTTGGGAAAATGGAAGTAATTCGTTCATTGGCAACAAGTTGAAGAGAAGTATTAGAGTCCAAAGCTTGACACAACCAATGCGAAACAGAGTTGGAATCCTCAGCAGACAAGTGGTCTCCACCAACGAGCTGGACAAGAGACTTTTCAACAATGTTGTAATAATCAGCAAGTTTTGCCTCCTTTGCTTGCACCAACCATTCTTCTCTTTTAGCCAAGTATGGCTTAATGTCTGTATCCCAGAAGTAGGTACGTACTCCATTAACGCCCATTTCATTCAATTGTGATGCAATTGACCAAACCCTTTGTTTAATAACTATAGGAAAGCTTGGTTGTGCCCATTGATTCAAAATAAAAGTTTGGTAAAGAGAACCAAGGGTCTTTTTATCAAATTTGCCGTTAAATATCGACTTGAGCAAAGTTGCAATTTTACCTT
The DNA here is from genome assembly GCF_030384665.1 of Lodderomyces elongisporus. Classification (NCBI taxonomy): domain Eukaryota; kingdom Fungi; phylum Ascomycota; class Pichiomycetes; order Serinales; family Debaryomycetaceae; genus Lodderomyces; species Lodderomyces elongisporus. The sequence goes on from NC_083675.1 coordinate 2,239,463, forward strand.
CTTCGAGTCTCATTCCATCTAATGACCCAATAAATGCAAACAACTTGATGGCATCCTGAGGCGAGATCATTTTTTTCTCGGCACTGTTTGCATAAACCTCCGATTCAAAAAATAACAGAGTCTTTTGTTTCTTTTTATTTTCGTGAATTGCTTTGGTTATCTCTGAAACAAGTTGTACAAGTTGAGCGAATGCAGCTCTAATATGACTCGAGGGGTCATTAAATGCTATTAAAAGCAATGGCAAGACCAAGTAAAAGTCTGTCTTTCCATCAGCAGTATTCTTTATCATACGATGAATAGCTTTAATCGAATTGAGTCTCACTAATAATGGAACATCCAAAGATAATGCCACTCTTAACAAAAAAGTAATGCTCAAAGCAGGGTTCTGAAACACTTTGTGTGTAAAATGTAAGATTGCTGCACGTTGAGATTTGATATCAACTTTTGAGCAGAATCTAGTGAATGCAAAAGACAATTTGTAAAACTCTGGATTATACTTGGAGTCCAAGTATGTTGGAGCAGAAGCACCAAGCTTAGAGATATCAAATTTGGTGTTTTCGTCTCCATCTTCTTTATCGTCCTGTCTTTCATCAACAAATTTTGTATACTCAGTGTCATCGTCACGATCAACATTATCGCCAAACTCGTCCAACTTTTCATCTCCTGAGTGAGTTGCAAGTAATGAGCCTTCGAGGGTTAATTCAAGCTCTGATACAGTAAGTCTAAACGACTTGAGCATTTCATCGAATGTAGCTTGATCAAGCTTAATCAATTTTCTGACAATGTCCAATATTGTGTCTTTGTAATTAGTACTGTTATTATTGGATGTTACACCACCATTCAAATGTTGGGGTTTCAAACTAGAAAGAACAGTGTGCACGACAAACTTGAACATTCTCTTGTTGCCCTTCAACTCAATCATATTCAATAATTGCAAGGATGTTTCACTAGGGAAAATGCTTGAGAAATATATCGCTAAAAATTTGTCTTTTTTTGCTTGACTAATGTCTATGTGCTCAATGATATTTATCGGCAAAGATGGTGTTTTCGAAAGTGCTTCAGAAGTCGTTAATTCGGTAGTAGAAGTCCACAATTGTATTAAAAGAAAAACGGTTTGCTTTGCAAACTGTGCTTCCAATGCAATGTCATTGGCAAGCACAGCAAACGTCAAAGTGTTGAGCAATTCAATACTCAAAGGAGCTACTGCAGATAGCACAGCAAGTACAGAGTAAGCACCAAGCCTTAATGACGAGTTCTTAGAGGTAAGCATTAGGTCACTGCTTCTGAGCACTACTGGTATTAAAGTCTCATTCAAAGTGTTTTTGTTGCTTGCTGGCAAGAGCTGTATAGTTATGGAAAGATAAAATACCAACTGCTCTTTGTATGTTGTATTTCTCTTGATTTGTTCATCCAAAAATGATGAGTAGAAAGTAAATAAATGATTATCGTTGAAAAAAGCTCTAAAGCAAACTTGCAATGTTGGAGATCTTAGTTGGTCCTTTGCTGTTACAAGCCATTCAAATATTTGTGGAATGTTTTGCTTCGGGATGACGTTCAAGATCTTGACAAAGACTGGTTGCATGTAGTATGGCAAAGCTGTGAGAATCATATACTCCAGATTATGCATATTTGCCTGGAATCTTCTAACAAGCCATTCAGAGGCTCTGAGTGCTGCGGTAAAATTGTAGTAAGGTCCTAATAAAGTGAAAAATGCATTGATGTTTTGATCCAACTGGGTCACAACGTCTTCCGACTGTACATTTCTATCGAAATTAATCGAGTCATTAGCAAATAAGGAATTTTTAAACTTATTAAACCTGCTGTCAAGTTCGCAAAGCTCATCTAAGGCGTCGATGGCAACATCATAGATCTCATCATAGTCTTGCGAGGCGGCAACTTTAGGATCAAAAATTAAAGATCTAGAATGGATCTTTGACCTCTGCTGTCTATTCAATGCAATTGACGCAGACTTGTCGCTAATCGACTTTAACTGCGATGCTAAACTCGACATCCTTTTTTTTTGGTTTTTGGGTCTTGTTTAGGTGAGTGATGTGTAGTGTGGTGAAAGTACTAGTGAAATGAGTATTTGTGATGAAAAAGACAAAAATGAATAGGTTATGTCTGCTTTTCGATATAAAAGATGAGATGCGTGCTTATTAGGTAGGTTTTTTTTATTTTTTTTCCATTATTTTTATTTTTTTTTTTGCTCCCTCATCTTGTCTCTTGATGTTTTCTTTTGTCTTTTTCTTTTTCTTTTTCTTTTTTTCAATTTGGTTTTGTGTCAGCAACATCTCTGAACAAAATGATAAAGAAGAATATCAGTGAGTAGGTTTCTACATCTGCAAAAAAAAAATTATAACTAATAGATTATGGCACATATCAACATGTAGTTTAGAAACTTGTAATCTCTTTACTCTCCCTTGCACAACCCCTCCGTCCCTTCGTGTCCAACGATCCAAAAAAATACAAAATGTTCAAAACATAAAAGGCATTAATATCAATACAAGTCTATACAACTTCTAAATCTATAAAATCTTTAAAATCCACATCTCAGCTTAAGTACTCAAACCAATTTTGGAATACCAAGTGTTCAGTTATGTGGATGCTTCATAAAATTGCTTGATTCCTTCATCGTAGCCCTGGTTCCACTCCCAATCATTCTTCAGTGATCCCTTTGACGAGATGTGCTCCTGCAATCTTGCACGCTTCAACGCCTCTTTTCTTCCTATTCTAGATCCATCAAATTGAGCAAACGCATCGGCATCTTTCCAAGCAGTGGTAAAACCATCCTTATAAAGATCTGGTTTGTATGAACCTTTAGAATCTTGTTGCTTCCAGTAGTCGGCGTGCGCATTGGCTGCATTATTGGCAGCTTGTTGGAGCTGGTCATCCGAAGGCTTATTTGAAGGTTTGGCGAATGGCTGGAGTGCACCCTTTTCAGTCATGGTTTTGAAATCCCATTCACCGCCATTTCCTGATTGAAACTTGTATGTCCAGAAATAATATCCACTACTTCTTTGTGTAAATATTTGACTTTCTGCTTGACCATATTTCTTCACCAATTCATCCCTATTTGCGTCACCTACTTTATCCCAACTCTTTTGATCAATCACACAGGACCATTCACCAACAATGAAATCAACACCGTTTCCATTATCGGTCAAGTTTGTCAAAACGTCACCATTGAGATCGTCTGTAAGCTGCTGGGGTGACTTACCCTTATCGGAGTCAGAAAAGCATCGGTACACATGGTCATCCACAACCACACCAATGTAACCATCATCTCCTTGTTCGTCTTGAACCCATTTCACCCATTGGTCTGGCCACCATCCATCTGAAATGATGACTGGAACCAGTTTATCACTCTTGCGCACCTCGGTGACACATGCAGCATAGTAGGTGGCTTGGTGCTTAGCAGGGTCTGCGAAATCAGCTTCATTGACTACTTGAATTCCTGCAATGTTTTCATATTTTTTCAAATCATTTGCAATCCAGCCTGCTAATTTGGCCATCGATATTTGCGCCTTGTCATCCTTCCAAAAACTTCCAGAACCACCACTCTCTCCAGAATGACCAGACTTGTTGGCACCACCTGGAAGACCATGGACATCAACAATCACTGATATTTTATGTTGCAATGCGGCTTCAATGTAATTCTTTTTGATGATTTTCCAGGCATTAGCATATACAGCTTTGTACTTTTCAAATTTGAACCCGGAAGTAAAGCTACCGCCATCAACATCCCAATATCCAATTGGCAATCTGATAGAATTGACTCCATTCTGTGCAAGCCACTTCCAATCATCAGCAGTAGCATAATTATTCCAGTGGTTTTCAAATTTTGTTCTTGTTTCGTCAACACCAAACTTATCCACCAAGGATGACACAGCGTCAAGTTCAGTATCGCCTTTAGTTTCGGAAAACAAGTCATGAAAGATCCATTTCTCCAAAACAAAACTCGAACCGAAATTGACACCATAGTTTAATCTCGATTGATAAATTTGTTTTGTAGATGGTGGCTTACCAGCAGTCAAAGCCGGTTCAGCTTGGGGCACATCATGTGCTTTGCTTTTTAACTTGAGTTTAGAAAATGCTTGTTGCATTGTAAATTATGTTTGTTGCAAAATATGTAAACTTCAACTATTATTGAATATTTGTAACTATCAAAAAAAGAAAGGAACAAAAGTAGAAAAAAAAAAAATCAAGTAAAGAAGTGAAGAGGCAAATGGATAAATTGGGGACAATTGAGTGTTTATATATGTGCTTGAGTAAGGTATTATAAATTATAATGATCAATGACGAAAAGAATAAAAAAAAAAGTGGAGGCTGAGTTTTTAATATCGGTATTGTGAATGGTGGTGGTTAGCAACTGTACGATTTTGGATGAGATCATGGAATTTCAGGGGGTAATTAAAGTTGCTGTCTCACTCAAAATTTGTTCTTCTCTTCTTCCCCCTCCAACTTCGGTTCTTATTTGGACCTTTAAGCGGTTTTTTAAATTTTTTTTTTGCCTTGTCTACTTTTGTACCATATTTTTTTATTTCGTTTCTCCACGCAACCTTAAAAAAGAAGCAGCAAATCTATCAAATGTATTTTTTTTTCTTACGCGTCTACCAACCATTGCTCTGTTGCTCTGTTGCTCTATTACGTTACTCTCACAAGTTGATCTCATGTCTTTTGAACCAGACCAAGGTTCCAGTTCAAGTCGTAATGCTGCCCCAACTTCATCTTTAGATCTTCAATCACCTGCATCAGGATCAGGATCCACACCACCACAAGGCTTTACAACGTCATCATTCTCAACAACTAATGACAAGACACAAGTATTGACATATAACACGTTTTTCCAAAGACTAATCACAGTTTTCCATGCCATTAATACACATTTAACATTTCTACTGGCACACTCACGTGCAGTCATTCCTTCCATTACATTGCTCCAAAAGTTTGACAACTCGATAACGGCTCTTGAACTAGCCATATTCAAGTATTTGTTTCCAGAAGATGAAATTTTTTTCGATTATGTCGATGAAAACCAGATTATGCTAACATTTGTTGAAGAGGTTAAAGTGAATCAGAAAGGCTACCACCAAACACCAGTTGCAGATAAATTTGAGGATACACCTAGGCAATCGAAACAAATATTAATATTTGATTTCCAAGATGTCAAGATTCACGGGATTGGTAAAGTCATTAAGGGCAACAAGAGACTCAAGAAACAGCAAGAGCCAAAGGAGTTTAGTACACACCGAAGACAGAATTTCTTTATTAGCAGCAATGAGAATATCGTTGCTCCATTGAAAAAAGCACATATAACGAAAATTATTCAAGGGAGGGATACTTTGTTCCAACAATGTTTGCAAAAATTTATTTTGCAATACAAAGAGCAAAACGAGGCTGCTAAAGCTCTTGAGCAAAAAGCCAAGTTATTGATACCAGAAGAACCGCATTTTGAAGACATGGTACAAGTTTTGGAAGCAAAGGAGACCGTTCCAGTTGTAAAAACCATCGACAAGTCATTAATTTCAGTTGAGCGAATGATTGAAACGTTAAGAAGTTCGAAATTTTACGTTGATCAAATTTCATCTGAGCACTTGTTAAACGAAGCACAAGAGGCTCGATTTCAACAACTAAATGCAAGCAGTAGTGAATATTTGCACCCTGAATTGAGCGACGCTTTGTTCAATTCCAAAGGTATATCTATCGAAGATGGTCTCTATACCCATCAAGCCTTAGCCTTGGATGAATTACTCGATGACGCATCTCAATCCAATTTGATAATCAGTACACTGACGGCTTCTGGAAAGTCATTGGTGTATCAGCTACCTATATTAAATTCAATTCTTTGGGATATAACCAACCACGTGCAAGGTCGTCATGCCACAGCGTTGTTTATTTTCCCTACAAAAGCACTTGCACAAGATCAAATCCGTCATTTCCAAACATTTTTAACCCATTTACCAAGTCACTTGACTCGTCCTATTGTTATCAATACATATGATGGAGATACGCCATTTCTGGAGCGAAACAAGATTCAAAGAGACTCGGACATCTTGTTTACTAATCCCGATACTATACATGCTTCAATCTTGCCCAACCATCACTTTGGAGCTTGGGTAGAATTCATTAAAGCATTAAAATTTGTTGTTATGGATGAACTTCACGTTTACAAAGGCATATTTGGCATCAATGTTGGCTATGTGATGGCCAGACTCAATCGAATCAAGCATATACTTTGTCCCGAGGGTCCTCCAATCAGGTATGTTTCATGTTCAGCTACTATTGCTAATCCCATTTTGCATTTCAAAACCATTTGCTCTTTACCAGAAGATGCCAAGGTTGTTCATATACAAGATGATGGAAGTGCCAAGTGTGAAAAAAGATTGATTGTTTGGAATCCACCGGTATTGATGAACAATGCTGGAGAGCGCGGTCCTGCTGACTCCAATAGCAATTTAATACCCAGAGTCAGCCCCATAGCTGAGCTGGCCAAACTATTACTTACGATACTCACCGAGCTTCCGGGACTACGCGTTATTGTTTTTTGTCCCATAAGGGTAGTTGCTGAAATGATGATGAGAGAAGTTCGTACTCAACTTCAAAGCTCACAGATTAAGCAACTGGGGATAAGCCAAAGTGATATCATGTCTTATCGAGGTGGATATAGTAAATCCGATAGACGGATCATTGAGAAAAAAATGTTTGATGGCCAGTTGCGTGCAATTGTAGCTACCAATGCATTGGAATTGGGAATTGATTTGTCAGATTTGGATGTGGTTATTACTTGTGGGTTTCCAGTGCTGAAGCTGAATTTGCATCAACAATTTGGAAGGGCAGGGCGCGGGAAACTGGCAAGTGGCAGTTTGGCCATTTTTGTACCGATGCGATCTCCTATTGATCAGTATTACATTGAGCATGCTCATGAGCTACCACAAAGGTCGTATGAAGATTTATGTGTTGACTCGTTAAGGGATATGGAGCATGGTCTGTTACTTTTGGAGCGCCACTTACAATGTGCAGCTTACGAGCATGCTTTGGATAAGGTGGATGACTACCAATGGTTTTCCCAGGGCAAGACGTTGGAACAGTTTCAAAAGCTCTTGGCGGAGCAACTAGTTTTGGACGTTGATGAAAAGTACAAGACCCATCCCCACTTTATGCCCAAACCCACCAAGTTAGTTCCCATTAGAGCTATCGAAGATGAGACTGTAGCAATTGTTGATATAACAAACAATCGAAATATTGTTATTGAAGAAGTTGAGTTACTGAGAACAACCTTTACGGTGTATGAGGGCGGCATATTTCTTCATCAAGGTCAACCTTATTTGGTTAAAGAGTTTAACCACAAGGACAAATATTGTAAAGTTGAACGAGTAAATGTTGATTGGACCACTTCTCAAAGAGACTATACAGATGTCGACCCTGAAGAAGTGGAATTGGTAAAGCCAATTAAGCCCGTGCACATGAATCAACAGTTGGATACACCTGCTTTTTTTGGCAAGATCCAAATTACTATGAAAGTGTTTGGTTTTTTCAAAGTCAATCGAAAAGAGGAAATCTTGGAAGTTGTTGAAGTGAAAAACCCACCAGTCATTGCTTATGCTAAAGGATGTTGGTTAAATGTATCTAAACAAGCTATTGAAATTATTAGGGCAAAAAAGCTTTCTGCCTCGGGAGGTATACATGCTGCAGCGCATGGAATTATGAATATGCTTCCCCTTCATATTAACTCTGCGAGGTCCACGACTTCTCATGCAATGGACTTTGAAATGGCAACTGAGTGCAAGGCGCCTTCTAAGGAGTTCAAGGCGACTGAGACAAAAAGAAAACGGCCTGCGCGATTAGTGTTTTATGACACTAAAGGTAATAGAAATGGCTCTGGATATTCGTACAAGACATTTGAATGTATCGATGAGCTCATATATGCCACTTTCCATCGTACTTATAAATGCGAGTGCAAATGGGGATGTCCGCTATGTATTGTTAGTGCAACATGTAGAGAGCAAATGAGGGTGATGTCCAAACCTGCGGCAATCATTATATTGGCGTCGTTTTTGGGACTCAATTTGGGAAAAGTGGCAGAAGAATTGCCCGATGGACCAGAACCAGGAATGCCACCTGTGCTACATAATACTATCCTGGACACTACTGCTGCGGTTAAATTTTCACCGGATGTCAAGATACTAAACATAGGGGGCGAGAGTGACCAAGGTCTTGTCTAGGTAATTTAATATACATAAACACAATTTTATATAAATATACTGACATTTATAAGTTAATATACATTTGTATATATACATATAAGGGTGTGTGTGTGTGTGTGTGTGTGTGTGTGTGTTTATGTATGTTTATGTATATATGTATTTGTATAAAAATATAGTATATTACAATGTCTTTTCTACTACTCAGCGGTTGGATATTTTGTTGGCAATTTTGGTTGTCATCATTGAGCTTTTTCTTGTCAATTTTTGCGTAAGATTTTCTCTTGACGCCGAAGGTGGTGGGGCCAAGTTTGGCGTATGTTGCGGACTGATTGAGGCTGCTCGTGCTGCTCTATCAGCAAATATCTTTACCGCATCAGATGAATGTGTTCTTGATGGTGCAGGTGAAGCATGATTGCGTTGCATCAGGCTCAGACTTTGTCTTGGTGAAGACACTGAACTGCGTTGCGAAGTAGTATCGTACTGCTGCTGATGTTGCAAAGATGGAGACCATTGAAGTTGTTTGTGTTTTGACATACGAAATACACTTTGCACTGGTTTGAGGTATATAGATGCGAGAGAGCCGAAATTCAACTCCAACTCTTCAAGTATTGCCGGGTGTATTCGATCATTTTCTGATATTATTGACAAGTCGCGGTTGAATACAATCTCTTTGGTGATTTTCTGGAACCCATCTTGAGAAGCACTGGCATACTCTGAAGAGAGTAGTCGCCAGTATAGAAATCCTCTTTCACGGACATCTGGATTACCAGTTTCTTCCGTGGCCCATTTCATAACATCTAATAGTTGCTGTTCACCTTTCAAAGGATAAATAAGGTAGTGCTTGGTGACTGCTGTCAATACAGCAAGTTGTACTTCGGTTGGCTCGTCTTGGTAAGAAGCCATCAAGTCTTCTAAAATTACTCCGCAATCCTCTATATCGCCACAAAATTGACCAATCATCCATAAAAGTGATACTTTTGCATCGGGTTCATCAAACAAATGGCGGTATTTAATGAGTTCTTTTACTGCATAGTCAAAATCACCTGGGTACTTTCTAATAATGTTTTTGATGACAATTGCTGATTCCTGGACAATGTACGAGATACCTGTAGATATCAAGTCGCAAAGTACTTCAACACACCTTTGAGCACCGCCTTCAAGTTTTACAGCGAGGTTTCCAAATGCGCGAATGGCTTTTCTTGCCATTGAGACATCAACATCAGTGGCATATTCCTCGAGTTCATCAAGCACCGAGTCGATATTTTCATTATTGGCTAATAAATAGATTATTTCAAGTTTTGTATCCTTGACATAAATTGGGTCATCGAATCGACAGTAGAACATTTCAATATCAAACTGTACAAGATTCTTTTTGCCCAAAAGGAGCAAAATGACGTTTCGCAACACAAGAAATTGCGTTTCTGATGGCTTAGCAAGAAGGGAGTTAAGCGAGGACCCGATTCTTTTCGGTAATATTGGGAGGTGGAGCTCAACATTGCGTGCATAGTTGCTATAGTACAATACGAGTTTTATTGCATTGAGTACCACTGCAGAGTTTTCATGTTGTAGTGATGGGATAATTGCTTCAATGAAACTCAAAGCTTCTTGCTCGCTTTGTGGTACGTATGCCATCAAGGAGTTTAGTATATAAGTTTGTTGCCATTCATTAGCGCTACTGTTTAGTAGTTTGATCAAATGCAAAGTGTGTGCTTTGTCAATAGTCATATTGAGAGTTTTGCTCCGCTCGGTGATGTCAGTTAATGCTGCTAAAGCGCTCGATACAACTAATGTGCTTTCATCGTAAAGTAAATTGTTTAAATCGTCCACCAAGCTTTCCATTTCCTTTATCCTTTTGGCATTGTTTAGGTGTAATCGGGCAATTGCAAATGCTGTTGTTTGTCGCACATGAGGATCCTTATCACGGATCAGTTTCTTTACTGTTTCAACAGACAACTCGAAAAAATCCGGCGTGTTTAGCGAACTCATAGTCTTTATAGCCAATGCCCTAAGATTTGGGACTGATTCATCTCTGAATCTTCTCAAGAATGGAATTGCTGCGACTGAGCCGCGATCATAGTTGCCAAAGCTAACAATGTACTCACAGCAGAGTATACGAATCTCTAAATCGTCTAGTTTCATCAACGGCACAATGTCATTCATAAGGTTGATCATTTCAGTATTGTTGAGCATTACATTAGCAAGGAGTTTTCGGAGAATGATTTTGATTCGACTTATGGGTTTGGTCCTTTTGAGTGCTTGGTCTATCTCCGCTTTGATCTCGACACTTTTGGCCTTGGTAAATAGCTTTGCATCGCTCATCGAGGCAGTTCAAAATTATATATCTGAGGAGTAGAGAGAGATATGTTGTTGTCGTTGTGGTGGTGGTGGTATTGATAGTAGTGGTCCTTTATTTATAAAATGTGAAAATAAGTTTTATATCTGATTTTAAGCCTGAGTCTTTTGTATGAAAGTGAATTTGTGAGGGATCAAAGATTGCGCTCAATACAATAAATAGTCCCGCGGAGAGCACAAGACAAGTTTTATTCCATTTTTATTTCATTTTTTTTTTTTTGCTTTCTTTCTTTTTTTTGTTTTTGCTCCGTCCGCTAGTACTTGGTAGTAACACATTTGAGTGGTACCTAACCACCTGGGATAATAATAGAAAAATTCCACATAGTATTTCTTATATATCGCTCGCTCGCTTTCTCGCTTTCTCTCTTTCTCTCTTTCTCGTCCGCCCGCTCCTTTGCACTCGGACTAAAAAGTTTTCGGAATTAAAAATTAAATAATTTATTAACTTAAATAAAGAAATATAATAATAAAATATACTATAGGAAAGGAAAAATGGTAATAAGAAAAGATCTCGGTCTAAAAATTGTTAGAATAATTAATAAAAAGGGGGAAAAGCTAAAGCAAGATTATCTTGGAATCTTTATGGGAGTAAACGGCAACTAGCAGAATCCATTTAGATACTATCAAATATTACTAAACTCTTTCAATGTATTTTTCCATATACTTGTCTATTTTTATTTTTTTTTGAACTAACTATAATTTATAAAGAACTACTCGTGTATATATGTATATATGTTTGTGTGGGTGTTTGCCTGTATGCTTATCAAAAAATTAAAAAAACCGGCCTTACAATTTCACGTATCCTGATGCATAAGAAACACTGCTATCCCTGACTGACTTTGCAGGATTGCTTTGTGAATATCCAATCCACTCAAAAACATTATTGTTACTATCTGTGTTACCTGCTTCGCTCTTGATGTTGTAATTCAGCCGGCCATATTTTTCCAAGAGCTGCAAAACAATGGATATAGGTTTTTGGCCACAGATTGTGTTTTCTGTAATCTTGATATACTGTTTCCACATATCTGATGATCCTCTTGTAGCAATCTCAAGAGCCATTTTGTCTAAATTTGCCACTGATTCGTGGATTGATGTACCCGAATTTAGTTTACTCATACTCGTTAAGGAGACCAAATCTTTCTCCAATGTATTAAAAGTTGTATGCTTATTTGAAGGAAGCACCTTAGTGTAACCGAATCGAGAGCCCCAGTGGCAAAAATCGGAGCTAATTATAAAATGGTTTTCTTCACTTGCAATGAAAGGTAACAATGCTTCAGCTAAATCGGACTGAGTGGCATGGTCCATCCCACTGATCATAATTGGTATAATCTTTGGTGGATTTCCTCCAGAGGTGTTCACCGTTTGGTGATATATAAACGGAGCATGCATTTCAAATGAATGTTCATCTTCGTCTACATCTTCCGCCATGACTTTGAATAGTGGTTTACTTATCGAGGAGGAAGATGTTGTTGAGAGTAGCTTTTTGATTGTTGCGGTATCGACTGGTAAGTTCCCCAACGGAGTTTCGTAAAACTCGAATGGTGTAAGCATTGCATAGTTTTTGAAATAGACATGGTGTGATGGTCCAAGTAAAAACACTCGTTTCACCTTTGAAGTATCCCAAACGTTGTATGTTTCTGCTAATCTCTCCCCAGAATAAGTGTAGCCTGCATGTGGGCCAATTAGAACCCTGGCGCCTGGTACCTTGCCATTCTTTGTGGTGGTAGTGGCTGTGGTGGCTGTGGTGGTATTTGCTGACCTTTGAGCTTTCAAGATAAGGGCGTCGAGTTGTTGTTTGAGAGCTCCGGCATCTCCACTGTACCAAAGTCCCGCATGTGTAGCAGGTCTTACGTTCATCACTGAAACTTGCGAAGTTGGAAGCAAAAGGAAGAGGGGAGAGATGTGCAAATGGTAGAGTTTGTGGTATGGGTAATTATGATGAATAGGTCTATATACTTGCGGTGGCTAATATGTAATTTTTAAAGAAGTACGAAAGAAGAGGATAGGGAAAAAAAACAGACGCAGACACAGACACAGACATAGACACACCAAAAAATGGTGATAGTAGATATCTTCCGTCTTCTTATCGCAAGGGAGGAATGGGAGGCGCGAGAGATAATGGTGTGTTAGATAAAGCACTGAATTTAATGCGCGCATTAGTAATCTACCCCGGGAAAAGTTGCATCTCCCTAAACATACTAGAACCAAGCCCAAGAACCTAGAAAAGAAAGATTGAAATAAATATATAGGTAAAGGGCACAAAAGATTAGGATTTCATATTAGCACACTTTCTTCGACTGTATATTTCTTTTCTTTTCAAATTTGCAACCGTTACACTTGTTGAAAAATTGAAAAAGAAAAGGAAGATAAAAATTAAAGAAAGAGACTAAGAAATGTAAAACGATATAATTACAATTGTTTGACTAAAGTGATATATTATTGCATTACACCTGGCTTTCTATTTTCTACATATGTGTATACATAGATATATATACATACTTCCTTTTTTTTTCTGTTTTTGTTTTTGCTAACAATTTAAGCAGTGATTTGAAGGGTCCAGTCATTGACAATGAGTTGTTCGTCACCTGCAAAGTATGTTGAGGTACAATAGTATGTACCTCTCATAATCCATCCGCCAGGAGTTTCGTCCTCGGCAAATGTCTTTTCGTAAATCTCGGTTTCCGATGCGTCATATGTGCCTATTTCTACCTCTCTCGATCTAATAGTGATACCACCTTTCTTAACAACTTGTTTGTATTTCAAGTCTGTCAAATTTCTATTCTTGACTTTGAATCTAAGGGTCATTGTGTATTTGGAGCCACCAGGGATCTCAACATTGATGGAGTCTTGACCTTCAACTGGGATTCTCTTGGGGTCTTTTCCTTTCACGTTAAAAACAAACTCAACTGGGATAAAATCTGGGTGTGATTCGACAGGCATATTGTATTTGAATTGAAGGGGAGGGGGGAGTTGTAGTATAATAATTTGTCAATAGTATTGTGGAGTAATACTATATTTTTCAGGCAAAAGAACAAAAGAGTAGTAAAACAGAAGAATAGAAGAGAAAGAATTTAGACGATGTGGAGAAAGAAGAAGGAGAATAGAGGTGCTACTTATAATGACTGAACCCACTACTTATTTCCATGTATTTTAATAAACACGGCACTTCCTAGCTTCAAAAATGTATGATGATGGACAACTTTTTTTTTTTGCTTTGAGCGGAGATGTAGAGGTTTTGCTCATAATGCTTCCGACGTGTTTAGCTTGGAGTAGAAGAAGAATAGAAATTAAAATAAAAAATTAAAATAAAAAATAAAAATAAATGGAGAATAGAAAGGAAGTTGACAAAGAATAGAATAATACACAATGTAAAAAGATTGGAGATCTTGGTGACTAAAAACAAAAAAAAAAAAAGAAAAATTTCAATCTCAAAAGTAAGTACTATAAAAAGCATTGGGAACACTAAAGGCAATGAAGCGTTGAAGCATTTTATTTTCTTCATTTTACTTCCTCGGGATTAAAGAAGAAGAAGAAGAAGAAGAAGAAGAAGAAGAAATGCTAAGCAAAACTTTTGCTTTGTCTCTAGTCGCGCTCTCTTTCATTTTTTTTGTTTTTGTAACTATTGGATTCATTGCTTCTACTATATTATTCCCCTCCTTGTACTCCATTTCCTTATACTCCTCCTCCTCCACCATGTCCTAGTCGCCGTCCTAGTCTTCCTTCTCGCTCTCCCATTACCGTTGGCCTATTTGCTCTATTCTTTAATACACTCCTGTATTTCTCTCTCTCTTTTTCTCTTTCTCTTTCTCTCCCTATGTCTCTTATTCAATTCTCTCTGCTCCCCTCCCCCCCCCCCCAGATCTCTGCATGCTCGTGTCAAATAGTGCCGAGGAAGGAGGGAATCTGAGCAAGAAAAAAAAATAAAAAAGAAAAGAGATTGAAAGAAAAACGTTTTCACTTTAACTGTGAATGTACGAACGTTAGAGAAGAAGTTCACAACCCGGATCGACGGGTAAAGGTTTTATCCCATTTTTTTGTTTTACATAATAGGGATTGGATAGTCACCAGTTTTGCCTAGATAAGAAGAACTATTAAAGTTTAAGAGACCACTCTTTGGATTAAAGATATTAACCGAAAATCTTATTGCACACAGATCATCTTTGACTTTTTCTTTTTTTTCTGGCCTGTTTTCTTTCGGCTATTCTTTTCATTCTGCTGTGTTTGTTTTTTCGTGTTTTATTCTTTTTTTCTTTTTCATTTTTTTTTCTTAAGCTTTCATTCCGTTCTATCTCCTACTGTGCCCCACCTCCCCCTCCCCTCACCCTTACTCATTGGGTCGTATATTTCACGGTGGCTGTAATTTTTGATTTTTTGTATGTGGATTCTTCCTTTTCAAGTATATAATAATTTTGTTTTTCAGTACAATAGTATTTAATATTTTTATTTATTATTTTTATTTGCTCTTCAATTCAAATGTGGGGTAAAAGTTAGGCTAATGGAGATAGTGCAGGCAATAAATTATCACATTCACAAGCAGTTTGTTATTTTCTTTTTTTTTTTGTTTTCTTGCGCCAAATGCACTTGGGCATTTTTTGGACAGAGTCGGAGTCTCCCGTAAGCACATGACGTCACATCAATCCATATACCAGACCCATACAATATAATGTACACTTATTTTCTTTTTCCATTATTTACCAAGCTAAAGAGCTGGCTTTGCCCATAAGAAGTTATACAAAGGGAAATTACGTTTCTACATAATCAAAAAAAAAGGAATGAGAAAACCTTTCATACTAATTTTAAACTGCGTTTAAAAGATCCTTTAACTATTGTACATCTTTTTCATAGTAATAAAAGGTTTTTTTTCACTACTAAGACAGAAGGGGGGGAAAGAAAGAGTTAGGGAATTGTGAGTTGATTGAGGATGACGAAATAGTGAGTGTAATGTTGATGCTGACGATGGTGACGATGGTGATGGGCCGTGGAGAGGTGTAGCTTAATGGACCTTTTCTTTTCAAGTAACCTTAGGTGCTACACACAAATTCCTTCACTTCTCTCTCCAACACCTCCTTTAAACTACTGATATCATTTGCCATTTCTTCAAAGCTGAAATCAAACAATGTCTCGCTACTTGGCTCATCGGCTGGGTTCCGCACATACTTGAAAAACTCATGCTCTAAAACCTCCTCAACTTCCAACCTCTTTTTGTAGTCCCATTGCAACAACTGTGATAACAAATTCATAGCCTCCTTGGGTGCAAACGGGTAAAGACTAGTCCATTTCACAGACTTGAATCTAACCCAAGACACGCCTTCAATGTTCCAGTTGTACCTCTTGACCGTATCGTTTGGTGGGCTGCCCAAAATCTTGATCAACTCCAGTATTTGTTCCTGCAGACTCTTGCCCGGAAACATTGGTCTTCTGCCAAATAGTTCGCCCAATATACATCCTATAGCCCAAATATCAACACTTTTGGTATAATTCTTAGTTGAAAGAATCAACTCTGGTGCACGGTACCATCTTGTCGCAACATAATTTGTAATCGCTACTGTATCTGCACCTGTTCCCATACCAGTGTTATTTCCAATATTTCCAGTTGCTTTGTTTTTTTTGAAAAAGTTTGGGTTTATACCACGCGCAAGGCCAAAGTCGCATATCTTTAAAGTACCCTGTGTAGTAACCAAAATGTTTCCCGGCTTGAGATCACGATGAATGACATCGGCTGAATGTATATATTTCAACCCACACAAGATTTGATACATGAAATTCTGTATATGGAATTCAGAAAGCTGAACATTGGAATACAAGACACGCGCAAGGTCCAAGTCCGCCAATTCTTGGAAACAGTAAAGGCCATCATATGGCTTGACATAAACAACATCCAAATCAAGCAAAGTAGCAATCTTTTCAAAACGAGGTTAGTAACAAATGTATCCTTTTTGGCCCTCTGTTTTTTTTTTTTTGTTTTGTTTTTTTCAGGGATCAGTTTGCCTGTCTGTCTGTCTGTCTGTTTGTTACTTGATGTTTCTCTTGACAATCATTTGAATTGTACATACATTTTTATGACCTTTGAAAAACTTCATAAATTTCAATTCTCGAATAGCTCGAACTAGCAAGACCTCTCTGTGGAAGATCTTTGTAATCTTTTTAATCGCAACCTTACTCTCTAACCCGCTCCCTCTGCTCTTGGTATCTACTGCCGAACAAACTACACCATACGAACCTTTACCCAAAACTCGCACAATTTCATACCGTGAATCCACCAAAAAATAGTTTTCCTTGTCTGTATAAGTTGTAAAATTTCGAGAATTGCTGGTCCTGCCCCGCAAAGAAGACATTGTCGTTTGAAAAAGTGTGCAAAGAATGATTTTCCAATTTTTTTGCGAATTGTTTGTTTTGTTTTGTATGTTTTTTTTGGTTTGCAATTGAGGTGAATACTTTGTAATAACAAATTTGCAAAGAAAGCAAAAAAAAAAAAGAGAAAGTTAGTTAGCAAGTTGCTAGTAGTCGAGCTTGGAAAACAATTACTTAATTTTTATTCCAAAATATGCTGTATTTAAATACGTTTTGGCTCATCTTATATTCTATATTCTATTTTCCTAATTTTTTTTTTCTGGTTTTAAATTAGAAAAACAAGCTTTGGTCAAAAAAACTCATCAACTTATATACATTTGATAAAGTATGTGCAAATTGTCATATCAAAATTATCTAGGTAATATTTTTCCGGCTGCGAAAAAATAAAAGAATCGAAAATACTCATACATACAAACAAACAAACAAACAAGGACACATATAAATAAATATATATATGTACGCGAGACTTTTCTTAGGCAACTGGTAGCGATCTAGTTATGGAAACTGATATATGAAGATGTCATTTAATCACGTTTACCAGAAAAAAAATAATTAAAGTTGTATATTTTATAGATCTTACAACTTGTCATTTCCAATTCTGTCAAACTAACTGGTGTCATATCAACAAAACTTGTATTCCAGTATACTGCTTCAGTTTTAAAGCAATATGTAAAAATTATATTCTTGTTTTCATAATTGCTTCACTTTTCCTTTTTTTCCTGTAAGAATATTTGAAGTCTCTAAACAATACGTACTTTCTCCGATGAAAGCAAAGGAATGAAAGCAAAAAAGAAAGAAAACACAAGAACAATGTAGAGCGAAATACTCATTTTCACGATATTCAAATATTGAAAAATTGTCTCCTAAGTAAAGTTGAATGCTAAGCTGGAATCCTCAAATTACAAATACCTTTTAAATTGTAATTGTAATGTGGTTTATGACTTACTTTTTCTTCCCTTCTCACTTCCTTTGCCACTTACGGTAGCGCAATGCGGGTATTATATAGTTCATATTTACTGATTACAACCAAAATTGCAACTGTTAATTAAAACCACAGATCCATTAAAAACACTACCACACACTACCACACACTACCACATACTAACACATTTATAATCGAGAGCTATTTAACTATAGTTTTACCTTACCGTAGCACCACCACCACCACCTTCACCACCACAACGATCAAAGATGCATCTACTGCGTCCGCAACTCGATGAAAAAGCAAAGTTACTAGCTAAGAAACTTTTTGCTGCACCATCATCGTCGAAAGTTTCTGTTATTGTTGATCATTTAATAAAACTCCAGGAGTTATTCAGCAAGCAATACAAACTACAACAAAGAATTGGGTATTGTGATAATGAACTAGTATATGTCATATACCAAGTAATCACCATATATTTCGATTTGACCAAGCTCAATATCCAAGCAAAAAGCGAAGCAATATATTCAGAGTTGGTTAAAACGATACGAGCGAGAGATTACGAGTTTCAAGAAATAGCAAAAGGTTTAGTGGATGATACTGCGGACCCTTTGCAAACTCGACTCAACTCACTCATGGGGAAAAGCTCTAGTCCCAGTTTAAATGGGAATGAAAATGTAAACGGTGGCAAACACACTAACCACAAAAGTTTTTACAAGATACTGGTACTGCCCGCGGAGTTGAAAGAGTTGATGGACAAAAATAGTGTATTGATTATTGATTACAGACCTGTCAAAAATTATGAAAACAATCACATAAAATACCAGCATTTAGTCAATATAGACCCCGAAATCGTCATTAATTTGCCCAATGATGCACACGATACAGATCTTGAAGATCAACTACGGCCAAGAATCCCATATCTGCAATTTCAGCATTTCCAAGAACGACACAAGTATCAGCAAGTTGTAATTTATGATTATAAATATGGAGCAATGGGGCAAGATAGGTTTCAAGGCATATACAATGAACTCGAAACAGAAAACCCTGCAAAGTATCCATTTGACAAGTTGGTAAATATTTTATTTTTTCAAAACAAGTATATCAGTTCAAGCTTGAAATTGATGCCTAGTTACCTCACCGGTGGAGTATACAATTGGTATCAGCAGTTTGGAGAAGAACTGCTTGAACGACTGCGCGATGTCAATGCAATAAGTAATGGGAATGAAGTCGTTAATGGGAAAAAATATACTTTGTCATTTAGCGATTACCTTTCTACATCTAACAAAGATTCGAACCCTCCACGTCAAGAACATTATCCTAATTCACACCCTGTATTTGAACCATCTGCAACGAAACCAGCTTTGCCAAAAAAAGAACCATTAATAGCGTCATCTACAATTGGGATGCAACCATACACTCCATCGCTACGAAATGGTCATAAAAATGGACAGAGCAATGGTAATATGAAAATTTCAACCGATTCCGCCAAGAAAAGTGGTACTATACAATTAGCACAGGCAAAAACAAATAATCAATCTTCTAAATCTGCTTTGCTTGAAGAGTTTAGTACGGGTTTGGTAAATTTAGGAAACTCGTGTTATTTAAACAGTGTTGTGCAATGCCTTACCGCAGCACCAGACTTGACTTCCTTTTTTGTTCCCTCAATCACATACAACGATACTGATTCATATAAACAGCATATCAATGTCAACAACAAATTAGGTACACAAGGGAAACTCACAATGGGGTTTGTCGAATTGATCTTGAATATGCTCAAAAATGATGGCAAACTGTTTAGCCCATCCAAATTCAAACAGATTGCTGGAGCATTATCTCCAGGAAGACAATTTGCCACTTATGACCAGCAGGACTGTGTCGAGTTTCTTGATTTCTTGCTTGATGGTCTTCACGAAGATTTGAATCAGTTTGCCGTATCGGATCCAAAGGAGAAACAAAGAATAATGGAATTAACACCAGAACAAGAACATGCAAGAGAAGTGCTACCAGTCAGACTTGCCTCGACCATCGAATGGGAAAGATACCTCAAACTAAATTTTTCCATTATTGTTGATAAATTTCAAGGCCAGTATTTGTCTCAATTGAAATGTTTGGAGTGCAAATTCACTTCTACTTCATACAATGCATTTTCCATCTTGTCATTACCAATTCCAGAAAAACTCGGTAGAGGCAGCAATCAAACAGTCACTCTTAATGATTGCCTTGAAGAGTTTATCACCACAGAGCTATTAGACGAAGACAACAAGTGGCATTGTCCGCGATGCAAAAAACTCACAAAGTCTACAAAGAGAATAGCGATAACAAGATTACCACAAATATTGATTTTGAATTTCAAAAGGTTCAAATTACACGAGAGCAATCAGCTGTTTCGTAAATTAGAGACATTTGTCACATATCCTGTTACTGAAGTGCTAGATTTGACAAAATACTGGTCTGATATTGGAACTACACTTTCGGACGCTTCACTGGAGAACAGAATGACACCAGAAGAGGAACAACAAAGGTTGAAAAATTTACCTGTGAGAAATCAAGTGCCGCCATTCAAGTACAAATTGTTTGCAGTAGCTAATCATTTCGGCAACCTAACTACTGGCCACTACACGGCATATGTGTATAAGAAGGATCGCAAAGGTGTTAAAAATTGGTGTTATTTTGAAGACTCAAGAGTTACAAAGAATGTCTCGCCAAGTCAAGTGATGAATAAGAACGCATATTGCTTGTTTTTCAGACGTGTTTGATAGGTATTTTGTAAAATATTTACGAGTTTGTGCGTGTTTATGGCTCGTTGTTTGTTCATGTTAGTTTTGGTTCAGAAAAAAAAAACAACATATAAATAGCATCAAATATTTATTTTGATTATAGACAGTTATTTTATTTTTGCTTCCAATTTTGGTCTTTAACATTTTAATCAAATTTTTTTTTTTCGGCATATGTCTAGCTTCAAAAAAGCTGGAAATCATTTTTCAAATTCATGATTGCCGGAATTAACAAATGCCGAAAGAAGAATTGAATATATATATATATATGTATTGTATATGTATACATCCTTGATTCATTATATTTCTGGAAATCCTTCTCATATCTTTGTATAGCTGGCTGATCCAGTGTTTTTGTCTGAAAAAAAATAATCAAACACAATTTTATCATAAAATTATTGAAGCGATAATTGTATATTATTTTCTTTCAATGTATCACACTTGTAAAGGATCCTTGTCGTCTAGTGTATCCTCCCTTTTGGCAATCTCGCGTACTTTCAACCGCGGATGGCTATTTAAAAGATGCTTGCTTACACCAATCCACAACCATTCAACTTTATCCTCGTAGCATACATCCACTACGCCGCCAAAATTCTCCACAAATAATCTATCGTTCACCGTGATATTGTCTGCAAAGTTGATAAACTCATTAAAAATGGATATTGCTGACCAAAATTGCAACTTTCTCAAACACGCCACTAAAAGACTGGTGATCTGGCCTCCATTGAGGCAATGTATAAAAATAGGATGGTTTGGTGCATGAACAATAATGTTCAAGATATGGATCGCCAGTGAATAATCCAAGGGTGTAGCACGTTTCTTGCCCTTACCGCCTGATGCACATTCAATATGTATGAGTTGAATATTCTGCGTGGTAGCCCAATTGTAGAAAGTGGAGTCTGTTTCAGGTGTTATAGGGTCAGGGACAAGCGAGATTATCGTTTTGAGATGAAGCGTTTCGAGAAAGGGAAAGTTTGGTGATCGTGGGTATGCACCACGGTAAAGATTTGATTGGATTGAGTTGAACCTTAGTGGTGGGATATATGTGTCAGGTACAACCATCTGTAAATTGTAAATAGAAATATGTGTCTGTATAAACTTAGTAATGGGTATAAATCTTATATAGCAGGTATTATTGTTGAGGTTGTTGGTTGCTAAGATTTTGTTTCAATCTAGAATAGTGAATTGTGGTTGCAAGAGTCACAACCGATTAAATGATGATAAATTCGGATAATTGTATTTGGTGCGGCGTAGAAACATCCTGTTAAAAATTTACCACACTAAAAGTTCACCAAGAGCGCAGTAGATATTGTTTGATAATATGAATGAGGATGATATATATACATGTATTAAAGATTGGTTAATATTACTATCATTATTAATAATTAAATTATAACTATTATTATTATTATTACTATTATTATTATTATTACTATTATTATTATTATTATTATTATTATTATTATTACTATTATTACTATTATTATTATTATTATCAGGACAATTCCTTACAGTATCCTAGTCAAGCGATTCTTGTCTTTGACAATTCATCACTTAACAAGAAGAAATTTTATATTCTATCTAAAGTAATTTCGGCTTCTTACAATCTTCAACGTTTGTGGCAATGACATCTTCAATGGTCCAACGCGGTGGTTCGCCTGGTGATTTGCAACCGCCAGCAATTCCACTACTAAACTTCAAATAAATCAAATCACCAACTTCACTTAATTTAGTCAAGACGTAATCTAAATCTTCCTTAGTCAAGGCCGAGGATACACAAAGTCTAGCTCTTGCACTGATCAATGGAGTTGCTGGATAACTGACAATAACCACAGCAATGCCCAAGTCGTACAACATACGAGAAAGGGCAGGCATCTTTGATGGAAGAAACAAAAGCAATGGTATCACTGGCGAATCGTCTGCTCCATACACAATAAATCCCAACTTCTTCAATCCCAAACGCAAGTATCTTGAGTTGAATGCAATTCTTTGTAATCTTTCTTGACCTTCGCCAGGGTTGAGTGTGCCCTTTATGACATTTAAAGAGGATATAATTTGGCCCAAGACTGGTGGTGGCACACTTTCACTGTATCCTTGAGTGATATAATTAAGACGTAGCTTGTCAATAACATATTTATCACCAGCAATATAACCTCCAGTAGCACCAAAAGATTTGGTAAAAGTTCCCATAAGAATGTCTACTCTGGCTGGGTCAACCGAGAAATAGTCACAAATACCGCGGCCCTCGGGTCCCAAAGCACCAATAGAATGCGCCTCATCAACAAACAAATAACATTTGTACTTGTCCTTGAGGTTAATAAGTTCAGGAAGGTTACACATATTACCTTCCATCGAGTACAATCCTTCAACAGCAATAATGATTTTCTTCCAAGGTCTGTGTGTTTTTGGTTGTCCTTGGGCAATTTGGTTTCGGATCAAATTTTCCAAATCCTTCATATCGTTGTGCTTGTAAACTTTGACAATGGCTCCCGAAAGTCTTATACCAAATCTAATCGAAGCATGGTTGAGCTCATCCGAGATAACCAAAGTCTTTGGATCAGCAATGGATGCAAAAAAGTTGGCATTCGTACCATAACCTTGACTCACGATAATTGCATCCTCTTTACCAACAAAATCAGCAACAACACGTTCACACTCTTTGTGCAAATCTGTAGTACCACAATAAAGTCTTGGTGAGCATGCCGAGGTTCCATACTCATCGACACATTTTAATGCAAAATCGGTACACACTCCGCTTGATTGTGCAAATCCAAGATAGTTATAGGATGAAAGATTTAAACATTCTTTAGACGTGCCATCGTACAAGTAGCCAGTTTTGCCCTCTCTAATTCTATTAAAACATTTGATGAATCTTCCTGGAGCACCGTGGATCGGCCTAGCAAAGCAATCATCGATTCTTGTTTTTAATCTACGAACGTAAAAGGACTCGAATCCATCGTACCATGGTGCATACCCATCCTTTTCAACCAAATGACCGTATTCTTTTGGCTTGAATATTTTACCGAAAAAGTCTCGGACATGGCCAATGAGAATAAGAATAAGGAAATTGAGATATGTTGATAGATAAATAACATATGGTGGGTCATCATCGATTGGTGTAGGAAGTGGTTCACCAACCGGGTGTTTTGAAACGTAGAGGTACTCTTTAGAAGTCAATTTACCATATTCCAAATCACTTCTTAACGATAATGGACGATTATCTTCTGGCGCATTGGGGATGAATTTGCTATATTGTTTAGCTTTCGGTTTAGAACTGGTTTTCGACGAGGACATTAAATTCGTGTAACTGTAGAGTTTCTGTTTTTTTATTTATTCAAAATAAATTAAGCTTATGGGTCTGTTAAAAAGTAATCAAGTGCTATTTGTTTATATGTACATGCAAAATGCCTGAATTAGTTTGTTTTCTTCTATTTTTTTTGATTTTTTGATTTTTATATTTTCAATGAAATGATACTATGAAGAATCTGCAACAGTTGATGACGGATATGCTTTTATAATGATTGCTGATGATATAAAAACAGTTTTTCCTTTCTTTTTTTCTATCCAAAATGTTGAAAGAAAAATGTCTTTGCCTGTGGTTGTAGGTAGGACACACGTATAATTAAAAATGAGGTACAGAACAGAAGAAGTCCTTGTTTTATAAAACAGTAGAATGTACTGCTTTCTTTTTTTTGGGAGATGTGGGGGGGGAAGGTTGGGAGTAGGGTTATTGGTTGTTGCTTGCTGAAAGGTGTTAGTGTAGCCTGTGCTGTTGAGTAAACGTAAGTTGTTGTTCTTGTTGTTTATATCTTCAACTTGGTCAATGAAATATGGGCCCTTAACAATTATCGACTGTCAAATTGTTTCAAGAAGTCTTTCGCTTCAACCAAAAGAAAAAAAAAAATATTTATTTGTATATAAATAAATACATAAAAAAAATTAAGAAGGAAAAAAAAAAAATTGTTCGGGAAAGGAAAGAGAAAAAAGAAAAATAGGAGAAAATTCTTATGGATTACGTAAACATTACGTAAGAACCGGACTAATTCGCGTCACGATCCAGCTATTCCACAACGCTTGCACTACAGTAAAACACAGTAAAAAAAAAAAGCACACTACATTTGATTATTGCACTGTAACGTGCACTTTTAAAGACTCAAAAATTGGTTAACTCAAGGTTAGTTAAATGTTTATTCTATTCATCAAACTATATTTAACTAAACTTACTTCATCTAGTTTATTGTCTATCCACTTTGTAAACTTCGTAGTTCCTCTCTTCATCACCAATCAATTTCAACATGTAATCGTATCTGGGTAATTCCCATTCAATATGTCCAATCGATAGAATAGTCATATTGTCAAATAATGGGTCACTGGCAATAAAGTCGTGACATTTTTGCATAACTTTTTCATCTTCCATGCATGAGAATGCTTCGTCCAAGATCAAGATCTCCGGCTTTTTAACTATTGCTCTCAAAAACAATGCCAACTTTTGATCAGTCATGTTCAAATCAACAAACCTTGCATCACCACTTACATCGATCCTTTCTTTAAAAGCATTGAGAATATACTCTACTCTGACTTTGGCCTCTTTATCGACGTTTTTCCAATTGGCCTTGTATGCAAAGTTAGAATTACCAATATCGGGGACAAGTCCATTGTATATCACATCAAGCATGGTTTTTGAATGCTGGGGAATCAAAGCATGCAATTCGGGCGAAGAAATACCAATCTGGTTGTTGACATCAAAGAAAGTGACCCCACTACCAGTCTCACGAACTATACCATCAATAGAAAGTACAGATCGCCAGCTTTGAGGATGATCGGCATTAATCAACGAAAGTATAGTTGTTTTACCGGTACCATTATCACCCATAATCCGCCATTTCTCGCCACGCAAAATTTTCCAATTGAAATTTTGGAAAATCGTTAGTTCCTTATACTTTACTCTTGCATTATTGAATTCAATGTGTGGCGTCTCTGTAATATGCGTTTGTTCGATTTTCGTCAATTTGGGAGCAGCTTGTGCTTGAAGATGCAGATTTCGCTTTTTCAATTTCTCAACAGAATGACCTATTTCTAAATTAGACTCCTGATCCTCAACTAGTAACCCTGAATCATCAATGTATGCCGATTTTTGGATCCAACTAGGAGGTTCATCTTGAACTCTTAACCCCAAAACTATTGCGATATCAAGATGGTCATGAACGTTTTGTAATGCATCACTAACTTTTATGGTATTACTTGGGTCTAATCCCAAGAACGGGTCATCGATAATCAACAAATTTGGTTTAAACATTAAGGATTTTGCAATTCGTGCGCGTCTCATTTGTCCATTACTTAAGGAATTGATCCATTTCAGTTGGAGATGCGTTAAATTGAACAATTTCATCAACTCCTCGATATAGCTCTTGTCTATTTCTCTTTCTTGTGTATTATAATTGTTCAAGCCAGTAATGTAATTAAACACAGAATTAACATCATCGGACATTTCAAGTTTACCTTTGTATGATAGAGACTCGTACCTTGCCGACATGTGAACAACATCCAATCCAGATTTATCCTTAAAGTCAAGGAACTGAAGTTGTTTCGATGGCTCGGTAATCAACGGGTACTCTCTAGATGATGATGGTATGGAAACATATTCACCAGCTATCGCTCTGAGCATTGTGGATTTCATAGGACCTGTAATTACCCATGACAGGTTTGAAATATTACTTGATGGCGGTGTGATTTGGAAATCAGAAATGGGTGATTTGAAAAAAAAAGATGCTGTTTGTGCCCCATTTCGTTTAAAATTGGCATTTGCAAGCTTTATTAGACAATCCTTAGCTGACGAGGCCATTGGTAGGGTGAATAGTGGAAATCAATGAGGAATGATGGTTTTCCTTTTTCTCTTTTGCTCTTTTTTGTTTTTGTTTTTGTTTGTTTTTTTCTTTTTTTGTCTGTTTGTTGTGTTGAATTCCTTTTTTCACCTTATATTTCAGCCTTGATTAAGGAAGGTGAGTCAAAAATACAAGAGTAAAGAATGGTATTCTGTCAGGCCGAACGGAAAACTGTCCGCTAAATACAGCCCCTTAATAAAATATGTTTGTACATATTTGAGGTATTTATATAGATTAGCTAACAAATAAACATTTTTTCTCCTACCCACCATCCACCATTACCCCCTAACAGTTTTAATCGAGACACGAGAATATAAATTCAAAAAGTTTTTTCTACATATTTAATAAATATCTATATATATATATATCTTTTTTTTCCCCTACTCTATTTGGCTCACGTACTCGTACTATGTGAATCTTTCAGGGATACGTCAAAAGTAACTAGCAATTAGATAGCGGAGACTCCAAGTCTTCTTTTTTTTTTTTTCTTTACAATATATTAATGGAAGCTGTTTCATTTACAACACATATACACTACATATACACTACATATACAGTACATTGTAAAGATGAATATGACAGATCCCATACCAACGGAGACTGATATTGTTGAACCAAAACCAACGCCAGCAGTAAAGGAAACAAAGGCAGAGTTGGAAAAAGACGCAAAAGAAATAGAGAAAGAAAAAGAAAAGTTGGAACCTATTGAGTCTTCTGGCAATAGCGACAACACTAGTGAAAATGGTAGTAAAGGTGACATTGATGTAAATGCAAGGACTGAAAAGACAATCGAGGCTCTTGAAAACGAAATTGATAAGGCTTATACCTTGGTTGAATCCAAATTTCAAGAACTTTGGAAAGAAACGACTGTAAATGCTCAAGTGTTACAGGACAAATACAATGTTGATGAGTACAAAGAGTCACTCTTTAAACAATTGAATTCAATGAAGGCTAATTTGGCAGACAATCAAAATCTTAAATCAGTTACTGAAAACCTCAAATCATTTGAGGTGCAATTGAAGGAGATGAAATTGGAGGATAAGTTCCGTATAAAAGAGATTGCCAATACTGCAGATCATGCGTTGGATGTCCTTGATTCCAAATTGGAGATTGTGGAAAAAGAAGCAAGTAAATACATTTCATCATTTAGTTCCTTTTTCTCGAGTATTGTTACCATCAAATCCGATACCCCTCCCCCAGAACAAACAGAAGGCAAGACAAGGGAGTTGTTATTCTCGTCCAATCCTCATGATTATGCACATTATGGAACCACTCGATATGATAATGATCTATTTAAGCTTCACACAGTGCAAACGTACTATTTAGATGAGGGTAATGACGATAACCAAGAAGATGGGTTTAAACAATTCAATGTTGATCTGAAGACAAATGATATAGAAGCTTTGTTGAAAAAGTACCCTAATACTCTTACCAATACAATGAATGACCTTGTACCAGTTAAAGTCAGCTACAATAAATTCTGGTACAGATATTTCAAGCATGATAATAAACTAAAGGAAATGGAGAGACAACGAAAGGAATTATTAGCTAAAGAAAAGAGCGAGAAAAAACGTGGAGATAAGAACAATATTAATACCAATGATGATGGAGATGAAGAAGGTGAAGAAGAAGACGATGAAGACGATTTTAATTGGGATGACGATGATGAAGAAGAAGAAGAAGATGATGGCGGAAAAGAAGCTAGCGTGGCAGAAGCTAGTGTGAAAGAGAAAGCAGAAAGAAAAAAGAGTGGAATCAGTGTTAAGGATAAGTCTGAAATCAAGAACACGGAGCAAAATGATAGTGATCAGCCTGAATCTGCCGAGACTGAAGATACCGGTGATGAAGATGAAGAAAAAGACGACGAAGAAGAAGAAGAAGATGATGATGATTGGGAGTAGAATAGGTTTTTTTCTTTTATTTTCGTTTTTCTGATTCATTTTCTATTCCTTTTGGAATTATCCTAAACAGTGTAAGGTAATTTATTGAAACATATGGTAATACATTGTTGTGTCATTTTCTGCTATACATGTCACATAGCGACTTAAGTAAGTCGCATTATGCCATCATTTCTGTGAAACAGAAATTAGTGTCATTACCAATTATTCAGGGTAATGAGAGAACAAACAAATTAAGTTAGTATAGAAGGATATAAATAGTGGGTAGAAGTCGCACTCTAGACTTCTATCAAATTGTATAGAATTATCGATAAATAACACATTTTACGGTCACAACAAGTATAACGCAAATCAGTGAATATTGGTAGAGAATGGCCACTCTACTAATTCCCTTCACTTGAGTATTGTATGAGACAATTTACTTCTTACACTTAAACACCATACCATGATCATGGTAAGAACAGTTACGAAATCACTTAGTCAGAATATAGCCAGTTAGGTTGTAAATAGAATAGCTGGTACTAGTGAGCAGGTAGCGATAACCTAGTGCACAGCAGTCGCACACTTACGTTGAGTAACGTTGCTATGTGACATTTTGGTGGTCCCTAGCAGGAACTTCGACCATTCCTGCACTTGTTGCAGACCTTTGGTACTGCAACTTGTGATTCATACTGACTGGTGTCATAGAGTTTGAAATAATTTGTCGAACTAGGTGTGTCACTGTCGCGAAAGTCTCACTACCTAGAATAGAGGGAGGAAGTGCTCCTTAAGGCGTTTGAACTTAAAATCCTACACTAAACCAACTTGGGAGGAAGTGCTCCTTAAGGCGTTTGAACTTAAAATCCTACACTAAACCAACTCGGGAGGAAGTGCTCCTTAAGGCATTAGAACTTAGAATCCTACACTAAACCAACTCGGGAGGAAGTGCTCCTTAAGGCATTAGAACTTAGAATCCTACACTAAACCAACTCGGGAGGAAGTGCTCCTTAAGGCATTAGAACTTAGAATCCTACACTAAACCAACTCGGGAGGAAGTGCTCCTTAAGGCATTAGAACTTAGAATCCTACACTAAACCAACTTGGGAGGAAGTGCTCCTTAAGGCATTTAGAACTTAGAATCCTACACTAAACCAACTCGGGAGGAAGTGCTCCTTAAGGCGTTTGAACTTAAAATCCTACACTAAACCAACTCGGGAGGAAGTGCTCCTTAAGGCGTTTGAACTTAGAATCCTACACTAAAACAACCTATGGGAGGAAGTGCTCCTTAAGGCGTTTGACCTTAGAATCCTACACTAAAACACAACCATTGAAGATTAGACCTTGTACATGTACACTACCCATGGATATGAGGATATTGTGAAGCATTACCATTTGGGAATCAGATGTGATTTAACACACCGCCCAGTGATCATCATATACCAAGGATATATTTGTATCACACAAAGTCAAGTGGACAAATGTATAAATAATACCTTAAGTTCCCGAAGAAAGGTTTGACGAGCCGGTCATACTACATAACCGGAAACGTACAAATAAACCACACACCCATCACGAGACATCAACGTTATTAACAAGCCAACAAATGCCTTACTCAGACATACATCACGCGGATCCTAACCATACCGCTCAACCCAACGCAGTTTTAAACGCACCTACCTTGGATAATGTTAACTCATCCGCCACGTCTGAGATTAGTAACTCATCAGAGGATGATAGTGGAATCGAGGAGAACCACGTTACATCAAAAGGGGGAGTCCAGAAGGATAAACCCATTGAGGAGAAAACAGACGACACTATCAGCAACCAAAATGTAGCCACTACCTTAGCTAAAGTTAACAGTGAGAATGCAGATTTGAGAGCAACTGTTAACAGATTAACAATGTTAGTCGCTGACTTGACAGAAAAGTTACATGACCTGTCAAACAAACCAAGAGTGGACGATGGTCACATTGGTGATCAAGCCCAATCGACCCCGTCCACCCAAAAGAATCACCTTAGTGAATCCTTCCTGTCTGCCCATTCCTTTAAAGACAAAGAAACAACCAATATGTTATTCCAACCTCTGGCTATATACGATGGAGTTTCGTACGCCCAAGGGGGTGGACCAGTTGAAGTCATGATAAAAGGATATGAAGCAACGTGTCAGAAGATAAACGACTACAGGAAGAGATTCATCGATAATGAAAGAATTGAAGATATTCCTTACATTAGAAGACCCGACCCCAACGTCGAGAAAGTATTTATTGCTCACTACAATGAATTGTCAACCAAACTTATCAGAACACATCAAGATGAATTAGCTATAAAACGTTATGATGCCCAGAAATTTCCTTCACCCACTTCTAAAGACTTTGATGGATTCTTCTTTTGGTTAAGGAAGTTGATTTGGTATAAACATACTTATTTTATTCCTGATTACTTACTCAGAGAAGAAGTTATTGCTGTAGCACAACTGGTCAAAAATGAAACATTGTTGGACATTGTCAAAGCTGCCACTAAAAGAAAAGGAAACGAACAGCATAAACCAATCAAGTACCATCGTATTCTAGAAGAGTGGGGAAAGAAAGCATCAGAAGAGCATTACGTTGATATCATCGGAGAAGTAAACAGGGTCATCAAACCAAATGTGGACCCTAAAAGTGTGATGATCATAGTTCAGACCGAAATTGACAACTACTTGGAAAACAATGAAATTGGTGACTTACCCGCATTGACTTGGATTCGATTATTCAAAACCCTATTCAATAAACTCGGGGGAGTTATGGACCAGATAATTACATATATGAGCAGCAGAATTAAAGTACAAAGATACGACGACGATGCCGAAATAAAGGAAATATGGATTAATGGAGAAGATGTCAGACATTACCTTACCTCGATCAAGGTAAATAGTCACGACCATTTAATTGCCATGGAAATGAATTTATCATATGTGGATATCTGGGACGCTATAAACACTACATATACGGCGAAGATGACTTTGATAAATTCACGACAAAATGAATCCAAATCACAAAACAAACAAAAAGAACCCTGCCTAGTCTGTGGACGAACAAATCATAAGACTGAGGTTTGCTTCCGAGCACAAAACGCTGCTAAACGAGGAATGATCAAAATAAAGGATGGACGAATCTACACAGTTGACGATAATGAATTGAAAGTTGGAGAGAATGAATTTATGGTAAAGAAATACCCAGACCTATTCACTCAACAAGCGAGGCACCGTGAGGGCGGAAATTAAGACGATAAGTAAACTACAA
Source organism: Lodderomyces elongisporus (assembly GCF_030384665.1). Taxonomy (NCBI): domain Eukaryota; kingdom Fungi; phylum Ascomycota; class Pichiomycetes; order Serinales; family Debaryomycetaceae; genus Lodderomyces; species Lodderomyces elongisporus. The sequence goes on from NC_083675.1 coordinate 2,271,109, forward strand.
CCGCTGAAAACTCCAGTCGACCAATCATCTAGCGCTGAAGTTAATGCAGTGCAAACTAGAAGTCAGACGAAAGCGGGAAAAAGATTAACTACTCCCAAATCGACAATTCCAAAACCCCAAACTACTCAAAGAAGAAGCCAAGTTATTAAAGATAATATGAAGGCCCAACGATCAACAACCAGTGAAGACGATACCAGTCCCAAACAATCATCAAATGCTCCGGATTCCACAAACCCTGAACTTACAAATAATCTTACCCCTTTTGTTAATCAACATCTCACTGAAGATGACATTTCCACAGACCCAGACTACACTTATACAGAACCTCCGTTATCTGAACAAAAGTTTCAAACTACACCTTCGGCAATGGATAAAGAATTGAACAACTTAGCGCAAGAAGGTACCATACTGCCTGAAGAAGAGATGCTACAATTCTTGAATGATGATGCCGGGAATGAGGTGGAAGAGCCAAATAAGATTGAAATCATGGACGTAGATGAGGAAGAGGATCGCAACAACGATAATCTAGAAAGTCCCCACGATCTAGAACCCGGAGATTTAAGTCCTAATGCCCTAGACAAACTCACAGATGAAAGTGAGAATCAACAAGATGAGACGTTAGGTGATGATACCAGTATAAGACTCCTTCGGAGAAAAAGGACTAGCCGTTTCGATATGCCAGACAAACAGACTTTCTTTGAAAAGATGCCAACTGAGAATATTCAAGTGACCATGTCATTAGCAGATTTCCTTGGGATATCTCCAGAGTATAGGAAAGACATACACGAAAGGACAAAAGGAATATTGGTAGCCAGAGCGGGACCCATGAACGCTCCAAAATATGAAGTCAATGAAACCGTAATCATTAACCCTAACGAACACACAAACGACGCTGACCAAATCTACATCCCAGCGAAGATCCAGAACCGGGATGTCACCCTTAAATATGACACGGCGCTGCAAGTGAGTTTGATTAACCCAAAGACCCTTGATGGATTGAACGTCAAATGGTCAAAGCTATCGCCAGCGGTACGAATTATTGGTGTGAATAAAGATGAGGTACTAGTGGAGAAAGGAGTAGCTATTGATATATTCATTCACTTTATCCCACTCACAGCACATTTATTAGTACACGACGCTACGCCTGTTGGACAGATATTATTAGGACTCCCGTTCCAAAATGAGCATAAACTCAGTATTGGCTTCAATAATGATGACAAGCGAGAATTAAGGTTCAAAGTAGACGGTAAAGTTTTGAAATTCCCAGTTCAACAAGTCGGAAGAGAGAGTTTCCAAGTTAACCAATACCCTGAAATCCAATGCAACGAAGCAACCTCCGCAAACCAACTCGAAGAGTTGTTGACCACATCCTTTAACGGTTCCAAAGCTACAGCTGAAGAAATGCGCTACTTTATCTCAAAATGTGCAGATGTTACTGACGTGTTCTATGTCAAAGGTGGGCATCCTGGCCGCCTAAAGCCTGAAGTTCATCCACCGGTACAAATCAAACTCAGAGATAAAAATGCCTTCTGGAGGTGTAAGTCTATCCCGTTAGGTATAAAGAGGCCAGCAGCAGTCGAGATCCTTAGCGAAATGTTAAAGAACGGACAACTCCAATATAGTAGTGCTGCTTACCGAAATCCATGGTTCCTTATCCCCAAAAAGGATGGAAGGCATAGAATGTTGATTGATCTCCGAGAACTTAACAAACATGTTGAGTTGGAGGGGGGTCACCCTCAATCTACAGATGAATTGACATCTGAATTGAGTGGGAGACTGTTTAATACACTCATTGACGTTCAGAATGCTTATTTTCAAGTTCCATTAGACCCAACAACCAACGATGTGACTAGTTTCAACAGCCCATTAGGATTGCTTAAGTATGCAGTGTTACCACAAGGATACCTTAATCTGGTTAGCGAGTTTAGCTCTATCCTACAAAAAATATTATCACCAGTGGCCAAAGATGTAATATGCTTTATTGATGATATTGCTATCTGTGGTCCAACAGTTGAAGACCTATCGGAGTCGCTGATGAAAGAACACCTTGACAAAGTGCATCAGGTCCTTCAACTCCTTGCTCACGCTGGATTGGAAATCAACCCAGCTAAGCTAAAAGTCGCTGTGGAGGATTGTGAATTTCTCGGTTATCGAATTACACCTGAAGGTAAAACAATCATACGCGGACAGGTGGATGCGTTAACAAATTACCCACGTCCTACCACACAAAAGAAAATGGAGAGTTTCCTTGGTCTTGTGAATTATTATAGACAATTAATTGTCGGGTTTGCAGAGTTGACGGCTCCACTCTACGACCTCATTCTGAAAGCCAAAGAACACCCCAAACACCTACTCGAATGGGATGATCAAACAATCAACTACTTCCAACATATCATCAGAGTACTTACAAGCTGCCCCGTACTACAACCATTCAATGACAAACAAATCACCACTATTCATACTGATGCGTCAACTGAATCTTGGGGTGGTGTACTTCAAAACACAGATGCTCATGGTGTCACCAGGATGGTCCTGTGCTATTCTGGAAAGTTCCATGGGTCCGAAAGACACTACACTATATATGAGAAAGAGTTATTTAGTATCTATTTAACCTTGAACGCTATTCAACCATTACTCGTCGGGTATAAAGATATCCTCTACATCTACTGCGACAACAAAGCACTTGTCACAGTTTTAGATAAGCCTTTGGAAAATTCACATTTTGTAAACCGAACTTACAAGTGGTTGAATTATATCCGGTCTTTCAATTACATGATCATCCATATTGATGGGAAAAGGAATGTCATAGCGGATGCCCTTAGCCGCTGTCACCTGTCTTCCCTTCAAGCCGAAAATTACGCGGTTGAGGAGGTACGAAACCTATTTAGGAACAGCCTCGACCCAACTATCCTCGCCGAGGTAAACACAGTCAACATAATCACGAATGCCAATAACTCCTACAAAGGTATTAATGTTCATTACATCCAAAATTACCTCAAAACCTTAGAGATCCCTACTACGTTCCTGAAATCCAAAGATTTGAAACGATTTACTAACCGGGCTTTAGAGTTCTATTTACAGGACGGTAAATTGTACAAACGGGGAAAAGACGGATCCTATACTCGAAAGGTGATAACCAACTCCAACGAAGTCCGAAATTTGTTCCAACTTACCCATGATGCTCGAGGTCACTTAGGCTTAGAAGCCTGCTTCAACCTATTAAACTGTCACGCCTTTATCCCGAATTTGTACCGCAGGTTAAAAGCATATACCACATCATGTCTTCACTGCCAAAAGCAAGGCCCTGCCACATTACAGAGAGACCCACTCTACTTTCACCTTCCCGCAGGCCTCTTTCACACTGTTGTATGTGATTGTGTCAAGATTGGAAACATCGTGATAGTTGTTGCCAGAGATGAATTCCTGGCGTGGGCTGAAGCTCGTATTCTCCCTGAACTTTCCGCTGAAGCGGTTGCCGATTTCATTTTTGATGCCTTTATTGCGCGAGTTGGTTCATTTCACACGTTGAAGACTGACAATGGGCCTGAATTTGCGAACAGAATACTCCGGAGACTATTGGATATTCACGGTATCAAAGCCACCTATTCCGTACCTTACCACCCACAAGGAAATGGTATGATTGAAGCCTCTCATAAAAGGATTATCCGGTTTATGCAACTGCTCCCCCCACGAGTTAACTTCCAACATGCCTTGCTGACCGCACTTTGGGTGGATAGAACTACCGTACGGAAGAGGACTGGGTTTTCCCCCCAATACTTAGTCTATGGATTTGAGGGACACAGTCCTTTGAGGTCCTTCCTAGACATTACTCCAAAACATACTACTTACACTGAGGATGAGTTATTTAAATTCCGATTTCGCCAGTTGTACCATAGGACAACCCAAATTGAATCCGCTCTCGACACTCAACGCAACGCACGGGAACGTCAGAAAGTCAAATTTGATGAACGATATGATACAACGACAATACTACAAGTTGGTGATCTAGTGTTAGTAACTGATAAGAATCAGGGCCCACAAGGGAAACTTGCCCAACGATGGGCAGGTCCATACAAAGTTTGGCGAAAACTGAGCCGAATCTATCATTTGCAAAGTTTAAGCGGTATCAAGATTCTGAGGTGCTACACAAGAGAAATGCTCAAACCCTACGTACTAAGGAGTACCCAAATATGAATTTACGTGTTCGGAACGTCCCAACGAACTTCCCAAAATATACCAATCCAATCATTTCAATTCGAAGGGGGGTACAGAACACGCTAAATTCACACAAAAAAAAAAAAAAAAAAAAAAAAAAAAAAAAAAAAAAAAAAAAAAATGAGATTCAAAGATCCAAGAGTTACACCTACCTTCTTCGTAGAGGGGGGAGGAATGTCACATAGCGACTTAAGTAAGTCGCATTATGCCATCATTTCTGTGAAACAGAAATTAGTGTCATTACCAATTATTCAGGGTAATGAGAGAACAAACAAATTAAGTTAGTATAGAAGGATATAAATAGTGGGTAGAAGTCGCACTCTAGACTTCTATCAAATTGTATAGAATTATCGATAAATAACACATTTTACGGTCACAACAAGTATAACGCAAATCAGTGAATATTGGTAGAGAATGGCCACTCTACTAATTCCCTTCACTTGAGTATTGTATGAGACAATTTACTTCTTACACTTAAACACCATACCATGATCATGGTAAGAACAGTTACGAAATCACTTAGTCAGAATATAGCCAGTTAGGTTGTAAATAGAATAGCTGGTACTAGTGAGCAGGTAGCGATAACCTAGTGCACAGCAGTCGCACACTTACGTTGAGTAACGTTGCTATGTGACAATACATTGTTACTATTATTGTGACATGTTGGTATGTATTTATTACAATTTTTTTTTTTAATTTTTTTTTTAATTTTTTTTTTAATTTTTTTTTTAATTTTTTTTTTTGTTGATGTTATTATGTGCGAGTGAATAAAATTGCGCACCTCACCTCTGAGAAAATGTTCTACAATGGGAGAAGGAAGCTAGAAAAGATCCGCAGCCAAGACTAAATTATACACTCTCCCTCTCCCTCTCCCTCTCCCTCTCCCTCTGTTTGGAAGATAATAAATAAACAATAGGCCGCCTCTACCACTATGAGCCAATCATTTCTAAACAACGACGTGCGACCACACGTCCAACTTAGATCACCATCGATGAATCTGATACCTCGCCACTCAATAAGCTCACCTGTAAGTTTGTCGAATTATCATCCTCAAGGTAAAATGTTCAAGAGTTATCCTGATAACCCGAAATCGTTACTGATAGACACATCAAAGTCATTGGGACATAATGCAGATCCACAGTTGCCTCTGGCTTCTTCCAAATATCCAGCAACACCGTGGTCCTCTTCCTTTATTGAGTCCAACAAACCAAGGAGGCTTTGGGTTAGGACTCCTTTGGGAAACCCAACCACTATCCTAGCATACAGCGATAGTATTGTTGATGACTTGAAGTCGTTGATTATCGACAAGTATCCAAACACGATTGGAAGATACGACGATGCTGCGAACCTCGTGCTTAAACTAGATTTGCTGACTACAAGATCGCAGCAGGCACTTTCTACATCGACATCGACGATATCACCAAATGTTAAGGGAAGAAATAACGGGGGAACAACAAGTGGAGGAGCAGGTGGAGGAGCAGGTGAAAACTATGCCATCTTGGAGCCGGATCAAAACGTGTGGCAACTTATGGACACACATTATCCCCACGGAATGACAATGAAGGATGCCTTGATTATTGATGTTTATTCTATAGAGGGAGAATCGCCCACTGATCCTACCTTTGCAAAGCACCCTCATCAGTATCTCCAACATGGCCGACTGATGAGTTATGAGAACAGAGGAGAGGGGTTTGATGTTCCGCTTCAGTATAGACCACAATATCAACAGCAGCAGCAACTTCAACAACAACAGCAGCAGCAGCATTATGCGCACCAGCCAACACCGATACTGAGACATTTTCCAATAAATAAACCGCATCTTAGTGGTCAAAACCATTTGCATTTTGTTCCTGAAAGATCTGTTTCTCCGTCGACTTTAGGCACAAAAGATTCCTCAGTTTTATCAGCACAGAATCGGTCAAATTCGACAACTGCCACTTCCCCGGTGCATAAAGCTCAACCTAATCCACAAGCTGTGCTATTGTTGCCCAAAAATTTCACGTTGAGCAGCACTTCTGGTAGTAGCCACAATAACAATAACAATAACAACAACAACAACAACAACAACAACAACAACAACAACAACAACAACCTTAGCAATGGGGGCGCTGGTGGTGGTCAGGGTAGAAATTTATCATTACAAAAGGCAAAATCTGCACCAATTGAAGGTGCAAGCTCTGGAAATGGCACAGAAAACCAAAGTATCTCCCAAAAGAATCAGGTGATAGATGAGGAAAACACCGAAGCCGAAGGTGATTCGGATATCGGCACCGGAATCATGACACCATCGCCATCAGAATCACTGGAAGCCTCAACTTTGAAAAACGAAGAAACTGGCGGATCTTCAACTAAAGAGCCTAGCTCTTTTCCCTTATCATCTACACCACTGAAAAACAATACTGGCAAGGGTGAGAAAAGTTCTGAGCAGATTTCATCAATATCAAAAACAATTGCGTCGGCAAAGAGCAATACAAAGTCGGAGAAATCGGATCCTGCTTTGGATAAAGTACTTCCGTCTATTTCGGTGCTTGTTGTTGAGGATAACGCCATTAATCAAGCTATTCTTGGTGCGTTTCTTCGAAAACGAAAAATACATTATCAAATTGCCAAGAACGGACAAGAAGCGATTGACAAATGGAAAAAAGGTGGTTTCCACTTGGTTCTCATGGATATCCAGTTACCTGTGAAATCCGGTATTGAGGCGACAAAAGAGATTAGACATTTGGAGAGGCTTAATCGAATAGGTGTGTTTGATGAGAATGATATTAAGAAAATAGCAATGCATGAATTGAAAGAAGAAGATATGCTTGACTCAGATAAGTTCCGATCTCCAGTTATTATTGTTGCATTAACTGCCTCCTCAAATTCATCTGTGGATAGAAAGAATGCATTGACTGCTGGATGTAATGATTACTTGACCAAGCCAGTGAATTTGGTATGGTTGCAAAACAAGATTACCGAGTGGGGGTGCATGCAAGCATTGATTGACTTTGAAGGTTGGAAAAGCAAGAACAACTGGAATTCTGTTTAAAAGAGTTGAAGCTGGGTAGATTTTGTTTAATTCTTGTTTTTGTTTTTTTTTTTTATTTTAGAATAATACATGGTATATATTATCTATATTTTTTGAGGAACACATTTTTGAGTGTTTGCAATTAAGGACAAGATTGTTTTCTTTCGTTTTTCTTCGTTTTCCTTCGTTTTTTCTTCTTCTTTTAGTACCCGTTTGCAATTTTTTATGTAGTGCTTTGACTTTTACAACTATTTTACAATTTCATATATTTCGTATTTACAAAGATAGTGAGAAAAAAAAACTCTAATAGTAAATTATACGGAAAGAAAAACATAGTGTCACAGTGCGACACACATTGGACGCTCTGTGCCCTCGTTTCCGCTAAGTGAATATTTGGAGAATATTGCACGACATAGGAAACTTGAAACTTCAAACAAGATGAGTTTATATAAATAGGAACGAGAAGTGGTAAAATTAACTTATCACTATTATAGAGAAATATCGGTAAAATATAGATTTTATACGGTCAACTACATTGAACACAAATCACTAGGTGAACGTGCAGAGTGTATACTCTCACGATTCTCCTTACTAGTGACTTTGTATGAGACAATTTACTCTCTTAACTTATGAGCATTGAGACCTTTATAGGTGCGATCATTGACAATTACACTTAGTTGGAATATAGCCTATCAAGTCACGAACTCAAACCGCTGGTATCGGTGAGCTACCAGCTCAAACCGATGCTCAGCAGTCGTACACTTGTTACTTGTGACAGTGCTATGCGACAGAATGGCGACCAGAGTGAGGACCTCAAATCCTTGCAAATCATGTTGTTTGAATGATTTGATATGGTTACCTAATATTTCAAGTAATTGATACATTGGTTGAGGCTACTGTTAAGCAGTATTGTCGACCAGGATATTGAATGATCATGACATTTCAATACCTTGGCATTTCAACATTTGGTCAATATCATTTATGAGAAGGACCTGTGGAAGAGTAAATCTCCTATCCACGAATTAATAGCTTCACTATTGTGAACTACAGTTTAAAGGAGGAGCTACTCCTCATTGGAGAACTATGCGAGTTTAGTCCAATGGAACATAATGCATCGTAGTCATCGGGACGTATCCGAGACTACACCAGAAAATATCAAATAGCGTATACTGTCAACACTTTATGATGGAATATTCACCCATCAGTTGACAAAGGGCGAAGGTTGTAGACGTTAGACAGAGTGCAACTATAGACCGAATAGAGTCGTGTCTGCTGACTTGGCTATAGTTTGAAGGCTGTACGTGTGATAGACATGGCGTTGAAACGAGTACCGAAGATTGCACGGGTATAGGTGGCTACCCTCAATTGGTGCAAAGATCGAGGAAAGTATTTTTAGGATAATGACCACATCCCTAATTTGGGTTTATATCATTTTTTTAAAAAAGACTTATTACATTCTAGAAGGTAAATAAGCACCGTTAAAGCAGCGTTTAAGAAATCATCATTACTGTCTACGGACTCATCTGAGTATGATGGTAGCAGACTAAACAAACTACACGGGTTATCGGTGAGGTAGAATTACACCAGATAAAAACGGCGGAGATGGTAACTACCGAGGGAAAGACTAAATTGCATCTCGCAAGAAAGACTATATAGCATCTTGAGAGAAAGACAGAATTGCATCCCGAAAGAAGCAACCAATTATTATTATGAAACTACAGTGTTTCAATAGGTCGTTCAATCATCACTTTATTAGAGATACTGACTTAGCGCCTGCTATATAGGAGGAGTCAAATCCGAGGCACTCATTTATTGTCGACAAAATTTTTAAGATGAGGCCAGGATACACGACTATGCGCTGGTGAAAAATTTTCACCCTACTCAACAAAAATTGTTGTCCACGACCTCTTACTCGCGTGACGAGAACTATAAGTATTCCCGAGATTGATTGAACGAAACCCTTGATAATTTGGAACAAAGGGTTTATCTACCATAAAAACATTTCACCAAAAAGTTTAACACCAAGTATATCACATATTACATTCAAGCAAAATATTATTCCAAAAACTTGAAAAACTTCTACTACAAATGTCATCTTCAACAAAAGATTCTAAGACCTCTAATCCTACTCCAAGGAGTATCAACCCTGGTCCAAGTAAACCAGACCTTGCTGGTGTCGACTCATCTTCAATTTCCGGGCAGTCTATTTCTACCTCGGGAAGAGCCGATATGAGCGAAGGTGAAGATGAATCTCCTGGTTTGAAAAGGACAGAAGCTCCTCAAATAAATCAGGTTGAGATTAACGAGATCTTAGACTTGAAATCTGAGATGATGATGATGCAAGAGCAGATGAAACAAATGACTGCTATGTTTAAAGCCGCTATGATTCAAACAGTCCCGCAACTTAGCACTCCTGTACCAGCTAGGAACGATGAGGCTAACAAGGCCCAGATTTCGGATGATAACAACAGCATAACCCTGCCAACTGACGTGCAAATGAAAGTTCATCCGGAAGAACACACATTTTCACCAGGACGTAACTTCCCTATCTCGAGGCCACACTCACTCGCTTCACCCTTGACTCACCAATCCCGTCAAAGTGGTACTCCTAGTGCTTATGGATCTGATAGATCTGTTGCATCTTACGATGGTATCCTTTACCATGGAGAAGTAGTCCATAGCGGATTCTGGGTTGAAGGCCATGAAGAAGCTTGTCAAATCATAAACGAGGCAAGACAGAGGTACCCTCATGGGGAAGACGTCAGGGTAATTCCATACATTCGAGTCCCAGACATAGCTGTCGAAAAGGCATTCATGGCGTACTACGACAAACTCCTTGCCAAACAAGGGAGAACTCAAAATGACAATATGGCACTCGGTCAGTATGACATTGCAAAACGTGTCCCTTTGAAGTTCTCCGATGAGGAAGGTTTCATGTTCTGGTTAAAGTCGGTTTTGTGGCACAAACACACCTACGGTGTTCCTGATAAGCTCATCATTAATGAGTTAAGGAACGGAGCTAATTTGACGAAGTCAGAGTCGTTGAAGGACATGATTGAGATGTCATGTAAGAGTGAGGGCCCCTTTGAACAACCGGTGGTTGATTACTTACCTATCTTGGGCAATGGGGGCACTCCTCCAGAAACGAACCAAGTTACTGATGTTATGACTGCTATCCATGATGCTTTGAAAAAGAAACATAATCCTAGAGTGAAAATGACCATTATTGGTATTGCTGTCAAAAAGTATTTGAGGATCACCAATACATCTCACCTAGCACAGGAAACATGGATCTCAATCTTTAAGACCCTTTTCGAAAGGATGGGTAGTGTCATGGATCAAATAATCATGTATATGACCCCGGAAGTTAAAATCGAAAAGCCGGGAAGGACTGGACCAATAGTCACGTTTGAAGATGCGTCGATCATAAAGATTGGCCTTGGACTCCTCAAGAATAAACCTAACGATAAAATCATTCAAGGTGTCAAATCATACGATTTGACATTTGAGAGGATCTGGGATGCTGTTAATGCAACATTTCAAACGAGGATGCATCTTATCTCAGATGACGAAGAAAAAGATGCCGGTACTACACTGGTGTCTAAAGGTGACAAATCACAAAAGACTACTAAATGTAATTTTTGTGGAAAGTACAGACACACTGTTGATAGTTGCCACTTATTGGTGACTGCTTTGGATGAAAAGTTGGTAAAGAAAGTCGATGGGAAGTATTACTTAGCAAACGGTGAACCGTTGGTCATGGATTTCTATAAGTGTCCCCTTTTAAAACACCTGAGCTTGAAATCTCTAAGTTCTAATGCGAGGCATCGCACGCCCCCAACAAAGTAAGTCCAAGGCAGCACAAGTTATGGAGGTAGAGGTTATTCCTAAGAGTACAGTCACTAGTAACTCTAGAGAAAATACCCACCACGAACGATTACCGACAGAAGTGATGCAATCTAATTCTCATATAATGTCTGATTCAATAGATGAAGTGATTAAACCCGGACCCATCATGATTGATGACGTCCCGGTTTACTTGGTGCACGCAGCCAATGCTCAATCTGCTAAGAAGGTAGTGAAGGATTGGACTGCGAAGAAAGCCCATCTCCCTAGCTCGCGAAAAGATGCTCACAATAAGTTGAAGGCTGATAAGGTGAAACAGCAACTCAATGCAGCAGTTAGACAACGGCAGGAGATGGAGAGAGTGGAGCGTGAAAGCGCACCTAGCCCTGTAACAGAGCAATCTATGCAGGAGTCCCGACGGGAATTAGACACTGAGTCCCCGCCGATCGGAGAGCAGTCTCCACCCTATGACTCACATTTACCATTCCTGGAACTCCAGTTTCCAGATGAAAACATAGACGTAGACCCAGACTACGAGTATGAAGAACCTAGCTCGGCTGGTATTCGGTTCGAACCCTCCGCACTGACAATGGATAGGGAATTAGAAAACCTAGCCATGGAGGACACCGTAGATCCTGATGAAGAGTTAAAGTTATTCCTATCCGAAGGAAAAGGAATTGAACAGACTTCTACGCCACCGGAGAATGGAAACATGATGAGTCACCCTCAAGAAGAAGTGCCTAAGGTGAAATCTGACGTTGTTGTTAATGAACCACTTAATGAGGAACAGGCAAATGCTACCGCTGATGATGGAGTTGACTCCCCAGTGGCTGACGATTCAATTAAACTCTTTAGTGTCGAAGACATCTTGAGAGAGAATCAGCTAGATGAGCTTGCCAAATTAAGTGCAACGTCCGACCAACCACACCACCTTGCTGACGATTCCACTGATCCACAGCGGAAAAGTCAGCGCCGAGTACGTACTAGTAAATTGACCATACTAGACAAACAGGCTGCATTCAAAGATGCCATGAAACATAACTTCTTCGTGTTTATGGATCTTTCGAAGTATTTGGGAATGCACGATGATGCTCGAGCCATGATGAGAGAAAGTACTAAAGCTATGTTGGTTGACAGAGATGTTTTGCAGAAAGCCCTTAAGGATGGTATTGCCAAGTTCAAGAAGAAACCAGTTGTTACTGAAGTAAATCTGACGACCACTTCGACAGGCTACCACCAACCAGGGGTCACTCAAGAACTACTCTGTTTCCCCGCATCCATACATGGCCGTAGGATAGAAATGAAATACGACACCGCGGCCCAGTTGAGTTTGATCAACCCGCAAACACTAAAAGGGTTACCAATTAAGCCTTTTCCCTTGAGCCAGCCAGTATTTGTTCAAGGTGTTAATAATGACACCAAAGCAATTACTCAGGGAGTGTTTTTAGATGTTACTGTCCATTTCATCTCCTTACCTGCAATCCTCTATTTGCACGAGCAAATTCCTGTTGGTCAGGTACTACTCGGGTTGCCATTCCAAGATGCGCACAAACTCTCCATTGGGTTTACTGATGATGGTGATAAACGAGAGTTACGTTTCCGCGCGAATGGCAACATTCATAAATTCCCTATTCGTTACGATGGGGATTCTAACTACCACATCGATTCATTTCCAACTGTCCAAGTGAGTCAAACCGTCGTCATTCCTCCCCTTTCAGAGATGCTTCGACCTGCATTTACCGGGTCTAGGGCGAGCGAAGATGATATTCGGTATTTCGTGGACCAATGTGCTGAGGTGTCTGATGTCTTCTACATTAAAGGTGGAGACCCTGGCAGACTTAAGCCTGAAATACACCCTCCCGTTCGTATCAACTTGCGAGATCCGAATGTTCACTGGCGGATGAAATCGATCCCATTAGGATCTAAACGTACCGCTGCAGTAGAGATTCTCCAAGAAATGATACGACAGGGGCAATTGGTCTATAGTGATGCGACTTATCGGAACCCATGGTTTCTCATAAGTAAGAAGGATGGAAGGCATCGATTGTTGATTGACCTTCGGGAACTCAACAAAAATGTGGAGTTGGAAGGGGGTCACCCACTCTCCGTGGATGATCTCACTACAGAGATTAGTGGTTGTTGGTTTATAAGTACTATTGATGTGCAGAATGCGTATTTTCAAATACCATTGGATGCTGCTACTAGCGATGTTACCAGTTTTAACAGCCCGTTAGGTTTGTTGAAGTATGCTGTCCTTCCTCAAGGATATATCAATTCAGTAAGTGAGTTTAGTTCTATCTTACAAAAGATTTTGAGCCCAGTTGCGAAGGATGTGATGTGTTTTATTGACGACATTGCCATCGTGGGTCCCAAAGTAGATGAACTTACCGACTCACTGGTTCGAGAACACCTAGATAAGATTGTCGAAGTGTTCCGTCTTCTAACCAATGCTGGCTTGAAGATTAACCCTGCGAAGTTAAAGATCGCTGTACCTGAATGTGATTTTCTTGGATACCATATTTCACCTGCAGGGAAAACGTTAATTAGGGGTCAAGTGGATGCATTATTGAATTACCCACTCCCTAACACGGTCAAACAGCTAGAAAGTTTCCTTGGCTTGGTCAATTATTACCGACAGTTGATTGTAGGGCATGCTGAGTTGACTGCTCCCCTCTACAACTTAGTCAATCAAGCAAGGAAGGAACCCAAGCATCAGATTCATTGGGATCCTACAACTAAGCGGTTTTTCCACCAAATCATCACAGTACTAACCAACCAACCGATTCTCCAACCCCTTAATTTTAAGGACCTCATTACTGTCCACACTGATGCTTCGACAGACTCTTGGGGTGGTGTGTTGCAAAACACCAATGCGGCTGGAGAATCGAAACTAGTCCTGTGCTATTCTGGAAAGTTCCATGGTTCTGAAAAGAACTATACTATTTACGAAAAGGAACTTTTCAGTATTTATAAGACGTTTGATGCAATCCATCCACTCTTGTTTGGATTTACTGGGGTCATTCATTTGTACTGTGACAACAAAGCTCTTGTCCTTGTGATGAATAAACCACTCGATAATTCACACTTTGTAAATCGGGTTTACAAATGGTTGAACTTCATCAGGACCTTCAACTATCAGATCCATCACATTGATGGACTGAAAAACATCATTGCCGATGCTCTTAGCCGATGCCACACGTCTACTCCGCAGACTGATCATTATGAGGTCAGAGAAGCTATTGCCGAGTTTAGGGCGAAGTTGGATCCTAAAGTACTAGCAGAAGTTAATGTTGTTACCATTGAAGCTGAGCCTAATAACAGTTATAAGAAGATCCCACTTCAAGCGCTTAGAAAGTACCTTGAGGCACGTACCATTCCCGTTTCGCACAACGCACCTGCTGACGCCAGACGTTTCATCAACCGCGCACTAGAGTTCTATTTACATGATGGAATCCTTTACAAGTTAGGTCGGACCGGTTCATACACTCGACGCGTCGTTTATGAGAACAATCAGGTTGAACACATATTCAATCTTGCTCATAGAGATCGTGGTCACCCAGGAGTTGAGACTACGTTCAATCTAATAAATACTGGATTCTACATTCCGAACCTCTATCGCAGACTTGCCGACTATATCAAACGGTGTGTTTATTGTCAAAAGGACCAACCTGCAACTAGGCAGCGGGATCCATTGTACTTGAACTACCCGGCTGGTATGTTTCATACAATCGTCTGTGACTGCGTTAAGCTCCGTGACGCTACTGTTGTCGTTGCACGTGACGAATTTCTGGGATGGCCCGAAGCTCAGGTTTTACCAAAGGTTACTGCAGAGGCAGTAGCCGACTTTATTTATTCAAACTTTATTGCTCGTGTAGGAACCTTTAGTGTTTTGAAAACCGACAATGGTCGTGAATTTCACAATGAGGTCCTCCAGCAATTGCTCTCAAATTATGGCATTTCTCCATCTTATTCTGTACCGTACCATCCGCAGGGGAATGGGATGATCGAAGCGTCGCACAAACGACTTATCAGATTCATCAAACTGGTTCCAGAGAATAAGAATTTGAGCAAAGTTTTGAATGCTGCATTGTGGGTGGATCGTACTACGGTTCGTAAACGTACGGGATTCACACCACAATACTTGGTTTTTGGATTTGAAGGTAATAATCTGCTCCAATCATTGATGCAAACACCATCTGATATACAACAATACACGGAGGACGAACTATTCAAGTTCCGCGTTGGTCAGTTTTATTTCCGTAAACAACAGGAAGACTCTGCTAAGGAAACTCAACGCCGCGATCGGGATCATCAGAAGGAAGTTTTTGACAAACGTTATGACACTAATGTACCGATCAAGAAAGGAGACTTAGTCTTAGTTTACGATGCTGCTACCAACAAGATGGGCTTGAATTGGTCGGGTCCTTTCGTTGTCCGGAAGGTGCTGTCGAGGATTTACTATCTTAGTAACCTCCAAGGCATTCCCATGAAACGTCAGTATACTAGGGAGATGTTGAAACCGTTTGTTGCCGCTCCGCTTAGTACTACAAAATGATTTTCTACTTTGCAGGGGGGGAGGCCACAACGGTTATCATCAATTTGTACAGTTATTTTACCTCAAATCAATTTTTTCCGAAATGCAATGAAAATAAGGCCGTATCGCTCATTCAGACTCTGAAGGGGGGGAGGATGTCACAGTGCGACACACATTGGACGCTCTGTGCCCTCGTTTCCGCTAAGTGAATATTTGGAGAATATTGCACGACATAGGAAACTTGAAACTTCAAACAAGATGAGTTTATATAAATAGGAACGAGAAGTGGTAAAATTAACTTATCACTATTATAGAGAAATATCGGTAAAATATAGATTTTATACGGTCAACTACATTGAACACAAATCACTAGGTGAACGTGCGGAGTGTATACTCTCACGATTCTCCTTACTAGTGACTTTGTATGAGACAATTTACTCTCTTAACTTATGAGCATTGAGACCTTTATAGGTGCGATCATTGACAATTACACTTAGTTGGAATATAGCCTATCAAGTCACGAACTCAAACCGCTGGTATCGGTGAGCTACCAGCTCAAACCGATGCTCAGCAGTCGTACACTTGTTACTTGTGACAGTGCTATGCGACACATAGCGAAAAAAAAAGAAGTAAAAAAAGAAAAGTAAAAAAAAAACGAGAACGAGAACGAAATAAGAAAGGAAAAACAGAGATTAGAACTCAACTAATATTCATAGTGGTGATCAAAATTCCGCTTTTACATTAAGCAAAATCATTTTCATCATTACAATACATCAATAATGTCAGACCAGCCCATTGAAGGAACAAGTAGCTCTCTTCCGCAGCAAGTGTTACCTTTGGAAATCATTGATCGTTCTATAGGCAAGAAGGTGCGAGTGCTAATGACAAGTGATAAAGAATTTTATGGAAGATTAATTGGGTTTGATGATTATGTGAATATGGTTTTAGAAGACGTTGAAGTGATAACAGGCAGTGAGGAGCAAGGTTCCAGCGAAACGGGAGAAGGCAAAGAAATTGTGAAGAAGATGCTTTTGAATGGCGGCCAAGTAGCTTTGATCATCCCTGATGTGTAAGCGATTTTTCTTTTTATTTTTGTTTTTTTTTGGTTTTTGGATTTACATTTGTGGACCAAGAAGAACTTTAGTGGATATTCTTTATCAGAGTAGAGAATAGGATATTACAAAGAACATGACTTGATTAGTAATGACATAGCAAGAATCAGGTTTCATCATTTTACCTGGACAACTTGCATTTTGCCACTAGTAAAATCAGGGTACTATAATATGTAGCGGATGGCGATCTCGCACGCAACAAAATATATGCTAGCCCGAATATATAGATACATATACATATATACATATATAAATGAATATATTATCACAAATTCCACTCCACATATTTCCATACGCTTATTATTCGCCGCCGCCCTGTTGACCTTATTATTTTCCTCATTTTGCAACTGCAATCCTAAACGCACATACACAGACACTTACACTTCCATCCACATCCCACTATGCAATTGACCATTTCGCTAGATTTTAGTGGTGATATAATATCAGTAGATGTACCTGAATCGCTTTCCCTCGAGGACTTTAAAGCTTATTTGCTGGCTGAGACGGGAGTCGAGCCAGATCAACAGATAATCATCCACAATGGCAAAACGTTGGTGGCAAACTCAGCCTTGAATGAACTTGGTTTGGGCAATGATGATTTATTAACGCTATCGAAAAAGAGACTGCAAAATAATCAAAGTCAATCAGCACAATCTGGACAACAATTGGGACAACAATTGGGGCAGCAGCAGCGTGCTCCAGCCTCTGCTTCGGGCTCGTTGGCAAATCCTGCCGAGAGTCAGATCCATGAAAGAATTGAGATGATTAGATTACAAATCCAATCTGATCCTCATTCACTTGAAAATATCAGAGTGACACAGCCAAGTCTCTATAATGCTGTTAATGATCCGATTAGATTCCGTGACCTCATGATTGAACAAGTCAAGGAGGAGCAAAGAGAAACTTCCTCGACACAAGAAGAGATGTGGAGGTTACAACAAGATCCAGATAACCCTGAAAACCAAGCTCGTATAATGGAGTTGATCCAGCAGGAAGCTATCGAGGAGAATATGAAACTTGCATGGGAGATTAGTCCAGAATCATTCACCAGTGTCAATATGCTTCATATCAAGTTGAAAATCAACGGTGTTGAACAAATTGCCATGGTAGACTCCGGGGCTGCCATGACGGTGATTAGCTCTGAAATTGCTGAACAGTGTGGAATCTCAAGATTGATTGACAAGAGATTTAAAGGCCAGGCTGTTGGTGTTGGTACTCAGAATATCGGTGGTAAAATCCATAGTGTGCCTATCGAAATAGCTGGCTCAGGAATTGAATTACCTTGCTCTTTTTACATAGTGGACACATCAGTCGGTATATTATTTGGTTTGGATATGTTACGAAGACACGGATGTGTGATTGACTTGAAAAGGGATGTGCTTATAATTGGAGGTCACATTGAGGCTAAATTTTTATCAGAAGCAGAACTACCAAGAAAATCGCTAGGTGGCAACATCTTCTCTAGAGAATCATAACGAGAGATATAAAAAAAACGGTATAGAAACAAGATATTGAACAGTTAATGGAAAGAGCTGCAAGTACAATTACAAAAACAAAACCAAAAACAGAAACAAAAACGAATGGTTGAAATCTCTTACCCTGTACATCTATAGATACTCTAATCATTGGATTCCTCTATGGTATGACATTTGTTTCGTCCCCATCTTCCTTTGGCCTTTGTTTCAACTCTAATGGTTTGCCTGTAATTCTAGTGTAAATATCCTTGACATCATCAGTAGCAGACTCGAAATGGGATGATGCGTCGTAACTCTTGGAAAGGAAGATACCATTTTGCTTACCATCATTGATTGGCTCATATAGTTCAGCAATTCCCATAAGTGTGTCGACTCTTGGTCCTAGAAGCTTAAAAGCTGGCTCCAATTCGACATGTGGCGCATCAGTCTCGATGATGGTTGAAACAATGGCAAGGAAATGACCTTTTGGCACAACGCAGTGAACATCAGATAATACTGCAATGTATATATCGTGCTTTCTTCCCACTTGGTTTTGAGGGATAATGATTTGCAATGAATCCAAGTCAACGCCTGGGACTGGGTGGTCCAAGATGCAGATAGCCCTAATGACTCTTGCGCCCGTCTTTTGAACAAGTTCTGGGAAATAAGTTGGGTCAGCAACAACTATTGGAGCTCTTGCTGTACCTTCTTTGGTCTTGACTCCTGCAAATTTCTTGTCTGCGCCTTCTCCTTCGTAAATGACTTCATCAATTGGAGTGTCCAACATATACGTTCCACCATAGATGGCAGATAATCTAGCAAATCCTTGTGGCAATTCGCCTAAACCGTAAAGTGGGTAAATATATGGCGATTTTCCGTACTTGGCCACTGATTGCGCATATAATAAGATTCTTTCGTACGTTGGTCTTGCCGGTTCACTCAAATAGTCATCTGTTGACCAGAGCGCCATAGCATGGCCAATAAAGTCCTTGGTTCCGCTCTCCAATCCAAAGTATGTGTATATCTCGTTCATTGTGTTCTTGTCAAGGTCGAACCCTTTGTGTGTAGAGGTGTCTTTCTCGTCATAGTTTTGTATGTACTCCAAAAACTTTTTCATTCTTCTTTTCTCGAAAATACCCATCAACGAGGATGCCAAAGCCTCGCTTGCTGTTGCTGGCACCTTGGCGATCCTTCCGCTTCTGTAAACATAACTTGCTGCAATTTGTTTGAACTCAATGTAACGAGTCACTTCAGTATGCACCAAGATATTCGACAACTCACCATTGGCCATAAGGAATTTGGGGATCAAGTCAACACACCAGTCCCGATCTCTACCTTTCAATTCGGGTTTCTGCGCAGATGGCTTGAACTTGCTATACAATTGCGTAAGATTCAATGATGCGGACTCACCACCGTAGAAATCCTGTCTGTCGATGTGAAGGACTTTTTTCCCTTCAACAGAAAGAATGCCTGACAAGACACATTCGGTGAGGCCTGTACCCAATACAATTACGTCGTAGTCTTCGTCCATTTGTGTGAGTGTATACTTATGTGTGTGTGTGTATTTTTCGCTGTTCTGTGTGTAGTGGCAAGCAATTGGTGAATACTATGTGGTGGTGTGAGTAGTAGTAATAGTGGTTGTGGTGGCTGTGGTGATGGTGGTGGTAGTAGTAGTAGTAGTAGTAGTAATAATAATGGTTGTGGTGGTGGATGTAGTAGCTTTCTAATTTCACTAGTCAGTATTAGTGGTTTTGTGGTGGCAGTTGAGCACTATATTAAATCGGCGATTAATGAATATTTCTCCTACTTCATTTTTCCCTTTTTATTTTTTTTTTTCTTTTGGGCCAACTTTGCTCCCCTCGCACTCAGAATTTCTTATGTTGCGCAATCGTACATACCTCGTTTATACACAATTGTTTTTTTTAACAGTACAACTCTCTCCCACTCTGTATATCTAACTATTGTTTCAAGGTCAGCAATCATAATTTGCAACATTTAACCTTTAACTTTTTTATTTAGAACAACCTCAGATGATTGAATTGTCATTCAAAGAGTATGCCTTCAACAATTGTACTTTACTAAAGTTTTGCAGTTCGCAAGTTATGTTCAGACAAAAAAAAGAAGAGAAAAAAAATACAAAACAACTTAAAAAATAAAGATAATATAAGCTAGTTAAATCTTTCGTATATATTATTATACACTAATAAGTAAACTAAGATCTTGTATTAGAAATGCGTCAAAATACTTACAGGTGCTTACAGGTGCTTCAGAATGCTTAAGAATGCTTAAAGGTGATTACAGGTGGTTACGGATGCGGAGTATGAAGAAGTGTCTTAATTTCATGCTCACACTCGCTTACATACAATTTCTCTTTATTTTTCCTCATCATGCCCCCTTCCTACACCCTCGCCTCTCTGGTTTAAACGACAACGTGAAAGCCTTCTTTACCCTTTGCCAATCCTGCTTTCACAATTTTACTGATTTCTTGAGGATCCTTGGTGATCTTGGAATATTCTTCGTACCCATCCTCGGTGATCACTACATCATCTTCGATTCTCACACCTCCAATGTACCAATACTTGTCCAAGACTTCCTTGTTGATAAACTTGGATCTCACTGGATCATTCAAAGTTTCCTCCAACAAGAAGGGAGAAAAGTAACATCCTGGCTCGTTCGTAACAACCATATTAGGTTCAAGCTTTCTTCTAATTCTCAAGTAGCGCAAAAGGGGATCTGGGTCAGAGTAGTTGGCATTTCCTGCAGTATCGTGTGTATCCATACCCAACATGTGGCCCAATCCATGTGGGAAGAAACCTGCACTTCCTTTAGCTTCAAAGATTTCATCTACTGAAAACTCCTTTTTGAAAATACCAAGCTCGAGGAATCCTTCGATCAAAACTCTGTGAGCTCTCAAATGAAGGTCTTCCCAGTTTGCACCTGGCTTCATCAATTTGTAAGCTTCTTTTTGCATTTTCAAGACCAAATTGTAGATATCCAAGTGTTCCTTGGTCCAGTCTCCGTTGACAGGGAAACATCTTGTGATGTCACTGGCATAACACTCCCATTCAGCACCAGCATCAATCAAAACAGATCTCTTGTCTGACGTAATATCACCATCGTTCTTGACCCAATGCAATGTTGAACATGTCTCACCGCTGCAGCAGATGGGATCATAAGCTTGGTTCTTGGATCCTTGACGCAAAGCATGGTAAGCGAACTCAGCATGGATATGAGTTTCTTTAGTCTCAATGGGCAAAGCCGACATAACAGCCAAGTGACAGTTGTCTGTGATCTTTGCCGCATGTTTCATCAACTCGATTTCGTACTCATCTTTGATAGCTCTTGCCTCGTCTAAAGCATAAAAAAAGGTTTCATCTTTTTCGGTCAATGCATTTGCAAATTTGGTATTGAAATCATTGATATCCGTAGTGTAAATAGTACCTTCAACCGCTTTCAAATCCGTTTCAATGTCTGCCTCATACTTGATCTCGTCTGCATCGTACTTTTCACTCGCTTCTTCTTTTGACATTGGCAACCCTGACCACATAATGTCTTCTTTATTCACATTTGGCAAGTACAAAGTCAATTGATCTTGTTTGGACTTGTAAAGGACATGTGCACCGGGGATGTTGCAGCCCGAAAGGTAGTAGAAATATCTATTTTGTCTAAATGGTCTGGTCTGATCACAATATTTGTAAAGGACCAAATCTTCTCCGGAGATAAAGAAATTAGCATTATCGGCCTTGCTTGAGTTTTTGCTCTTTAAATGGGACAAGACCTTTTGTGCATGCTTCTTAGCTGGATACTTTTTACCTCTCAATGATTCTGGACCGTCGGACATGGTTTAGCTAGTTTTGTTGGGTTCTGGAGTTAGTTGGAAAAGTGTTGCACTAATTTTTTTTGCAATTTTTTTTCTACTTCTTTTTATATACCTACTTCTTTTGCAGTTCTTTATGTACTATAAAAGAGGAGTAAGTAAGATGCTACGGCACCATTTATTTTTACTTTACGCAAATTCCGCTTCTTTTTTTTGTTTTTCTATGGAATAGAGTAAATATTAGCGAGCAGGAAATAAAATTCCGTTTCTGACTAAGGCTCAGCTCTCGTGATCTGACATGCATGACTTTTATCACGTGTAAGAATTGATTCAAAACATGTAATACCTTTTTATGTATTTTCTATTTTTTCTTTTTTTGTTCTCTCCTTTTTTGGCTTCAAAAATCATAGTGTCCAGAAATAAGTGCATTTTTGCCACTAAAACACTGACACTGACGCATTTGACTTTTTGCCATAGATAGATTAATTTACAAGTTAAAAAAAAAAAAAACGAAGCATATTACCATCACCACAGTACACTTATTATTCAACCAACTAAATAATGGAAAGATTGCAAAGATTACTAGGCCAAGGTGCCGGACTAGGTGGTGCTGCGCCACCACAATCAGATGGACCTGCGATTGACAATGCTGAAACTGTTTATATATCCTCGCTCGCCTTGCTTAAGATGTTGAAACATGGAAGAGCAGGTGTTCCTATGGAAGTGATGGGTTTAATGTTGGGTGAGTTTGTTGACGACCTTACAATCCACGTACACGATGTCTTTGCAATGCCTCAATCTGGTACTGGTGTTTCTGTGGAGGCAGTGGACGATGTGTTCCAGACTAGGATGATGGACATGCTTCGACAAACAGGAAGAGACCAGATGGTTGTTGGTTGGTACCATTCGCATCCAGGATTTGGATGTTGGTTATCGTCGGTGGATGTCAACACGCAGCAATCCTTTGAGCAATTGAACAAACGAGCAGTTGCCGTGGTTATCGATCCTATTCAATCCGTCAAAGGTAAAGTTGTTATTGATGCATTTAGAACTATAGATACTACAACATTGATGATGGGCCAGGAGCCACGTCAGTCCACATCAAATGTCGGTCATTTGAACAAACCATCAATTCAAGCTTTGATCCATGGCTTAAACCGTCATTACTACTCGTTGAATATCGACTACCACAAAACTTCGAATGAGATTGGTATGTTGTTGAACCTACACAAAAAGAACTGGCAATCCGGCTTAAACTTGGCTAGTTATGATACAAAAGAGTTGGAGAATTTGGAAAGTACCGAAAAGATGGTGAATATAGCCAAATTGTATAATCAAAGGGTAAGTGAAGAAAAAGAATTAACGGAGGATCAGTTGAAGACGCGATATGTGGGTAAACAGGATCCAAAGAAGCATTTATCAGAGACTGCAGAGACGTTGATTGAAGAGAATATAAACTCGCTATTAACTGGTGCTGTCGACACTTTAGCAATACGATAGATTTTGAATATGCTAAATATATTTTAAAGATTTCAAAAAAAAAATTTGAAAATTATTTGAAAATTATTTAAAACAGAGCCAATCACTTGAATCAACTCTATGGCATAAATCGTAAGTTAATTTTACAACTGTTCTTTTGTCTATGTACCTTGTTTTTCCTCTTTGCAATCAATTGTTTCGTCTCACTCTAGTGTTGTGTTATAGTTCCTAAATTGATTCAAGCACCTTGTAACATTTTGCTACCAAGTCTGGTTTCCCCACTACAACTGCACCTAACTTTGTCGATTGCAAAAATTGATTAACAATAATCACAAAAGATGCAATCTTGTAATAAATAATCCAATTGTCGCCTTCTGGTTTTTCCAAAATCTCGGAAAACCAATTCATATTTGTGTCAAACTGATCCAACTCACTTATGTAAAAATTATACAAATTCTTATGCTTCTGTTGTCTCTCAAATAGGCTAGGATGTCTCAGGCTAAGATTGTTCCATTTCACCATCTCCGTTTTCAAATCGTGTAATTCTAGCTGATCATTAATTGAAAATATTTTTGAATATACACTTATATCAAGCTCTTCTGCCAAGAGACATAATATCCACAAATCGTAAAGCGACTTATCGACATAATCACTGATGAATTTCAGGTCTAAGTTTTTGATATTATTCTTTGTGATTGTACTTTTAATTGTTTCGGCGCTCTCTATACTACGAGTTTCATCTCCACTGATCAATATGGGAAGCGAATTAAAAGGTGAGCCTCGAAATGGGATCCGCACAATTCCACTAGGTCCCTTGGCTCCACTCGATGGCAAGCCATAGCCGTTCTTTCTTGCGAGTATTAATATAGTTGCTAATGAGATTGGATCTGTAGGTAGAATAACACTATCTTGACTGCTGGTACTTATCCTATACTCGAATGTATTGTATACTCCAACTACAAATGTTGGCCCCGACCCCAGCTCGGAAACTTTGCTGAAACTGTACAAGTTATGCGGCTGGACTGTTTCACCTCCATTTTTATAAACCTGTAACGGCACTGAATCAAAAACTCTCTTGATGGGTGAAGGGACACTGAACATTGTTGAGCTTGAAAATTGTGTCTTTTGTTTTACAATGAAAAGGTGCAGAGTGAAAAATGATTGGGGAAAAGGATGGAAAAGAGGGAATAAAGAGAAAAAAGAAAAAAGAAAACGGAAAAAGGAAAAAGGAAAAAGGGAAAAAAAAAAAAGGTACTTAGTTTCATCCCGCACTTTGATTTTTCTGCGTATGGAAACTAGTGCAGACCATAGGCACTTACTCGGTCTTTTAGCCAAGACCTTGCGTGACAATCCGTGAATCAATCTTCAATTACTATACATTCATCAAACACAATCTATAATTGTATTATAAAAGAGCAACAAAAAGAAAAAAAATAACACACACACACAACCCTAATCAAATTACGCTTTACATTTAAAGGTCATCTGTGGCAACCAAGTCTATAGCCATATCGTACCATGTAGAGCCAGCATATTTACATGCGCTTTCACCCAAGTTATTGAATCCAATCTTCTCATAGAATGGAATCAATGTATCGTGTGCAATCAATACAACTTGGTCACCAACATCCTGATTAGATAGTTTTTGAATGTAATCGTGTAACAACAAAGCAGCCAAGTTCTTGCCTCTCCACTCAGGGTCAACAACAACAGAATGGATACCAATTGTTCTTGAAGTCTCAACGTGTCCACTTCCCTTGACTCCTTGAGTAGGTAATTGCATCGACTCTTCAGAGATTTTAGTTCCATAAATCTTTGTACCAATAATGTGCCCTACCAAGGTTTCCTTAATCACAGACGATCTAGCAGGAAAATCCTCGTCGTCGTCATCATCATCATCATCAATATCGTCTTCATCGTCTTTATCAAAGTTTTTGTCGTCCACTTTATCAGGGTTTTCTCCATTTTTCCCCTTTTCTTTTCCTTCGTTTGTTTTTGCTCCGTTGTTGCCCTTTCCAGCATTATTCTGTTTAAATGATTCTTTTTCATCATGTTCTCGCTGTATTTTCTGAGCCACCTCTGGCAAGTTTAAGGAGTTATACCTATATTCAAAGTCTCTGATAAACAATCCCGAACACAATTCAGGTGCCACTGTGAGTCTATACCTCATCTTTTCCTCGGAACACCTTTCTTCTTCCGAGAACCCTTTTGCCTCCAATTCAACACATTGTTGTAGATCTTCAATCGTCAAGGGCCTAATTGACAAGTTTGGTGGGAAATCTGACATCTTTGGCAATTGATTATACAGTTTATTAGTAGTTAAGGATTGGAAATTGGAAACTAGAAACTAAAGACTGGTGATTAAAAAATAAAAAAAAAAAATAAAAAGGGGGATTTATCAAGAAGCCGTGTTGTTACTTGTGTGAGACACAATATTTGTTTCCTCACTCAACTTGTTCTGGTGCGTAAAATGAAGGTATGTGTAGGAGAAGGCGAATTTTCGCGAGAGCGTGCGGATATTAGCATCACACGACCCGGAGACATCATTCCTCACTCTCTCCCACTCTCTTCCATCTCTTCCTCCCTTTCCTTTCTTTTCTTATATATATATATATATATAATTTTTTTTTCCTTTTGATCTTTTCCCACCCCGCATCACTTGTAAATCTATATCTACATTCACACCTGCATTTACAACATCATACACGCAAGCACATTTGATTGTAAAGATAAGGGATAGTTTAAATAGTTATATGTATAAAGTTATATATATTAGTGGTAAAGTAGACCTTATTCGAGTATACTGGGATCGACCTCTTCGTTCAGCGGATCGTTGATCAAACTTTTACTAACCTCCCACAAGTGCACAATATTGTCATCGGCAACAGACCCAATAGTCCATTCTCTAAATGGACACCAACTCAAATCCGTCACACCCGCCGTGTGACCCGCGTGCATCATAAACAATTCTGGACACCCATCCTCTGCATCCTCTTGTTGCTGTTCTTCTCCAATCTTGGTCAAGTCCCACAAGATTAGTCTCCTGTCTTGACTTCCAGATGCAAGTATTCCGTCCTTGTGTGGAGAGAAGTCCATACTAGTAATACCATCGGTATGACCCATCATCGTGTGTAATAAACCAGCAGTTCCATTTTTATTATCCAATTTTCTCGTGTCCAATAAACTAATATTAGAGTTTGTGCTACCTATAGCCAAAAGATTTCGAGAGAATGGAGAAAATGCAAGCGAATTGATCCCTTTGGACCCTTCTGCATGGTACTTGGCCACTGGTTCCGTGGTTCTGGTATCAAATATATAAGCATATTCATCCTCGGAGACAGTTGCAAATATACTCTTATCGAAAAAGTGCCATTTGGCATCATTGACGATATCGGTGTTGGTAGAGCTTTTAAATACTGTTGTTTTGTAAGATCCTAAAACATCCGTAACACAAGCAAGTCCATCGTCAGCTGCTGTCAATAAAAGTCCCTTCTCAAGTGGATTCCAAGAAAGCCCATATCCATTTTCCGAATGCGGGCTGAAATGGTGGTAGCTCAGCTTATCTTCGCTATCCAACTTATAAAGGTCGACTTGGCCAGACCCATTGATTGTACCTACTATGTTTGTATCTTGTGGCATGTATCTAGCTCGACATATCTCTTGTGTGTTTTCGAATTTCTTGGTGATTTTAATCCTTGAGTTAGCCGTAGCCGTGCCATCGGCTGAGATTTGGGTTTCTGCAACTTTCAAGTAGTTGGTATCATTACCAGATGTGTGTGTTCCAAGTAATAAGCTTGTGTTTATCACTCCGTCTTGAGTTGTGTGGTTGGGAAGCCATTGGATGGTGAGTGAAGGCCATGTAAGAGCAGTCTCACTAACAAACTCGTACATGTAACGGCAATTCTTCCTCCATAGTTGATACTCTTCTTTGATGGACAACTCTTTGGTCTCGCTGCCCGGTGCAATTTCCTCTGCCATTGTGTGTTGGTATTATGCGATTATATTAACGATGGGAGGTGTGGTTAAAGTAACGTTTGAACAAACACTCGAATAATGTTTGGATATTGTTTAAATAATCAACGTGTAATAGTTTTAGAATTCTGTAGAAAAATAAAAATGTATCTGGTGCGCGCTTTCAAAATAAACACTTGGTAATTGAAAGAGTGAATTAAAAAGGGAAAATGAAAAGAAAATGGAAAAAAAAAGTAAAAAGACAAGAAAAGAATGAAAAAGGACGCGACGAACGCAAAGTTGCCCTAATAGGCTCTACACTTGCGACTCAACTCGTCATAAAGAGTCAAGGTTTTAGCTACTATCGAACATGTTATTGTAGTTGTGAAAAATATAAGCACTGTCCAATCTTGCCATAAAGAACTACTTGTCCAAAACCAAATGGAGAGGAAAAAGGTAGTTTTTTTTTATGTGAAATAAATAAAAAAAATCTCCACTCACAAGTATCAGCCGAGTCTCGAATACTCTTTTCTCGTTACCCATTCCGCGTTCCCCACTTCCTACTCCGAATTCAAAATAAAATTTTATCTCTCTCTCTCTCTCTCTCTCTCTGACTTGGTAGTCATATAAATTGCGCTTCTCCCCCACATTGTCTAAATTAATACACCATTCGAAACATCCATATCAACAACTTTTGCAATGAGTTCGAGTAGCGAGTCACCCAATGATTCTGGTCTAGAGCAAGAGGATGCTTTGATCTTTACTGGTGGTGCATTTGATCCAATAAATTTACCACTACTGTTGGCCGAAACCCCTCGTCCATTAGTGAATGAATATCGGCTGTTTAACATATACGAGTTTCCTGTGACATCACCCTTTAGCCAATTTATGGAGCAAGCTTTTGCACAGTTTGATACAGTAAATGAAAGGGTACTGCAACTGCCAGATGTGACATCTACTCAAATGATCCCAAAGCCCACATCATTGATAACAACAACAACATCAATACCTGCTCCTGCACTTGAACCAACACCAACATCAACAACAACAACATCTCAAAAATCAAAATCAAAATCAAATTCGACCTCAAATTTGATATCAAACCCAAAATCAAAGCCAGAGACAACGCAAGGAATGATGTCAAACACAAGGAAACAGCGATCCTGTGACTCTTGTAGCGTGAGAAAAGTGAAGTGCGATTATCAAGTGCCATGTAGCAGATGTGTAACCCACTCGCTTGAATGTACCAATATCAGAGCAAAAAGAAAACCAGGTCCGAAAAAGCTACATCAAAAGACAAAAGATGCAATTCGTGAGTTGGCTGCTAAATCTACTACAAACACACATCCGGTTTCTGAGCTGAGTGTAACGGTACCTATCATATCATCTTTATCGTCATCGTTGTCTTCTTGTTCTTCTTCTTCTTCTTCCGCTGTGTCCGGCCCGTTTTGCCCTTCCATCACGCTAGAGTATATACTTCCCTGTCTCAATGTGTTTCAGGTCTGGTACTACAGCATCTGGCCGGTGATTTCCGTTGCCGATTTAATTTCGAGAAAGAATGAGCCTACGGTGTATGCTCTCAGCTGTGCCATATCTGCTGTTATGCAGTACCAGTTGAGTTTCATGGCCAACCAAACATATATCCCCAGCCACGTTATGAGTGTTCAGTTTATTCCCGAAGCTGTTAAATATAAGAAACTAGAGCCAACTGTTGAGTCTATTCTCACTTCATTGTTTCTCCATGTGGCGTCTGCTGGAGAGAGTGGTACTGCTACATCTGCATGTTTCTTACGTGAAGCTATTACTTTGGCGCAAGTTATGGGTCTAGATCGGAAAGAGACGTACGAGACGTGTGACACTGCTGCTAATAACCATAGATTTAAGAAAATCTATTATCTCCTAGTGGTTACAGAGAGGTTCCTCTCTTTGGAGCAAGCACTTCCAGTGTTGCTAGAGCCTTCGATTCCTTTACCTTCGCTTGAAAATGAAGAGTACCCCTTGCTTTTATATGGTTTTCGTGAATTGGTCAAGATCTTTGCTATTCCGGGAAAATCCATTTTCGATAGAGTTAGATCAGTTAAGAATGACGCATCTTCGAGAGCGTTGATTTGCAAGATCCAAAGTCAGCTCCAGCAGATCAATATCTTGAATGATGCTCCCGATATACAAAAGGCAAACATTGTTCTTAGTAAATACTGGATGATGGCTTGGACATGGAATGTTTCGGAAACCAATAGGCTTGTGGATGAGAATGTGGCATGTTTATCGCATGAGTTCCCAATCAAGATAGCTCGTGATTTCTGTCAGGATTCCGCCACCTTGCCGTTGGAGTCGTTCCAGTTCAATGGTCCAGGTGTTTGTTTTAAGATGTTGACAATTGCAAAGACGTTGATCAAGTCAAATGCCATTACCACTTCTTCCGCAGCACAGTATTACCTTCGACTTATATATGAGAGGCTAAGCCGGTTGAATTTCGATTTGCAACCTTTCGGCAAGGATTATGAGACCATAGTTGAGATAATTAATAGCTGCACTAATTTATAACTACCCAACTAAGAATAGAAACAATAGAAGGAAAGAGAGAAGAAAAGTCAAATTTTTTAATTATTAATTCCGTTAATGAGTAACATGCTTAATGACGATGATGAGCAGGGGGGGGAGGAAGAAAGGGAAAGGTTACACTCCCTATTACAATATACATATATGTACGGTATATAATAGAATAGAGAAATTCAAACCTACAAAATATTTACACGACCTCCCCAGATATTTTAACCGAAAAGAGCGATTGAGATTGAGACCATCCTTTTCTCTTTTACCATTTGTGAATAGTAAACAATACAATTGAGCACTACTACCAAGTGTGGAGAGTGGAAAATACCAAAACTTTACCAAAACACAATGGAAAAGACTAAGGAGAGAACTGATAAAACTAAAACTGAAAAAAAAAAAATTAAAAAAAAAAAGAAAAGAAAAGAAAAGCAAGAAAAACGTAGTGCCGACTGCCACCGCGAGTATCATCACTGAGACAGGTAAAAAGATAAGCTAAAGTCGGACGAGTGGAGTGGTCATCGTCATAAGATGAAAATCTCACATAGCTTATTCTTATTCTTCTATTTCTTTTTCTCTATTCTATTCTATTCCAGTGCAACATGTACCCACTGGTGAATTACTCACTCTATCAACTACATTACATTCTCCCACTACTACCACTACTAATCGTCATACGGTTGTGAAATAAAGCCAAGAATTAATTACTTGCTGCTGGTGTTGCTAATGTTGCTGCGTAAGAAGCGATACATAGACGGTGGATCTTTCTCTCTCTTTCTCTCTCTATCACTGTTTCCTTGCTCTGTGGTATAGATCTTTGCAACAGAGAAAAAAATAAAATGCCTCACATTGCAAAGCGTGACTGAATGAAAAATATACTGAGGGGGGGGAGGGGCAGAAGATGGAAGGCGAAGAAGAACAGATAGAGGGAGAGTATTTCTAAGAGAGAAAAATGGACTCTGTGTGATAATCATTATGTGGGAGATAAAAATGACGAAGTAAAAAAAAAAAAAAAATAAAAAAAAAAATTTTATTTGAAAAAAAAAAAAAAAATTAAGCAAAGAGAAGCCAAAAGCAAAATAGATGCCGGTTGGAAAGGCTGTACCCATACACATACACACACATACACACACACAATTCCTAATCCATCACATGCCTCTTCATCATCTATTGTTGATGTCGGTTAGTACTTGTAGCATTTCTCTGCCTTTTTTCTAACAGAGATATGTAGGGACGTGTATTATTTTTTTACCAATCTAGGCCTAGTTCAGTGGCTTTGCCGTCTCTACTAAAGAATAAAAAAATTATTATAAAGCTAAAAAAATAATTAAAAAATAATTAAAAAAAAAAGAAAAAAAAAAAGAAACAAAGGAAAAGGAAAGAATTGTATATATTTGTATGCACGTTAACAACCGATCTCTCCTCTCTACTCCTCTCTCTACCAACTGATTACCAATACTTTGTAACCGATATCGGTACTAAATACAATTATTTATTTTATTACACAAAGCAAATTGAGTACTATTTTTCTAATGCATCTTTAAGAACCGTTTTTGTGATCTGTAATTGCAGCCATTTGTACCGCTTACACAGTGGATTCAAGGAGAGGCTCTGGGCATTGGGGGGGGGGGGGGGGGGGGGGAGCCAGCTGGGTGCGTGAGGAGTAGAGTATGCTAAAAGCTAGTCAAGACTTGAAAGTTGAGGGGTTATGAGGTATATAGTTTCCTTTCTTCTAACCACAACGGATGCTATTTCCAACACCACCAACCGATATCAAACACCAACTTAAAGTATTTGATAAAAAGTTGATAAAGCTTATAAATAGGGTTGCTGGCGCCCCCCCCCTCTCAACTCTTACTTCCTCTCTCGTCCATTTCTCTCATTCTATTCATCTCAAAGTATATTTTCTAAACATTATCAACATTACTATTTTCCAATTCAATATATAATCAATTTAATACTTGCACCTTTTATTAATCAATAGAGTTTATTTTTATTTATATTTTTTGTACATTGGAAAACATTTAATATAATCAAGTTTGTACTACAATCATGTCTACTGATTCAAATACGGTAGATAACGCGAGTGTGGACTCAGAAAAAATTACCTCCTATGGAGATGCAATGCAGAATCCTACACAAAACAATGAAAGCATCCACAGAACTGACACAATATTATCGAGATTGCGTTCTAGACACTCTGATGATGTCGAAGACGAAAAAGAATTGAAGCGTTTGGTCACAAATAACCAAGGTGTTGAAAAAATCAAAACTGAATTGCGTGACAGAGCTGGTGCATTGGGTCCACTTGAAGAGCCATACGATCTCAAATTAGTGCAAACCCACCCAGACCCTAACTCAGATTTTAATGAAGCCGACCCATACAAATACCCAGTTGATATGGAGTCAGGCTTGAGACTCGTTGAATTTGTTGAACATGACAAGGGTAACCCAAAGAGCTGGGGTAGAGCTAGAAAATGGCTCTACACCATGGTGCTTGGTGGTATGTGTTATGTTGTTGCTTTAGGTTCGGCAATCGTTACTGGTGATATGAGTGGACCTGCAAAGACCTTTGGTGTCTCTGAGGAAGTTGTCATCTTAGCCTCTGTTACTGTTTTCGTTATTGGTTTTGGTGTTGGTCCATTGGTATTTGCACCCATGTCGGAAGAAGTTGGTAGAAAACCAATATATGCTGTTACGTTATTTGTTGCCGTTATCTTTATCATTCCTTGTGGTGCTGCCAGAAACATTGGAACTTTACTTGTGTGTCGTTTGATTGATGGTATTGCTTTTAGTGCACCAATGACCTTGATTGGTGGTTCCTTGGCTGATATTTGGGATGGTCCTGAAAGAGGTGTAGCTATGGCTATTTTCTCTGCTGCCCCATTCTTGGGTCCCGTTTGTGGTCCCGTGTTTGGTGGTTTGCTTGGTGACTATACCTCTACTTGGAGATGGATCTACTGGGCATTCTTGATTATTGCCGGTGTATTCTACGCCATCTTTATTGTTGTTGTTCCCGAGACCCACCATGGTACCTTGTTGAAGAAAAGATCAAAGAAGTTGAGAAAGGATACCGGAGACACCAGATACAGAAGTTTGAATGAGATTGAAGTTAGAGAATTCAAAGACGTTGCAAAGACTTCGCTTTTGAGACCATTTGTTTTGCTTTCGGAACTTATTGTGTTTTTGATGACTATTTATATGGCCATCCTCTATGGTTTGTTGTACATGTTCTTCTTTGCTTACCCAGTCATCTACATGGAAGGTAAAGGCTGGTCTGCATCAATGACCGGTGTTATGTTTATCCCAATTGGTGTTGGTGTCATGATTGCCACTATTGCCGCACCATTCTTCAACAATGACTACAACAGAAGAGCACAAAAGTACAGAGATAGGGGTGAATTGCCACCAGCAGAATTGAGATTGATTCCAATGATGGTTTCGTGTTGGTTTGTGCCTGCAAGTCTTTTTTCCTTTGCTTGGTCATCCTATCCACATTTGTCTTGGGCCGGACCATGTTTCTCGGGCTTGGGTGCTGGTTTTGGATTCTGTTGTTTGTACAATCCTGCAAACAACTACATTGTTGACTCATACCAGCATTATGCTGCTAGTGCCTTGGCTGCAAAGACTTTTGTCAGATCAATCTGGGGTGCTTGTGTGCCATTATTCACCATTCAAATGTACCACAGATTGGGTTACGAATGGGCCAGTACATTGATGGCTTTCATTTCCTTGGCCTGTTGTGCTATCCCATACCTTTTCTTTATCTTTGGTGCGAGAATTAGAGCATTCTCTAAATATGCTTATGCTCCAAAACCAGGTGATATTGCCCCAACCGGTGATTTCGGTCATTAAAACTTGTATTCAAGAAACTTTGCATTTACAATCATAGAGAGAGTGAAAGAGAAAGAGAAAAAATAAACAAATTAATAAAGAAGAGGGAGTGCTACATTTATATATATATATATACATATTCAGAATTACAATTAAATACCCTGGTAAATAGAAATAAATTAATTATAATCAAATTTTGAGAGAGAAAAAACGATAAACAGTATTGGAACTGGTATGCGAATTCTGAGTAAGTTTTAAATTACTACTACGTTGTCTTTGCACTTTTTGCTACTTAGCTTTGTTATTGCTTTTGTTGCAGTTGCTGCATTTGGTGCTGCACTTGCTGCAGTTGCTGCATTTGCTACACTTGCGGTCGTTTGTTGTTGCTTTTTTGCTAACGTTTCTATTATTTTGGTCAAAACATTTGTAACGGCTGAGAAAAAAGGGTATGAGCCCATTGGTATTCCACGATCTGACATCGGTGTGGCTCAGGTAATGAAAAAGTGATGTCTCAATATGTGCGCAATACAAATCAAGTACGGCTATTTGACGATGATGGCGCGCTGCGAATGCCGAGGATCTTGCCCCATCAAAAGTCCGACTTTTTTCTTGCACGGGTCGTTTAAAATATGCCAAATGTAACAAAGAACTTAATAAACAAGCTTCCAATAAAGTCGACCTAAAATTACAGTTTCAACACACTCACAATAATTGACACATCTAAAAACCCTTTTTGTTATTTTATCAAAAGGTTCAAATACACAAACAAAAAAAAACAAATCCAAAAGAAAAAAAATAGTTGACAGCCCCTTAAGCTGGTTAGCGGGTACACAGTAAGCGGCTATGCACGTTACAAAAATTAATTCTGTTCGTGGCTTTGGCAAATGTCATTCGTTTTCAATATCCATTTATTATTATAATTATGCTATTTTTTTTTTCTTTTTTTTGGGCTCTTATTGTTTTTGCGCAAAGCTGAAAAAACGGTCTCAAAATATAAAGAGAAATTTTAAATGAAAAAAATAAAAAAAAAAATTTTCCCTTTTTTTTCCTTTTTTGTTCCCATTTTCCTTTTAGTACCACCACAGTCAAAATATTGCATAAGAGGAGGCGATCCCGGTATGATTTCTAGCCGTCTTTGTATTCGGTTTATGCATATTATATGATATGGGCTCCCCAACACAGGATTATACATCTTCTTCATCGGTTCCAAGTTTCCGTGGGTAAACAAAAAAAAAAATGTTTACCAATGATATAAAAGGGATGGTTTCAGCTCCTCAAATTTTTTCATGGCCTTTCCACCAAAAAAAAGCTTTTGTCGTTATTCTGGTTCTGCTTCTGATCATCCTTTAATATTATATCATTTTTTTCTAACAGATAAATATATATATATATATATATCTTTTCAATTGTTATTGATCAAATCATAAATAATCTGGTGAGCTATGTCGGATTCAAACTCAACGGTAGCCAGGAATAGTATTGATTCCAATAAGATTACCTCATATAATGAGGCCCTCAACAAGGATGCCACAGACGCTAGCAACAGCTTAGAGAAAGCCCACTCTGGAATGTCAGCACAGGAAAAGGAGTTGCAAAAGATTAGAACCCACCAAGAGGGTCTTGAAAGAATCTTGACTGAATTGCATGAAGGTGCTGGTATGCTTGGTGCTGCTGAACAACCATACGATATTAAGCGTGTTGAAACACATCCAGATCCAAACTCAGACTTTAACGATGCTGATCCATGGAAATACCCTATTGATGCTGATACTGGTTTGAGACTTGTTCAGTGGACTGATGATGATAAAGAAAACCCCAAGAAGTTGTCGTTGGCTATGAAATGGTTATACACTGCTTGCTTGGGTTCGATTTGCTTTATTGTTGCTCTTGGTTCAGCCATCGTTACTGGTGACTTGGAGAGACCAGCTGCTTATTTTGGAGTCTCTGAAGAAGTGATTATCCTTGCATCCGTTACCATGTTTGTCCTTGGTTTCGGTTTTGGTCCATTGTTGTTTGCTCCTATGTCGGAAGAAGTTGGTAGAAAACCAATTTATGCTGTCACTTTGGCATTAGGTGTTATCTTTATCATTCCATGTGGTGCTGCTAAAAACATTGGTACCATGATCATTTGTCGTTTAATTGATGGTGTTGCTTTTAGTGCACCAATGACCTTGATTGGTGGTTCCTTGGCTGACATTTGGGATGGTCCTGAAAGAGGTACTGCTATGGCTGTGTTCTCTGCTGCTCCATTTTTGGGTCCTGTTGTTGGTCCAATTTTTGGTGGATTATTGGCTGACAATGCTCCTACTTGGAGATGGATCTACTGGACTTTTTTGATCATTGCTGGTGTTTTCTACGTTTTGTTTATCGTTATTGTTCCTGAAACCCACCACGGAATCCTTTTGAAAAAGAGAGCCAAGAAGTTGAGAAAATTGACTGGTGATGATAGATACAAGAGTTTTAATGAGCTTGAAATTAGAACATTTGCCCAAGTTGCTAAACAATCTCTTTTGAGACCATTTATTTTGCTTTCCGAGTTGATTGTGTTTTTGATGACACTTTATATGTCAGTGGTTTACGGTTTGTTGTACATGTTCTTCTTTGCATACCCTATGGTTTTCCAAGAAGGTAAAGGTTGGTCTGCCTCAATGACCGGTGTCATGTTTATCCCAATTGGTGTTGGTGTTGTTACTTGTACATTAGTTGCACCTCTTTTCAACAGAGACTACAACAGAAGAGCTCAGCAATACAGGGACAGGGGTGAATTGCCACCACCAGAATTGAGATTGATTCCAATGATGATTTCATGTTGGTTTGTGCCTGCAAGTCTTTTCGCATTTGCTTGGTCATCTTACCCACACATCTCATGGGCAGGTCCATGTTTCTCAGGTTTCGGTGCTGGTTTTGGATTCTGTTGTTTGTATAATCCTGCAAACAACTACATTGTTGACTCATACCAGCATTATGCTGCTAGTGCCTTGGCTGCAAAGACTTTTGTCAGATCGGTTTGGGGTGCTTGTGTGCCATTATTCACGATCCAAATGTACCACAGATTAGGCTACGAATGGGCCAGTTCGTTGATGGCTTTCATTTCCTTGGCTTGTTGTGCTATCCCATACCTTTTCTTTATCTATGGTGAGAGAATTAGAGCATTCTCCAAATATGCTTATGCTCCAAACATGGACGCTAAAAAACCAGACATTGAGAAGAGTGGTCATTAATCTTGAAACTGGAGTTACAAAAAAAAACATTGCGGGAATAGATTTGTAATTGAAAAAAGGGGGGATAAAAAGAAGAAAAAAAAGAAAGAATATCCCGTCATAATCAATAAGTAAATATTAAAAAGATCATATATATTAAAAAAATTCCAAAAACATAGATAAATAAAGAAACTGATACCAAATATTTTGTCATTTTGTATGCGGATTTTTTTCAGCATTGTTATGTGTAGTTCCTCTTATAGTTAATTTTCTCCCTTATTTTTTGGCTTTCTTTATTGATTTATTTTCAACTCTATTATGTATTTCTAATTTAATCTAAACGAGTAACTCTACAAAGCAGCGGCTAGTCTGGACTCTGCTGGATACGATGAATCGCCCACCGAAAGATCTGACGACTTGATTTCATTTCCGAGTTTAAACACCCTTGTCACGTATCCCTCTTTGTTTAAAACGATGAAATCGGCATCGCAGCCAACATTCAAGTATCCGCGCTCCTTTTCAACACCAATGGACAAAGCAGCATTGTTTGTAGCGAGCTTCACTGCAGTTGCCAATGAAATATTGGCCCATTTCATCAAATTTCGAATACATTGAGGTAATGTGGTTGCAGCACCGGCCAACGTATCTGTTCCTTTTAAATAGAGTCTATCGCCAGTCTTTACAATGATCTGTCCATCCCATTTGTATTCGCCGTCTGGCAAACCAATCAAGTGCATAGCATCCGTGACTAAAACACATTTTTCAGGGTTGGATCTATACGCAAGGTTTGCCATCGAAGGATCAACATGTACCCCATCACAAATCAAACCAAAATAAGGTGTTTTATCCTTTGCTGAAGCAATAGAGGGAGAAGGAGAAACGGTGTTGGTACCTTCACCGTTGGGAAGATTGATCAAGCCGACTACTCCAGCATTACGGTGGTGTGGCTGCGGCATAGCATTGTACATGTGTGTAATCATTGTGCATCCTTTCTCAATTGCCTTCACCCCGGTTTCATAATCCGTCATGGTATGGCCAATGGCATATACAATATTGTGTTTTGTGATGAATGGTATCAAGTCAAGTACGCCGTCAATTTCGGGTGCTGCAGTAATGATGCACACATTGTCACGTAATGACTCTGAGCTTCCATAAACTTCAAGCAATTTCCTTTCGCCTCCCTTTGCATCTACAAAAGTTTCTGTTGGATGGCAACCTTTCTTTTGCAAGTTGATAAATGGGCCTTCCAAGTGTGCACCAAGCGAGTCGGTTTGATCTTCTAATCTCGATGGTTTGTATATGGGAAGCACCTTGCGGTAAACGCTTGGGAAATTGGATGTAACGGTGGGGCAAGTAGCTGTAACACCCGTTGTCAAGTACTTTGCCATGGCATCTTGGTAAAATCTCTTGAAATCGGCAATATCCAGAGCCGAAGACTTGTCATTCAAGTTTGAGAAATTCAAACCGTAGATTCCGTTATTCTGTATATCGAGCAAACCAGGTGCCAACATCTGTCCTTTCAAGTTGATGGTGTTTGATATTTCATTTGCTGAGGCAGGTGCGGAACAAATCTTTCTTGTCTCATTATCAAAGTAAAGATCCTGGTCATGGTAAACTTTTCCGTTATCTATCAAATGGCAATTTGTGAATCTTGTAACCGTCATTTTTTCTTTATATATTAGGGTAAATCAATGGTGGGCTTGGAAAGTAGTTGGTAATTATTATGAGTTGATACGATAGGAATTGTATGTTGTTGTAAAGTGTGTAACCAATCAAGGGGTTGGTTAATTATCAGGAGTCATCGGAAAATATAAACGATTCGGAGAGTGGGTTCAAATCAGTCTTATATATATATATATATACAAGCATACATTTCAAGACCAAAGTTATATCTTCAAATGTTTATCAAGTTGTTAGAAAAAAAGAATAGTGATACATGTGGTATTATTGAGTGTGTATTGGGATAAAAGGTAACATGTAGGATAGACAAGTCTTTTTTTTTTTAGTTCAAGAAATGTTAGGCAGTTGCATAGTTACAAAATAAAAAAAAAAGAAACGAAACGAAACGAAACGGAAGAAAAAAATGGAAAAATTGCAAAATTGCAAACAAAAGACGACGAATAATGCCCATGTGCCATCAAATAGTAAGATAGCTGTGTGCTATATGCCATGCGTATAGTGCAATCTAAAGTCGTGATGATGAAGATAGTATATATTATTCCTAACCGTGTCATGCACAATACAAGTCAGGAAAGATAAAGAAGGAATTTTGATGCGAAATTTGTGACTACGTCAGATGTCTAAATTGCTATTGCAACTACTGTTAGTACCACTATTGTTAGTACCACTATTAGTTTCAAGTGCATCCGCGATAAGCCAATTTTTCTTCTTCCCAACATTATTCACAAAACTCCCCCCCCTCCATCCCCACACATACACATACATTTCAACACATGGTAGCTTAGTAAAAATTTATGCTGATGTAACATTAAACCCTTTATCGATGTAACATTATAACAGTAATACTCTTCCCCTCCCCCCTCACCACCAGAAAGTATTGAAAACGAATATTGTTTCATGTCCTCGATGCAACATGGATGACATGTTACATTATTAG
The DNA here is from genome assembly GCF_030384665.1 of Lodderomyces elongisporus. NCBI lineage: Eukaryota > Fungi > Ascomycota > Pichiomycetes > Serinales > Debaryomycetaceae > Lodderomyces > Lodderomyces elongisporus. The sequence continues at coordinate 2,310,728 of NC_083675.1, forward strand.
CTTTTCTATCTATTTGTTTCATTTTTAATAGTAGACCTAAAACATAATAGAGCGTGGGTTTTCCTATGCCGTTGATACTCTAATAGAGAATAGCCACCTAAAGTGATAGCTAGAGACTGTATTTTTTTTTTCTTTTTTGCACTTTCGACCTAAAACCATCCTCGGAGTTTGCTCTAAATACGACCTGATATGCAATCACCACAATAGTCTTATATTCTTTGCCCTGGGGGTTTCCTTTTTTTTTTTCAAAACGGCGTAGCTATAGAAGCTTCCTAATCTTCGGCTGTATCATTCAAATTTGTATTTATACATATATATATATGCATCGATATCGAGTTTCAAGTCTTGAAGCCTGTTCTGATCTATAAAGTGAATTGTCAACCTCCTTTTGCAAGTTGTACTTTATAAGTTGTACTTTATAAACTGTACTTTACACATTTTTCCATCACCATGAAACAAGCTACATTCTCATCTGCAGAAGATGCATCGCAGTACTTGGCTGACTATATCATCAACAAGATCAACAACTTTAAGCCAACACCCTCAACCCCATTTGTTTTGGGCTTACCAACTGGATCATCACCCGAAGGTATCTACGCCAGAATAATCCAGGCATACAAAGACGGTAGAGTTAGCTTCAAAAATGTTGTCACCTTCAATATGGACGAATACTTGGGCTTGGCTCCTTCCAACGAGCAGTCGTACCACTATTTCATGTACGATAAGCTTTTCAACCATATAGACATCCCAAAAGAAAACATTAATATCCTCAATGGATTGACTAAAAATGTTGAACAAGAATGTGCCGACTATGAGGCCAAGATCAAAAAATACGGAAAAATCCATTTGTTTTTGGGTGGATTGGGACCAGAGGGGCACTTGGCATTCAACGAAGCTGGCTCGACGAGAGATTCAAAGACTAGAGAAGTGGAATTGGTGGAGTCTACAATCAAGGCCAACTGTCGATTCTTCAACAATGACCTCAACAAGGTACCCAAGAGCGCATTAAGTGTAGGTATCTCAACAATCTTGGACAACTCAGACGAGATTGCATTAATTGTGTTGGGTGAAAATAAGAGATTCGCATTAGACAAGACGATAAATGGAAGAAAGAACGACCCACAGTATCCCTCAAGCTATTTGCAGGATCATGCAAAGGTGTTGATTGTATGTGATAATGCGGCAGCAGGATTGAAATCAAAATTGTAGATAATTGATAGATAGAGTATAGAAGACACTATTTTCTTTTTTATTTTAATAAAGCTAGAAACAGTATAAGTATTGGCCAACCCTGGTATATAGCATGTATAAGGATATCACATTATAGCTTCTTTATTAGAGTTGAATGTTTTAAAACACTACAATGTTTGTTTGCTTTACAACGCTATTCCATCTACAACTAAAATTAGTTTAATTTATTAAATACATTACTTCGTTACTGCCTATACGTTTGGAAAAACTAAAAAAATATATATATATCCTCTCTATAACTTTTTATTATCTCTTCATTTGAAAACCATGTCATTTTTTAAAAGCAAGGACTAAGATTTGGAAAATGAGAAATGGAACTAAAGTGGAATCCTGAAACTAGAGGGAAATCCTGAAACTAGAGGGAAATCCTGAAACTAGAGGGAAATCCTGAAACTAGAGGGGAATCCTGAAACCAAAGTGAAGCGGATCAAAACAACTTGAAACATCAAAAGATAACAACCAAAAATAAAAAATTTCATGAATGGTAGGCTGCACCTATAGCTGCACCGACAATTGAGCTATTTTCCACCAATTGCAAATCTATTGTATAACCTTCTCTTTGCGCATCTTGGCTGGAATTGACATACTTCAATACCAAGTCCCTATAATTGTGAAAATACACCAACACTGATCCAACAAACCCAACACTCAAGTGGCCTTTAAGTTGGTCATCGGTATTAAACTCTCTCTGTAATTTGAAAAATGCAATTATGGAGTTTGCAACTATGAACGCTGCCCTTTGAATAACAGCCGCTGTGATTGTCTTGAGCATCTTGATATCGGTTTCCGGAATCGCCTTGTTCCAATTGTAGCACTTACACATTTTCGCATTAATCTCTTGGTAATCATTGCATTCATCAACAATGCACATAATCTCACCTTCAAATCCATCGTATGACACATTTAATAGTCGATCCATTTCTTGTTCACTAAATGTAGTGAAAATTTCCTTCTGATTCCAAAGGTCGGCAATCACTAAACGACATAATTCAGGTAAGTACCTGCCACTTGTTGTTAGTTCATTGGGTTGAAAGACTGAATTGGTCTCGGGGTCAACTTTTGAAAATGCTTTGAACCGTTGTTCTGCCTCTACAAGTCTTTTGTCTATGATTCCATCGTATTTTGTCATAAAATGGGGAACCAACCCTTGACCAAAAAAGGATAATTCGGTATTGAATAGTATCTTGTCGTCAATGAGTTTTGCTGAGTGCATTTTCTGCTCGTGTGAGTTTAACGAGCAGCACAAGTTGAACCCAGTTCCCAAAACCATGGCCAATTTCATTGTAGAGTTTAAAAATAGTCCTGCAGAGTACACAGCCAATGAGTCATTTAAAATTGATCTAACATCGATTTCAACATTAAACTCTTCAAGAAATGTAGTTTCAAGCAAAGATTTCAAGTTTTGACCATGCACTTCCGGGTCAACAGTATAACCTTTGGATACATGGAGGATATTTCCGTTATTGTAATCTGTTGTCTCCAAAGGAAAAGACCATGTGATTCCTGTTTTGATCAATTCCTTTGAATCTATAGCTGATTGTTTCAGTAGAATCTCCATCGTCTTGGATGCAATAAATTTAAAGAAATTAAGGTCGATATTCTTGTACTCGTTGGATATAATCCATTTGTCCTCGATAACAACCTTGACACGTTCCTTCCTGTTCAAGTCCAAGTCTGGAGATATATCAACAACAGCAACTCTTAATGTCGATCCGCCCAAGTCAATAACCAAGTACAGGCCACTCTCTTCTCCCGTGGGCGACAAGTTGTAGTTGGGCAACATTGCTAGTGCGTCTTCCGCAAGCGAACTTTTGAAATCGTGGTAAAGCAAATCTGATTGTTGACAAAGATTTTTATCTGTTAAAGACTCTGTGAAGGAGGCAACGGCCAGGTCTAATACAGAAGAAGTTTCCAGATACTCTCCCGACTCATTGCTGGACATTGGTGTAGCGGAGGGAGAGCGAAATGAAGATGATGATGGTGATGGTGATGGTGATGAAGGCGATGGTGACAACCCTGTGGATGATTCCAATGATTTAAGATCTTCCTCTTCCTCTTCTGATGATGCAAGACCAGAGATCTGCTGAGAGTTGATTCTAATATTTACCTCCTTTTTGAGGCTTTGTAAGCCATCAGGGTGGTTTGCCTCGAAACTTGATGCTAAATGCTGTGCCATGACTGATTTCTCGATTCTATTTGTTTGGTTATTATTTTTTTTTGGCTGGTAAAAGAATAAAGTTAATTGGTTATTGGTATTTTGATTAGACTATGGGAAACTATATGTTTTTGTTCATGCTCAAATATCAATAGCTATTAGCAGGAGAAGGAGGGAGGGAAAAGCTCCTCTGATATATATATATGGATGTATGTGTATGTGTATGTGTATGTGTGTATGTGTGAATGAGTATGTGAGTATTTGAATGGATACTTGGGTAAACTAAAGAAACAAGGTATACTCAACCCGTTGTATTTTTGCAGTTTCCTATAGATGTTGTAACTTTGAATATCTTCTCGTGCCATCTGTGTCTTACTCTAGGGTTACCCCAGTACTACAAAGGCACAGTATCACAATATTACACAATAGTATAGAGTCTCAAGAATTGGTGAGAACTAAAATAAATAAAATAAAAATAAAAATATATAAAAAAAAAAATTAAAACAATTAAAACAATGTTACCTACAACCTGCGGTTCGCTCTATTTTTGTTGTTGTTGTTGTTGTTAATTTTTTTTTTTCTGTTCAAAGGTTGCAAAGGAAATTTTGATACTGTCAAACAATGCCCACCACCAAGAATAAATTACCTCCGACAAATTGCCCACCAACACCAACACCACCACCACCATAAAAGTTGTTACTTGTAGCCTAGGTTGCACAATTACCCAATCCTTCTTTTAAAGGTAAATTTGATCTAAAAGAGGTTTCAATTACAACTTTATTAGTACAAAAGATACCAAAAACACAGTTTCGGTTTTTTTTTTCTCTTTCTGATTTTTTTCTTTTTCTTTTTCCTCATATTCACTATTGTTAGCCCCACAGATAAGCCATGACAAATTAAAAAAAAAAAAGAAAATAAAAGGAAAGTGTTTGGGCTTGTTTTTATGATGAAACTTGTTGATGTGTTGACTCGTAAATGGTAAAAAGGGCTTAATCGAGTTGTACCTTTTGTTATATTCCTTGCCAATTTTTATCACTTCTCCTAACAACTATTTGCTGTTCTCTTGTATTAGTGTCTCTCTCTCTTACCTCCACCAAGATTTAAATTCTTTTTTTTTTTGGGCCATGCTAGTATGTTGCAATTGTACCTATGTCGTATTCTTTAGTTTTGTGTAAAAGTTTGATTTTAGTGTTTTTTTTTTGTTGATGTCTAAAAAAAAGAGAAAAAGAAAAACCTGTCACTGTCAAAAATGCGACATTTTCTTGAGTCTTAATATTTCTCAATCTATTTCGAAGGATATAACCTTCTTGGTCTAGGACCCTCATCAGTGTAGACACAACCAGGGTGCATCCTATGGTTAGTACTCGTATATTTTGAGGAATTAACTTTAGACAGTGATTTGAATTTTTTTTGGCTAATACAAGTACATCTCAATTGGTATTTTGAAAAGAAAAAAACAAAAAAGTCACTGTTGCAAGGTTTCAATTCGAATATTTTGGCACCAATTTGTTGTAAAATTTGTAATAGTTTCTCAACCTAATACTAAAACTTTTTACAAAAGTGACATATTCGTTTGTTGCAACGATCTTTCAGTCAAATGATGTAAACAGCATCATCAGTTAAAAAGAAAGTCTCTGAGTAAAAGTTATTGTTGTTATAATTATTTTGCTGTTCGTTACCTTTCATCCTCACATCACTAAGTTTTTTGGTTGTCAAATAATTCTTATTGGTCTTTTAAGGTATTTTTCCACCGAATCTCCCCCTTCTCTCTCTCTCTCCCCCCCCCCTCCGCATTAATGCCAGATCCGTGTAGCTCAGTTTTAGTCCCAAAAGTGCACGACTTTAGTGTAGGTGATATCGATTCTCGGTTACAGCAACTTAAACGGGAAACAGGGAATAATATGGTGGGGGACAAAAAAAAAGCAAGAAGGTGGAACAAAGAGAGGATGGAAAAGAAAGGTTTGTTGTACCTAGGGAATAATCAAAATGTTTGGCAAATCAATAATTAATTGATGAAAATGTATTCCTGATGCTAAAACCAATGTTTTATTTGCTTGTGTGTTCTTTTTTTTTTCTTTGATCAAAATGTTACTACTATATAGATATATAATGCACTATAACCCTTATTCTTCCTCCACAACATTTCGAGAAGTCACATCTACTTGTGTTGGTTTAGGTTTTAAAAAATCAGTTGCGTCTTCATCTTCTTTTGCATTTTCCTCGTGTATGCCCACCTTCACTTTCCCTGTCATTTTATCCAAATTGTGTGCTTGGATGTGGTGATCGTCAATCAACACTTCTCTAAGCTTTTCTTTACCAACAGCAATAACTTCATCAACAAGTCGTTGTGTCACAGTCAATGCGGGTTTCAACAAATTCATAGTGTACAAAATGTATAATGAAGCACCCAAAATAATTGCAAGTGAAAATGTAAATGGGTTTCTCACAACTGCCATAAATTCATTCCAGCCCAACAAAAGAATTATAATGTAAATATAGTATGGAATTTGCGTGACATGCTGAACAATTGAACGTTTTGTTTCCATGAATTTCGCATCAATCTCTTTTCTAAACTTGGCCATAATTTCTGCCTTCTCAACTTCATTGATAATGTCAGCAAAGCCATTCAGTGCAACATCATCATCATCTTCATCTTCGTCTTCGTCTTCTTCTTCTTCTCCTCCTTCTTCATTATAGTTTCCAACACGATTACTAGCTGAGTATTTAACTCTCAACAGCTTGTTAAAAATATCAACATCGGGGATAATCTCAGAATCGTCACTGAGCTTGGCAATCGTCAAAATAGGCAATACTCCAAGAGCGTGTTCTTTAGCAACAGCAAAGGATTCTTCTAATTCACGCGAGTTTTGGTACAATTTTGGCAAGCCATTAACATCATACCTAAACTTATCATCAAATCTTGTTTGAAGTTGCTGCAAAACTTTTTCCTTGGTAATCAGTTTATGAATCAATTGATAAAATGCATCCCATGATTGGAATTTAAACTTGGCAAATGCATTCTCATTCTCAGCTTCTGTTGTGTTGAGGCCAAAATCTCCATTGTGCTTGCTAGTAAACTCCTTTTGAAGTTGGTGGAAATTGTAAAGAATATTATCCCACGTCTTTTCGGTTGGGTCATTTAATTGAAGCTGCATCAGTTTCGACAAGCTTTGCGACAATTTCTTAACTGCCTTGGAAACAATATTATTGAGCTCGATAAATTGTTGTTGAGAAGTAATAGCTTTTATATCGGATGCAAACTGGTGAAGTAAAATTTCTGTGGCAAATGCACCACTCAATGAAATGTGGCTCAAATTCAACATTACAAGTTCCAACGCTTCATCTGACAACGACTTTGATCTTGCTGCAAAATCCTTGCCCTTCAATGCCACAAGATCTTTCTTGTATTTGGTGAGTGAATGTTGCAACAAGTTCTTGGCGTGTACGTCAAACACTTCTTTCAATTTAGTGTTAACAAGATCATCAAGTTTTTGTCTCTTTTGTAAATACACTGACTGGTTGTATTTTGCTGCAACTTGGTCGTAATCCTCCAAAACTTCACTCTTTAAATCACTGAATAGAGCACCAACATTTTCATAGTCGGGTGATTCTTCAATCACTGCAAATAACTCCTTGAACTTGTTGGAAAACTCTTTAAAAACAGTGTCTACTACTTCGTCACACTTGAATTGCGCAACCAAAATTTGCTGTGTTGGCAAGTCCAAATCCTTATTGGTTTCGATTTGCTCCCAACACTTTTCCGCATACAATGTCCACCCATCAATTGGAATATTGTGGTGGTATTCTGGTTTAAAGATGTCATTTTCAACAACTAATCTATCACCCAATCTACCAACACCAGCAGTAAACTCCTTGGGTTGTAAGATCTTGTGGTTCAATGCATGGAAATCAAGGTCAAAGAAATCCTCAAAAGCCAATTCCTTCAATTCGGTGGGTTTCAGAAGCGAATCCCACATTTTTTTCAAATCGATTGTGATTGTAGAGGCCAAATTCTCAACCGGGGTGTTTCCCACATGGTCTCTAATCACCACGAGCAACAAAACCTTGTGGCTGCTCTTTGACTGCAAATTGTTTTTCGATTCCAACTTGCTCTTGCCAAAAAGAGTCAAATTGACTTCAAACACGGTTTTGAGCAATCCCATGTTGGCACCTTGATACAATCCTACTTGGGTCTCCCATATATTGAGAATTAATACCTCCGAAGTCGACAATGCAAACAATGCTGCTTTTCTTTCAAAATCCTGGTCCTCGCCTCTTTCACGGCCATCTGTACCTTCGACATCCATCACCAAGATACTCGATTTACTCGCACCGTGGCCATGAGAAGTAGATAAAACGGGTGATTGAGCCAACCAGATTCCCTTTGTAGTTTGCTGACGACTTTGCTCATTCATTACATCAAAGTTGGTATTGAATAACCTGTTTAACAATGTAGATTTACCAGTGGATTGCGAGCCAAACACTGCCACAATGTGATAGTTGTGGCCAATATTGGGTGGACATGTCTTGTTGATATAGCCAAGTATATCCTTGTTGAAATGTTTGTTCTCGTCAATCACCTGTATTGCATCTTGCAAGTGAACCTGGTCGACTGGCACAAATGATGAAGAAGACGACGATGTCTCTGATAAAGGTTCGCCACTGCTCATTGTGTGTTGATCTGTGGTGGTGGTGGTGGTAGTGGTGGAAAAGAAATGGTGGGGAAAGTGTGTAGAAGCGAGAGCAAAAAAGAATGTGAGGGAGAAATCTAAAATGAATATGGATGATTGATACCTCTTTTTTTACTGTTCCTTAGTCTATATTTTTTTTTTATATTTTATTTATTTTATTTATAATGTTCTTTTTTATTACCCTGTGATTTTTGCAAACACGTAAAGAGAAAATTGTACCGAGAATAAATAATGATTATTGAAGAAAAAAAGAAAAAATTAATAATATTTATAGCCGCGTGTACCAACATACTGAAGAATACAATCTACAGAGCGCTCTTTAATCTTAATCTCGTGGCATCTAATTCTGCCTTGACTCGCAGCAACTGGTTATAGCGCAGCTTCTCTTGAGCTGTTCTTCTTCTTAGCTTCACTGCAGCAAGCACGAACGTGGCCAATGTCTTGAAAGTAAGCTGGGGTCTCTCCTCTTTGCGGATAACATAACCAGGGTACAAGCCAAGCTTGGCCAATTTAACGCTCTCATCGTCTTTAAACTTGCTCTTTTTGATCTTGTCCATGGCAAAGTTGTACAAGAACTCAAAGTCTGCTGCACGGTAATGAGTATCTCTATACCGCTGTTTGAAGTATATGCTTTCATTTTTAAGAAAATCTGCACGCTCATAATCCTGTGCAATCTTTAAATTACCATGGAAGTTGGACATTTTTGAGGCAAGCCTTGCAGACTCGGCAACAATACGATCATGTTCCTGACTCTTGATGAGTAGTTTGTTTTTGAGGTCATTGATTGTCAGTTGCAATGTCTGTTCTTTGCTAGATGCATCCTCTTTTGCTAGCATAATATCACTTGCATGCTTTTCCTTGAGTTCGTCAATACTCTTGCGTGCTTCAGTAAGCTCCTTTCTTGTGCTTTTAAGTTGAAACTCCATATAATCAGTGATTGTGGGTGAAGGTTCAGAAGATTTTTGTCCCTGGAGTTGTTCTTGAAGCACCTTAATTGTGTCTTGTGATAGTTTCAAATCTTCACGTAGTCTCTTTAATTCGTCCTGCATCGAATCTTCGGCTCTTATCCAATTCTTCAACTCTGCTTTGGCATCCAGCAACTTGTCATCTGACATTAGCAATACTTGTTCGGAATCTTTCAACTTGGTACGAAGAATCCTCAGCTCTTCTTGTAAAGCCTTTACATCTTCTTGTAAATTTTCAACTTCACGTTGGCCCAATAGCAATTCATTCTCCAATGTTTTTTTATCCAGTTCAGCTCGCTCAAGCTTGGATTCAAGCTTATAAATCACCTCGTCTCCTCTCTTGATTTTCTGATTCTTATCTGCAAGGTCTCTTTTCAAATTCATTTCGAATTGAGTCAACTCTTCAGGACTGGACATTCCGAGATCATTAAGTGATTTCTGTAATTCTTCAACCATCTTCACTAACTGCACATTGTCCTTGTACAATCGGTCATCTTCCTTGGCATTTGCAATAAGCTCATCTTTCTCGTCCTGTAGATCAGAGATTTGCTCTTGCAATTGTCGTACCTTGAATCGAAGCTCATTGATGGAATCTGACTCGGCATTTTTATCATGGGTTTTCAACTCTTTAAGTTCTTCGTTTGCCTGATAAAGTGCATCTTTGAGCTCATCGTTGATCTTGTTTACTTTAGCATAATCTTCATCCAGTAACTTTAACTCATAGAGTACCTCATCTAGTCGCTTTTCATTGGCAACCAATCTTACTTCAAGCTCCTCTAAATCAATATCCTTTTCTGCAAGTTCGCGTCTCAATTTGTCCATCTCGTTGGTAGCATCTTGACTTTCTTTAACAGATCGCAGCGAGACCTCTGTTTGATTGAGCTTTACTTCTCTCAATTGAGCTTCCAAGTCATTTACTTCCTTTTCCAAGTTCTCCGCGTGCATTCGTTCGTGGCTCAAATCCTCATTGGCCAAGTCATATTTCTTTTGCATTTCAACAAGTCTTTTTGAACATTGACTAATTTCAACCTCCAATGAATCAACCTGCTGCTGAAGTCTCTGTGTCTCTCTATTGCGAGCACTTTCAAAGTCATTGTTTTTACTAAACTGTAAATCGTGCAACTCGCGAGACTGTTTTTGAAGCTGGTTATTAAGTTTGTGGTTTTTCTCTTCGAGCTGTGAAATCCTTTCCCGTCCATCTTCAAGGGCTCCTACGTGCAGTTGTAGTTTCTTCGAAAGCATTTTCACTTCATGCTCTGAGTCAGCAAGACGTTCAGTAAGTACGGAATTTTCCTTGATCAAATTCCTCAACTCGGTTTCACTCTTTACATCTCGTTCAGTCGCCCGCGACTTGATAATATCATCATTTTGCTTCTGAAGTGAAATGAGCTTGGACTCTGTTTGAGAGAGTTCTTGCTGAAGTTGATGAATCTCGTCCTCGTATTTTGCCGCCTCGTGTTGCATCTGCTTTTCTAATTGCTCAACTATTCTATTATCTTCTCGGGCTTTGTTGACAATATCGTCGACTTTTTGCGCCTCATATTCTCTTGCATCTTTGAGCCTTTGATTATCTTGCTTCAACTGTGCCACTTCCTTTTGAAGCATTTTTATAGTATGGTCATTCTTTTCAGTATTAACATTTCCATTATTTGATCTCATATCATTTTCCATCATTTTCAATCGCAGTTTGAGCTCCAGATTCTCAGCATAAATATCTCTATCGTCTAATTGGATCGAGTTGAGCAACTCTTTATATTTCAATCTCAAATTCAAATTGTCTGCTCTAAGTGATTTGATAATCGACTCCAGCTCCTTGACCCCGAGACCAGTGTTTTCAAAATCGGTGTTTCTTTCTTTGTGGATCTCGCGAGCAAACGCTATTGGCAGAGCATCTTCGCGTATCGAGTGTTCTGTTTCGTCAAATGTACTCATTTCCACCGGATCTAAATGTTTGTCTTTTAATGCATGGAATAGGCTTCGTTGAGTGTTTAACTCAGGCAGGTGTGCAGCTGAATAGCTGTGAAGTACTTGAAACTTCCCACGGTTACGTTTACCAATGGGTGTAAACTGTACTGAAGTCATCTAGTTGAATATAAATGGAGAGGAAATGACGATGTTAATGAAGGGGGTAAATAAACGTAGTAGTAGTAGTAGTAGTAGCGGTAGCAGTAGTAGTAGTAGTGTTTGTGTTGGTGGAAGTAAAGAAGAAGAATGAAAAGTACTAGAAACTGATTTATGTCTGGATAAAAGCGCTAGAGCAAGAATTGGAGGTTCTTTTTGTGGTTTTGTTTACATTTTTCTTTTTTCTCTTTCGCTTTGCACAAAATACGCGTTTCATCTCCAAAATTCTTTTCATTTTCATTATAATTCTTTTCAAGAATATACAAATACGCTACCAAATTGAATCAGTTTACAAAAATAAATATATTGTCTAGATCCCACTTACACTTCTTCATGTAACAGCTCGTAACAGTCTACCAATTTCAACACATCTGAAATGTGCTGGAAGTACGGCTCACCATTATCAATCAAGTTCTGACATCTAATAACAACCTCATTGTCGCTGTCCTGCACCAACCCTTGTATTTTGAAATAGTCCAACTTTTCAAGATCACGCAACAAGAGCCCACGAATGCCGGCTCGCTGGAGCTTCTCGCGCACTACTGCGGACACATTGACAAAGCATGATTTGATATCTCTTTTTTGGTAATTGGTTAATAGTTCGTAGACTGTTTTCGCTGCTGATGAATCTATCGAGTTCATATTGTTCAAATCGAAAATGATATATTTGCTCATGGTTGAGTCTCTGCTGCGTTTCAGAGCCGGGTGTGCTCTTGTTGAACCGTACATCTCGACTCTTTTCAACCTCATTAAGAGATCGCTGCAGTTTGTGAAACTAAGAGGTTCTGGTATCTTTACAATCAAACAACCCTCTACTTCTTCGATCGCCTCTCTATTGATCTGTGTTTGTCTGAGATCATTAAATATATTGAGCGATGAGCCCAAGGTTGAGTTTGCTGGAACCGGTACATCTGCATCAACAAAGATGTTGGAGTTTGGTACTCTGCCCAAAATCTGAATCCTTGATTCAGCAGAGTTTTTAATCACTCTAATCAACAGGAATAGGATCCCCACAGAAATGCCACCTTCAATGGAAAAAAAGAGAGTCGTCAATACTGTCAATGCAAACGTAACCAACTCGGCCCAGCCTTTGGCTCGCCAATGGAAATACAATTCATATGGCGCCTCTTCAATCAACAGCACTCCAATAGACGCGATAACAACACTCAACATACATTCCGGAACGTAGTACAAGTATTTAAGCAAGAATTGAATGGTAAATAGAGTCGATATACCCATTATGGCACCGGAAACTGTAGTCTTTGCCGAGATTGCATTGATCTTGCTTCTACCATAACCACCAAATGCAGGGAGTGCGCCAAATAACGATGCAACTATATTGATGCTGCCCAATGCAACAAGTTCTCGATTCGACGAGATGGGCAAGTCAAAGCTTGAACCCAAAGATTTCGATGCGGTAGTCGACTCGAAAAATCCCAACATTGCACAAACAAAGCCTGAAGTGCCTACAGTTTTGAGCATCTTCGACAGACCCATTGGGTTGTATAAACTTAAACCTTGGTGGGTTTTCACTTTGCCAATAACGGCCAAGCCTGATTTGTTCCATTGGAAATATTGGCACAAGATAGTAGCCCCTCCAACAACAAGAAGAATCTCGGGAAATAAAAGAACTTTCTTATTTCTAGTTCTTTTCTTGATCACTTTACTGATCATGACTATTGTAAAGCCAACTGCTCCAATTGTCAAGCTTAGCGAATGGTAGTGATTGCAGTATTTGATCAAAAACCATAATTTATCAAACGGAGAATGGATATCCATCTTGGAAGGATCATCGGAGATCTTCTTCATCAACTCCTCTATGCCCAAGATGATAATCAGAGAATTGATAATCATAACAATCCCCACAGCTGAAATGAAACCTTTGAGTAAAGAAGGACTCAAGACATTGTCCAAAAAGCCAAATCTACCCAACCCAAAGCCCAATAGAGTGGCTCCGCTGACAAATGTAATGACAGAGACATATTCTAAGGGGTCCAAATTTTCCTTTTTCGCATGGTGCAACAAGGGCTCTATAGCTTGTCCCACAATCAAAGATATAGGTCCCTCGGGTCCAACCACCATTTGTGGGACACTGCCAAATACCATATAGATCAAGGGAGACAATGCTAGTGAGTACAAGCCCAGAATGACCGGCACGTGAGCTAATGTGGATGCATAAGATAGTGACAATGGGAGTTGGAAAAACACCAATGTCAACCCAGCAACAAGGTCGCCAACAAAGAACTTTAAGTTGTACTCGCCTATCCAGGACAAGCAAGGTAAATAGTATGGAAGCAAGTCCTTCCACGCTAGTTCTTCTGCATTTATAGCGGAAGCAGGCGAATAGTTTTTCTGGTAGTTTATGGAACACGTTTCTTCGTCGGTTGTTTGCGAATCATAGTGCCCAGCCACATCTTTGCCCAACAACTTCAGCCGCTCAGTATTATGGACCCTAGTTCTTGATATGGGCCGCGTGCTAGGAGGTTGTGGGCTAGTGACTCTGAATGGCTTTCGACCAGGGCGAGGTGACGACGACATATTGCTGCAGTGTTATAACTTAAAAGGAAACTATATGGGGGTGTTGAAACCAAAAAAAAAAAAAAAATAGCATTAAATAACATAAAACAAAAAAAATATAAAAAAATAAAATAAAATAAAATAAAATAAAAGAAAGAAAGAGGAATTTCGACACACAAAAGAGAGAAAAAAAAAATCTACCAATATATACAAAAAAGAGGTGGTGAAAAGAGAAAGAAAAGAGAAAACTAAATATATCAGACTCTGTAAACTATTAATCCATTTTTACTACACTCCACCAAATTTTAATTTTTCATTTCCTTTTTCTTTTTCATTATTTTTTTTTGTTCTTTCCGCCACCCACCATGCTTAGAAGATTCTTCTCCACATCTCGAAGCTTGAAAAATAGTTTGGTTTTCGTTGAAGGTGCTAATGGCCAAGTGAGCCCTTCAACCTTGTCGACCATCACCGCGGCCACGCAGATCGGCGAGCCCGTTACCGCAGTGGTGGTTGACCAGAACCTCGCCGAAAGTGCTTCCAAATTATCGGGAGTCAGCAAAGTGTTGAAAGCACAAGGTCCTCAATATGCCCACTACTTATCAGAGGAGATTAGTCCCTTACTACAGGAGTTGATTAAAAAACACAATTTCACCCATTTCTTTGTTTCCGGATCGGCAGTTGGTAAGTCGATATTGCCAAGGTTGGGAGCATTGCTCGACGTCCAGCCATTGAGTGATATTACCAAAGTGATTGACAAGCAGACATTCACCCGTCCAATCTATGCCGGTAATGCGATTGCCACAGTCAAGTCGAAGGATAGTATTATACTTGCTACAGTGAGAGCTTCTGCGTTTGCGCCGGCATCGGAGCAAGACGCCGTTAGCATTGAAGATGTGACAGAAACCCCAGAGACTGGAAACAGAACCGAGTTTGTTTCCGAGGAGTTGGTTTCATCGGAGAGACCTGAGTTGGGCTCAGCATCTACTGTCATTGCTGGTGGTCGTGGATTAAAGAATAAGGAAACGTTTGATGCCTTGGTGGAGCCTTTGGCCACCAAGTTGAATGCAGCCATTGGAGCATCTAGGGCCGCAGTCGATTCTGGATACTGTGACAACTCATTGCAAGTGGGACAAACAGGTAAGATTGTTGCACCAGATTTGTACATTGCTGTTGGTATCTCGGGTGCCATCCAACATTTGGCTGGTATGAAGGACAGTAAAGTGATTGTGGCAATCAACAAGGACCCCGAAGCACCAATCTTTAACATTGCCGATGTCGGATTAGTTGGTGACTTGAACGAGGTGGTTCCAGAATTGACAGAGAAGATCTAATGTTAAATAAAAAGAAAGGGTAGGAATAGAAAGGAGGGAGAGAGAGGACGGATGGTGAAGTAGTAAAGTTGTGTAATTAGGGTATTATTTTCATTTTCATGTTCATTTTCATGTTCATTTTCTTATCCGCTTTCCACCTCTATTTGACTCTCTTGACTCTATTGGTTTATGATATTACGATGTTTGACTGATTTGAAAGTGGAGTAAATGTCGAATCAACTAGATTGTAAGATATGTCGATTTTGAGAAGCTCCCTAGTAGTTGAAATGAGTGTACTGTTTAAATAGCTTCTATGACTGACTTTATTGTTATAAAACTTGTTAGCTTGATGCGAGTGACATTAGTTGTCATAGCACGTGGCTTCTCCATTTGTAATTCTATGATATCTGTATTTTTTCTGACTTTGTTAGATGTCACATACATGAGACTTGTCCCCTTGACTACCGAATATTATACCCTTACCTCGCACGGCCTGTCGGCCATACGGAATAGCGATAATAATCAGGTCAGTGTCGGAATACCCCTATTCTAGATATAGCCGACATCGGCTATATATATGAGGGATTATTCAGTAAGAGGTTCATTGACGACGAATATAAATAGTCCTCGATGTAGACCTAGAATATAGATATTTATATAGTTTTTATAAACCGATCAAAACCATATCTATTGAATCCACCCTAATCGACGCTACTCTAAGCTAACATGGAGGTCTTCCCTCTTTAACATAATAGGCGAACAAGTCGATAGCGCAGACGTATCATTGGACCAATGACTTTCGCTACTATTACAAGCTTGTTTTTGGATGTACTCCGCGCTAGCAACAAACTACTTCAAGCACTTGCAATTCATTCTTTTTTTTGGGTTCCCCAGTGCTAGCACCAATGCAACAATGGATTGACACATTTGTGGTCCCTAGCTAGTATCAGGGATTTATCTATACCTTCACCACGCCTCGATATTGCGATTGCAAGAAATTGAGTTTAACAAGGTTCACACAACTATAGTGGTCAGTGCGAAAACTGGGCCATTGTGTGAACTATTAATTCGTGACTTGCTAACGACTAACATCCATGTGTCACCTAGGGGAATCGCCTATTTCTGTTTTGGCGCCCTCTTTGATGGTCCGAGTTGTGTCGTCCACCATGAAATTGGTCAAAATTGTTTTTCATTGATTTTTATCTGCAATATTTTTTACAATTCTCACCGCAATTCTCACGGTATATAAAATCGTTAAAACTGTCTTGCATTGGCCTGCCTGGTTATTTGACAGTCCGGAACCACGGGCAATTCGCGTTCCAGTCGAGGTCTTTCAAAGAATCACATGGGCCGTGTAAAAATGGCTTTAAAGATTTTATATATCGTGAGGACTTCGGTGAGAGCTGCAAATGAAAATGCAGATAGTGTCCACGAGTTCACAAATGGATACCAGTGAGAAAGAACTTTGATCCATCTCATGGCCTTCGACATAGCCCGAGGGATCCAAGGGGGAGCCGAAGTTCCAAGGGTAATGCCCTGGAGGAGTTCATCGATGTCCGAAGTGAACAAGTCTCGGAACGAGAGATCACACAATGGTCGTTGTTCTGCCTTAACAACTATGCTTGTGTGAATTTTGTTGAAATCAAACTCTTGTGACTTCGACATAGGAGTTTGCACCGTATAGGTCGATGCACGATACCAATCTGGTATCATAAAGGTATCAATCCATTGTTGCAATTGGCCCTTGATAGATGAAACCAAGGCCGGAATGGATTGTAGATTCCTAGGATAGCTTGTTGCTAGAGCGGAGTACATGCATACAAAGCTAGTAATTGTTGCAAGAACGGACATTGGTCCAATGTTACGTTTGTGCTGAGCGACTTGTTCGCCTCTTTTGTTAAAAAGGGGAGACCTTCACGCTAGAGATATCAAGCATAAGCTTGTTATCAATTGCTAGCTATATTTTTTTTTGATTAGTTACATAGTCTATATATAAATTATGTTAAAAGATTTGTGTGTAGCATTCTCTATGTTTTTTTTTTGCAAAACAATAGGCCAAGGACAGCTTTTACAAATGAATCGGTCGTCTATTTCATGAAAAACTAAGGTAGACAGTATTTCACTCTTGCGGGTAGCTCACGTGACTCAAATGTAGTTGATTCACGAAGTGTAGAAGGATGCATATGGTTTGAGCAGTAATTGCTTTTTTTTTCTACAGACAAAAGAGATAACTGTTTTGTATTCATTATGGAGTAATGAATAAGAATAAACTTGTTTATTTGAGAAATTGAAGTTCATGTGATATATTATGCACCGTGGAAACCAAGACAGAATTTTAAAAAAAAAAAAAAAATCTAATTTTGTAAGCATTTTGAATTGAATTGAAGCAAAAAGTTGATGGCTGAGAAGAAATTAGATACACATTTTGAAGAAATAAATGAACAAAGTATTACAAAGTGATAAACATTAACGTTCAATGAAAGCAATGAAGATGATGACGGCCATTAAGCATAAAAAAATCGGTGTTGATCAAGAGAGTGAAGAAAGAGTTTACGGCATAAAGGTCACGTGAACAGGAGATACGAATAGTTGCAAACCAATTATTGAAGAATTGGAGTTCGTTAGTAAGGAAGCACTTGAAACTCGGTGTAAGGATGCACTTGAAACTCGGTGTAAGGAAGCACTTGAAACTCGGTGTAAGGATGCACTTGAAACTCGGTGTAAGGATGCACTTGAAACTCGGTGTAAGGATGCACTTGAAACTCGGTGTAAGGATGCACTTGAAACTCGGTGTAAGGATGCACTTGAAACTCGGTGTAAGGATGCACTTGAAACTCGGTGTAAGGATGCACTTGAAACTCGGTGTAAGGATGCACTTGAAACTCGGTGTAAGGATGCACTTGAAACTCGGTGTAAGGATGCACTTGAAACTCGGTGTAAGGATGCACTTGAAACTCGGTGTAAGGATGCACTTGAAACTCGGTGTAAGGATGCACTTGAAACTCGGTGTAAGGATGCACTTGAAACTCGGTGTAAGGATGCACTTGAAACTCGGTGTAAGGATGCACTTGAAACTCGGTGTAAGGATGCACTTGAAACTCGGTGTAAGGATGCACTTGAAACA